>NC_072417.2:55403750-56030000 GCF_028858775.2 Pan troglodytes
AACTCAGATGAGCTTGCTTCCAAAGCTCTTTGCTATCATCCTACAGTGCCTTCTTCTAAGCTGTTTAGAATGAATTAGACATCCTCAAAAGTTGTGTTTTTAAAGGAAATTATTTTAAAACCAATGTTTTAATATCCCAACAGATATTCATGAAGGTGTAATATTTTATTATAAATAATCAATACCATCAGTACAATAAATGTTACCATAGTATTGCCAAGTCTTAGCTCTAAACTTCTTTGATTCTATCTTTAAGTAGAATTTAAGTATAAAAGCTGAGTATCTATGTACTCTGTTTTTTCAGATAGAGAAAACCATTCCCTGACAATTTGATAAAAGGTATATGGAGGCTAGTCCCACAACTCATCAATGTCAATGGGTATTGCCAACAGGATGCTAGAAGAGATTGAGTGAGGTACAGTTATTTGATTTCCAGAACTCTGTCATTGAAAACCAACCCTGGTAGCCATAAGTGGCCTAGACTACTAAACTATTTACAGCATTCCACCTCCTTAGTCCCTTGTGGATGAGTGGATCCATGTGACCGAGCATAAGGGATGTGAGTCACTTCAGACTTGCATATTTAATTGCCAGTGTGAGATTGTCCAAAGTTTTCTTCCTTTTGACATGACAACCAAGAACATTTGAGATATTCCCTGAGCCACCACAATAAACAGAACTTACTTGCTGACCCACTGCAGCCATTCAACATGCGAAAGAAATATATTCGTGCAGTCATAAGCCATGGACACTATGGAGTTGTTACTGCAGCCTAACCTAGCCTATCCTGACTGATGCACCAACCAGAAGAAATAGCTGAATGCAGGGACTATAACATGAATGGTCATTTTCCACTCTGAAATTCAGACTGTTTAGTTCCCCAGAGTGCAGGTAGTGCTGGCTAGGCAATTGAGCACATCCCATCCCTAGAAATAGCAGGCTAAAATGAAATAGTTTTCAGCCGGGTGCAGTGACTCATGCCTGTAATCCCAGCACTTTGGGAGGCCGAGGCGGGCGGACCACTTGAGGTAGGGAGTTTGAGACTAACTAGCCTGACCAACATGGAGAAACCCCGTTTCTATTAAAAATACAAAATTAGCCAGGTGTGGTGGTGCATGCCTATAATTGCAGCTACTCGGGAGGCTGAGGCAGGAGAATCGCTTGAACCTGGGAGGCGGAGGTTGTGGTGAGCGGAGATTGTGCCATCACACTCCAGCCTGGGCAACAAGAGAGAAACTCCATCTCAAAAAAAAAAAAAAAAAAAAAAAAAGTTTTTACCTATTTAGGAAACAGGACAAAGCAAGGCCCTCTAAGCACAGAATAGCCAGCCCAGAGGTACAGGTATTTCTAAGACTATGAGAGCCAAAATAACCCAAGGTGCTTTAGTGTTAAAACCCTCAGAAGCTATAGAGTGGGGATGGCAAGCTCAAATGCTTATGGGGCCAGCCAGGAGATATAAGCGAAGGTTATTCAGCTTTCCTGGTATCACTTTGCTATAACAGAAACAACAGTGAGGTTCAGTGGCAGCTGAACTTCAGCTGCTGGGTTGGAGAAACAACAAGGAGTTTTAGGGGAGCAGAGAGCAGGCCTCAAATAAGCAGGCCTGAAGAACGTGTGCCCAGACTAAAGAGGGAGCCTCTATTCTGCTCTGGAATGTGCCCTGTGTGGCTGGAACTGCTGTACCCTGCTGTTGAGGTTATTGAAACCCTGGTAAGAAACAGAAAGCTCTGGCTTGGAGATTGAAATAATACTATGATGTCTTCAGATGCTTATTTTACAAAGCAACTTAAGAAGGATAACAGTAGAGACGGGTGCCCCAGTTTAGTCCTAGAGCTTAGGTTTGTTTTATTCATACTTTAAATTGCAGTGTCGGTGGCCACACTGGGCCTGAGATGAACTGAGGCCCAGAGATGCAAGAATGTACCAGCTGGGACAGGTAACATGATGTGGTTTTAATTTATAGCACCAGTGTAGAGTCCAATAGAAAATGGGAGATTGAGTCATTCTGGGGGACTAGACCTGTAAAATTAACTTTAAAAGTATATGTTGTTAGAAATCAAGAAATATGACCTAACCAATAGTGCAATACCTGTTCATTCATGTCTACAAAAGCAGCATTATAGTGTAGCTTAATTCTATTCATAAAAAATAAAAGAAGCTTGACATTCTCTAACACAAAATTTGAGCTGTCAATTGGGCAAACAGAGGAAGAGGCACATGAGCCGAAGACATGGGCCTTACTACAAATTCCAAATGGATAATACAAAAGGTCTTGACGGCACATAGTCTTGTGATTCTTTACCTTTGCATGATTTTACAGAAGACTGCGCGGTTAGAGTGTAATTTTGAGTTGAAGAGACATCAAATTAAAATTTAATAAGCAGATTGGCATTAGTGAAATACTCTGGCTCAGTAAAGAGATCAAAACAACTAGAGAATTATACTAGTCAACAAAATCCATCCCATGATGAGAATGAGAAGCTCTGTAGCATCAGTTATGTGATGGATATAATCAAGGCAGCTGCTTATTTTAACATTTAAACCATATCTATATATTTATTTCTGTATATCCATATATATGGATATTTTTGGGTATAGCATCCTTGTTTTTAAGAATTTGAGTTTTAATTTTTTTTATGGCCAGGAAGGTGAAGCAAATATATAATATTAATTTATATATACTTTTTTCTTTTTTTCCTCTGTCCATATTACCTGCATAGCAAACGACTTACATTTTATATCTTAATATTATATAAAATTGTATGACAACATAGAAATATATTACCCTTTTAAGATGATGAAACATTACAGATGAGGCTAAACTCTTTTTTGACCTCTACCCCCCCAGTCATAGCCTCTCTCTCCTCAGTTAAATACTGTTATCAGTCAGATGAGACACGCTTATGTTTTTAGTTGTAAAGGCTGCATTGCTTGGCCTTTTGGAAGCCATTGCTATGTCTTTCAAAACAGAGGTTGGAAACCCATAAGACTTTGAGGAATAATCTAATGAAGTCTTTTTTCGTAATCAATAAAACTCCCTGAAAAATATATAAGCAAGTCAAATTCAGTGGCAAGTGAGAAGAATACACTGAGACCCAGTAGGAACAATAGGATGGTCCAATAATACACAAATAGATCCAAATCTTTGGATTTACTGTCTCCCTGCTCTCGGGCTGGTTGAATCAGGTGTCCTGAGTGACACTAGGCTGGAAACTGGATTTGGACTGGGAATTGTGGTATGCTCACCTCCAGAGTCATCCTCCTCCTGTCCCCCCTGCCAATCCTTTGAAGAGATGGTCTGTAGAAAATTGCAATTCATCCATTTATTCACGGATTCAATAAACAAATTTTTACTGAACACCCTCTATGTGCTAGTGCTTTATGAGATCATGAAAATAATATGATGAATGAGACAGAAATGGGGTCTGTCCTCATAGAGCTTACAGTCAGTGGATTATATTGGCAACCAATAATCATACAAAGAACTATGTTAATTATGAAAATTTATAAGGACTTGAGTGTTTGGGCCTTGGGAGGCTTTTCAAAGTAGGGACATTTAAGCAATTATCTGAAAGGTGAGAAATCAATATGCAACACGATGGCAGTGGGAGAGCCCCCATGGGTGTTCTAGATAGAGAAACACATTTTAAAAGACCCTGAAAATTTGAGTAGCTATCTATAGGAGTTATGTATGGGCAGGGCCAGCTTCATTGGTGTGAGACTCAGAAGGGTCTATGCTTGGTTTAGTGCTTTATTCTCACCATCTTGAAATTCTATGTATTTATTTATTAATTTTTGAGATGGAGACTAGCTCTGTTGCTCAGACTGGAGTGTAGTGGCACGATCTCGGCTCACTACAACCTCCGGCTCTTGGGTTCCAGCGATTCTCCTGCCTCAGCCTCCTGAGTAGCTGGAATTACAGGCACGTGCCACCACACTAACTAATTTCTGTATTTTTAGCAGAGATGGAGTTTCACCATGTTGGCCGGGCTGGTCTCAAACGCCTAACCTCAGGTGATCCACCCGCCCTGGCCTCCCAAAGTGCTGGGATTACAGGCGTGAGCCACCATGCCCAGCCCATCTTGAAATTCTTAATAATTTTTGAACAAAGAGCCCTGCATATCCATTTTGCACTGGGCGCCTCAAATTATGTAGCCAATCCTGGGTGTGCGAGTGGGATCTGGAACCCTTTGGAGGGTTTTAAGGCAAGGAGTGACATGAATCTCAAGTCCTGCAGGAGCACCGTGGTTGTGCTGTGAAGAGTGAAAAGATGGACATAGGTATTGCCCTCGAGGAACTAAGGGTAAGGCTGGTAATGCCAAATCCAGCCAAGGCATTTGTTAAAAGTAACACATTATAGAAATATATTGAAGAGGATCTGGGGAAATCGGAGGTCCGGCAATCATCTGATAATATCTCCTCGTTGGGATAAGCTATAATCTCTTATACATTGCCTCCCAATCTCTTTCCCTGAGCTAAATACCATGCAGCTCCCTTTGCCTTTTTGACTGAAGGCTCGATTTCTTACATCGATTAAGAGGCTTAAAAACCTGAAAGCTGGCCAGGTGCGGTGGCTCACGCCTGTAATCCCAGCACTTTGGGAGGCCGAGGCGGGGGAATCACGAAGTCAGGAGATAGAGACCATCCTGGCTAACTCGGTGAAACCCCGTCTCTGCTAAAAGTACTACTCGGGGGGCTGAGACAGGAGAATGGGAGCGAGCCCGGGAGGCGGAGCTTGCAGTGAGCCGAGATCACCCCACTGCACTCCAGCCTGGGCGACAGAGCGAGACTCCGTCTCAAAAAAAAAAAAAAAAACCAAAAAAACAAAACCTGAAAGCCATAACTTCCCATTTGAAGCCTCAGATTATCTTTTAGAATTGCTTGGTATCTTTGGCGGAACACTAGGGGCTCCTCTGTAAGGTGGGGCTACCTTTCCAAGGTAGCCCTTTCCTCTTCTTTCCTATCATTCAATGAGCCCAGATGATTGCAATGGGGTCTTTTAGTTGTTTGTCTGAATCCCTACTAATCGAGTTCCATGGACACACTGGAGTAATCTAGAGACAGAGGCTGTCTCCTCTGCCAAATGCAGTGTTTCTGTTGTCTGTGTAGCTTCTGTTCTAGGCATTTCTCATAAATAGTATTTAATGACATTATTGGCAGACACACCACCCTTCTTGTAGTGTTTTATCTATCAGCACTGTCCAATAGGGCTTTCTGCAATGATGGGAATATTCTACATCTTATCTGTCTAAATGATAGCCACTAGCCACGTGCGGCTATTGAACACTTACCAGAGCACCCCATGAAAATTTAGGGCACTAAAGCTTAGCAAGGTTATATAGTTGTTGAATGTGATGCAGTCAGAATAGGGCAAATCTGAACCTAAACCAAGATCTGTTCATTCTCAGTGATCTTTTCTCTATACAATGAATGGGTGGTCTCATGCAACAATTCATTTGCAAAGTCTTACAGAACACCTATTACATGTAATGGTCATTTTGGGGATGCCAAGAAATAAATAGCTCCAATGGGTCAAAAGGGGTGATCAAGAAGAAAGGAAGAGAGAGTCGCTTTGTTGATCTCCACGAGCAGAGAAGAAACAAAGGAGGGTCCCTGTGTTGACCTCTGAGAAGATGGAAGAAGGAAGGGAGGGGAGCCCTTTTGTTCACCTTCTGAAGTCCAGGGGTGTTACCATTACTGTTGTACAGTGTAGCCACGTTCTGCGCCTATGTTCAACAAGCAAGATCCTTGATCACTGGAGGGTCTTCATCGTTTGACACATACAGGCTACATGTAGGAAATCCCACTTATGCCACCCAAGGTCTTTGATGAGAGTGAGGCTGAATAACCTGCCCAAGCCCACATAGCCACTGAGAGACCAAATCCAGCTTGAAATCCAAATCCTGTTGACTTCAGTATCAATCAGGGTGGCAGTGAGTACAGATGCTGCAAACAACGTCTGTGCACTGACACCAGGGTTCTTGGGTGCCAAGGTAAGAAATTTTGATTAATCCTGTTGGGACCAGGAAGGCAGAAAAGCTTTTAATAAAAGTCTCCATGGAACCTACTTAGGAAGTAGGAAGAATAAGCTAGCGGAGGCAGTAGAGTGGAAGGAGAAATCAGGTGGTAAGGGTTTGTAAATTAGGGGCTCCTTTCACGCACATCCAGAAGATGTCTTGGAGGTGCTGGGGACAATGGTGCCATCGGAGTGTCAAGGAGAGGAGCTTTTCTGGGAGACCACAGGAAGATGGGCAGTTCCTTTTAGACCAGGAAGGTGTTAGCTGACAGTAGACCACGCTGTGAAAACATTCAGCTGTTCCTTGATGAACACAAGCCACGTGAACTAAACCAACTCATACTCTCAGGGTTTGGGGGTGTCTTAGTCTGTTTGTGTTATCTGAGACTGGGTAATTAATAAAGAAAGAGATATATGTAGCTCACAGTTCTAAAGGCTGTAGAAGAAGCACGGTGCCAGTATCTGCTTCTAGTGAGGGCTTCAGGAAGCTTCCACTCATGGCAGAAGAGGAAGGGGAACCGGTGTGTCCCATGATGAGAGATGGAGCAAGAGAGAGAAAAGAAGATGCCAGGCTCTTTTCAACAAGCAATTCTCTTGGGAACTAAGAATGACACGTTACCCACTCCTGAGAGAATGGCACCAAGCCATTCATGAGGGATCCGTCCCTATGACCCAAACACCTCTCACCAGGCCCACCTCCAACAATGGGGATCAAATTTCAGCAGGAGACTTGGCCAGACCAAACAAACCTTATCCAAACCACAGGAGGCGGGGAGCAAGGTTAAGGAATGTGTGCAAGGCGCCCCCAGTCACACTTGAAGTGAAGTGTGTACAGGCAGCACACAATGCAGGAAAAGCAAGAAGGCAGAGAAGTTCTCAGCAGGAAAGTCAGAGGAGGTCCAGGGTAGATAGTGGAGAGAGGGTACCAAGGTGGGTGTGCTGATGGGGCAACATTATACAAGGGAGGTGCGGGAGGCTGAAGATCAGAAATAGACTTGAAGGACACAAAGGAGGTCACTGATAACTTTTAATAGTTCTCTTTGGGGAGTGCAGTGTACCCAGATAACACAGGAATTTAAGGGAAAGAGGAGCATGTTCCATGGCAGCAGGGGCGGATCGGCAGTGAAAGGAAGGAGAGAAAAGCAGCAATCAGAGAGACAATGAAGTCAATGTGAGTTGCTTTGACACAGAGAAAGCTGTTCACGTGTGCAGGCTTGCAGAGGGCAAGAAAGTAAAGCATGTATAATACAGCATATATTATCTTCTAGTGATAGATGAAATACTTCATAATAACTTTGAAGTTATTTTTAAGGTAAGATTTCTCTCGTTATCTTTAAAAAAACTTTTCATCCATTTTCACTTGATTATTATTCCAGAAGCAGTATTTTTAAACTATAGTAATTATGACTGGGATAGACAGACAGATCGATGAAATAGAAAGTCCAAAAATAGGCGCACGTGTGTGTGGATCCAATAAAATCCACGGTTCATAACGATGAGGAAAAGGATGGATGACCTAATAACTGGCTTTTTGGAAAAAAAATTAGAGTGTAATTTCATTTGATATGCTAATATAAATTTCAGATGATCATGGACTTTAAAAAGTCATGAAAGTACTAAAAAGTAAATTTAATGTTAATCTAAGCATATCAAAAACATAGAATCCTAGCTCACAATTATAGGCCATTCAGACTGAAGGAAATTTTAGGTGGCTCTTTCAGAAATCACCTGACAAAGAACTAAATAGATTATGGTGAGAAACTGTTCTGTACTCCCTGCATCCATCTGAACATTTAGAAGTGCAGTAAGAGTGTATTAAACTCAAAAGCTGGAAGGTAGCAGTGAATGGTTCCTAACACACTTTTTATTTGAATTGGGCTTTGGAATTTTTCAAATTCCATGGCATCCTTCAGTTACAGTTTTGAAGTATTGTGTACCCAACAACATGCCACTACTCTCTTCCTCTAGTAATTGAAGAAAATCATCAAATATCTGAAAGGAGTCAAATTCTTAGCAATTAAGTCATCTGCATCCAGCGTCCATCTCTAACAATCTTCATGAATTGCCAAATATATTGCTAAGATATTCCATGTGCCACATGGACAAATCACTTGATATTATTTAAAGGGCCTTAACTGATATTATCAGTGCCATGTAGTAATAATGCCTTAAAAAACACACGCACACACTCATAGCTGGCTGTGGCAGCTCACGCCGGTAATACCAGCACTTTGGGAGGCCAAGGTGAGTGGATCACTTGAGCCCAGGAGCTCAAGACCAGCCTGAGCAACAAAGTGAGATCCCCATCTCTACAGTAAATAAACAAACAACAACAACAAAAACCTCACAACCACTCATTCCTACTTTGAAATCCTCATTTGGGTACCCCTTATCCTAACAGTCTGTGTGGAAAATAAATTTTATATTCTGCCAATACCTTCACACTATGCACTCAGAAGGTATATATACACCAAATAGGCGTTGCTTCGTTTTAATTTCCAATCTGAATGTACTTCCTTCATTATTGCATCACAATTAATATGTATATGTTGAATACCAAGTAGTGAGAAGACTGACATTGAAAAACAACTTTTTTTTTTTGAGATGGAGTCTCGTTCTGTCATCAGTCTGGAGTGCAGTGGCATGATCTCGGCTCACTGCAACCTTCACCTCCCGGGTTCAAGTGATTCTCCTGCCTCAGCCTCCCAAGTAACTGGGATTACAGGTACGTGCCACCACGCCAGGCTAATTTTTTGTATTTTTAGTACAGACAGGGTTTCACCGTGTTAGCCACGATGGTCTCGATCTCCTGACCTCGTGATATGCACGCCTTGACCTCCCAAAGTGCTGGGATTACAGGCGTGAGCCACTGCGCCCGGCCGAGAAGCAACTTCTTTTATTGTCACGGCATCTCCTTTCCTCAGTGCCTACGTAGCTAGTTTCCATGTATCCTGATTTCAACACACATTTTCCAGTCCTTACCATGACTCACACCATAATTGTTAACTAAAACAAACACCTCTTCTTTTGTAACGTAAGTTTCCAACAGGAAAACATCACCAGCCATTTTTTTCCTTGAATATATATCACTCTTAGTCCAAGAGTGAGTTCCAAATTTGCTATATCAGTGGTTTAATCCAACCATAAACCAAAAGCAAACACAAGCATGTGACGTTGCTCATTGTATGCTGTGCATACGCACTTTATATGCTATTAATATTCTGCCTCATCCAACTTATGTCTAATGGTTAAAGAGTTCTGTCAGTCACTACGTATCACTCAGAGTGGACTAAGTTATGCTGCAGTAACAAATGACCTCCAAATCTTACTCAGACAAGTTCATACCTAGCACAGATCTCCTGAAGGCTCTGCTGCTTGCCTTCCACACTCTGGGACCCAGGCTGGCGGAGCCGCCATTACTGGAACAGTGCCAAGTTGTCATGGCGGCAAAGGGAGAGACAGCATGGTACATGGCAGACCAACTCTTCAAGCTGTGTTTCCACTCTCATTTCCTGAAGCCGGTTATAGGGTCATGTGTCACTTTATGGGCAGCAGAGAGATGCAATCTCTTGATGAGCTAGAGAAACGTAGTGAACAGCACAAATGATTTCCACAAGCGTATGCTGTTTCCTTTCTGAGCAGAAATGTTCAAAAACTAATGAAACTGGTTTTACAAACTTTGGGGGATTATTTTGACCTAAACCTGTGTGTGCTTTGGAGAAGGATTTGAGTGTTGGCTGTGTGCCTCTTTAGATAGAAATATTAAGTTTAAAACTAGAAAAGCAATATTTTGTGTTTGTTTTAGGATTTTAAAAATCTCAGTGGGCATATTAAAAAAGGCCACTGTTGAAAAATGATGCAGAATCTTCACATCTCTGTTCAACAATGTTTCTAAACAGATAAATCATTGCAGAGTAGAAGCAGATTCCTTAGTCCAGGGAAATCCAATTTAAAAATTTAACTCTGCAGTTGACGTTATTTGTAGGAAACATATTTGCCTGTCCTTGTTCTAGAATATGCAGATTTATAGTCTATATTTGAACTAGACTGGAGTCATCTCTCTTTTTTATATTTATGATGTTATTTTGAGCAGCAATATTTATATTACTATTTTCATTACAGTTTTATACTTTAACAGACCAGTTTTGAATCAGTGATTCTTTTTTGTAAACTGAGAATTTAACCCAACAGAATAGTGAAAACAAAATACAGAAACTTTTTTTTAAAAAGAAATTATTTGCAAAGAAAATAAAACTGTGCTAAATGAATTAAGGTAGCCTTTATTGTAGAGAATGCATATATTTGACAAAAAGTTGATTTTAAAATACATCATTTTTTTTCTACAATGTTCAACAGAAAATGTTTTCCCACTGGGCAAGTGGGTCAGGAAGGCATATACCAGGAAATTAAATTTAGAATATCTCTGAGTAAAGTATTTAGAGGGGAAGTAGCTTATGTGTCCCAGAGATCCTGTATTGTGAAAAAATATAAGCAAAACTCCACATCCCTAGAGATAGATCATGTATAGGACCTTACCTTTTTGATTCTCAGAAAATGAGGTATAATCTGAAAAGGTGAAAACTTGAAATCTCCGGAGAACCAGATTTTTTTCTCTGTGCAATCAATGTCCCTCTCAATACCCCTAACTACATTTTCCCACTTTGTGCAAGAGCTACCTCAATCATTTAATTGACCTTCCTTCCCTTTTAACTTTCTATCTATTTCCATGGCACCAATAGAGGTTTGGAGGCCATTCTCTCTTTCTGCTGCTGGAATATATACAAAACTCTCATTAAGCAACAGAGAAACACTTTCACTTTATCACTCAGGATTGCGATAACTGGCCTGCTTCAGGAAGCCACTGTAAACACCAGAAAAGGTGGGTGGCACATGAGCACTGGCTCTGACTCCATGGCCCTGTTTGCCTGTAGAACCAATGAATGTCAAGTTTTGAAGAGTTGCACAGTCCCTTCTGCTGCCCGAGAGAGGACCCTGGAGGAGGAAAGAGAGGGAAAGGCTGCATATGTTCTCTTCACCATTCCTCTAGATGGGAGAGAGAGCAAAATCTACTCTTCTATGGGCCAAAATATGAAAAGACAGAGAAAAGTATTTCTTCTAGTAGACACTAGTGTTAGTGACTCAGAAGACAGTGGCAGCAGTGAACAGCTTGGACGTGGTGCTGGGCTTACATCCAAGGGGCAGCAACTCCACAGTCAACAAAAACTGGATAAGTTGGACGACATGGAAATTAGCAATTCTTGTGCATTAAGGGGCATGACAGACTGAAAAGCAACCCAGGGAGTGGGAGAAAATATCTACAAGTCATATATCTGATCAGAGGTTAATATCAAGAATCTATAGAGAACTCCTACAACTCAACAACAACAACAAAAAACAGAAACAACCCAATTAAAAAGATCCAGGAAAGTTGTGGAGGACATGGCTGGGAAGGAATACTGGGGCATATGGTGGAGTAATTCAAACTTCAATGACCAGTCCATGAGGGGGCATTAAAGGATGGAGCTGTGCTTTGGGAAGACACTTTGAGCTGTTCTGGGTGGGATCTATGGAAAAAGGGAGGGCTCAGGGGGGCAGGAGAGTTAGGTATGGGTGAGATATGGTTTGGCAGAAATTGAGTTTGGCTAAGAGACAGACTGCAGAGAAATAGAATTCTTATGAATAAAGAGGAAACCAGGAACTCCAAGCTGCCCTGGAAGGATGATCTATTTTTGGGGAGGGGAAGCCAGACTTTCTTTGAAATTTTCCTTCCTTTGGAGATCCTCTATTAATTGTTAAGGTCCCACCACACTTTCTATGTAGCAGAGTGTTGAGTTGAATTGTGTCCCACAAAATTCATATGTTGAAGTCCTAACCCTCAGTACCTTGGAATGTGACTGTATTTGGAGATAGGACTTTTAAAGAGGCAATTAAAGGAAATTGAGGTCATATGGGTTGGACCTAATCCAGTATGATGATTGTCCTTATAAGACCAGGAGCTAGGACAGACACATGCAGCGGGAAGGCCACGTGAAGGCACGGGGAGGAGACGACCATCTGCAGGCCTCCCTGCAGGCCAGGGAGAGAGGCCCAGAGGAAACCAGCCCTGCTGACACCTTGATCTTGAACTCTAGCCTCCAGAATTGTGAGAAAACAAATTTCTGTTGTTTGTGCCACCCAATTTGTGGTACTTCGTTATGTCAGCCCTAGCAAACTCATACAGGGTGTATAAAAAATGACCCTTTTGATGTCTTATAGCATGGTTGTGGGAAGACATTTAAAATAGGCTTTTGGGTCAGACACAGTGGCTCATGCCTATTATCTCAGCACTTTGGGAGGCCAAGGTGGCTTGAGCCTAGGAGTTTGAGACCAGCTTGGGCAACATAGCGAGATTCTGTCTCTACCAAAAATTTAAAAATTAGCCTGAAGTGTTGGTACGCACCTGTAGTCCTGGCTATTTGGGAGGCTGTAGAAGGAGGATCATTTGAGCCCAAGAGTTTGAGGCTGCAATGAGCTATGATCACGCCACTGCACTTCAGCCTGGGTGACAGAGTGAGACCCTATCTCTAAAAAATAAAATAAAATAAAATAAAATAAAATAAAATAAAACAGAATAAAATAAAATAGGTTTTTGTAAAAGTTGAGAGACAGCAACAGGGAACCAAACTCACAAACTAAGATAAAACTAACAACCCATCTCAGGCATAAAAGGGTCTGTCCAGGGATGGAAGCCTTTGGGTCCCCCTACCTCTCTATGCCTACAAGGGGGAAGCCCTACAGTATGGCCGTGGGTATTTTGCTATGGAATCTTATGCTCACATGTGCTGAGACCAGAGCTGGCATGCACAACCACAAGTGGCCTGTGCCTGGAATTTGTGACCAAGAAAGGAGGCATAGAACCCAGGTGTCACAACCACAGAATTCTCCAGAAACCGGTCTGTACATCCAGGGACTTCAAATGGCCATAGTGTCCCCATGTGCATGCTGGGAGGGCTGTGCTGAGCCGAAGTATCTGTAATCATTTGGATGAGAACTGTGTTTTGATGTCCCTGTGCTCCGGCCCCTGCGTGCAGCCAAACAGGCAGGTGCCATCCCATCATCTGCACGTAGAGAGTAGCGATGGTGAGAAAAATTATAGGAATGCTTTCTGGCAAAGACTAATCCTCCAAGATGCTCCAGGAAAATAGTTTTGGATGCAGGAATTGCCAGGTCTGGATAAACATATTTCAGTCCCTCAGATGTTTGATGTTTTGAACATGACTAAATGTTCGGCTGCACGGCCCTTCATCTGAGGCCTTCAAATAGTTCATGTTAAATCCTGATCCTGTCCCAGACAGCGGCCAGTGAAGAGTTATCAGATCCACTGCTCTAGTAACCAAACACCTTGGAGGGTTTATCCTTCAGAGATAAAAGTGAACCAGTGAGAAAGTTAAAGTTTCACACTGAGCTGCTGGAACCACACTGTGCTTACACAGGAGGGTCCAATTCCAGTCTTCTTTGCTAATAAAGTTTCTTTGTACTGGGATCCTCATTTTCCTGATGTTTAAAACAGAAAAAAAGTCATGCCTCAGTATCTGCAGGGATTGATTCTAGGACCTCCTGTGTATACCAAAATCTGAAGATGCTCAAGTCCCTTATATAAAAGGGTATAGTATTCGCACACAACCTATACACATCCTCCAGTACACTTTAAATCACCTTTAGATGACTTGTAATACCCAGTGAAATGTAAATGCTATGTAAATAGTTGTTATCCTATATTTTTATTTGTATTACTTATTGTTGTATTGGTTTATTTTATTTTATTTCTTCCTGAACATTTTAATCTCTAGTTGGTTTAATCTGTGGATGTGGAACCCATTGATATGGTGGAGGGCCAAGTGTGATAATAGAAATGTGTCTTGGCATGCATGGCCTCTAAGTATTTTATCAGTTTGAAAAGCAAAAAGGGATTGACTTTGCCACAGTAAAGCTCTGGAAGTCCCTGCACATAATAAGCATTCAGGAAGCCTCAGGGGTGATGGTGGTAAAATGATAATGTCTTGATAGCTCTTCCAAGAGGTGTTTATCCCTGCACTAGGGATTCTTGAGACATTCTATGATACTACTATGCTGCACTCTTTCTTGTTTTCTAGTCTTGAAGTCTAAGTGGCAGAATGACACTAGATGAGCCATTAGGTTAGAAATTTAAAACGTTTGAAGCAACATAAACAAGTGAGTTGTCAAACAGCTGAAAATGATGTTTTAACAGCCAAAATATGACAAATATAAACACAGGGTCATCAAAGTGCAGGCATTCTAGTAATACATAGAGGTTTGGAGATTTGTACGTTTTTCTTCTTGTGCTTTTATTCATTCATTCAGCAAATACCTGTTTTATGCCAGAGATTGTAATTAGGCAGAGGAATAAAAAATTGTAAGACAAGTCCCAGCCTTCGATGGGCTCCATATATATAGCCTAGAAGGAGGAGTCCAGTAAAGAAATAAAAGAAGAAATAAATTCAATAAAGTATAATTAGATCCATAACAACTCGATTTGGTATTCATGATGTCAGCAGTCCGTGAGCAGTCATGCAGGTCTGTGACGTGCAGTAATTTTAATTCTGCTGAGGCACAGAATGAACTGATGGGCTGAGAATAATAAGCAGAAACAAGGCACCAAACAAAAAGAGACCAGCTGACTTCTCGTTGCCCGTGTCTCAGAGATGCATGGTTCTCCATGGTAGCCACCAGCACAGCTGCCTTCTTGTGATAAAATACTTTCTCAGTATTGTCTGGGAGAAACAATCTTGATACAAAAGCCAGATGCTATTGATGATGGAAATGAGGAAAAATTAAATTCTTCTAAGGAAGCAATTGCTCTTATCCAGAAAACAGAAGCATTTTGAGAGGAAGAATAATGCTGTATTAGACACCACCATGGAAAATCATGAAGTGCTCAGAATGTAGCCCTCATGAATAGGATAAGCTTTATTCCATGTACCTTGTGCAATGGTAGGTGAAAGATGTCAGGAGAAGATTCATAAAAGAGATGGTCTTGGATCAGATTCTTGGAAGATAAGTCACGTGCTAACCCTCTGACTAAGGTCAAGTGTTAATAAACTGCCTGACCTATTTGGAAAATACAGGTTGAAAAACCAAAGGGACTTGTGTTTCTGGCCAAGATGGAGTGATAAGGACTGGACTGACTCTCTGGCCAGAAACAACAGCAAAACAAACAAACAAATATCAGACAAAATGTACAGAACAACGGTTTTCAAGACGCTGGACATTGGACAACAAAGAACAGTGATCTCTGAGAGACAAGAAATGAATGAGATGAATCCTATAATAGCCTCAGCTCACACCACTGAGTTTCCAGTTCATGACACAAGGAGGAGAAATCCAGAAAGAGCCCAGTGAATTCCCTGAGTTGAGGAGGAAGAACTGAGTTTGGGCAGTCTAAGGATGCTAGGGGTCATAGGACTAAAGTACCAAAGAGGAGAGAGAGAGAGAGAGAGAGAGAGAGAGAGCCCTTGAAAACTCAATAGAGTACTGATTGGTCCACTTGTGTAAGAACAAAAACAACGTGAGACCCAGGGAAAGGACCAGTCAAAAGAATTTGAGAGAACAATACTTTGTGTTCACACAAGGGTGGAAGTAATACCTGTTTCCACCATCCAAACTGGAAAAACTCATAATTAAGTAGGCTAGTCAGAAAGGTCTTGATTCAGTAGTGGGCAATAATTAGCTCTAGACCTGCCTAACAAATCTCAAAAGCAAAATCAGAAAGGATCAAACTGTTTCCAAGTAATTTAACTGTACCATAAAACAAAGCTCAAAAATATTTGTAGGAAGACAAAAATATCCAGCACCCAACAAGGTGAAATTCACACTGTCTAGCATCTGATCAATATAACCAGGCGTGCAAACAAATAGGAAAAATGACCCACAATGAGAAGAAAATCAATCAAGTGAAACAAACCCATAGCTTACACAGATGTCAGAATTAGCAGACAACCACATTAAAGTGGTTATTATAACTGAATTCAAGTTGAAAAAGTTAGGTAGAGATGTGAAATATATGTAACCAGAAATCAAACCTATAGAAATAAAAATGACAACATCTGAGATGAAAAATACATGGGATGAGATTAATGACAGATTAGACCTTGCAGAAGAAAAGGTAAGTGAACTAGAAGACATAGCAATGAAAACTATCCCAAGTGAAACACACAGAAAATAAAATAATTTTTAAAAAATGAGGCCAGGTGCCATGGCTCCCAGCATTTTGGGAGGCCGAGGTGTAGGGATTACCTGAGGACAGGAGTTTGAGACCAGCCTGGTCAACTTGGTGAAACTCCGTCTCCACTAAAAATACAAAAATTAGCAGGGTGTGGTGGTGCACACCTGTGATCCCAGCTACTCGGGAGGTTGAGGAGGGAGGACTGGTTGAGTCTGGGAGGCAGAGGTTACAGTGAGCTGAAATGGTGCCACTGCACTCCAGCCTGGATGACAGAGTGAGAGTCCATCTCAAAAAAAAAAAAAAAAGAAAAGAGCATCAGTGCCCCATGGAACAACCTTAAGTTGATTGTGTGTGTGTGTGTGTGTGTAGGCAGCCCTTAAAGGAGGAGAGAAAAGAAAGGAGTTGACAGAAGAAAACATTTGAAGAACGAATGCAATGTTTTTCAAATTTGATGACAATGAAACACAGGTCCAAGAAACTCAATGAAACGGATGTACAAGAAATAGGAAAAAATGACATCAGCGCACATCCTACTCAAATTGCTCAAAGTGACTAATGAAGAGAAAGTCTTATAAACAGACTTTAAAAACCAAGTTCTTTAGAGGTAGAAAGAGATGAAAACAGCAGGACCAGCTTCCTGTGCACACGACCTGTGCAGTTGCACAAGGTACACTTTGAACGGTCTCAATGCTTGGTTTAATGCCCTGCTGTTGCCATCTTGAAATTTTTAATAATTTTTGTACAAGGGGTCTACATATTCACTTTACACTGGGCCTCACAAATAACATAGCTGGTCTCAGAATAGCACATGTTTGATCAGAAACAATGCAAGCAAGAAGACAGTGAAGCAACATTTTTAAAAGCCGGAGAGAAAAATATATCTGTCAACCCATAATTCTATACAGAGGAAGAAATATTTTCAAAAACAAAGGCAAAATAAGGACTTATCAAATTGTGTTCCTTAAATTTGTGTGGTTTACTCCATGCTAACTACACTTGAATAAAATTGTTTTGCAAAAAGGAAAAACAAACAAAACCCCTTTTGGTAATGGTTGATGCTCTGCCCCTCAGCCTTCCTCTGCATTTACCTGTCAGCTCGGGGGAGGTTCCTATACCTGCTGACAGCTCTCCCACCTCAAGCACATGCATCCCTGCTTTGGTGCAGAGGGTGGGGGGGCGGGTTTCAAAGGAGCCATGGGAGTTTTCTCAGCCTGTATGCAAGGATGAAAGTGACAGGATTTCATGCTTCTAGGAGCAACTCTCAACCAATGACAAATGGGAATCAGTGGATAATACCCAAAATGAAACAAATGAGGCTCAGACAATATAAAGGATCTTCCCTATGCCCATTAATGAGAAGACTGAATTGGGTCCTCCTGCATCAAGACAATGCTATTCTTCTGGATCTGCCCAACAAATGTTAAAAGCAAATCCAGAAAGAATCAAACTGTTTCCAAGTAATGTAACTGTACCATAAAACTAAGATCAAGAATACTTATAGGAAGACAGAAATATTCAGCATCCAGTAAGGTGAAATTCACATTGTCTGGCATCCCGTCAACATGATCAGAGAGACACTGGGAGGTGTGTTCTACCTGAGTCTTTAAAAACTTCCCAGCAATAATAACCCTCTCATAAAAGAATCCCATGTTGGCTTCCCCCAACCCCCCTGCCATCTTATCTTACTTTTCTCATTCCCTACTTTTGATTGCTGGAATCATCTCTCAGATAGAAAGCCTGCACCAAGCCCTTGCCTCCAGGTGAGTTTTTGGAGGACTCCAAAACCAAGACACTTCCCTTCTTGACCAACTTCTCGCAGTCTTGCACTCAGAATTCCTATTCTCTCCTAATTTAGCAATTCCTTGGTTGCTAAGCTTTACAGAAGATGCCTGTCTTTAATAAATCCTATTGAATTATATCTTTCTTTGGATTCTTGATTCCTCTTTACTAGTTAAGCAGTTTATATTGTAGCTTAACTCCTCTAATTTGACATCTAGATCTGCAATGACCCCTACGTTGCCATCAGCCACAAAGGGTTATGTGCTTTTGAAATGTGGCTAGACCAAATTGAGATATGCTACAGTATAAAAAATGTATATTGGATTTCGAAGACTTAGTACAAAAAAGAACAAAATATTTCAATATTTTAATATTAATTATTTGTTGAAATTACTTTGGACATATTGGGTCAAATAAAATTTATTGTTTAAACTAATGTTTCTTGTCTTATTTTACTCTACATAATGTGACTTCTAGAAGTTTTTTAATTTACATACATAGTTCACATTATAGTTCTATTAGGCAGAGGATTTTTGCAATTGTCCAAGACTGTGAAGGACTCTTTCAGCTTTTGATTGATATTAATTGGTTACTGTAGGTGTCTTCTACTCTGAGGGTAAAAGGAATTTGAAATCTAATTTTAATACAAGAACCGGGGGAAAAAATTGACCTTTAATGAGTCACTTTCAGATAGTTCATTGCAAGTAATTTCTAGTTTACAAAGCAATAATTGTAAGAACTGTTCATAAGTCAGTTATTTGCCCTTGAAATATCATTTCCCATAGAACTGGTTTTAAGTGATAGTTTCATGCCTAGCTAGCCACATAGGGAATTCAGCCACATGGGGAATTTCAACCACATTCTTTGTTCAGTAGATTTTGTGGCCTGGTTTGAAGACTCAGTCACCATTTTAGACATGGTTTTTTGGAGATGTTGGGTGACAAGCAGAGAGAAAACATCACATTTATTCAAAAGGTTCTTTTTTGCCAGTTGCCGGTGTCTGTTGAGACAGAAATAGGTGCTGGTGATATGTCTGGCCTCCGGAAAAAACTGGATGTCACCTCTGTCTAGGAAAAGGGCATCTTTTAGTCACTGGATGAAGGGTTTGTTTAAGACCTTGGAGGGCTTCTTCCTCCCTGGAGAGGCCTGTCTAAAGCTCCTGGCTACTTCAGATCATGTCAGTCCTGAAGAGGGAGGTGAGGTATTCTTAGGATTCCAGATGCTCTCCAATTTCATACAGGTTCTTTTAACCCAGAGTAATGTAATGAGTGAAGAGGATTGTGTAAAATGATAAATGAAGAATAAATGTCAGTTTCAGGGAGGCAGTAGGGTCTGTGGAGAGTTGGTAAAATAGAATACATATCTCGCTATGGTAGAGACAATGCTCACCAGATTCTGTGTGCTCTCCCATATTTCCCTGTCCCCTTTGCAGTTGGCTTGGGTCCATTGGATTAATTTTGGTCAACAGGCTCTGAAGAAAAATGACATTTCAGGGAATTAAGAGCACGTGTTTCTCCCTCTACCTTCTCTTTCTTCCCCCAGTGACCTTGGAGGCTACTTGTTGATAAGGTGAGTCACAAGAAGGAGGAATCCTGGATCCCTGAGTTACTGTTTGGATTATAGTGCTTACCAACCCTCATTGGACTTTGAGTGACTAAGAAATCATCTTTCCTTGGATTAAACCACTAAGATTTCGATTTTATTTGCTATTTCAGCAGAGTCCATTCTGTCTTGACTAATATACTACCTAATTGTGAGCCATTACTCAGCTCCAAATGACTCCTGCCATAGAGTCATGTACACATGGCATTGCCAAATAGCCCAGCTTTTCAAGAGAAGCCAGAAGCAGGGATTTTCATGTGACTCTAGGTTTAAAATGCTGAAAATGAATTCAGTTTTAAAACACTGTGACCCAATACTGTGTAGACCAAACATATCAGTGAGCTGAGTTCAGCCCATCAGCTGCCAGTTTCCAATCTGAGTTCCCTCTAGCCTACTCAAGTATTTTGCAAACTGTAAATGTTATAGTCTCTTTGTAATTTTAGACATAAAAGCACCAATTATGTGAAACAGTGGTGTGGAAAGAAATGTCTCAGAAATTTCAGTCTAATGTGTTATGAGGCCATGACTGACAAAGGACAGTCCATAATCCAAAGTGAAACCATTTTTTCATCTTTTCTGTCTTCTTTCCCTGCTCTCCCGTTTGCTTCTTTCCTTTTCCACCACCGTTAAGAAAATATGTGAGGTGGTGCCTAAGGTCAGGTTTCCCAGAAGCAGACCGCAACAAGGATTCACAAGCAAGTGACTTATTATGCGAGGGCTCCCAGGGCAGACTGGCGAAGGGGGAGGGGAAACAGGGCAGGCAAGGAGAAGAAGCCGTGCAAGGGTATGATCTCAGGCAAAATCCACAGAGGGTAGCTTCAGCCTGATCCCAGGAGGAACATTGGAAGGTAGATTCCAGCCCATAATTATCCCATCCCAGAGCTAGCGACCTGACTTCATTTTCCTCAATCTGACAGTCTGGTTAATGGCCAAGGTGGGGTGGGGGACAGGCAGGTGGGCTCTTGCATTCCCAGCTCTCTCTGCCTGCAGGTTAAGTGGCTCAGAAGCCCAAGCAGGCTACAGAGAAGAGCGGCAGGACTGGCTGTTGGAAGTCGAGTGATGGGGGCAGCCCAGGGAGCAGATACACGGAAAAGATCAAATGGGATTTGACAGAATTTGGGTGGAACTTCAACACTGTCACTTTAGGTATAAAAAAAAATTAAGGCAAGGGGAAAAAAGCTCTGAAAAAAATTTCTCTGAAATTGCATCATTAGTGAGTATAGTTCTTTATATACTCATGGTAACTGTGTGATTTTGGACAGCTCATTGAATTTCTCTGAGCCTAAGATAATTTAAGATTACAGTAATCCTTCAATATCCTCAGGGGACTGGTTCCAGGAGCCCCTGAGGATACCAAAACGTGAGGATACCAAAACGTGAGGATGCTCAAGTCCCTGATATAAAAAGGTGTAGTATTTGCATATATCCTCTGCACATCCTTGTGTGTACTTTAAATCATCTCTAGATTACTTGTGATTGCCTAATGCGATGTAAATGTTATGTAAATAGTTGTTACACTGCATTTTAAACATTTGTCTTTTTAAATTTTGTTGCACTGTTAATTTTTATTTATTTATTTTAAAATATTTTCAATTTGCAGTTGGTTGAATCTGAAGAGCCCTTGGATATGGAGGGCTGACTGTATATGGCTACTCTGAAGAATGCAAGAAACAGTGTGATACGCTTAGGGCTTAGCACATTTTGGTACTCACTAAATTTTCTCAACATCTTCCTTCTACTTGCTCCTGGTACCCCTTATCCAAGCACCAGCTGCCTTCTGCTCTCCCCAACCTGCTAGAACACACCTGGGTAGGAACCCGCACTGTCCCTAAGCAATGCCTCCTTCCAGTCTTCTCCCTCCACATCTCATCTTTATCCCAAAACTTTGGATAAACTGAATCATGCCCATTTTAGTATTCCTAACCTAAAAATGACTCTCCAGCAATGACATTGAGAAGTGTTAAAAATCTAGGTATGTCAGGGCTGGGCGTGGTGGCTCAGGCTGGTAATTCCAGCACTTAGGGAGGAGCAGGCGGGTGGATCACCTGAGGTCAGGAGATCAAGACTAGCCTGACCAACATGGTGAAACCCCATCTCTACTGAAAATACAAAAATTAGCAGGGCGTGGTGGCACATGCCTGTAATCCCAGCTACTTGGGAGGCTGAGGCAGGAGAATTGCTTGAACCCGGAAGGCGGAGGTTGCAGTGAGCCGAGATCGCACCACTGAACTCCAGCCTGGGCAACAGAGTGAGACTCGGTCTAAAACAACAACAACAACAAAAACAAACAAACAACCTTTGAACTAGAACTGGAATTATAAAATTGACCTAGCGACCTGAGGCTCTCTCCATCTCACTCACTTCCAGTCCTCTAGGTCCAGCTATGACTGAGGTCAACAGTCAGCCTGGGGTCCCCCACCCCAGCCCTCAGTTGAGGGCTTCCTCTGGGTGAAGAACAGCTTGGCACAGGCTCCCAGGCACACAATCTCTTTCATGTCATGTGACAGGATTGTGATATTTGCAGTTTTGTGGGACGAAAACGCATGCAACAAAACTTTGGCCAAGGGTTTATTTCTGTGACATGCTGAGCCACTTACCTTCTGCCCAGAACTATAAGGTTAAAATTTACTTTTATGATTTTGCAGCCATCTATGGAGCATGTGGTATGAGTCAGAAATGGTGTTTTTGCCCAATTCAGAGACTAGTGCAGAAGACAGACAAAGAAAAAGACAACTCAAGTCTAACACATTGTGCTTTTTGTGGGGAAGCGTGGGGTGCTGTAAGAATACAAGAGACGGATTAGTAACCAGTCCTCTCAGGGAGTTTAAGAACTTTCCAAAAAATAACAACCTGAGACCTAGAGGACAAATGAGAGTCAGGGAGATAAAGAGCAGATGGAGGTCACAAGAGAATTTCCAGGGTTAGAATGCCAGTGCCAGGGTCTGAAGGTAGAGAAACCATGAGTAGTAACCCACCCATCATCTAGAAGGGAAAATGTACTGGGACATAGTTCAAAGCACCATCATGCTACCTTTTGGGTTACAGGAATAAAGGATCTTAATTGACTAAGAAACAGGCCATAAACAGGTTTTTATTTTGTTCTACTTTGTTGTTTTTATTGCACAACTTCTTAGACCCTTTAGAGTCCTTTTACATGTTTATCAACAAATCCTGCGATGGGCCTTTTTCCTCCCTGATAAGTACTTAGTGTGGCCCATGGAGCCCAGAGAGGGTAGAGCCATATTGGTGAAAGGGCTCAGCTGGAGTACAGAGAACAAAGTGGATGAGAACTCCAGCCAGCACTGGGGGGTCATTCCTGTGGCTCCTTGAGCAGCCCTCACCAGCACTCCTTGTACCAGCTTTCAGGGACGAACTGGCACTTGATCAACCTTGTCATCAAGACTGTGGCTCCTATTCACAATAGCAAAGACTTGGAACCAACCCAAATGTCCATTAATGATAGACTGGATTAAGAAAATGTGGCACACATACACCATGGAATACTATGCAGCCATAAAAAAGGATGAGTTCATGTCCTTTGTAGGGACATGGGTGAAGCTGGAAACCATCATTCTGAGCAAACTACCACAAAGACAGAAAACCAAACACCACATGTTCTCACTCATAGGTGGGAATTGAACAATGAGAACACTTGGACACAGGGTGGGGAACATCACACACCGGGGCCTGTCGTGGGATAGGGGGAGGGGGTAAGGATAGCATTAGGAACTATACCTAATGTAAATGATGAGTTAATGGGTGCAGCACACCAACATGGCACATGTATACATATGTAACAAACTGGCACATTGTGCACATGTACCCTAGAACTTAAAGTATCATAATAATAATAATAAAAAGAAACTTGAACTAGATGTACACATAGCAACATGGTTAGATTTCAGAAGCAGTGTTGAATAAAAATGAAAAATGATGAGGTCTTAGAGCACAATATCATTTGTATGGATTACAAATATATCCACACTCAAAAGAATAGTATATATTAAAAATATTATTAAAAAAAAGACTGTGGCTCATGGATGGCTACGGAATAATGCTTCCTACCCCAACTACTTTTTCTAGCCAATGAGGTGCTAAATGATGGAGTTATTATTATTACTCAGTGCCCTTCTGAAGTAAATGTTCTGTTCTTTATAAATGTTTTCCTGTTGATATGGTTTGGCTCTGTGTCCCCACCCAAATCTCATTTTGTAGCTCCCATAATTCCCAAGTGTTATGGAAGGGACCCAGTGGGAGATGACTGAATCATGGGGGTGGGTCTTTCCCATGCCGTTCTCATGATAGTGAATGGATCTTCACAAGATCTGATGGTTTTAAAGACGGGAGTTTCCCTGCACAAGCTCTCTCTCTTTGCCTGCTGCCATCCATGAAAGATGTGACTTGCTCCTCCTTGCCTTCTGCCATGATTGTGAGGCCTCTCCAGACATGTGGAACTGTAAGTCCAATAAACTTCTCATTTTTGTAAATTTTCTAGTCTCAGTATGTCTTTAACAGCAGCATAAAAACAGACAAATATACCTGTTATCTGATTTTCCATAGGTCTTGCATTGGGCACTGAAGAAATGGCATATTGGTTCAGTGTTCAAAGAAAAATGTTAATGGTCAAGCTCATTTCACTTTTGGGAGTTCATGGTTCTAGGCCTGGGGCTGTATACTTAGAGGCCCCTCCTCAGCTCTTTCTACAGCAAAGCTACTCAAAGTGTTGTTCCCACATGGGACCAGTGCCAATTCACAAACTTTTAAAGGGCTGTGGTGAAATGAGTACAGACAGTGAGAATAAAACTTTAGAACATTTGATAGAAATTTGATGTTGTCGTGGCATCCAAGTGCATGATAGTGGGCATGTTCCATCTCCCATGGCCCGCCTGTAGGTCATGTCACTGACTGTGATGAATTAGAAATAAAGAACAAACAAACACGGTGCTTCACCCCAGTTGGTTTGAGAAGTCCTCCTCGACACTATACCTTGGAGCACTCCACAAATCTATGGGACTCTCTACAGATCCATAGTGTCCTCCAGAGAACCACAAGACTCTCAGAAAATGCCTGAGAGTCTCTATAGAGTCAAGCGACTCCCAAAGAACTCCAGGAATCTTCTCAATCTCTCTGGCCTTAACCACTCTCCTCCTTTAGAGATGAAACTGAGCCAACTATTACAGTCCATTTTCAGGTCCCAGACAACCAGTGGAACAAGTGGAAGTCAATTTGCTACTGCGAGGGATAATCACCTCTGCCCCTGCTGGCATAGAGACCTATTTGCAAATCTAATGCATTTGGTGTCTAACCCGAAGTCCAGGATTGTTAATATATCAGTTAGTGTTTGCTGGGTAACAAACCACCCCAAAACTTAGTGTGTCTTAACACAACAAATTACTCCTTTTCACAATATTGAGGGGTAGCTGGGCTTTATTTGGCATCCATTCTGGTCCAGATCAGGCACAGCTATTCTCTGCTGTGGTGGCCTATGTGTCTAGGACCTCAGCTGGGATGGCACAGGCAGTTCAGATCTCTCTCAGTGTTGCCTGTCAATATCCAGTGGCTTGTCCAGCCTTGCTCAGATGATGGTGGAAGGGTCCCCAGGAGCAACAGAGCAAATCCCAACGAGAATGTTCTTTTAACGCCTCTGCTTGTGTCACACTGTTAATGTCCCATTCGCTAAAGGAGGTCACATGGCCAGGTCCAGACTCAAAGAGTGGAGGAATCAGACTTCACCTCTTGATGAAGGGAGCAGAAATGCCACATCGCAAGGGGGCATCCTTACAGGGATGGGGAGCATTTGGGGCTAGTTTTGCATGCTAATAAAGACTGAAGAGGCTGTGTGATGTTTGCTTTTAGCCTGTAGCTGTTGCTCAATAAATATCTATTGAATGAATATTATTTTAAGAGGACTTCAGTTTTCCTTTCCTTCACATAGTTGAGGTCACGATGTCCAAAATACACTTCTCCCAGACTCTGGTTCTGGCTGTGGGTGACTTTGGATGTCAAAAACACTTAGTCATCTTCTGTTTACTCTCTCATCGTGGAAGAAGCTGCAAAGGTCAGTGACCTCAGTAAAAGGAATTATATGACTTTTGTTTCCTTTATACAAGAAACCGCTGGCCTAGATGACGAACAGACATTTCAATGTGCAATTATTAAGAAGAGACCTGCCAGATTGGGTTCTATTGAGGTATTTGCACATAACATTGTGTGGAAAAGGTAAGGATTGATAATCAGACACTGAAATTGTTGGGTGAAAAGGGGTCTCTCAGTCCCCTGAGTGGGGGCATACCATGTGGACTGCCACTGGGCTTATGCATGCGCTGAGGCACCAGGTTATTTGATATAGCTCCAAGGCTGGGAAGTCCATGCATTCAGCCTCCTAACGAGTCTTCGCTCTCAGCTTGCGGGCTGAAGGTTTTTTCACAAGGCCTTCCAGTTGGGGGTGTATCCCTAGCAATCCACATGAACCACTTTCCCCTGGGTTCTTTGGAAGAAACTCTTCCCTGGGTGATGTGAGGAAGCTGGGAAGGCCTGTGTAATGAGGCCACCAGGATGCTTCCATTTCTCTGGAGGATTTCCTGCCCCTCCCTCATGCACAGATGGTGGCGGCATTGCTGGGCTTCTGTGCCCAGCTCCAGGGTCCTCTGCATCCCACCCCTCCCGGTCCATATGTGGGGATTTGTTCCAGGAAGGGATCTGATCAGAAAAGAAGACAACAAGAGGCAATAAATTACAACAAACTTTATTGGTGGGCCTTGGACAGGGTTTCAGGATGGGGAAAATCCTTCACAGCTGGGGATCTTCCAGGGGCCACTATCGAGAAAGCTAAAGAGAAAAGGGAACTCCTGGGGCAGGGGGACGTGGAGACAGGGCTTATTAGTTTAGGTGATACCAACGTCACTCAGCAGTGTGGTGAGGAGTCTCCAGGTCAGAAAGCTCTGAAGGGCCATAGCAGCTTGGATTCTTAGAGCCACAAGGCTCTATGGTATCCAGGGCAGCCGATGCGAGTAAGATTTCATGGGGCATGCAAAGCAGGCAGGTTCCAAGCGGCTAAAAAGGCTGCTTGTTTGAGCTACTTTAAGAATAACTGGATGTGTAAAAATTTGAATTTGAGGCCAGTGGGCTTTTGAGCTGATGGTTCCCAGCCTGCTGTGAAGAAATAAACCACCAAGTGGTCAATACCCAGAGGCCATCGTGGGCTCATTTATAGAACGCCTTACCTGGGTTCTGGGCAGTTCTTCCAAAGACTGTGACAAGGTCACTCCCTGAATTGAATCACTGTGTTCTTCCCCAAATGGGAAATAAACATATAATGAGGGAGAGCCTGAGCCCCACTGGGAACGATGTCTCTCCTGTGGAAAACCGCATGACCTCAGACCACATCCACCCAGCTCCTTACTCAGAATCACAGCAACACATTTCTTTGGCATTTCTCTTCAATGTTGGCTTCTATGGATGTTTTCTGTTCCCTCTTCGCTGGCCTGGAGTCCTTAAGCCTCTACCTCCTGCCTTCAAATCTGCCTTTTCATTTCCTGAAGTGACTGTCGTCAGCTCGCCTCCATGGTTAGAGACTAGAATTGTGGAGCCCATTGTTTCCAACAGTGGGGTCCGTGGAACCTAAGTCTTGGAGGTAACCTGGGAATAAAAATTCCATGGTCCCATACATTTAGAAAATGCTTTGTAATCGTGTTTCCTCCTAGCGATTCCCAAGACACAGTTGCAGGTTAAATGATTCAAGATTAGACAGGAGTAAAGCAGGAGAGCATGGGGACTGTCCCCTGGGGAGGATGGGCAGAAACATTTTGCTGGGATGAGGAATTCGAAAATGACCTGGGGTCTCCCAATAATCAAGGAGCTCACAAAATCATAGAATTCAGATAGTCAAGTGATTACGGCTTCATTATGGTTTCACATTGTGAGGCTGGAACATGAGACAGAGAGAGAGAGGGAAAAAAAATGGAAGGGGATAGAGAGAGGTAAAGGGAGGGAGGGTAGGGAAAGCAAGAGGGAGAGGGATTCTGAGAAAGAAGGCAATGCAGTAGGTGATAGACCATTGGCAACCATGAGAGTTTTCTCCCTCGGTCAAATTGACCATAAATGTCAGTGCAGTTTTACTCATCTGAACCACATGTCTGACCATGCTTTTATTGTGGGTTGGAGGGATTCTCATATTTAAAGTCACATACCTAAACCAATGAACTGTTGGCTCATTCAGGCTCCCTCAAGATCAAGAAACTTCAAAACCACTTCTCTTTTTTCCTTTTATTTTTCTTAATCTCCCAATGTATTTAAATAAGTATAAGGTACAGTTATTAAACTCATGGTCTATATAAATGCCTGCATTTTACCATCAACATTGTAAGATGCACAGCTCATTCCAATACTGCCATACCACCTCTGTGCCTGGAGTGACTCCACTTGGGGTCAGTGCAAAAGATGAAGCAAGACCTGGCTCGTGGCCCTCCCAGTGCCTCCCTGGGGTTGACGCAGTGTGCGTTTCCTACACCGAAGTTACAGAGTCACAGACTCCTTATGATGGAGGCACGAGGCTGAGATGTGCGATCGCTCGTCACAATGAATCCTGTTATGTGTTCAGCTCCATGCGGTTATTTCTCCCATTTAATGTTAGAACTTGGAGACACAGTGTTGAACAAATTCTGTCATATTGCATTCTTCAGTCTTCGCATTCTTTCAGTTTTACTTTCATTTTTGTCACAGTGGTACTCAAAGACTGTACATTTGGTGGAATTTAGTGGTCAAGAACCTGGGGTCTTGGCTTCAAGTAGTCAAAGTTTATATATTGGCTCCATCATTTTCTCACTGTGTGGGTGTCTTGGGGGTCACGGCAGTTCTCCCCTCGTGGGATTGTTGGAGGTATTTAATGAGAGGGTTAGCACAGTGCCTGGCACATAGCCAGTGCTCAACAAATTATAGGTGTGCTATTTTGTATCCAACACGAATGGCTCTTCATTTCATTAAACATTCTTCTTGGACATTATTTTTAATACTTACATAATATTTCACCTTATGACTGTACCAAAAGTTACTCAATCATTCCTCTAGTCTTTGAGATTTAGGATGTTCACACTTTTCTTTGTTATAAAACATATCACCTTTATTTGGCTATGAATACCATTATAGCCAAATTTTTGCATATCCATGACTTTCTAAAGATACATTTCTAGAATTTTAATTTCTGAGCCCAAAATTTAAAGTAAAACAATTATATGAGGCCCAGGCTTACCACTGAAATCCTCTAGATTAGATATTTCCTAGTCTAACAATGAAGAGTAAACATTCTTGAAGTTTTGCCCGGCTTTCCCTTGAACGTCTCGAAAGGATCTGACCTTTGTCTGTGAACTTCCCTGGTTTAGCTGAGGTTTCACACTTGATAAGTGGTTCAGGAACTCGGAGATGAAGAAAACATCTGGTCTCCAGTTCATTTTAAGTACAACTGGTGCTCCCTAGGCTCAGAAGTGCACACAGAATGATGCATTGTGGGGACTATGATGCGTCGTGGGGCTTGTCCTCCCAGGGTCCCAGCCAGGACCGTTTGCGTTCACCTCGTTCTTGCTGGAGATTAATGCCCCATTTCTTGGTGTGGCTTCGACTGCCTGAAGCAGGCATTTCCTTGGGTTACATGGGCCTTCCTGTGCACCTCTCTCAATAAGGACAATCTCTCACATCAAGCCAAGGCTGCTTTTCTCGACATTGCTATGCCTGGTCTGCAGTGGCCTAGAAAATCCCTGCATTCCTCCCCATTCCGTCCATTCTCGTGTGGCAAGATTGCTCTGCTTCCCCATTTTATTTGAACCTATGCCCTACTGGAGCAGAAGCATTTTCACTTAGGAGTAAACAGTCTTAGAAAAGTTTTAGAGTTTGCAATCCCAAGTACACATCCATTTCTGACTCTTGCTTAAATTGCTCCCCAATCCTCTAGCTGCTAGCTCATGAGATGTCAGAGAAAAGACTGCTTTCCCCCCTCCACTTGCATCTGTGGAATCTGGCTTTCCTAAGCAACAATGCATTTGTGAACAGAGAATCCTTTGTACTTGGTCTGGTCCCACTGCCACAACATAATAATTCTGTGACTTCTCTCTCCCACAGGTGAAGGAGTTAATATACAATTTACTCCAAGATACCTTTCTATATTTTAAAGATGTCATTTAGGGAACAGTCCTGTGCCAATGTGAGTTTTTTTTGTGTGTGTGTCTTTATGCTGCTTTCTGACTGCATCTGTGTTGTTCATAAAGAATATCTTCTAGGGATTGGGACCTGTCATAATTTCAAACTTGCTTATTTGTAGAAGATTCTGTCACAGAAGTCAAACTGGCTCCTTCTGTTCCTTTTCTTCTCCCTTCTCCTTCTCTTCCCTCCCCTCTTCCTATCTATATCTCCCTCCCTCCCTCTCTCCTTCCATCTTTCCTTCCTTCCTTCCTTCCTCCCTCCCTCCCTCTTTCCTTCCTTCCTTCCTCCTTTCCTTCCTTCCTTCCTCCCTCCCTCTTTCCTTCCTTCCTTCCTCCTTTCCTTCCTTCCTTCCTTCTTTCCTTCCTTCCTTCCCCTCTGCCTTCTTTCCCTGCCTTGCTTGTTCTTTCAACAAGCTGCTCTCACTCAACATCAAAACAGTCTAGCTGAGTCTAGATGAGGCAGGACTGACTTTTGAGGACCCTTCCAGGCCAGCTGTGTCCAGGGCTGGCCAAGAACTCCCACACAGGCTGCTGGCTATGAGGACACAGGAAAGACTTCATTCTTAGTGTAAACACTTTTCAGATATTGACTGAGCACCTGGTGGGATAGATGCTGCAACAACAACTTCATCACCTGGACAAACACCAGATTCAGACTTGCCTCTGGTTTTCTCTCTGGGGAGCCTGCACAGTGAAAAAATTACAGGTTTGGGAGTCAGAGGAACAGACTTTTTTAAGCCCCAGCCCTGGCATTCACTAGCTAGTCCCTGGAGGAAACACTGTAAATTTTCCAAGCCTCAGTTTCTTCACATAGAAAATGATTATAATGATTCCTCTTAAATAAGATACTGCTATATGTTAACAGCATTTTATTAGCTATAAAGTGCAGAAGGGCTTCCTCCCTCTTCAAGAGTCTGCTGGGATTCCACTGTCATGGACAACATTTCATTCTTATGAAATTAAAATTTCACCTACAGGCAGGATTCTGCCAGTGCTTATGCTATACAGACATATGGAATGCAAATGTCCTCGGAGGAGCACACAGCCTTGTTGGCAGGATGAGACAGGATTCTTGAAAGCTGTACTAATGTGACTGGTGCTGAAAAAAAAATGGATGTCTTAGGATATGTTCTTGCTTTTTAATGGAAAAAGAGACGTGAATGCATAAATATGTATAATGTGAGAATATCTTTCATACAAATAGGACATTAAATGATAGTGTCTATGGAAGCATGATGAGAAGATATGCTAGGAACGTGCTGGGCACAATTAGGGGCACGGTAGAATGTGAGATAGCCCAGGCTGTGAGTACGGGATCTGTAGCCAGAATGCCTGGTTGGAATCCAGCCTCTGTCATTTCTTTGCAGTGTGTCTTGAGAAAGTGACTGAACATCTCGCTGTGCCTCAGTTTCTCCCTCTTCTAAAAGAGGATGATGGGGTGCCTATTTCATATGGTTGTGAGGATTAAGTGATTTGATGCATATAAAATATTCAAGATGGTGCCTGGCATATGCTAAACACGAAGTAAATATAACCTATTATCATCATTATCAAGGACTTGCGGATAACTGATGCTACTGAGCCGATGGAGCGTGGTGTAGCAGAAGAGCTCAGGTGCTAGAAATAGCCAGTCTCATTGACTCAACTGTGTTTCCTCAGAGAATCCCGATTCTCATTTTTCCTATCTGTAAATGGAAGGGAGGATAGCAAATAATAATAAATTTTATTTGGTGACTATTCTATGTGTTTATTTTGCAAGAGGCTCAGTGGGATATAGCCTACAGCTTTGCAGAGACATTGCTCAACACAGATGCATGGGATAGGGGTCCCATTTGGCTGAGAACAGGGTTATTGGAAATGGGAGACCAGGAAGGAGTGTTCCTCACCTGACTCTGGGAAGGGAAGAGAGTCTGGCCCAGATGGGTAAAGACAAGTGTGTTGGCATCTGGTAGACAGGGCCAGTGGCACACAACAGTGAACAGCTCTACTGCTGACAGCCAACAGGGACTTCGGGGTTTGGCTGCTGGAGATGGAGGACCTGGGCAAAAGAGACGTGAGGCCAAGAGAGCAGGTCTCAGAATGTGGAGCTCATGGAAGGAGAGAGGGAGGGCTAATCAGACTGCTCCTATCTGGCCGGAAGCCATGCCCCACACTCACCAGGCCCTACCCCTTTTCCTCTGAATCTTTAGCTCTTAGATCAGAAATAATCTTACGTGTCTTCAGGCTTGATCCCGGCCTGACGGACAGCAGCCTCTGTCATGTAGCCTTTGGAGCTGATCATGGCAGTACCCAGGAAAAGACTGTCTGGAGAGGCTGCAAAAACCATGCTCACTGTTCCCAGTCCCCGTACAGACCATGTCAGAGGAGGACTGAGGGAGGCTCCTCTCTCTCTCTCTCTGTCACACACACGCCCACGCGCACACACACACACAGATACATGCACACACACACACACACACACCGTTTTGCCTGGCAGAACAGACTTATAACTTGCATAATACTGCAGCAGCCCACACTGTACCTCATCTCCATTTGGGTTCCACAACAGAAGGGAGCTGGAAGGAAATCAGCGACAATCTAACTCCACATGACAACCTGGCTGGACAATGAAACATCCAGCGGGGAGAAAGACACTGGAAATTACCCATACCTGAGCCCCATCCCAAAACACCTGAGTCAGCTTCTCTGACCATGGCCCAGGCTAGGTCATTTGCAAAGCTCTTGAGTAATTCTAAAGAACCACTGCTGTGAAAAATAAAAATGATTTCAGCAAAGAGAGAAAGGTGAAACTGTTTTATTGGCACTGGCTGTGATGCTGGCTGTGAGCAGATGCTGGCTGTGGGCAGATGCTGGCTGTGGGCAGAACAGGGGAGAGGGCCATTGAGAGGCCCTTGTGACTGGAGAGTCCAACCAAACGTAAAGTGTGTGAGAGGGAGGGACTTCTCCAAATTCTGCAGGTCTCTCCAGACTGGGGATCCCTAACACAAGAGAAAGTCTTATGCCCCAAGTGCCAGAATTCCAGGAAACTCATGCAATGAAACCAGTCCCCTTGTGTCAGAGTTTGCAGTTAGAAGCGGTTCAAGGGACAGAGGACTCTCTGGGAGCTGGAGTGGTACACTGCAAAGAGCCTAAATATGCCATAACTTCCTTTACTTCCCTCTCCAAGAATTTCCAATTGCTCTTCCAGCCTATCCTGCCTGACAGGTTAGAAAGTTTTCAATAGTTTTCAATAGAGGTTTGTTTACTTGCATTGAATTATCTCATGAAGGTCAGCTTGATTCGGGCACATTAAAGACAGAGTCGGAAGAACACATTTCCCTAAGTTTTATTCTAATGTACAACACATGTGATCATTTGCGATGGGGTCTAGGCAGACAAGGCAGGTAACAGGGAGTCCTTCCAACCAGGGGTTGGAACAAAGGAGGCTTGATTTGGTGACTCTTGAGACATTTGGCTCACTGCTGTGATGCTGTGAGAGATTAGCTGTGCAATGTTTGGGGTCCTTAAAATGAAGTTTATTTAAAATAAAACTTACCTGCACGTATGTAACACTGTAGACACAGATCCTTCCCACAGTATATTTAATCTCTGCAGAATTCACTGGGAGGGGAGGGGAGCCAGTGGGACCTCTTGGCTATTACACAGGTTGGCACTTCCAGAGAGAACAGTCTTGGCATCACAGGCTTCAGGCATACTCAAAGCTCTTCTCCCTTCTGATTCCAGTTTCTCCATGCCCTGCAGGGCCTCTTGGGATTATTGTATTCTGGAAAGCAAACAAAGTTGGACACTGTCTCTTTAAATAATACAGGCTGAGAACCTCTCAGGCCACCATGACATATCCCAGCATTGGACCAGCCCCTGAATAAACTGGAAAGACGCCTGGTCTGGCTTCAGTTACAGGGAGCACCACCAGGGAACAACTCGGGGAGCCTGGTTGGAAGCTGCAGGCTTAGTTTGTCGGCTGCGGGTCTCTGACTGCCCTGTGGGGAGGGTCTTGCCTTAACATCCCTTGCATTTGACTGCAAAGAAATCTGCTTGGAAGAAGGGGTTACGCTGTTTGGCCGGGTGAGTTTTATTGGCAAACTGTGCCTCTGGGTGATGTGTGCCTATGCTTTACAAGAATTGCCTAATTTCCCACCCCCTGCAAGCCGCAAATGAAAAGGATTGCAGGAGAGATGGTGCATTTGTGTTGGAATTGACTGGAGATTCAGAGGGCTTTTTATATCCTTGGTTAAAAGGTGGATATATACTCTGGCTGGGGAGGTGGGGGGCCATCTGAGAGCATCTAGAAACCCTAATGCATCCAGATTGAAAGGAAGAAAGGAATCCAGATGCTTTTTTCCCCCATGGAAAATAGCTGTGCACACACAGCTGGCAGGAGGCCTTGGTAAGCAGGTTAGGGAGAAGCTGCCACCTGTGGCAGAGCCTTGGCCAGCCAGGCTCTGGGTGTGGCAAGCCTGGTCAGCAGGCACTGAGTAGCATTTCCTCTGCCACCATTGAGAACCAGGCAGGAGGCCAGAGGCAGTGAGGGACAGATGGGTTGGGTTTACCTGTCTGGCAGCATATGGCGTGGCTGTGACCTGGGTGGTTATTGATTAAACTATTGGGTTCAAAAGAAAGGAAGAAGCGAGCTGTAGCACCCAATATATGCACTTTTCTGTATGTGTATTAGACTTTATTAAAAAGTTTATTTGAAAATCACAAAGGAAGGGAAAGAAAACCCTGAGTTAGATATGCTCATATTTGTAAAGTGCTTACTTAGAACAGTCCTGAATATGTTGTGATCACACAAGTTTTGGTTAAATAAATAAATGTCCAAATGGCATAAAACAAAGTAATAATTTCTAGAGCAAATCTAACCTATAAAATGACCTGTGGAGGAAAGAAAACACTTACATGTCTTTAGACTTTTTTTTCTACTTGCATATGCACTTTAATTTATAAATCTTTATCTATCTATCTATCTATCTATCTATCTATCTACCTGCCTACCTACCTACCTACCTACCTACCTATCAGAGTTACAAGCTACTTTAGTGCAGAGGTGGTCAGGTCTTCCCTGAAGGGTTGATGTGAGAGTTAAATGTGATATAATAATAGTGGTGGCAATTTGGGCACTGGGCCCTTATTATGTTGCAGACACGATGTTAACTGCTTTGTACATATTGTTTCCTTCAATCACCACCATAAACCTTTAAAGCAGGCATTACTAGTTCCTTTTGCACCTGAGAAAACTGAAGCTCAGTGAACTTGAGAAATTGCCCAAATTCACAACAAAAGTAAGCAGGGTGATTAGGTTTGTTGGAGCCCAGAGCCAGAGTGCCTAACCACTGCACCACACTGCCTCTCACACACCATGCATATAAAGTCCAGGCAAAGTGCCTGGCATACAACGGGCACTGTAAATGCAGTGTTTACAAGTACACTTCATTTTAATCTGATAACACGATAGTTTTAAAAAGATCATTGTTTGAAGATCTTTTTCAAATTTATTTTTATTTACCGTAAGAATATACAATTAGCTAAAATAGCAGCTCCTTTCAAATCGTAAAATAATATGGAATTATTTGAATCATTGAGAGTGATGAGCTTCTATGACACAGTACACTAGAGGTAGGGAAGTGTGTGTGTGTGTGTGTGTGTGTGTGTGCGCGCGTGCGTGAACTGCTGCATTTTCAGGCAAAAACCTTTAACATCCACATTCCTGCTCCCTGTCCCATGCCTCAAGGCTGGCCTGCGCACGGGAGTCTCAGTTGGGCGCGCCTCTGCCAAGCCGACACTGAAGGGGGCTAGCCTCTCTCCCTGTAACGCTGGGCGGGCCACGTTAGGAGGCTATGAATCAGCTGATTTCCTTGGCTGCTCCAACCCCACCTCAAATGGCCACCTCGCACCCGCCCCCCAAACCCCATGGCCAGGACTCCAGCCAAGGCTGACAGCCAAGCCCGACTGCTGCAGGAACACTTTGCCTGGAGCTTATTCGGTGGTAGTCTGGTTTTGCCTAGGCTAGGAGGAGCCCAATCCTAGACCATGCTAGGATTTTTCCTAGAAAAGTAGTCGGCCGGACTTTTCTTCCCCTAATTCGCACCCAAGCGGAGCCCGCTAGATCAATCCCCGCCAATCCTAGGAAGCTGGCATGCTTCGTAGGTGCAGACAGTAATAGCGGGGACCGGCGCGGGGCAGGTGTGTCCGGCTAAGACGCCAGGACAGGGCAGGGTCTCCAGGACCCGAGAGGAGAGGGACTTCTTCCAGTGCTCAAGCGCCCGCTGCCCTCTATTAGTGGGAGAGGAATCCAGCCTCAGCCCCGCGCGGGCGCTGTCGGCGTCGGCGGGCCCCGAAGCCCAGCCCTGGGCATCCGCTGAGCTACATTTGGCTGGGTCTTCCCAGAGTGGGCTGAGGAGCCAGTTTCTCGGTCAACACTAGGTCTCCACGGGGCCAGGGGAGAAGGGAGGTGGGAGGTGAGAAAGCTCAGCCGCCTCTGGTTTCGAGTAAAAGTCGCCGCGGTTTTGCAGAGACCGACTTTTTCTTGAGGCGCATTTAAGGCCAAGTAACTGTCTCCTGCCCTCCCTCTCTCCTGCCCCCTCTCCTCCCTGAGTCCCGCCCTCCCGCACACGCTGACCCAGGGACACACCCTACTGCAGCGACGCAAACAGGGCGTTGTTCCCGTTAAAGGGGAACGCCAGGAGCCTCCCACTGCCCCCTTGCTTCGCGCGCGCGCAGCCCCGCAGCGCAGCTTTGGCGGCGCCAGCAGCGGAGCCAACGCACCCGAGTTTGTGCTTGAGGCCACCCTGAGGATCGGGACAGCTGTTCCTTTGGGCTGTAAGTGATTTGGTGGGTAGAGTGAAGGAGATGGAGGAGAAATGTGGGCATCTTCCAGTGAGGGTGCCAGAAAGCGCAGAGCAGGCGCGGGGCTTTGGCCAGCTCCCTGGGGCTTCTGTTTAGGGGCACAGGGTCCCCTGTGTGTCCTGTTTCCCTCCAATGGGGCTTGGAGTAATACAACGAGGAAAGCCTTTATGGTCTATAAGACCTTACAGGGCAAGGGTGATGGTGCTGGTGTCTGGATAGAGGATAAGGGCGGCCCAGTTCTCGCCTTGCTGAAGAGGCGTTGACTCTGGGACACACTGGCAAAACAGTCCCTGTGGCGGACATCCCGACAGTGTTGGACTCCTGTGGTTCCCCAGTTCCCAGCCTCCTGCCATCGGTTTAATTCAAACCCTCTGGGAGTCATCAGAAATCCTTGTTTATTTCTTCCAGTGCATTCCAGAGTTTCTTTGAATGTGATGCTTGTGGAGAGGAACGGAGAGGCCTGGGATTGGGTACTTTCCAAACTGGGTTATTGAAACGTTGTCTCCCTGGCCCAAGACTCTGCCTAAAATGGTCCCCAGAGTCTCAGCCAGATCTTTAACAGCTGTGCATGTCCTCTAACAGGTCATCCCAGCCTTCAGTTCCCCCAAAGTTTAAAATGAGGGGCGAGGACCGCATTACTTGGGATAAATGTCCTGCCGGCTCTGACCGGCTGAAATTCTCGGACTCAGCCTTTTACCCTCTGTCTCTCTCTCCCGTCCGCTGGACATCTACTCCCTTCGGTCCAGGTTCCTGGGCTCCTGTCCCACCGCACCCAGACCGGAGCTCAGGCTTGTTGGGGTTCGTGTCCTGGCTTTGAGTGCCTGGGGTGCAGACTGGACCCCTAGGCGAGCACGTGGGTCTAGCGCAAGAGCTGAATGCCCCCTGCCCCCAGGGGCTGCCTGGGGAAGCGCGCGGTGGACGGGAAGCGCAGGGTCCGGGCAACCCTCTCGAGCCATTCTTTCCTTTCCACACTACTCTGGCTCTGCACCACCTCTCCGGAGCCGCCAGAGTCTGCGCGAGGCTGAGCTGGGGCCAGGACCGTTCCTCTACGCTGGCAGAGTTGGGTGGAAACTTGGAGACGAACGGAATGCGGAGAGCACTGGGGTCTGGGAAACCAGCCTCCTCGCCGCTGTCTCCCCCACCGCATGCCACGGCTGTCTCCAGGTCTCAGACAGAAATCTGGGCACCTACTCCCCTCACCCCTACCTCCACCCCATAGGGGAATTCACCATCTGAACCGGGGTCTCAGAGAACGTGACCTCTCACCTTCCAGGGAGGTCGCCGGGAGGTGCTTGGGGTGGGTGGAAGCGTGCAGTGGCCTCTGCTCATATTTTCTGGAAACCCCTCTGTTCCCTGGGTGGTTTTAGACGTGCGAACCGCTTGTTTTGTTTCCAAAAGCAAAAGATGTTCCGTTGCAGGCGGGCCCGGCTGGGCGCTGGGCACTGGGCGCTGGTCCTGCAGGCGGCTGCTGCCCCCTCTCGGCGGCAGGCGGCGCGAAGGCTCCTGACCCCCGCGGGCGGTCGGGCTGCGGGCGCTGGGCCAGGCCGGGCCTTCCGCTAGTGCGCGGGACCCTCCCTCTGCGCGCGCCTCCGTCGCTCGGCCCAGTCAGTGCGTTCGGCCTCACGCCCAGCGCTCTCCTCGCAGGCAGAAACTCCGCTGAGCAGAACTTGCCGCCAGAATGCTCCTCCTGTTGCTGAGTATCATCGTCCTCCACGTCGCGGTGCTGGTGCTGCTGTTCGTCTCCACGATCGTCAGCGTGAGTGCCTGGCGGGGAGGCTCCCTGCGCGGCCCGCCCTTCCCCATCTGGGTTCCCAGCCCGTGCTCCTTCTGGTTCAGGACTGTGTTATTTGCAGACAGTTGGAAGTCTCAGACGTCCCAGGGAAGTTTCGGCAATCTGCCCCCTTCCAGTTGCTTTGAGAAAACGAGAGCAGATTCAGTGATAGGAACCAAGCGAGCGCTGGGCTGGGTTAGCTGCGCAGGTCTCTATTTAAGCCAAGTAACTTCAGAGCCGATCTAGGGTCCCCGGCCTTCATTTGATAAGACTGTTTAACTTTTTTTTTTTCTTGATGCAGCCTCGTTGAAGAAGAGGAGTATTTATGATTTTTTTTTCTCCAAACCATAGTCAGATGGGTGAATTAATTTATAAAACACCCTTTTAGGACTTGAAATTGGAAAGTTAAAATGGGCTTTTCTGGAAAAGAGTTCACAGGTCCCATGTCGGGTTTATGGCATGAACACAACACCTTGTTAGTAAAGCTTCCACTGGTAGGAACAGGCCATCAGGGTAACTTCTGTTACAAAAGTGTCCAGCCCATTAGATCTTAAAGTTATTTTCTTGGCGATGAAGATGAGCAGACATTCAGGCAGTTTTCCAATGGTGGCTTTCACTTCTTAATTTAAGGCACATTGTAAGCATGATTTTCTTTTTCGTTTTCTTTTCTTTTCTTTTTTTTTTTTTTTTGAGATGGAGTCTCCAGCCTGTCACCCGGGCTGGAGTGCAGTGCCATGATCTTGGCTTACTGCAACCTCTGCCTTCCGGGTTCAAGCCATTCTCCTGCCTCAGCCTGGGATTACAGGTGCCCGCCACCACACCCGGCTAATTTTTTTTTTTTTTTTTTTGTATTTTTAGTAGAGACGGGGTTTCACTATGTTGGCCAGGCTTGTCTCAAACCCCTGACCTCATGATCCGCCCACCTCTGCCTCCCAAAGTGCTGGGATTACAGGTGTGAGCCACCGTGCCCGGCCTGTAAGCATGATTTTCTAGTCTCTGTGAGAAATAATTATGTTGGGGGTTTGTGACTTAGTTTAACATTTACAAGCATCTTCACAGTATCTCCATTGTGCCTGGTGATGATGATATCAGACTGATAGGAGCTATAAACAAGGAAATAGACTGAGAGAGGCAGGCTTGGGTAATGATCCCGAGATGCTGGGAGGAGAGAAGGCTTGAACGCAGGTGTCTCAGGTTGAGTTCATGGCTCCTTCTACTATAGTAAACATCTCTGCACATAATCGTTTCTGTGTGCATGTGGAACTTCTCCATTTACAAGGTGCTTTTAAGTCATAAAACATTGGCTCTTACCATGCAGGGGTGGGCGGTGTGGCTAGGTGGATGCGGGTGCTTTTCGCCATCCCTGGGCCTTTCTCCTTCCCCTTTTCCTTCACTCCTCCCTCCCTCCCTGACTCAGGATATCTATCTGATTCTCTCTAGCAATGGATCGTGGGCAATGGACACGCAACTGATCTCTGGCAGAACTGTAGCACCTCTTCCTCAGGAAATGTCCACCACTGTTTCTCATCATCACCAAACGGTGAGGCTGGTTTTGTGCTCCGTGAGCTTGTCCTCTGATGCCTGTAACACGTTTCTCAGTCCAGAGCTGGAAACGCTTATTGGAAGACACAAGCCAGAATGTTGTTGCTGGGGTGGGGTGGGATGTGACAGGGAGCCATGAGTCCAGGGAAAATGGGAGGGGTGGTGATCTCGCTGGGGAAGCTGAGATCCTGGGCATCATTGTGATTCACTCTACCTAGAGACATGCCCTTAGTGCCCTCCTGATCACTTAGGATAATGCTTTTTGTGATTGAAAAAAATGTTGACCTGGGAGCTGTGAAGGTGGTATGATAGCTAAGCCTTTGGCAGACCCCCTTGGGACATTGGATCAAACGTGTATCTTTGGTTTGGTGGCTGTCTCTATTCAGAAATGTCCTGCCCCTTTCTGCTGCAGTGACAGTGGGGCTAGCTCACTGCACCGTCAGTTACATGGACACAAGACTGGATGCCTTTCCAGGTCTTGGGCCTCAGTGATGCCACCTAGCATCAAAACCTTTGAATGTTTCCTTGTTGCAAGATGGGGACTTGAAGCTATTTGCAAAACCCTCAGCTAAGCCTTGGGGTCCTTAATCCAGAAGATTGTATTTCTCCTCTGTCCTCAGCATCTTTGCTTGTGAGATATGGAAGCCAGGCTTCATGAGGGTCAAATTAAGGGATAGTTGGCAGCAGAAGCACCAACTAGATACCCAAGGCACCCAGAGGGAAAGGAACACCCAGCCAGGAGCCCTGTGTGTTTGGATGCAGACAGGTGGAGGTAAACAGGATGAGCTGTTTTGGTGGCTGGTAGGCCATAGCGATTGATGTTAAGAGCCCGTGGACCTGGATCCACATGATCTTTTGTTCCAGAAGATGTGTCCTCAGGCTGGAAGGACCTAGAGATACAGCAGAGCTTTCCTAACATCCTGGGTTTAAAAGGCCACGGAAATACAGCTTTAAATGTTGCTGCAGCTACTCATAGATCCAGTATATATGTTCAAGATGCTACACCAGACGAGAGAAACCAGTTTAGATCCAGTTCAATAAAACAGGCAGTGAAGTGGCCTTTGGTCCTGGCTTTGCATAATCCAGTTGCTTTGCTGGACTTTCCCTCTTACAGCTCTGTACCCAGTAATACCCAAGCATGTCCCCAGCTGAAGCATTATAAACCAAATTCCTTGAACCACAGTACAAATAGAAACTGCTAAAATACTCATTTGGTAATTTACATGGAGAAGATAGGCAAGGAGTAGAAAACCCTGCTTTATGTTTTTACCTTCTGGGTTGGGGAGGGAGCAGAGAAAAGGTCCCAGTCCTATTGGAGTGAGAACAGTGCTTAATCTTGTCTCTGAGTGTGTGAAAGGCATTGAATTAAAGCCATCCCAGAAATTACGTGGTGGGTTTGCATGGTGAGTTGGCAACTGAGTAAATGAAATACTCATGAGTGCCTGAGAATGTGACCGTAGCACTGCTTGTCCCCAAAGCCACAGCATCCGGTTTCTCCCCCTTTAGGGTCTGGCTGAAGTTCCCGGAGCACTCCGGGAGGGAGTCTCCGTACTCGCTACTGACACCTGGTGGTTACAAGTAGTGACTCAGCCCGAAAAGGGCAGGCTTTGGTGCTCACAGGCGCCATCCCCAAGTGACATCTGGCCACGCGGCTTGGCACAGAATCCTGGACTCTTGGGCCCGGAAGGGGGCAGTTTTGGCAGGCGTGTTAAAACCCGGCGAAGTTTCAGCAGAAACGAGGCGGCAGAGGAGTTGCTAAGTTGTGCTTAAACCATCTGCAGGAAAGAAAGCAATATTGACCTGTAGCATGTTACAAATTGACATTTGGTGTCTTCTGCCGTTGGAAATAGCTGTCAGTTGGTGCTAGAAGCAGATCTCAAAGAGGCACTAGGGTTATTTTAATCAGGAAACTTCTTATCTCTCAACTTGTTCCTTCTGTACCAAGCTCATGTTCTTGAGTTCATTTACAATGCCTCCTTAGTGTGGGTTTCAAATCTGCCTCGTTGCTTTCTGTGAGGACCCCAGAGTGTCTGTTTTCCACATCTCCCTTCTCAGCTCTCACAATCAGGGCATTTTGAAAACATCTGGACACTGCACCTGAACATGCTGGGTTTGTTTTCACGCCACTCAGGCTTAATCTAAATTTGAAATTTCCGTTTACACTTCCCCAGTGGTGGTTATCTCTGCTGCTATCTTCCCCAACGTGGCAGCACTTGCTACGACTTCAGCCTTAAGTGGCGAATCCTCCGGGGCCTCTTTGATTGAGTTTAACAATTGTGGCAGCAGACAATAAGCTGAAAAAAATGTGTACTTTTTAAAACATTATACTGTCTTTACAAATGAACTATGCTCATTGTGAACCATTTAACTTGTCTGTATTTGCTCTTAGAAAGTATATTTGAAAAAAAATACTTGTTAAGTAATCCAAAGTAATTTGTTATTGACATCGATTTGTGAAGAATATGTTGCAAGTGTGAAAAAATAAATAGTGGTGCAATCTCGGCTCACTACAACCTCCACCTCCTGGGTTCAAGCGATTTTCCTGCCTCAGCCTCCTGAGTAGCTGGGATTATAGGCGCCCAACACCACGCCTGGATAATTTTTGTATTTTTAGTAGAGAGGGGTTTCACCATGTTGGGCAGGCTGGTCTCGAACTCCTGACCTCAGGCGATCCACCCACCTCGCCTCCCAAAGTGCTGGGATTAGAAGTGTGAGCCACTGCGCCATGTGACTTGGTATTTTTTTCTGAAAGGACTCATTTTTCTGGTGCATGACCATGACACTTCACCTCTCTCTGGGGGTTGCCACTCATGTTGTTTTCTACATGAATGGGGCCTCCTGGCATCGTGCCATGAGGCAGTCTAACATCTAGGTTGTGTAGTTTGAAAGAGACACACGAGATCTTGCCCCCAGGCTACATCTTAATATTAGAAATAGTTTTAGATTTTTAACTAACTGACTTTGACTCCGCCTGCCTTCTCGTTTTTCTAAATGTGTTTGTATACTTTCTGGCACCCCCTCCTTATCTGCCTCGTGTGGGCAGAGGTAAGAGAGGCTTAGTGTGGGGATATTCGTTATGATATTGTATCCAGTGCCTCTCCAGCCCAGGGAATACAAGGATCTGGAATGCATGGGCCTTGCCTTGATGGTCCCGAGCCTGGTCGAAGAGTCAGGAGATAGGTATGGAAGGGTGAATCACTCCCTTGGAAGGCAGAGCAGGCCAGGTGCCCAAAGGGAGGCAGGCAGACAGCGTCTGAGTTCAGGGAGGAAGCGGAAGGGAAATCTCTGGTGGGAGGTAGAATCTGATCCATCCTCCAAAGGATGGGCAGGATTTAAGTCAATACAGGCAACGGGGAGGAGAATATTCCCTGTGACCTAAGGTAAGGGTAGAACAAGGCAGGGGATGGGGTAGACTGGTTGGCTAGTGTTCTGGTTAGGATTAGGATTGATTGCGTATAAGAGAACATCTTCAAATGATAGGGGTTTAAGTAAGATCATTTATTTTTCTCTCTTTTCAAAGAAGTCTGGAAGTAGGTAGCCTGAGAGAGGTATGGAGGTTCCATGAAATTGTCAGAGATGCAGACACTTTCTAGCTCATTTCTTTGCCATCTCTTGGGTTTGGCTGTCATCTTCAGGAAACAAAAGGCTGCTAGAGCTCCAGCCATCTCATCCATGATTCAAGCAGTAGGGTGGAGAAAGGAGGTGGGGAAGAATGAATCTCTTTTTCTTTTAATGAAATGTGACATGGTCACACCTACACCTATTTACAAGAGAGGCTGAGAAATATAGTCATTCGGCCTTGGGGGAAGCATGGCTTTTCAAATCATAGAAACTTGGCAGCAAATACCTCTCTGTAAGCCTGGTGTGGAATACTTTCCTTGAGGGTTTGACCATCCCCTCCCATACCCAATCATACTCTTTTGCAATAGCTCAGTTGGGCCCTATGCAGTTCCATAAGTCCCAGTTATTTCAGCATTCTTCAAAGAGTCCATCTCTGCTGCATCCTGGGCTCTGTCAGCCACCCCACCATTCTCACATGGGCTCTTCTCAGAAACTTTAGGATCTGTTGAGGCTTCTCTCTCTCTGTTTCTACCACCTCTCCAGGTATAAGTAAGTCTTATTATTATTATTCAGACAGAGTTTCACTCTTGTTGCCCAGGCTGGAGTTCAGTGGCGCCATCTTGGCTCACTGCAACCTCTGCTTCCCGGGTTCAAGCAATTCTCCTGCCTCAGCCTCCCGAGTAGCTGGGATTACAGGCATGCGCCACCACGCTTGGCTAATTTTTTGTATTTTTAGTAGAGACGGGCTTTCTCCATGTTGGTCAGGCTGGTCTCGAACTCCCGACCTCAGGTGATCCACCTGCCTCAGCCTCCCAAAGTGCTGAGATTACAAGTGTGAGCCACCACGCCTGGCCATCTTATTATTATTTAATGAGTCCAGACCTCTCTTCTGAATCCCAGACCTGTTTATCCAGCTATCTCCTGGCCACTTCCCTTGGGATATCTAAGAGAGGCCCCCAAGTCACTAGGCCAGAGACAGTCCTTATCTTCCTCCGCCAGTTCAACCCCTTTGTCACTTTCTAGTATTTTAGTGAATGCTGCTTCACCAGCCAGCAAGCCAAACATCTAGAGTCTGCCTTGACGCGTTTCCTTCTTTCTCTTCTCAGCATTGTCACGGGTCCCTCAGGCCACCCCATTGTTCCAATGCCTGTTGCCCACCTGTGGTCACGCTGCTTCCTCGTTTGTCAGAGGCGCCAGGGCAGCCTCCTAAATAGTTTGCCTGAACCTTTTCTTGCTCCTCTGTGACTCATTTTTCATATGGAATCCAGGCTGATATTTAAAAAAGCACAAACCTAATTATATCACTCCTTATTTTGAAACCTTTCAGAGGCCGTTCATTGGTCTTAATCTTCAGATGAAAATCTTTAACAAGGCCCATCGGAATCTACCTGAATGATCCACTCCTGCTTCTGTTAAGTCTCACCTCCCATCTCTCTTCCCCTCATCTTGGAATTTCAGCATTTTCTCACTTCCTGAAATGTGAACTTCCCACTTCGGGAGTCTCTCCATTTCTCTTCTGATCTTTCATGCAGGACTATTTCTTGAACAACTCTCGTGTACCAGAGACTATTGCAGGTGCTAAGGTTACAAGAGTGAACAGGAGCTTATGTTTTACTGGACAAACCAGTGAGTAAACATGGAGAATTTGGGGGCAATGGTAAGAACTATATAAGACAGGGTAATGGGATAAAGAGGGATTGCAGTGGTGAAGGAAGGTCTCCTTGAGGAGTGGCCAGGAGCCAGCCATATGAACATCTCGGGGAGGTTCCGTACAGAAGGACCGTCAAGTGCAAGATCGCTGGGGAGGGAAGGAGCTTGGCGTAGTTGAGGGACAGAGGGCAGGGCAGACTAGTGGGAACATAGAGTGAGGGGTAAGTAGAATCACAGACCATCTCAAAGGTCCCCCCCACCCACACTAGGAAGGAGTTGGGTGCACATGGATGCATTTCTAATCTTTGTGATTTCCTTAGACCTGCTGTCTTCCACGGGTTTCTCAGCGGTCTGTTTGATTCCAAGTTGGAGTGACAGTCCAGAAGCCTCTATAAGGCAGAATATATCAGAAATTGTACAAGGTAGAAATGCATCAGTATATTTTCAGTGATTATTTTGGGTGACGGGATTCTTATCACTTTGGCTGTTTTCTTTCTTTTGCTGCCTTACCTGTTTTCCTCATTGAGATCTTTTATTTTCACAATCAGAAAATAACTGTGAACATTTTATGTTAGAAAATTGGTTTTGAGTAGTAAGTAGGTTCCCTCTGCCTTGATTAAGAGAGTGGAGCCCTGGGGCATGGCACGCAGGGTCCATGGTGTAGCTTTGAATGAGGCCAGTTCCTGGAGCTTTAGTTTGCAAACTCATACAATCTGGAAGGCTCTGGTGAGGGGGAGGGGTGTGCCAAGCCTCCTCCCCAAGACCCTATGGGTGAGTTTAAAATCTACCGACCCAAAGGATTCAGGCAAAACATTTGCCCTGCTATTGAATGAACCAGTGCTTTTTGTTTTGAAGTCTCCAAGATCCAAATATCAAGTCCAAGTTCTCACAAGCGTTCCCCTGCTCTTTGTTTAATTTGTGTGGACCTGATGTGTAGCAGAATGGGTCAGAATACTGGAATTAAGCCACAGGTGGCTTGGGAGCCCAAGAGCTGGAAGGGCACAGTCCTGGCTTGCCCTGGCCCCTGGCTGGTCTTCATCAGCTTCAGTGATGAGGCAGGACCCAGGCAGAGTTTGTCTTCAGTAAAATCTGTCTTTCAGGGCCTGTCCCTGCTCACAAAGTCCTCTCTTGTCTCAGAAGAAAAGGTAGTTGATAAACTTTTTCCTGCTGAGGTGTTAGGCACAAAAAATGTGCCCCTTTTTGAATCACTTTTGTTTTTAAAAAGGAGGCCAGTGCTCAACACCAAAGTATGAAGGGAATTGTTGAGCTTTCCTGTAATCTGTCCCCAAACATCCTTGGCTACCTCCATTGTCTAAGGGCAGTACCTGCAGCCCCTCATTTCCCAGTGACAACAGGTGGATCTGCTCTGCCACAGTGTGTGGGCTGGACCAGCACCAGACGCTGAGAAGATGACCACTTACTACTCTTCTTTTCCATTTAAACAGCAGCAGCAGCAGCAACAGCAAACTCATGACTATCAACAGGTTGTGTGAGGCATTAGATCAATGCTTTGGGTTGAAAATTAGAGAAACTAAATCTTGCCAGTCTCAGCAGCCCCCAACCTGAGCCCTTGGTGGTATCCTATCATTGCTGTCTTCAAAATGATCCCAGACTTGTTTATCAATTTGGTGACACTGTCATTTTGGCAAGGACACCAGACAATTTCCTTGTCTGTGGCTCAGCTTTTGGCCAGATTTTAGAAAACACGGGAGACCTTCTGCATTTATGGGTTCATGTTTTACATTTTAAAATCTTTGTGGCTCCCTGAGCCAACCCATAATCTCTACCCAAGTAATGGCTCTGGATTTTGCAGGCTCTTATGAGATGCTGAGACCCTGGTAGTATAAGGGAGGTACAGAGGACGGAAGGTGTTGTCAGCATGCCAGGATTTCAACCCTTAGAGTTTCTCTGATGCCAATACCCAGGAATTAGTATGAAATGTTTGTTTGAACCTGTGTCTGAACTGTATGACCTGGAATCTATAGTCTTTGCTTTAAAAAAACTTCAATTGTATCCCCAGGATTTCACCAGCACCAAGAAAACATCCCTTGCATTTCAGGAGCAGGGATTGGCCATGGTACAGCCTGAGGTTGTGGATGTTGATCTTTGGTGCCTGAGAGAAGGCTGTCTGGGATGAAGCCTTCTGACTGTGGTCAGGTCCCTGCCAGTGTTGGGGGCCACATGAGTGTGCAGTCATCCACACACATGTGGCCCCCAACACTGGCAGGGACCTGGAGTCATCTGGCCCATCCCTCCTTCCTATCCCATCGAGCCGCAGACCCCTCTGCAATGTGCCCACCACATGTTCATCCTACCACTGATGGGGAACTTATTACCTCCAAGAGAGCCTCTTTTGTTTTTGAAGAGCTAATAGTGAGATCCATTCATGTGTTCTTCAACTCTGTTGAGCCTGTCCTATGTACTGGGCACTGTTCTAGAAACGGGGTGCACAGAGATGAACAAGAAAGAGCAGGTCCCTGCCATTGTGCAGCTCACAAGGAGTTGGAGGAAACAGGCAATACACAATACATGCATCACTATGGGTAGTGGAACATGCTCTGCAGGAAACAAATAGGCTGATCCAATGGAAAGTCATCACTGGAGGAATGAGCTGCCCAGGGAAGGCCTCTTCCTTCCATAGTGATGTGGTCTGAGATTTAGAAGACAGGGAAGGACCAGTTATAGGAAGAACCATGGGAAGAAAATTCCAGGAGGTAAAGGGAAGAACCAAGGCCCTGAGTTAGCTGAAGAAAGGAGGGTGGGGAATGCGGGAGAGAGGGATGGGAGCAGGATCGCTGGTGCCTCACAGGCTGTGGTACTGAGAAGGACAGTTGGGACATCATTGAAGGGTTTTAAGCAGAAGAGTGTCATGATTTGATTGATGTTTTGTAAGCTCATTCTGGCTGTTGAGAATGAATTCTGGGGAGAGGCAAGAGTGGAAACTGGGGACCAGTGAGGAGTTTGTGGTCATAGTGCAGACTGGACATGATGATGACACTGAGATGACAATGATGACAATGACAATGATGTTAAGAATACAAACAGCTCACGTAAGTGCCAGGCATTCTTTGAAAAGCAATGCATTTAATCCTCACAAGAACTCTAGGAGGTAGCTGGTGGCTTAGCTAGGGAGGGGAAGTAGAGAAGAAAACAGGTCTCATGACAGGGTTTGCTGATGGGTTAGATGTAGGGAGTTAGGGAAGAATGATTCTAGATGACTCTACGTTTTGGGCTTGAGCAACTGGTGTGTAACTGAATCTTGGACTGAGATGGGGAGACTGGAGGAGGAACAGAAGATTTGGGGGAAGGTGTAGAAATCAGGATTTATATTTTGACCATCAGAGAGGTCAGCAAATCACTTCAATTTAGAAGTCTTTAGCTTAGGGGAGAGGTCTGGGCTGGAAATTCAAAGTCAAGAGTCATTCCTCTATACCGAAGGGTATTCAATGTTGTGGTGCTGAATACAGTTACTTGGGGAGGAGTTGAGAGCAGAAGGCAGAAAAGGGGAACAGGGTTCAGAGCTAAGTCTTGGGCATGCCAGGGGTTAACGAGAGTACAGGAAGGAGAGGAGACTGGGGATGAGCAGCCAGTGATGAGGGAGGAATGCCAGGAGATATTGTCACTTAAGAAATTACCTTGGCTGGGCGCGGTGGCTCACGCCTATAATCCCAGCACTTTGGGAGGCTGAGGCGGGCGGATTACAAGGTCAGGAGATTGAGACCATCCTGGCTAACACGGTGAAACCCTGTCTCTACTAAAAATACAAAAAAAAAATTAGCCGGGCGTGGTGGCCGGTGGTGCCTGTAGTCCCAGCTACTCGGGAGGCTGAGGCAGGAGAATGGCATGAACCCGGGAGGCGGAGCTTGCAGTGAGCCGAGATCGCACCACTGCACTCCAGCCTGGGTGACAGAGTGAGACTCCGTCTCAAAAAAAGAAATTACCTTGTTAAACCCAACACTGCCCCTCTTTTGTCCATTCACTTCTAGTTGCCTTCATTCATGCCTGATGTGCTGGACTTGGGTTTTATCAAGTTGCTTGGCACGTCCTTAAAGAGTTTAAATCTCTACAGTGCCTCCTGGACAATGACCGCAGGGTGACCCCTGTCTCTCCTCTACACGATGACTCTTCAAACAGTTGACGATTGCAGTTTTTCTTTCCTTCCTTCTTTCAGTGGCTTCTCTGGTGCTGGGGATTCCACTGGAATCCCAGCTGCATAAGCAGGGCCTCTTCTTGCCCTTCTGAAGTTTGGTCAGCGGTTTGGCTTGGCAGGCTGATGAGCAGAGAATAAGGGAAGCCGCTCTCTCTTTGCCACACCATTCTCCTTCCACCCTCTCTAGTTTTTGTGGATTCTAAGTCTGAAGAATGGTGGTAGAATAATTTAATTCATTAGATTTCAAGCATATCATTGACTTCTCTGCACCCCCAGTGTGTTGTAGTGGAAAAACTAGTAGTCTGGGCATCAGGGAATCCTTGTTTTTCTGCACCGGGTCTGCCTCTAACAAATTAGGTAACCTGGGGCAGGTACCCTGGTTTCCTAAAAGCAGAGCAGGCATTGAGGTAGGACCTGAAGTTGAGGTAGGACCTGCACATTGCATGGGTCCCGGAGCCTCTGTTCATGTTCAGGATGTAACTGTGGCATCGAGGGATCCTAAAAGGAGGTGGCCTCTGAGCTGGGCCTTGGCAATGGGGTAGAATTGCAGTAGGCAGAGGGAGCAGAGATGGGTTTTGTGCTTGTAAACGGGCATTGGTTTACTGTCACTGGTGGGGGTAGCAGCTCTGTTGTTCTAGCTCTTCATTTCCATAATGCGTGGTCTTTTTTCATACTTTGGGGGAAAGAAGGAGGAGAACTCTATTATTTCTATGAGGAGAATTCCTCCTAAACCTGAAGACTAAGCGAATTATTCCCTGTTCATTCTCCACTGATGCAGTTCATGACTGCAATTGCAACTGCCTTTCCCGTCATTTTCTATGGCCAAACTCAGTGTTTTTAAGTGAGCTCTTCTTTTAAAAAACAAAAACAAAAACAAGTCTCCTGATAAATCCGTTTGAAAGACACTAAGTTTTAAAAGTTAAGCAGGCTTTGATCATTCATGGTACACTGTGAATTACCAAGGAGGGAGATTGATATCCTTCATCGTACAATGCACTCCCCTCCTTTTTCTTTTGTATCTGGTGGAGCAAGTCTTCCAAGAGCAATTCTTAGAGAAACAAAGCCTACTCTGTTTCCCTGTTTCTAGAGTTTTCCAACAAGGGTATAAAAAAGCCTCAGACAGCTTACTATTATCCAGTAACCTCAGGTACCTCAGTGGCTGCGTGTTATTCCCTTTAGATCCAGAAACTCACTAGCAGAGCAAGAATATGGATGTCAAAGTGCAGAACTCGACCCTGACAAACTAGCTCTGTGCCTGCCACAAAGCATCTTAATTAGGAATGCAGTTCATTGAATAACTGTATCAAAGTTAGCTGGAATACCTTGACAATGAAGATTTCTTCCACTTACTGAGCAGTTTGTGCCCACTAGTGGCCAGACACAGGCTTTGCTCTAGCTAAAATGCCCCCAGGATTACCTGTTGAAAGAGCCGCCCACGTCGCCTTCATCGCCTTTGTGAGCTCCATGCTGGCACGTAGTTGTCTCCATCTGTTTTGCTTTCCGCATGAATCATAGGCAAAGTTAGCCTGACCAGCAAGCCCCATTTCAAAGCCACCAGCTGGGGGAGAAGTTGAAGCCCAGGGGGCAAGACCCACGCTGGGCTTTGGGCATGCTTGAGCTGGTGGGCGAAGCATATGGGCAAAGGCCACATTGTTTAGGATGGGGGCCTTTCAGAGACTCAGCTATTTCTGGAATGACATTCATACTGAGAAATAAGGAAAATGGCGATCTGTGTGATGGTTGTGGGTTGGGAGGTTTGGGCGTGGGAGTCCTGGTCTTGGGGTCATGTGTTTTGAAAACAGTCTAGCACTATGCAAATGGGAGGTATTAATAACTCTTTGCCTCTGTGATTTACCCTCTCATGGCTTTTTCTCTCTTGGCCTCTCCAAGGTCTCTTCTGACTCTTGCAACTGTCCTTCCTTTCACTTTCAACAAAACCTGTTCTCTTGAGTCAGAACAGTTTTATGAATTGCCCAGAGTGGGACTTGATATGGGGCAGGGTTGGTTCCATGCTGGTAATGAAAGATGCACATAAACTGTTACATTGAAAAGTGCTTCATACTTTCTGAGCCCTTAACTCACTAGGTTGTAGGCCCTGGGCTAAGAATATCGCTGAGGGGGCTGATGTATTTCCTTCATCGCTCAGCTGCTCCTACAGCAGGAATCTGACCTTGAAATGAGCTTTGATCTTTGTGCAACTGGAGCTTCCCACTATCTGCTGGGGGAGCTGGGTCTGGGTGCTGCCGCGGCCCATGTCAGAAAGCTGTCAGCAGCTCTTATACCGGACACTCTCAGAACAGGAGGCCTGCAAAGAGCTTTAGCTTTAGTTTTGCTGTTGTTGTTGTTGTTGTTGTTGTTGTTTTTGAGACAGTCTCGCTCTGTCGCCCACGCTGGAGTGCAGTGGCGCCATCTCGGCGCACTGCAAGCTCCACCTCCCGGGTTCACACCATTCTCCTGCCTCAGCCTCCCGAGTAGCTGGGACTACAGGTGCCCGCCACCACGCCCAGCTAATTTTTTGTATTTTTAGTAGAGACGAGGTTTCACCGTGTTAGCCAGGATGGTCTCAATCTCCTGACCTCGTGATCCACCCGCCTTGGCCTCCCAAAGTGCTGGGATTACAGGTGTGAGCCACGGCGCCCGGCCTTTTTTTTTTTTTTTTGAGACGAGTCTTGCTCTGTTTCCAGGCTGGAGTGCAGTGGTGTGATCTCGGCTCACTGCAGTCTCCGCCTTCCGGGTTCAAGTGATTCTCCTGCTCCAGCCTCCCAAATAGCTGGGATTACAGGCGCATGCCACCACACCCAGCTAATTTTTGTATTTTTAGTAGAGACGGGGTTTCAGTATGATCTCGATCTCCTGACCTTGTGATCCACCCGCTTTGGCCTCCCAAAGTGCTGGGATTACAGGCATGAGCCACCACGCCCGGCCAGAGCTTTAGTTTTTAATTCCAGTGCTCAGCACCAAGGTTGGATATTGGCTTAAAACTTCCACTGGAAACTCCACAAATGTTTACCAGGCCTCCACTTTGCACCAGGAACTGAGTGTGGCCTGGAGGACAGCAGGTACTCAACATAAGTTCTACTATTTATTGCATACTTGCAAATTGGGTGGGGCGTGGGGAAAAGTATCGGCACACGGGGGCTTGTGTTAATCTATAGTTTAGCCACTTGGGGTGTTGGTGTCATACTAGGTTTGATCTAAATAGAACAGGTTTGTAATTGACAGCATTTTCACTTGCATTATATTTCTCTGAACTCGAATAATTATTTTCTGTACAGCTGACTTGTTTTGCTGTAGCAGAGTTTGGCAGATAATAGCTTGCATGTCGAATCCAACCTGCTTTTGTAAATAAGATTTTATTGGATAAATGGCTATTGAAGGAATGGGCCACACCCACTCATTTACATCTTGTCCATGGCTATGGCTGATTTTGTGATACAAAGGCAGAATTGAGTAGTTGTTAAGAAGACCGTATGACCTGCAAAGCCTAAAGTATTTGCTCTCTGATTCTTTATAGATAGTTTGCTATCTGTGCAGATATTTGCACTGTGACTCTGTAGCACCCTTATGCTGGAGAGGAGATATGAATTGATACCAAAGTTGTATCAAAACACTTTTTGGAGTTCTGGCCAATGTGCTAATAACCTGGCTTGTGTGAACATTGTGGCTCTCATTTTCTTTTTTCTTTCTTTTTTTTTTTTTGAGACGAGTCTTGCTCTGTCGCCCAGGCTGGAGTGCAGTGGCGCAGTGGCGCGATCTCGGCTCACTGCAAGCTCCGCCTCCAGGGTTCACGCCATTCTCCTGCCTCAGCCTCCGGAGTAGCTGGGACTACAGGCGCCCGCCACCGCGCCCGGCTAATTTTTTTTTTTTTTTTGTATTTTTAGTAGAGACGGGGTTTCACTGTGTTAGCCAGCATGGTCTCGATCTCCTGACCTCGTGATCTGCCCTCCTGGGCCTCCCAAAGTGCTGGGATTACAGGCGTGACCCACTGCGCCCGGCCTGTGGCTCCCATTTTCATATTGCTTGGTGTGACCCAGATGGAAATGCTCCAGAACCTGGCCCCTCAATAACAGCCTGTAAATGCTTGTTTACCCTGTTTTCTCACATCAGCCTTTTAGGTGGGGTTATTTGCACTATCCTTTAACAGAGCTTCAATAGCAACTCTTGTTTGATCATTATGACAACCCAATACAATATATTAGTGCCTCAAGTATGTAAAGCAGAATTCAAGGCCAAAAAAATGTATGTGGCAAGTTAGGTGGGCGGTCAGAAGAACTTGGCAACAGAGCCCAGCCCTGCCTGGGCTGTCCTAACCAGAGCACATAAACGCTGGAGAGAGTCAGGCTTTGCACGTGCTCACACGGGACCCTATCCTTGGACAGGATCAAAGCCCTGTCATTTCTGGAGTGTGTGATATCTGCTGTCTCTTACTGCGCTGGTTGTTACCTGTCTATTCCAGTTCTGATGAATGGCTCTGATTGGGGAGCAGCATCATCTGAGCTTAGAAATGTCCTCAGGGCCCTGTGGGGTTCCCTTTGAGCAACAACGAGAGCTCTTGAATCTTGCACCAGCCCCTTGGAGCTGGAATGGAGTTTGCTTTCTCCTGGGCTGGGCTCTGTTTTTTTTCCTCTCGCTGTCCTTGTGTAGCTTTTGATCAATGGCACTGGAGGAAAGGAAAATCCCTTGTTGTTTTCCTGGGCATGTGGAAGCCCCACTCCTGCCCAGAATTCCAGTAGCCCTTTGAGTTTTGGAATCCTGACTCTTAATAAGTCAATAGAGTGCTGCATCTGTTTTTACCTTTGTAATCTTTTAAATTGGTTTTAATTATTTAAGTAATACAAGTATTATAATACATGAAAATATTCTCAACTGAAAGGCTTCTTGACCAAACTCTTCTTCGTTGGCAACAGTAGTTCCTGGGGGAACCCACTGACATCAATTTGACACAAGTTTGGCTCTTTCTCTACGAATATTTGCATGCCTGTGGATGTCTATACGCAATTACATAGTTTTTTGGTGTTTGTTTTCATAATGATGACATGTTGTGTGTGCACCTTACTCTTTTCATTGTCTTGGAGATCTTTCAAAGACTCTTCATTTTCTAACTCATGATTTTCTTAACTGCTGCAAAATATTTCATTGTGAGGATATACCATAATTTATTTTCCCTCATAGAAATGCTACAATCAATGTCCTTATTTATTTTCCTCTGAGTATATGTTCACTGTTTTTCCAGGATATAGTAGATAAGCACTTGAACACATATAGTGTCATTATGCTAGAGGTGTTACAATTTTTAAACTACTTTTAATGGCAAAAATTACAATTACTTTTGTATCAACCTAATATATTCTGCCACAAAATGGCTGGTCACAAAAGGATTATAATAATAATATTATTATTATTCCTGTGAATGGTGTCTGCAGGTAGCTATCACTTATTTGTTCTGCTGATATTATCCATTTTTTTTGAATTTTGCCTATTGGCTGGATGAAAATTGGTGTCACCCTCCTCATGGGTTTCTCTTGCATTTCCTTGGTTGCTAGTGAGATTGAGCACCTTTTACGATGTTTATTGGCTGTTCATATTTCTCCTTTGCTAATCACATGGCTTTTAAATTTTATACTTAGCTGTTTTCTCTTTGTTCTGTCTGTAATTTAATTTTGTTAGTGATGCGAACTAGAGATTTAATTTTATGTTTTACCAAATGAATAGCCAACACTATGTGTTGTCTGTTGTATTTTTCCCCACTGGTTTATATGATGTTGTGTATTATCGACCAAATTTACATGTATGCTTCCAAAGTCTTAATTCCGTCCCATTCTTTTATTTTTCTTTCATGATTAACACCATATTTTTGAATTGCTAAAACTTTATAATATAAATATAAGCTTTGTATGTCTATAAATAAAATACATTTTATTAATTATAATTATATGTTATATAATTATAATATAAGCACTTGAACATATATACTTCTATAATTATATATTCTATAATTATATATCATACTTCTATGATATGTTCTATAATTATATATTGTATATATCATAGTTCTATGATATGTTCTATAATTATATATTATAAAGTTACAATTAATTGTATATTTAATTTATACCATATACTGTAATAAGCAAAATATAGAAATATGTTTTAAATCTGGTAGGTGGTATCTTGACTCATTGGTTTTATATGTTTTTCTGATTTTCTTTTTGTTCATTTGTTCCTTTTGGTTTTTAGTTGCTGTTGTGTTTACTTCAAATTTTTTCTTATCTGTCATTGCTCATTGTTTTTTATATGAATTTTTAATTGATTTTTTTCCAGTTCCAGTTGCAATATGGATTAGGACAGCATTGGATTTGTAGATTATTTTGGATGAAATTGGCATCTTTATAACTTTGAGTGTTTCTATCCAGGAACTTAGTATGTTTCTTTAGTACTTCTTTTATGTACTTGAATAAAATTTGTCTAACTTGTTGATGTATCCCTAAAGAACCAGACATTTTTATTAAATGTATTTTAATATTTTTTTCTGTCTCTTTAGTCTGTGCTTTTATCCATATTAAGTCAATTAATTTTTGGACTTATTTCATTGGTTTTTTTCTGGCTTCTTGAGTTGAAAGTTTAGTTCACTCTTTTTAAGGATTTTTCTAGCAAATGCTTAGAAGTGTATACATTGTCCTCTGAGAACTGCTTTGGTTACAACCCACAGGTGTGCCATGTGGCTCTCTATATAATTCCTTGCTGAAGAAGTTTTTACTTTTCATCGTGTTTTTTTTAATCCGAGGAATTATCTGGAACACTGTTTTTAAATTTCCAAATTTATTTTGGCTAGTTTGTTTTTAATGTCTAATTTCTGTTTGCCTTTAGGTATATGTTGAGCCTATATCATTTCTGCTTCTATATTTATTGAGATATTCTTTGTTGCCCTTATAGTCAGTTTGAAAAGCTGTCCCATGTGTGTTTGAAAATAACTTATGGTTTTGCTGTATAGAAAATTTGTGTCTTTTGCTATATAGACACAAGTTTTCTATACATCTATTAGGACAAATTTGTTAATCCTCTTAGGTAATCTATATTCTTTCTTCTTTTTGGTCTACCTGACATCTATTTTGAGGAAGGAAGCTAAAGTCTTCTACTGTTATTGTGGTTTTAACAATTTCTTCTCATATTTTGATTACTTTTTGATTTTAACTTTTTCAGGCCATGTTATTATATGCATAATGATTTATTTTCTTCAGTCATAGATCATGTAAACCAGAAGTAAAGATCAAATAAACCAAATCTTTCCTCTATGAAACAACCAAACAACTCACTGGCCACTTTTATCCTTTCAACATAAGTTCTATTTTTTATTATTAATTTATCTTCTTTCTTTTTTGTTAATATTTACCTGAAGCTTCTTTCAGAATCTTTTTTGTTTTTGACTGTTGCTTGTTTTAGGTGTATCTATCATATTAGAATACAGCTACAATATCTCTCTTTTTTTTTTTTTTGAGACAGAGTCTCTCTCTGTGCCCAGGCTGGAGTGCAGTGGTGTGATCTTGGCTCACTACAACCTCCACCTTCTGAGTTCAAGCGATTCTCTGCCTCAACCTCCCAAGTAGCTGGTACTATAGGTGTCCACCGCCACATCTGGCCAATTTTTTTGTATTTTTCGTAGAGATGGGGTTTTTGGCATGTTGGCCAGGCTGGTCTTGAACTCCTGGCCTCAAGTGATCTACCCGCCTCAGCCTCCCAGAATGTCTTAATCAAAGATAAAATTCCATATCTTATGAGTGCCTTGAACCCATTCACGTATAATGTGGTTGATGATATACTTAGACTTACTATCTTAATGCATGTGTTTTATTTATTGTGCTTATGGTTGAAAACCATCTTCTTCATCTCTGGATCATCAGAGTCAACCAGAGGGCTTGGCTCAAAGCAGTAGGTATTCAACAAATGCTCATTGAATAAAAATGTCCTTGATCCTCTAATTCTGATTTGATTCGAGAAATAACTTATGGCAAACAGCTCAATTGTAATGGGGTTGGGACTAAAATTCAAGTTATTGTTGAAAGATGTTTCAAGAAGTATTTAGGTTATATTATTAAATATTAGACACTTTCTGTTTATATAGATTTAACATATAAAGATTTTAAGTTTTCTGTATATGTGAGGTCTCGTAGTTTCTGCTGAAAATGACAGGGGCACGGGGATAAGGGTGAAGACAGTATCTCAGGATTGGAGAAGGAAATCTAAGATATTGTCTCCACCAGCCATACTCCTCATGAGCGTGCACATGGAAGGACATTTCCCAGCCAAAGTGAATCCCTTTATTTGTTTTAGTTTCAGATTTGAGTCTCAGATTTCTTTGTAATTCCAGCTGCATCTACCAAAGTGCTAGATAATTTTTTTATTTTAAGCAAATAATATTATGGGAACATTATCTTTATTGCAAAGTGCTCCTCCAGAAGAACCTCTATGCTGGATAAAGACAAACATTTAATTAAGGTTATGTAAGAGTGAAATCAGGATGGCTCACAACCCATTAGCCGTCATTTTCTTACTTTAATTGACAAAGAAATCGAAAAAATGAAAGAAGCATATGTTGTGCTTGAATGTGAAGAGTACTAGACTAGAATCAAAGGCCTCTTAGATTTGGCTGTGTCATTTGGGCTCATGAAAACACCTCTGGAAATCTCTTTCAATGCAAAGGAGCTGGACTAGTTGATCTCTCAGGTTTCTTCCAACTCTAAAATATCTCCAGTCTGTGCCTTGGAAACATCTTAGGTGAAAATCTAGGAACAGTTAACCTAATTGGCACCCTTAAATTCTGCCATGAGCTGCTTACAACTCAAAACAAGTTTATCTTACTCAGTTATTAATTATAAACCATCCAGATTTCAGAGCTGTGAGTACTGGGTGAAGCATTGAAGGTATGCTTTTGAAGCCATTACATATGGCAGTTACTGAGCTGAAAGGATTAAATGCTGCAGCTTCCCCAGTTGCTCTTCCTCCATGAGAGCAGTGCCTGCCCCCAGCATTCTGTGGCACTTGGAAGACAAGACAGAGGCCAAATGCAGATTTTTACCCTGGGCTTCCCTCTACAGTGTGGAACTCAGGTTGTTTCTTCTTTCCTCCCTGAAATGACATGAATTTGCAGCGGATGGTGAACTGAAGAAACCATAGGAGGCTCTGTCTTCTTGCCTGAATTTCAGTTGGAAGCTTGGAGATTTGGGGTTCAACAGAGATAAGGAAGTGTAAGCCTTCATCCCGTCTGGTGGTTTGCGATCACACACCGCTCTGTGCTGACGCTAATGGCCTTGATCAGAGTTGACCAAAAAAAAAAAATACAGGTTGCCGAAGCAAATGGATTTCCATACCTATAGAGAGCATACCTTTCTTCATCAGTATTTTCTTCCATTCTTCTAAAAAATTACTTTGGGCTCTAACAGCCATTTCCGTGATCTTTACCTCTCCTTGGGGAATGAAGATAATTTGAACAGTGGTTTTAAGCTATTTTTCTTGGAATACAGAAGTTCTGATAAGCCCTTCAAAGACCCCTGAGGGCAAGAAGAGGGAAAGTAGTAGGCAGGGCTCAGGCCCTCTTTAACACAGACACATGTACATAAGTAACACATTTGCACCAACACTGGAAGGAAATTCAATATATTTTAAAACGACTTTAACTCCTAGTGATGGAACTATAGATATTTTTTTTACAGCCCTTCCCTAAATGTTCACATGTGTTTTTTATATATATGTGTGTGTCATGTATTTGTATATGTGTATATACACATATATAGAAACATACATATATGTATGCATATTTGTACATATAGGTATATATGTATGTAATGTGTACATATTGGCACATGTGTGTGTTTGTATATGTATATATCGGTACATATAGATGTATGTATATATGTGTATATTTTTTCCTCCAAAATAAACAAATAAAGAATGTCTTCTTAGATTGCAAAAGTGAATTGTCTGAGTTCTGCTAAGGAAAAAGGACTTCTGCTTCTGCTGCCTGTGAGGACTGTGCTGTCAGCAGTCATGGCCCTTCAGGCCCTGCACCTCGAGGCAGAGCCCTCCCCCGGCCATGGCCAGCTCTCCTAACCAAGTGTCTCTTTCCCCCAGAATGGCTGCAGTCTGTCCAGGCCACCATGATCCTGTCGATCATCTTCAGCATTCTGTCTCTGTTCCTGTTCTTCTGCCAACTCTTCACCCTCACCAAGGGGGGCAGGTTTTACATCACTGGAATCTTCCAAATTCTTGCTGGTAAGTTGTGGATGGTAAAGTCCATGTGGAAGCAGGGTGCATCCAAGTCTGCGGAATGATTAGTTTAGTAGAAGGATGTGGCCTCAGAATGACTGATGTTTATGAGTCTCCCCACTGGATGCTTTCCATAAAGTGAGGGTGGGTGCTTGTATGTGTGGGTGTGTACCTGTATGTGTCTTAGAACTTGGGACTTAGAACTCTCCCCTTCTCCTTGGAATGAGATGCATATGAAAGAGAGCTTAGAGGATCTGGAAGGAAGGTCCCCACCCAAGCCAGGCGTATCAACAGGAATGAAACTGCGATCTGGACCCATAATCAGAGGTGAATACTGAGGCTATCTGTAGAGCAAAGGTCAGGCTTGAGAGCTGTTTCTGTAGATTACATTATGCCTCCAGAAAATGGCCCTGATGTGCTAAGAACTGGCAAAGTAGTTATCAGGTATGTGTCTTCCACCAGTAGGTAGTGATGAAGTCACACTGACAAATTCTCACCTTCCTTGCTTCCAGTTCCTAGATTCCACTGGGCTTTGATTGACTGTTGTCATCCTCTGGTATCTTCATTTTGGCACTCTTGTGTCACATATTGTCATTTCCAAACATGGGGCCATGACAACACATGAAAACACATGAGAGGTCTCCTTAATCTCCTGCCTAAACTGTCTTCAAGTTCCCTCTTTAAATATGTTATTAATATGCATAGTGTGCAGAGTCCTAGAAACTTCTGTTACACAGGGTGACATCTTCCAACTTTGTCTCTGGATTCTGCCTAGCATCTTACATGCTTACATCTTACATCTTACATCTTGCATTCTGCCTAGCATCTTACATTAGCTCTTACATGTCTGTCTGTTGACTTACTGTTGACTGAACCAGCAGGGCATTGGAGAGAAGTAAGAGCCAGATGTAGTGGTGGATTCTGTGGTCCAAATTCATAGATCACAAACTTCATATGTACCAGAGTATGTCTAGGTACTGTGAGATGTTCTCAATTCTGACCCTCTGAGAGGGCAAAGGATGTAGCATCTCTTCTCTGAGTTGGTTGTCAGAATGCCCATGGTACCATTTCACCACTCTGTGCCCAGGAGCAGTCATTGGAAGGTTGACTTAAATAGGGTTGTATGGGAAGACACAGCCCAAGGTTAGATGTTGGTGACCTTGTCTAGAAGACAGAGTTCCCCTTTCCTGAAAAAAGGAAGTAAATGATTAACCACTTCTCATTAAACACTCAAATACAACATTTCAATACTCACGGTTTTGAGATTTCAAAACCAGACAGTGCTTTGCTACTTACACATGTCTTATGACACCAAGCCAAGCTCCTGGATGGTTGCTGGCTCTGTTAAATGACTAATTATGCAAGGAGATATCATTTCTAGGTACATTAAAGTGAAGAGTTACCCTTACTCAATTTTCAGTTGGAATAAAGACAACTGTAACATATTCTGGGGTTTCTTTTTTTTTTCTTACTTGTTTTAGTTTGATATCAAATCAAATAATGATCATATCCATTGCATCAGTGGATATGCCCTCAAGATAATATGGATTGAGAACCAGAACTTTCATAATGTATTTCTATTGAAATGTTAGTTTCATAAGCGATGATTGGGTTTTCATGCCCATGTGTGAGATGTGCCTCGCTCAAACCTTGTTATGATTTGGCATGTTACCCATCTGCTGTGAAAAAAATTACATTTTATTTGTACAGGCTCATTATTTTACTGATGAATAATTTGAGCCCACCAGAGGATAAATGAATGACCAAGGTCACCCAGCTCATGACAGGGACGGTTGAGTGTTACACTGAATATAGTGAGGTACTTCTTATATTTTAAAGACAGAATGCACCAAAAAATTTAAAGAACTCAAAATCCAAGGCAGAAGCTCTGCCTTTTATATTATCTTTTATTGGAACTGATTTACAATGGAAGGTAAATGCAATTTGCACCATGTATTATTCTGAAGTTCCAAACATCTGTGATGAATACAAGCCTGTACCATAAGACCCAGTCACATTGAAAATATGGAGCTGAGAAGAGGTAAGCTGCTGTTGAATGGGCTCCTTGGGATAGCCAGTACCTTCATCTTCATTCATCCTGCTGAGCTGTTTCGGCTTTAAGTTCTTTGACAATATCTTTTTAGCAACATCATTACATCATTTTAGGCCAAAACTCAAAGTCCAGAGATAAGAACCCTTAAGTCATCATGTAACTGCACCGTGTGTTAAAAGTATTTCAGTTCAGCCAAACACTCTTCTCCTAGGTATTGCGATTTAAGTATATTTACTAATCCACTCTTGCTTCACTATTTTCATTCTCCTCCAAAGTCAATACAAGATGTTTAGAACTGTGCTGCAAGTGCAGAATTCCGAATGTAAAAGCGCATGACTTTGTCCTCTTTATCCCCTTTACATTTAGCTGCTTACCTCTCATGAGACTGAATTTTCAGTTATCTGTTGGTCCACATTTGAATAAGAAATTATCCTGAATTTGAAATGCTGAGCTGTAATAGCAGTTGTAATTTGTAAGTCCTGAGAGTGTCCTGTCCTCCGTTGTTAATCCCAGTCAAGATCATCTGAGAGTTGGTCTCCAGGGAACCTCAGATCTCTAGGATGTTGCACTGGAAATGGCTGCAGGATCTTTCCACTAATTCTGAGAACTGAAAGAGTTAGGAACTCTATTTGGAGATTTCCTGGTTCCCTTATCGTGTGACAGTTCTAAGTCAATTTTGTCATGTGGTTTTCCGACTCACAGACTAGTAAGAAGTTAGTAATTAGAGAGCTAAGTAGATTAGGGTTGTTGGAGATGAGAAACCCACGTTTTGGGAAAACCTGGCAAGTGACAACTTGACATCAAGGAAGTAGTCAGAAAAGCTAAAACTGACAAACAGAAGGGAAGAAAAGAAAGAAGGGAAAGAAAGGAAGAAAGAGAGGGAGGACAGAAGGAAGAAGAAAGTAGCTCCACACTCATGGGATGTGAAATCTACAAGCGTGCATGCCCGGCAAATGCCTCTCCAATGCACTGGAGCGTTTTAAGTGGAAACCACTAGAATCTCTGTGTAGTCTCCGGAAGTGGCTGTGAGGGCTGCATTATCTCTGCACAGCTTCCTCTTGGTGGGCCCAGCTGTGATCTTTATGGATGGCACACATGAGCTTTCAGGAAAAGCACATGAAAGGTGCTAGGGCTCTTGGAGCTGACTGTAGGTTTGGGAGTTATCTGTCTCCTTGCTCTAGATTACAGCTCTGTGTGTTGTGTGGGGTCTCCATGGTTTGCCAAATTATCTCTTCCTCACTTAGCCACAAGGCTGACAGTTAGGAACTATCTCTTCTTGATTGCATTAAGTTGGCTGCTTCCTGAATGCATATCAAAAGGCTCCTTCCTTTAGTTCAGTGCTTTCAACCTGAGCTGTGCATCAGAATCACCTGAGGTCCTTTAAAAAAAAAAAAAATGACAGTGGGCTGGGCGCAGTGGCTCACGCCTGTAATCCCAGCACTTTGGGAGGCTGAGGTGGGCAGATCACTTGAGGTCAGGAGTTCAAGACCAGCCCGGCCAACACGGTGAAACCCTGTCTCTACTAAAAATAAAAATAAAAAAATAGCCAGGCTTGGTGGTGCGTGCCTGTAGTCCCAGCTACTTGGGAAACTGAGGCAGAGGAGAATCACTTGAACCTAGGAGGTGGAGGTTGCAGTGAGCCAAGATCATGCCACTGCACTCCAGCCTGGGGGTGACAGAGTAAGACTGTCTCAAAAAAAAAAGAAAAAAGAAAAGAAAAAAGACAGTATTCAGGTCTCATCCCTGGAGACTCTCATTTAATAGTTGTGGGATGGATCCACTGTCTAGGTGACTCTGATGTGCATTTAGGGTTGGGAACCACTGACATAGCCATTAAACTGTCCCTAATCCCACTGTAAGGTTTTCTAGGATATTTCCCCAGAAATAACTAAACCACCTTCTTAGAGAAGGAACATCCTGATCCTGCATCTGGACTTTGGAGTCATTCTTATTTTCAGAACCTATAGCCATCTGTTCCTTGACAGTAGTTATCCATGCCTTAGATCTGTTGGGTTGGGTTGCACTAGACTGGAAAACATCAAGAAATTAATCTAGACACAGACCTAAAAGGAAGATTTGCACGTTTTGATTTATTTTACTGCTTACACCCAGCATCAAGCTCCATGTGGGGCACATAGAGGAGCCTGAATAAAACTATTATTGGTTGGATGATTAGATAATTGTGTTTCCTCGGCAGAATCAAACTCAAGTCAAATGTGTGGTTACCGGGATTAAGAACAGAAAGAATAGAGGGGACTCCTGAGTGAGTTTCACTTTCTCTCTCTTTTTGTTATTGTTGTTCATTTGTTTTGTTAATAGAAAGATCAATATAGCTATAGAGCATTTAAAATAAAAGGATTTGGGCCAGGTGTGGTGGCGAATACCTGTAATCCCACCACTTTGAAATACTGAGGTGAGAGGATTGCTTAAAGCCAGGAGTTCAAGACCAGCCTGGGCAACAAAGTGAGATGCCATCTCTACAAAAAATGATTTAAAAATTAGCCGGGTGCCTTGGAGCACGCCTGTGGTCCCAGCTATTCAGGAGGCTGAGGCAGGAGGATTGCTTGAGGCTGAGAGGTCAAGACTACAGTGAACTATGATCAGGCCCCTGCACTTGCTCCAGCCTGGGTGACAGAGTGAGACCCTGCCTCTCTAGGAAAAAAAAAAAAAAGAATTTGGTGGGGGGGATTAATAAAAGTTCAGTGCCATCCTGTTCAGAGTGATTCAAAGGTGGCTTAAGTCAAATACCACATTTAGAAATTTTTGTTAGGGATGGATGAGTATGGATGTCTCACTGGCCATGCCCAGATCAGAGTCAATGCTGTGAGTGGCTTTCTAGGCAGCAATGGTCATTTGGATGCTGAAAATGTAAAAGGAGTGGGCTTCAATCACAGAAACACAGAGAAGTTTCTTGCTTTCAGAGGAACAGGCCTCACAGCCCCTTCCTGCCCTCCCTTGTTGCCCTGAGGATGAAGGGGGAGGGAGAAAAAGGCACCCACTCATTAACCCAACATCATAGCTGCACCTTCCAGTGACCACCCTAGTGGTCTCACTGACATCCCTTTCCAGCCAACTTCTCTCTGACTTCTGCCCCAGGCTCTCAAATGAAAGTGCTTTTGCTGAGGTTACCAAAGTACACTTTGAAGTCTTTAATTTGTTGGATCACTCTGCTCCTTTCAATACTGTTAGCTACTCACTCTTTGAAGCTCTATTCCCCTGGCTTCTGAGACATCGCCGTGTTCCCACTTGCCTGAGTGAACACACCAGGCGGTCATGCTGGCCTCTCCTCTCTCCCTCACCCCACAGCCAGCCTTCTACTGAGTCCTGCATTTGGGTAGCATCCTCCGTAGGCATTACGCCCATTTCTTTGTCTTGACTCACTAACCCCAGTGCAGCTATGCAAAGGCCTCCTCATGCACCTTCCAGCTACCTGCCTTGTCCCTGCCCCTGAATCCATTTTCTGCACCGTGGCCAGAGTGATCATTCTAAAATGTGCGTCTGATCATGTTTCTCCTCTGCTGAAGTTTCCTCAGAGGCTTCTCATCACAGCTTCCTTAACATGTCATGTAGGGCCCTCTCTTTCCTGACCCTTAGTGAGCTAATCAGCCTATTATATGAGAGTCCATGTGGCTTCTCCAGTTCTCCAGTTTGGACTCAGCGCCCGTCTATGCTCTTGGGGCATCTGGTGCATTTCCTTCCCTCTCTCGAAATTCCATTGAACTATATTGAAATTATATGCAAATGTCTGTCTTCTAGACACACAGTCCTTAAGGTAGGAGCCATGTCTCACTTATCTTGGTACATCTAGAACAGCAGCTAGAACAGTGCCCGCATGCAATAGGCACTCATTAAATGTTCACTGAACCAAAGGGAATGGAGATGAGAAGGATGTACTGGGAATTCCCTCAACTACTTCCTTTGACCTTGGCCCCTTGGGTGCTTCCTTCCAGAGGCTCTGGGCTCTAATCACTCTCATGGGGTTGCAGTCACTGTTAAAGGAGCTTAAGACTTTCTCTTCAAAAAGGCTTTAGGCAGAACTTGCAGGAAGTTGTTGCAGACCTACCCATCCTGAGACAGGGAGAAACTCTTGTAAGTTGAATGCTCAGCACATTTGTATTGTCTGGACAGGGTCAGTGTCCTTCTGCTTAAAGATGACCTATGCTCCCAGACTCAGGCCCCTCCCAGGGAGTCCCGGTCATTGCCAAAGAGCAGAACATCTGCCTGTGCCTCAGGGCCTCACTTACCCTTGCCACAGGGACCTGGTGATACATCTCCACCTACTGGTTGCTGAGAAAGTGAGTCACAGTCCACTTACTAGGCGTATTTGGCTTTTGGAGATGACTACTGGATGACATTAACTGTCTTGGGTTGCAGACAGAGGGAACCCAGCCACAGAATCATCTTTTTCTCTATTTCAGGGTACATCTATTGCTTTACATGCAGACAATCTTGTAATAATATATTCCCTAAAACATCAGTCTCATGACAACAATCATATAAAGTGTGTATCCTCTCTTTGGCTTTGTAGGTATCTAAGTTTACTGCTTATCACGGTTAAGCTTAGAGTCATTCACTTCTGAGATTCTACTAAGATGAAAGTCATACACATTAAGCTGTGTAGTTAGTCACTGCACTTCTCTGTACTGCCTCTTTCTGTCCCTCTTGTTCAAGGATGGAATCTGGTATCTCCTCTTAGCCAGTGAAATCGGGGAGTAGCTGGTCCACTCAGCTCCTGAGGCATTTCTCATGCCAGATCTGGTTAGACAGCCCATTTGGGAGCCCTGCCTGCATGATGATAAGTGTTGTCCTGCCCTGCTAGCACTCTGTTAACACCTTTCTCTCTGCCAAGGTCATGTTTCCTTTTTTATAGCCCTGCCTTCATTAGATAAGTCAGACAGAGCCCAAGAGACAACTTCAGTATTTCTTAAAGACAGGAGTTAGCACTTTGGAGAGGCAAGCCGTGGAAGAGAGGGGCAAGATAATTAAGGATCCTGGACCTCAAGGCAAATAAAGTGTGTCCCCAGCAGATCAAAACTGCTGTTTTCTGCAATCAACAATTAACCCGCAATGATTTTGCTCCTGACATGGCCATCTTTGCTGTCTTCTGAACTTCCTGTAGGTGGCAGGTCCTGGATGCTGTCCCATTTTGGTTCCAAGACTATTGTGTGGCTCTCTTGACAGGGGCCAGTCAAGTGGCAGTTTTCTCCTCTGAGTTGCAGGAGGACAGGCTTAACAGGGTGGTTCATGTGGCATATTCCCACTTCTGCACTGTCTTCAAACAAAGTTGCAGTGTCCAGTAAAACAGCAGCCCAAATAGCAGTGAGGTTAGATGTAGGTGGCCGGGCGGGGCGGGGCGCGGGTGCATTGGGAACTCTGGAACCGCATGAATCCCACACGGCATACTGGATTTATAATAGAGTCACTCAGAGCTTCTCAAAGACCCTGTTTTCAGGGAGGAAACAGACCAGGCTTTGTGCAGCTCCAGGCTGGGGTGCTGACATCACTGGACCCCTCCTTGTGGGGGGACGCTGACTGTCACGTGAGCTGGGGCCATCAGTTTGAGTGTGGCTGCTCCACAGGGCCCAAGATGGAGGCTTTTCTTCTCTTTCCAACACCGAAGGGCTGCATTGGTGGGCCAGGGAGGGTGGCCTGACCCACCTGCATATCCAATGCCCTTTAGCCTTCTTTGGGCTTCAAATGCAACCTTGGGGCACCCAGGGAAATGGAGCTTGCCTTTGATCATCTTCCCCCTCTGCAGCGTGGCTTCCCAGTCATACTGTCTGCTGCATCCTTATTTCTTCCTCACTTTCTTTTTCCCTCTCCACACATTTCTTTGTCTGTTTGGCAGTGCCCATAGGCATTGCTTGCTTCACCTGGTATGTGGCAACTCTGTTAGGGGGACCATAGGCCCCTGTGGTCTGCATGGAGCTTAATCCTTTTACCATGGCGTGACTCCGATAATGGTAAAATGTCACTTCACTTCCATTGGCTTTAGGTAATGCCACCACTCACTTGTAGAGTGGCATATAGATTTCCAGGGGTTTCCATACCCAACCACCCTTGGAAAGAGACAGGTAGGTTTTTCTTGCAGCCTGAATGCCTGCTGGCCATGTAGTGTGGCCTGGGAATTGGTGACAGTGAAAGAAAGAGAAATAGGGCAGAAAATGTAAAGAAAACCCTCAGGTATTAAGGCCTAGGTGGCCAAGATTGGAAGTAGAGAGCAAGTCGTTTTCCTTGTTCCCATATTTTTATGCTACTTCCTTTCAATTCTGGACCTGGAAGCAGATTTCCTTCCAGAGGTAGAAATGTTCTTCCTACCCAGCAATTGTCAGCATCCGGGGTGGCGGAGAGGGGGCCGCTCTGCCATGGACTCTCTGTCACCCAGCTTGTCCCTCTCCTTCCCCAGGTCTGTGCGTGATGAGTGCTGCGGCCATCTACACGGTGAGGCACCCGGAGTGGCATCTCAACTCGGATTACTCCTACGGTTTCGCCTACATCCTGGCCTGGGTGGCCTTCCCCCTGGCCCTTCTCAGCGGTGTCATCTATGTGATCTTGCGGAAACGCGAATGAGGCGCCCAGACGGTCTGTCTGAGGCTCTGAGCGTACATAGGGAAGGGAGGAAGGGAAACCAGAAAGCAGAAAAAGAAAAAAGAGCTAGCCCAAAATCCCAAACTCAAACCAAACCAAACAGAAAGCAGTGGAGGTGGGGGTTGCTGTTGATTGAAGATGTATATAATATCTCCGGTTTATAAAACCTATTTATAACACTTTTTACATATATGTACATAGTATTGTTTGCTTTTTATGTTGACCATCAGCCTCGTGTTGAGCCTTAAAGAAGTAGCTAAGGAACTTTACATCCTAACAGTATAATCCAGCTCAGTATTTTTGTTTTGTTTTTTGTTTGTTTGTTTTGTTTTACCCAGAAATAAGATAACTCCATCTTGCCCCTTCCCTTTCATCTGAAAGAAGATACCTCCCTCCCAGTCCACCTCATTTAGAAAACCAAAGTGTGGGTAGAAACCCCAAATGTCCAAAAGCCCTTTTCTGGTGGGTGACCCAGTGCATCCAACAGAAACAGCCGCTGCCCGAACCTCTGTGTGAAGCTTTACGCGCACACGGACAAAATGCCCAAACTGGAGCCCTCGCAAAAACACGGCTTGTGGCATTGGCATACTTGCCCTTACAGGTGGAGTATCTTCGTCACACATCTAAATGAGAAATCAGTGACAACAAATCTTTGAAATGGTGCTATGGATTTACCATTCCTTATTATCACTAATCATCTAAACGACTCACTGGAAATCCAATTAACAATTTTACAACATAAGATAGAATGGAGACCTGAATAATTCTGTGTAATATAAATGGTTTATAACTGCTTTTGTACCTAGCTAGGCTGCTATTATTACTATAATGAGTAAATCATAAAGCCTTCATCACTCCCACATTTTTCTTACGGTCGGAGCATCAGAACAAGTGTCTAGACTCCTTGGGACCGTGAGTTCCTAGAGCTTGGCTGGGTCTAGGCTGTTCTGTGCCTCCAAGGACTGTCTGGCGATGACTTGTATTGGCCACCAACTGTAGATGTATATATGGTGCCCTTCTGATGCTAAGACTCCAGACCTTTTGTTTTTGCTTTGCATTTTCTGATTTTATACCAACTGTGTGGACTAAGATGCATTAAAATAAACATCAGAGTAACTCACTGGTCTCTCTTGAGTTTTTGTGGGAACTTGGGTGTGGGTACAAGGTGCCTGTTGGAGCAGGATGAAGAGCTTCAGTGGAAAGCAAAGTTGAGCTGGAGATTTGGGTTACAGGATGGTGCTAAGGCACCAAAATCATAGCTGTTTTACTATGATTACAGGGAGCACATGATGCCTTCATGATGTCTGTGCAAACGTTTGCTAATTGGAGACAGTTGGGAATTGCAGCTGAAATGGAAGCTGTAAATGGACTGGAAGGCACTTGAGTATTCATTTAGTTCAACCCTCTCTGGTGCTCTGTTGTTTGATGACCCACATGGAAAACATGGAGGCATGTCATGAGCTGCCCTGATATACTGGGAATGTTGGCAGAAGCATCTCAGATCCCTCACCTTGAGGTATGATATGGTGAAAGGTCTGAATGATGGTGACTTGAGGCCACATTGGCAGATAAAACATTGGTTGGCACCAACTAAGCTCCTAATGCCATCCTGAAGGAGAGAAAAGGCCACCATTGTTACCCAGCTCAGGGTTTCTGAGTTGTGTCTCATGCGTCCATATTTTTACCCGTCGACCTTTTGTTGTGTGTCTGCAAAATAACAAGCAAATGATGTGGTTGATAGTCCTTAATATTTATTGTGCAACTATTTTGAATTGGGTACCAAAGATAAAGAAGTAATGACATATATCTTAACATCGAAAGGTCACATTTTAGTGAGAGGTACAAGTAAACAAGTGACTATATTATAATAGGGTTAAGAGCATAGAAATGAGAGCCTGGGTTTGAGCCTGTCCTTTGCTGCTTACCAGCCATAGGGGCCTGAAAAGGTTACGTAAACACTAAGATTCAGTTTTCTCATCTATAAAACGGGGATGCCAATACCAAGGGTATAGGGCTGAGGGGATTTAAAGGAAGTTATATGGATAAAGTGTTCAGCATAGTGACTAGTACCTAGAAAGACTCTATAGATTAGAGTGGTTATCACATATGTTACAACAGAGGTATATTTGAAAGAGCATGTAGGAGAGACATTGACTGTTACGCAGGATTCTCAGTATCAGTCTGCACACTGGAATCTCCCATGCAGGAATTCCCATTAGAGATTTGGATTCCCTGTTTCCATGATGGGACCCACCCATCATGGTTTAAAGAACACTTCTGGTGATTACAGCATGCAACTGGGGATGACACCTCTGAGCTAGTGCAGGAGGTCTCATACTTCAACATGCTAGTGAATCACCTGGGAATCTGATAGCATGCAGATTCTGAAACTTTAGGCCCAGGTGGGGATTGAGATTCTGCATTTCCAATTAGTGCCTGGGTGAGGTGGATGCTGCTTGTCCACCGACCACACTTTGAGTAGCAAGGGCCTAGCATAAAGCCACCTTCAGGTACGTTGTGCTCTTCTGTCTTTGGGTGTCTGTGACGGAAGGACTTCTCTTTTCTGAGGTTTTCAGTAGTGACTGCTACTCTGCTTTTGACTCAGATAGTTTTAAGGTGGCACAGGTGGCCATGAGATGCATGTGAGATTAAGAAAACTAGGAATTTTATTTCACGAGCTGGTACTTTGAAAACATACACTTTTATTTCATAAACTTTTCTAACATTTCATTAAAAATTAATAGGGATAAGAACAAAGAAGAAAAGCAAAAACGGCCCCTAAATCTCCCTACCCAGGTAACACTCTTGGCATTTAAAAAAAAAAACATATATCTAGGATTATAACATCCTATCTTGTATCTAGAGGGAAAAATACAATCTGAAAGCCTCTTTCCCACCTACCCATAGTCTTTTGCCAAAGGTAACCATAAGACATAGTTTCTTATGATTTCTTCCAGGAAAGAAAATTGCCCACATATGTACATCCATCTATGTATTTTTAAAATGTACACAAAAGTGATCATACTACTCACACTGTTCTGCACCTTTTCATTTAATGATAAAAATTTGAGATCATTCTATACCATTCTATACCAGCATATACCTCATGCTTTTTAGTGAACACTATTTTATTCTTTCAAAATTCTGCATAGTATTTTATTGTATTGTTGTACAAACCTTTATTTACCAGCCCTCCATTGATAGATATTTTGGTTGTGTCTACTTTTTATTATTAATCAAAATATTTCTGTGGTCATCCTTGTACATGAATATTGGTGACTTTTAAAAAGTATATCCAAATCTTAAATTTCTGGTAAGGATGTTGCCAAAACAGAGGGTGTGTATATTTTGAAGAATCTAATAGGTATTTTCAGCTTAGTCTCCAGGAAAATTACACCAACTCAGTTGACAGTGGAGCCTTAACATTCTACATGTAACTCATGGAGTCCCCCCAAACAGAGAAGGGTTAGAATAAAACACTTGAGTAAAAACAGCTTATCTGCTACCAGTTCCTTGGGTCATGATTGTTATTGATCTCTCATCTATGGGGACAGCTTCGCTTCCTTGGGAACCTGTCTGCCTCGAGGATCTGCAATGATAGAAGGGACATTATACTGACCCTACACAAACAACAAAAAAAAATTACAAAGAAATGCTATGAACAATTGTATACAACAAATTAGACACTTTATATGAAATGGACAAATTCCCCAGACACAATTACTGAAACTGACTCAATATGAAATAGATAATAAGAATAGGCCTATAATGAGTGAAGAGATTGATCTATTAATACTACTACTAATAAATTATTCACAAACAAAAAAGCCCAGGCCCAAATGGCTTCATTACTGAGTTCTACCAAATATTTAAAGAAGAATTAATACCAATTCTTAACAAACTCCTCTAAAAAATAGAAAAGTAAGGTAGGTAACACTGGCCTCTTCTTATGAAGCCGGTGTTCCCTTGATACCAAAACCAAAGATATCACAAGAAATAAAAACTACAGACCAATATTTCTTATGAATATGAATTCAAAAGTTCTTCACCAAATAACAGCAAACTATTTCAGCTATATGTAAAAGCATTATACACCACAGACAAGTGGGATTTATCCTAGGAAGGCAAATTTGGCTCAATATCTGAAAAGGAATGAATGTAAAACATAAACAGAATAAAAAGCAAAAATCACATGATCATTTCATTAGAATCAAAAACACATTTGACAAAATCCAATATCCTTTCATGAAAAAAACACTCAGCAGACTAGTAATGAAGGGGAACTCCCTCAACCTGATAAAAGACAACTATGAAAAATCCATACCTAGCATCATATTTACTAGTGAAATATTAGATGCTTCCTCTCTAAGATCAGGAACAAGACAAGGACGTCTGCTCTCAACACCTCTATTTAACATCATACAGGGTGTTCCATCCAGTACAATTAGGCAAGAAAAAGAAATACAATGCATCCAGATTTGAAAAGAACATAAAAACTATATCTATTCATAGATGATATCACCTTGTATATAGAAAATCCTAAGGAATCCACTAAAAGCCTATTAGAACTAGTAAAGAAATTCAGCAAGAATTAATATACAAAAATCAATTATATTTGGTGAGCTGATTCTAAAATTCAAATGCAATTAAAAATTTAAAAATTAAATTAAGAAAACAATTCTACTTATAATAGCATCAAAAAGGATAAAATAAATATAAAAAAATTTAAAGAACTGCAAAACTTATACTGTGAAAATTATAAAATATTATTGAAAGACATTTAAAAAGGTCTAAATACGAGGAAAGCCATTCCAGGTTCATGGGTTGGAAAGCTTCACATTGTTAAGATGGTAATGCTCCCACCTTGTTTTCAGATTGAATGCAATCCCCAATAGAATCTCAGCAGACTTCTTTATAGAAATTGTTAAGCCAATTATAAAATTCAAATGCAATTGCAAGAGAACGAGAATAACCAAAACAATTTTGAAAAAGAAGAACAATGGAACAATGTAGCAGGATTCAACTGTCTTGATTTCAAAACTTACTATCCAACAATGGTAATCAAGACAGCGTGGTATTGGCACAAAAATATATGCATAAATCAGTGGAATAGGATTGAGAGTCTAGACATAAACCCACATATCTAAAGTCGGCTGATTTTTGACAAGGGTGTCAAGATCATTCAATGAGAAAAGAATAGGCTTTTCCACAAATGGTGCTGGGACAAGTGAAAATCCATAAGCAGAAGAATGATGTTGGACCCTTATCTAACACCATATACAAAAATTAACTCAAAATGGAACAAAGACCAAAATGTAAGAGCTAAAACTATAAAACTCTTAGAAGAAAACTTATGGGTAAACCTTCATGACCTTGTATTTGGCAAAGGATTTTTAGATATAGCACCAAAAGCATAGGCAACAAAAAAGTTGGTAAGTTGGATTTCAACAAAATTCAAAATTGTTGTGCTTCAAAGAACACCATCAATAAAGTGAAAAGACAATGCACCACATAGAAGAAAATATTTGCAAAGCATGTGGCTGATAAGAGCCTTGTGTCCAGAATAAGTAATAAACCCTTACATCTCAATGAAAAGATAATTATTCCAATAAAAAGTGGGCAAAGGCCTTGAAAAGGCATTTGTCCAAGGAAGATATAAAAATGGCCAATAAGCACAGGAGTAGATACTCTGTCTCATTAGTCACCAGAGAAATGCAAATCAAAACCATGAGATATTGCTTTACACCCATGTTGGCCAGAATAAAAAAGACTGATAACAACACACATTGGATATGGAGAAATTGGAACCCTCCTACACTGCTGTTGGGAATGTGAATGGTGCTACTGCTTTGGAAAACATTCTGACAGTTCCTCAAAAGATTAAACATAGAGTTACCATGTGACCCAGCAATTCCTCTCCTAGGTTAGTACCAAAGAGAAATGAACGCATATGTCCACACAGAAATTCATACACAGATAATCAGCATTATTATATTAATGAAATATAATATGAAATATTATATTGAAATATATTGAAATATATTGAAATATAATATGAAATATAAAATGAAATAAATTATAACAGCATTTATTTACAATGCAACCCAAATGTCCATTAACTGTTGAATGGATAAACAAAATTTGGTATATCTATATACTAGAACATTATTTGATGCTAGGAATGATGCTAGAATATTATTTGTCTATAAAAAGGAATGAGTTACTGATACGTGCTACGACATGGATACACCTTGAAAACTTTAAGCTAAATGAGAGAACCAATTGCAAAAGACCACATATTATGTAATTTCATTTATACAAAATGCCCAGAACAGAGATATCCATAGAGAAAAAAAAGTAGATTAGTGGTTGTTTAGGCCTAGGGAGTTGGAAAGGGAATGTCGGGTTGTACTAGCTAAATGGTACGATATTTCCTTTTAAGAAGATGAATATGTTTTCAAATTGACCATGGTGATGATTGCACATCCTTTAAGAAATGTGAATATACAGCAGCTGGCAAGATGGCCAAATAGGAGGTTCTCTGGTCTGCAGCTCCCAGGGAGATCAATGCAGAAGGCAGGTGATTTCTGCATTTCCAACTGAGGTACCTGTCTCATCTCATTGGGACTAGTTAGACAGTGGGTGCAGCCCACGGAGGGCAAGCAGAAGCAGGGTGGGGCATCACCTCACCTAGGAAGAGCAAGGGGCTGGGGACCTCCCTTCCCTAGCCATGGGAAGCTGTGAGGGACTGTGCCATGAGGAACAGTTCATGCTGGCCCAGATACTACGCTTTTCCCATGGTCTTCGCAACTCACAGACCAGGAGTCTTCCTCCAGTGCCTATGCCACCAGGGCCGTGGGTTTCAAGCACAAAACTGGGTGGCTGTTTGGGCAGACACTGAGCTAGCTGCAGGAGTTTCTTTTCATACCCCAGTGGTGCCTGGAACGCCAGCGAGACAGAACCCTTCACTCCCCCAGAAAAGGGGCTGAAGCCAGGAAGCCAAGTGGTCTAGCTCAGTGGATCCCACCCTCAAGCAGCCCAGCAAGCTAAGATCCACTGGCTTGAAATTCTCACTGCCAGCACAGCAGTCTGAAGTTGACCTGGGATGCTTGAGCTTGGTTAGGGGAGGGGCATCAGCCATTACTGAGGCTTGAGTAGGCAGTCTTCCTCTTACAGTCTAAACAAAGCTGCTGGGAAGTTCGAACTGGGCAGAGCCCACTGCAGCTCAGCAAAGCCGCTATAGTCAGACTGTCTGTCTAGATTCCTCCTCTCTGGGCTGGGCATCTCTGAAAGAAAGGCAACAGCCCCAGTCAGGGCTCCTGTCTCCCTGGAACAGAGCAGCTGGGGGAAAGGGTGGCTGTGGACACAGCTTCAGCAGATTCAGATTTAAACATTCCTGCCTGCCACCTCTGAAGAGAGCAGTAGATCTTTCAGCACAGCACTCGAGCTTTGCTAATGGACAGACTGCCTCCTCAAGTGGGTTCCTGATTCCCGTGCCTCCCGTCTGGGAGACACCTCCCAGCAGGGGTCAACAGACACCTCATACAGGAGAGCTCTGGCTGGCATCTTGAGTGCCCCTCTGGGACGAAGCTTCCAGAGGAAGGAATAGGCATCAATCTTTGCTGTTACATAGCCTCCGCTGGTGAGACCCAGGCAAACAGGGTCTGGAGTGGACTTCCAGTGAACTCCAGCAGACCTGCAGCAGAGAAGCCTGATGGATAGGAGGAATCAATATTGTGAAAATGGCCATACTGCCCAAAGTAATTTGTAGATTCAGTGCTATCCCCATCAAGCTACCATTGACTTGCTTCACAGAATTAGAAAAAACTATTTTAAATTTCATATGGAACCAAAAAAGAGCCCACATAGCCAAGACAATCCTAAGCAAAAAGAACAAAGCTGGAGGCATCACGCTACCTAACTTCAAACTCTACTACAAGGCTACAATAACAAACAGCATGGTAGTGGTACCAAAACAGATATATAGACCAATGGAACAGAACAGAGGCCTCAGAAATAATGCCATACATCTACAACCATCAGATCTTTGACAAACCTGACAAAAACAAGCAATGGGGAAAGGATTCCCTATTTAATAAATGGTGTTGGGAAAATTGGCTAGCCATATGCAAAAAACTGAAACTGGACCCCTTCCTTACACCTTATATAAAAATTAACTCAAGATGGATTAAAGACTTAAACATAAGACCTAAAACCATAAAAACCCTAGAGGAAAACCTAGGCAATACCATTCAGGACATAGGCATGGGCAAAGGCTTCGTGACTAAAACACCAAAAGCAATGGCAACAAAAGCCAAAATTGACAAACGGGGTCTAATTAAAATAAAGAGCTTCTGCACAGTGAAAGAAACTATCATCAGAGTGAACAGGCAACCTAGAGAATGGGAGAAAATTTTTGCAGTCTATCCATCTGACAAAGGGCTAATATCCAGAATCTACAAAGAACTTAAACAAATTTACAAGAAAAAAACAAACAACCCCATCAAAAAGTGGGCAAAGGATATGAACAGACACTTCTCAAAAGAAGACATTCATGCAGCCAACAAACAGGAAAAAAAGCTCATCATCACTGGTCATTAGAGAAATCCAAATCAAAACCACAATGAGATACCATCTCACACCAGTTAGAATGGTGATCATTAAAAAGTCAGGAAACAACAGATGCTGGAGAGGATGTGGAGAAATAGGAACGCTTTTACACTGTTGGTGGGAGTGTAAATTAGTTCAACCATTGTGGAAGACAGTGTGGCGATTCCTCAAGGGTCTAGAACCAGAAATACCATTTGGCCCAGCAATCCCATTACTGGGTATATACCCAAAGGATTATAAATCATTCTACTATAAAGATATGTTTATTGTGGCACTGTTCACAATAGCAAAGACTTGGAACCAACCCAAATGCCTATCAATGATAGACTGCATAAAGAAAATGTGGCACATATATACCATGGAATACTATGCAGCCATAAAAAAGGACAAGTTCATGTCCTTTGCAGGGACGTGGATGAAGCTGGAAACCATCATTCTCAGCAAACTAACACAAGAACATGTGGTGTTTAGTTCTCATGTTCTCACCACATGTTCTCACTAATAAGTGGGACTTGAACAATGAGAACACATGGACACAGGGAGGGGAACATCACATACCAGGGCCCTTTGCGGGGTAGGAGGCTAGGGGAGGGATCACATTCGGAGAAATACCTAATGTAGATGACAGGTTGATGGGTGCAGCACACCACCATGGCACGTATATACCTATGTAACAAACCTGCACGTTCTGCATATGTATCCCAGAACTTAAAGTATAATTTAAAAACAGAAATGTGAATATACTAAAAGCCAATGAATTGTACACTGTAACTGGGTCTATTTTATGGTATGAGAACTGTATCTCAATAAAGATGTTAAAAAAGAAAAGAAACAGCTGTTTGCTCCAGCTGTTGCTAATTCTCTAATTAAGTCTGTTCTTTCAGTTTAAAAAGTAATACACCTTGGCCGGGCACGGTGGCTCACACTTGTAATCCCAGCACTTTGGGAGGCCGAGGTGGGCAGATCACGAGGTCAGGAGATCGAGACCATCCTGGCTGACATGGTGAAACCCTGTCTCTACTAAAAATACAAAAAAATTAGCCGGGCTTGGTGGTGGGCACCTGCAGTCCCAGCTACTCAGGAGGCTGAGGCAAGAGAATGGCGTGAAACCAGGAGGCGGAGCTTACAGTGAGCCGAGATCGCACCACTGCACTCCAGCCTGGGCGACAGAGTGAGACTCCGTCTCAAAAAAAAAAAAGTAATACACCTTTTATTCTTGTGGTTTTGGTTATTTTTTATTTTTATTTTTGAAGGGATGAGATTCTTATTCCTTCTGAGCAAGATGAAGCAAAACAGGATATTGGAGATGAACAGTTCACATATTTCTTCACTAACACAATCTTGGGTTTTCCCAGGGGATTGTTTTGATGACATTTATTTTCCATCCTTGGGCACTTCTGAGAAATATTTCAGTCTTAGGAATTTACAGAAATGGAGTTTTGATTAGAAACTGCCCTCTTAGCAGCTGCTTTCTGCTCTGCTTTCAGACTTCAGGGAGTGTGTTGTTCACCGAATGGCAAATGCATGGAGGGAAATAGCTGTCCAGGGTGGCAGGCTTGCTCCTTTGCCTTTCTTCTCTTTCCAGAATCATGTACCCTTCATGCACTTCATGCCTTAGCAGACCACAACTCCAATTTTGTCTCCCTAACGCTTTTGGGTGCTGAAAACTCTGCTTAGTTTTTCTGCCCTTAGCATTTTCTTTCAGGACTTTTCAACCTCTTGGTCTGTTTATTAATTGGCAAATTCCTTAAGGGGAAGTTCAGGAAAGAGTGTTGGGCTAACTTCAGTGGGTTTCCTTTTCTCTAACCTGCTAGTCCCTCAGGTCCTGATGGCTTTGGTATCTCTCAATGCTTTTAAGTAGATTTTGTTTTGTTTTTGGTATTTTACCCAGATTTTCCAGTAGTTCTCAGCCAGAATTTATCTGCTGTAAGCTATTATACAAGAAGGCCCTTGCATTTTAAAAACAAACATTCAGTTTTTATTTTGAAAGAGTTAGGTTAAATTTATAAATTAATTGGGGGAAAATTAATATCTTCCCAAGCAGGTATATAGTATGAATAACTCTATTTAGTTCTTTGTTTATACTTTACTAAAGTTTTTGTTTTCATTATAAAGATGAATATATATTAGTGAATTTCATTAATAAATATGTTAATATATATTAACTTTGTTTCTAGGCATTCACATACCTTATGGCTTTCGTGAATTGATTTTATTCTGCTATATCTTATTGTCAGTTCTTGTGGGCATGTTGGAAACCAATTGAGTTTTTTTTTCTTTTTTTTGAGATGGAGTCTCACTCTGTCACCCAGGCTGGAGTGCAGGGGCCTGATCTCCACTCGCTGCAACCTCTGCCTCCTGGGTTCAAGCAATTCTCCTGCCTCAGCCTCCTGAGTTAGCTGGGATTGCAGGTGCCCACCACCACGCCCAGCTAATTTTTGTATTTTTAGTAGAGATGGTTGATCTCAAACTCTTGACCTCAGGTGATCCACCACCTTCAGCCTCCCAAAGTGCTGGGATTACAGGCATGAGTCACTGTGCCTGGTCACCAGTTGAATTTTCTAAACCAGTTTTATACTTGGTTCCCTTACTGAACTGTGTTTTTGAGTTTCCCTAATATTTTTCCAATTAATTATTTTAGCTTTTCACGTTAGTAAATAATCATGGCATGAGCAAAAGCAGAAAAAAAAGAGATAGTATGCCTCTTCTGCCTTTCCTAAAAGTTCTTAATTTTCTTTATTGCCTTCCAAAACATGCCAAATAATAGATGTGATAATGAACATCGTTTTCTTTCTCTTTTTCTGAATTTAATGGCAATGCTAGTGCTAATATTTCTTGATTCTCAACAGGGATTTTAACCAATAATTTATATTAAATGTTACCATCTTTTCAGATTTTATCAGGAAGACTGTTTTATTTTTCTGCCTTTAAGCAATTACTGTGGTAAATCCTATTAATAGTTTTTTAAACATTGAATGGTTTGTTAATGAAATAAAGGCCCCTTCTTATTGGTGCATTGTTCTTTTAATATGTTGACTTTTTTTTTTTTGCTGGCATTTTATTATGGCTTTTTTGGTGTTCATAACTGAGATCGATTTTTTTTTTTTTTTTTTTGGAGACTGAGTCTGGCTCTGTCGCCCAGGCTGGAGTGCAGTGGCGCTATCTCGGCTCACTGCAAGCTCCGCCTCCCGGGTTCACGCCATTCTCCTGCCTCAGCCTCCCAAGTGGCTGAGACTACAGGCGCCTGCCACCACGCCCGGCTAATTTTTTTGTATTTTTAGTAGAGACAGGGTTTCATCGTGTTAGCCAGGATGGTCTCGATCTCCTGACCTGGTGATCCGCCCACCTTGGCCTCCCATAGTCCTGGGATTACAGGAGTGAGCCACTGCGCCCGGCCAATGAGATTGATTTTTAAATTTTTATGTGTTCTATCTTTAATGAGTTTTAATTTTAGGGTTATGTTAAGGGTGTCACATGACACAAGTGCACATTTGTCTGTGTGATTAAGGGGCTTAGGTAACATCGGTCTTATTGGTTTTCTTGATGATTTCATAGAACTTAGCAGTGGAAACTTCTTGGCTCTTGGATAACTATCCTATCAACTAAAGGATGTCAATTTGATACCTTTCTCAAACTTTTGTCCCACGATTTGTGTCCTATTTAAGCATTTGAACTCCTAATTTATTTTGATAATTTAGATATTTTTTAGGAAATGGTACATTTTATTCAGATTTTCTATTTTGTTTTCATAAAGTTATATATGCTTTTCTGACCGTTCTTCTAAATCCCCTGTACCAATGTTCTTGTTTGTAATTTTGCACGTTTGTGTTTTCTCTTTTTCTTGATTAGTCGTGGTAGTGGTTTTCTCTCTTAATTTATTAAAAAGTATTATATTTATTAATTTCATGTATGTCTTTGTAATTCATTAGCACTTTTATTTTTCTTGCTTTTCCCTTCCTGCTTTGAATATTCAGTTTATTATTCTTTGCCAAATCTTCCTTTGAATTCTAATAATTCCTTGCTTCATTAGTATTGATACTATGATAGTTGTGCATAAAGAATTTTTATGGTTATAGCCCTGTCTGAATTATCCTGGTCTGAATTAAGAATGTAACATGGCCCTATTTGTCCTAATCAATGTTTATTGCACTGGATTTTACTTTGTGTGAACATTACATTGCCATTCCATTTGTTTTTGTTTACATTTCTGCAATATCCCTTTGTGCATGCCTTGACTTCTTTTTTTTTTTTTTTTGAGATGGAGTCTTGCTTTGTCGCCCCACTGGAGTGCAGTGGCAAGATCTCGGCTCACTGCAACCTCTGTCTCCCGGGTTCAAGCAATTCTCCTGCCTCAGCCTCCCGAGTAACTGGGACTAGAAGTGTGCACCACCACGCCCAGCTAATTTTTTGTATTTTAGTAGAAATGGGGTTTCACCATGTTGGCCAGGATGGTCTCTGTCTCCTGACCTCTTAATCCGCCTGCCTCGGCCTCCCAAAGCGCTGCGATTACAGGCGTGAGCCACTGCACCCCATTGCATGCCTTTACTTTTAACATCCCCTCTTTGGGCATGAATTATGTATCCTTTACTGTGATCTCTTTTTCAGTGTTTTGGAGGACATATATCTTGGTTTTTTTATGTTATTGCATTTTTAAATGCTGTTGAACCCATATTTATTTAATTTTTAGACTTCTATGAAATAGAAAAGTGTCATAAACTTTTCCTGTCTTCTCACCTCTTTTCCCTTTATTCACCATTTCTCAGGTTTTATTAAAATGAATTGGGTTTTTGGCTGAGCGTGGTGGCTCAAGCCTGTAATCCCGGTGGCTTGGGAAACTGAGGCATGAGGATCACTTGAAGTTAGGAGTTCAAGACCAGCCTGGGCCACATTGCAAGCTGCCATTTCTACAAAAAAAAAAAAAAAAAAAAGTTAGCCAGGCGTGGTGGTGTATGCCTGTAAACCCAGCAATTTGGGAGGATGAAATGGAAGGATCCCTTGAACCTAGGAGTTTTAGGTTGTAGTGAGCTAGGGTTGTGCTACTGCACTCCAGCCTGGGTGACAGAACAAGATCCTGTCTCAAAAAAGAGAAAAAGAAAGAGGAAAAAAAGGCGAACTAGATTCTTAAAATTCATATTATTGCATTTGGGAAGAAAAGGTAATATATTTTCCTCATTCATCACAAGGTTTGTGGCTGACACTCCTATAACAAAGACAGACTAACAAGAGAAAAGCATAACAAATTTATTTTACCAAAGTTTTACATGACACAGGAGCCTTCAGAAATGAAGACCCAAAGACCCAGGAAAAACTGTGTTTTTATGCTTAGGTTTTGTGAAGAATGGATAGATAGTGTATGATTGAACAAGAAGCGGATGTGACCTAGTAGTAATAAGCTTGGCGGAACTTAGCAAGCCTGTTTGTTCAGATGCTTCTTGGCCTCTCTGTGTAACATTCCTTCCCTGCAGACATAGGGCAGGACATTTGTCACTTAAGGGTCTTCAGGAGAGAAGGTGAGAGAGACTTTGCCGCTTCTGTGGTTTTCTCAATTTTCTTCAGCTTAAAATATTCAGTATGACAAGATGCCATATTTAGGGATAGCATTTCCTGTATCCTATCACATACGCATAACTTGGAAATAGGTTGTATCATTAACAATCACTTTTGTAGTTTTGTATCTGTCTCAGCAAATATTTTACTATCACTGGTTTCTGGAGCTGGTCCAGTATTTTATGCCATGTCATCTTCATTCTTTAATCCTTAAGTGGGCTTCATTTTTTAGTTTGTTGGAGGACATCTCCAGCCAATTAGTCAAGAAACTATGGATGTAATATTTTTGAAAGTGTGAATAACTGAAAATGTCCTTCTGTTAACTGAATACCTGAATTGGTTGGAAATAAAATGCTTAGTTCACACATTTTCTCCACAAAATGTTAGAAGACGTATTACTTCTTGGTGTTCAGTGTGGCAGCTCAGGAGCTTAAGGCAACTGTATTTTGTTCTTTTCGGTTACCTTATTTTTTCCCCATGTTGCCTGTGGAATTTGATATATATCTTTAATAAATATTTGTGTCATGAATAAATGAATGAGAAAATGTTTCTGGCTGGGTGTGGTGGCTCACGCCTGTAATCCCAACACTTTGGCAGGCCGAGGTGGGAGGATAGTTTGAGGCCAGGCATTTGAGATCAGCCTCGGCAACACAGCAAGACCCAGTCTCTATTCTTGAGAGTAAAAAATGTTTTTTAACACATATATCAATGTGTTACAATACTTAATATAAAAACTTGTTGCCAATCAGTAAGAAATAATGCAAATACTGGTAGAAAAATGGATGAACATAACCAGTCAATTTGCAAATGAAGAATTAGAAAAGGTGCCAAACATGAATCGAAAATTACAAATTAAAATAAGATTCTTTGTCTACTAAATGGGAAAAGAAACATTAGTATATGATCATAAATTGATACATCCTCTCTGGGGAAATATTTGTGAATATGTATCAAAATTAGTGGCTCATGCCTGTAATCCCAGCACTTTGGGAGGCTGAGTCGGGCAGGTCACTTGAGGTCAGGAGTTCAAGACCAGCCTGGCCAACATGGTGAAACCCCATCTCTACTAAAAATACAAAAATTAGCCGGGTGTGGTGGGCGCCTGTAATCCCAGTTACTCGGGAGGCTGAGGCAGGAGAATCTCTGGAACCCGGGAGGCAGAGGTTGCAGTGAGCCAAGATTGTGCCACTGCACACCAACCTGGGCCACAGAGTGAGACTCCGTCTTAAAAAAAAAAAAAATTAGCACATATGAAAATATCCTTTGACCTAACAATTTTTCCTGTTGGATTTTACTCTAAGGGAATAGTCAAGGCCATGTGCAAAGATTTAGCGTCTTCAAAGACGTTCATTTCAGATTTGTTTATAACAGGAAAACTTGGAAACAATAATAAAATAGTATTTAAGTAAATGATGATGCATCCTTAAAATGAAATGCCAGCAGCTATTAGAAATGTTGTTGTATCAGAATATTTATCAAAATGGAAATATAATCACAATACATTGCATTACATATCACATTATAAAATGATAAAAGCTAGCTATAAAACAGTATTTTGATATAATTCTCATTTCAACTTAACTCAGAACATTGTTGTTGATTATCTACAATACCACAGTAGTTTTAGTGGATCCAACTTTGAACAGGCTATATTCTCTGTGAGGAAGATCACTTCTATAAATTGAATTATATCAGAATCAAGGTGTTAATAGAGTCATGGATCTCCAGTTCAGTGTAAAAATGAATACTCTTCTTAACTCACACTCAAAAGTTTATTTGTAGACATATCATACGCTCTTCTCTCTTATAATCTTTTAGATTGTTACAAATCTCCCACGGAGTCCACAGAAGGCACTCAGCAAATGATGTTGAATTGAATCTTGATTTCTCACTTTGATGTTCAAAGTGAGAAATGCAGTCTCAGCTGGTTAGACAGCATGAGTGTTGTCAGGGTGTGTGTGTGTGTGTGTGTGTGTGTGTGTTGAAGAGAGAGGAAATGTGCTATGAACTCAATCTCTATTAGTACAGAGAAAATGTCAGTTTGTCTTGTTGGCCACTCTATAGGAAGAGTCATTTCTGTACATTTGGCAGTGTTCACATCGTTGCACTCTTTTGCGAGGGGCTGTTGTGAATTGCAAGAGAATTCATGATTGATTTATTGATTTGACATAGTTGATAATGCCTTTTAGACAGTATCACTCACAGTCTAGTCTGTGCATTCCAAAATTTAAATCTACAGGTTTAGAATTTCAAATGATACTGTTTGGAATTTACACTGGTTCTCTCTCTCTCTCTCTCTCTCCTTCTCTCTTTAAAAAAATTTCAAATGGAGCCAAGGTAACATAAGATTTTTAAATGCCTAAGCTGTATTACTGCATCACAGATATAGGATATACAATCTTCAACATGTTGATTCCTCTTGTTTGGGCCAGTAGGTTTAAGAGTTGGGGAGTTACGACGATCATCTTGAGATGCTTACATGGTTAGGAACTAAGTCTCTGAGAAATACAAGGTGAGTCTATATCTCAGATAGACTGCAGCTGAAAAACTTTTCCTAATTGTCTATCAGGATGTTGAGTACAAAATCATCCCTTTTACCCTCTTACTCTTTTGGGTTCCATTAGATATTTTCCAGGATAATTCTATTGCTCTGCCAAATTAAGAATAACAACAGCAACAACACGAAAATCATTTTCTGGTGCATTTTCCTAAAATTTATAACACCATTCTGTATTCATTCTATTCATCCTAAAGCAGGTGAATCTTGTTTTATTTATTTGAACTCTAGAAGTATAGGAAACACTTTCATTACCTATGTAGATAGATGATATCAGCCTTAAATATTTAAATTACTGGTGCTTTTCTTGTTCCACTGCCACATAGGTAATTCAAGAAGGCATCATTAACAATTTATGGGTTTCAAAATAGATTTCCAGCAGGGGGAGCCCCTGCTTGGGTAATAGAACGATTGGCTCCCTTGTTCCTCTTACCTAACTTCAAACCCACAAACTAAAAATTTTGAATAGAATTCATTTTCATAATTTTTTTCACTCCTAGCTGTACTTGTGCACTAAGCAAAAGATACTTTTTAAATGGCCAATGAAATGAACCAAATGACCATTTCTACGTGTAGACCCCAGGGCAGGAGGCTCCCAGGGGTCAGCCACTGGCTTTGGTGGCTGGCTAGCTGACTATGAACCACCTGAGGCTGTTTGGAATTTCTTCCATCTGTCTCCAGGGCTTGTTGATCCCACAGTATTTGTCTTGCAGTGAAGATACATGCTTTTAACACACTGGGAAGCTTTAAATGGGTGTCTGGTTTGTTACTTTGAGTCATTTTCACCCGAAGCCTTCTTAACCATCATGCTGCTTCAGATGAAGCCACCGATGAGAAAAGTGAAGTGTGAGATCGATCCTTTGCAAGGCTCAGCACTAAAGTCCCACCATGGACTTTATCTCGTGCCCTCAGGGGCAGAGCATTTTAGGTGGTCCCTCTTTAGGGAAAGAAATGAAAGTGGCCTTGTAGTGATTTCTCTGGATTAGGGGAAGAAGAACGCCTAGAGTTCATAAATTCAATCCCATCATTGTCTCCACAATGCCAAACAATGGTGTTTATTTGTTGTTGTTTTTTCATTCTTGAATTGACTAGGAAGTTAGCTTGCTCTAACTTGTCATTAAAAAAGCCATGTAGCCCGGGCGTGGTGGCTCACACCTGTAATCCCAGCACTTCAGGAGGCCGAGGAGGGTGGATCACGAGGTCAGGAGTTCGAGATCAGCCTGGCCAATATGGTGAAACCTCGTCTCTACTAAAAATACAAAAATTAGCCAGGCGTGGTGGCATGAACCTGTAGTCCCAGCTACTCAGGAGGCTGAGGCAGAAGAATCACTTGAACCCGGGAGGCAGAGGTTGCAGTGAGCCAAGATCACGCCACTGGACTCCAGCCTGGGTGACAGAGCAAGACTGTCAAAAAAAAAAAAAAAAAAAAAAAAAGCCGTATAAGCCTCAAGAGGCGGCCAGCCCTGTGTGAGGTGGAGGTTAAGAGCATGGTGTTCAGGCATCTTGCATTCAAATCCAGCTTTTTCACTGACTGTGGGATGTTGTTTGAACTTTCCAAGATAATAACAGTATCTATATCACAGAGGTGAGTGCTAAGTGACATAATGCTGGCAAATAGTAAGCACCTAATATGTGTTAGGTATTATTGTTACTGTTGTGTTTATTAGGCCCTGTTTGTCTTTGGGGACTTAGAGTTTTTCATTTGAAGTCCTTCAATTCTCTTCCTCATTCCTACCATCTCCCCTTCACCCCTGCAGCTTGCTGAAAACTGTAGGACACACAGGCAACTGTTAATACTTCAGACACTATAGAAATATCATAATATCGTTTCATACGGGCTATACAATGTGGCATCATTAAAACATAATTGACTAGGGTTGGGCAGAGGGAACAGTGAAATTAATTATAAACTAATGTTTATATTCACTGTGCAAATAAAGACCCGAAGAAAGACAACAGGCCGGGCGCGGTGGCTCACGCCTGTAATCTCAGCACTTTGGGAGGCCGAGGCGGGTGGATCACCTGAGGTCCAGAGTTCGAGACCAGCCTGACCAACATGGAGAAACCCCGTCTCTACTAAAAATACAAAATTAGCCGGACGTGGTGGCGCATGCCTGTAATCCCAGCTACTCCGGAGGCTGAGGCAGGAGAATGGCTTGAACCCGGGAGGCGGAGTTTGCTGTGAGCCGAGATCGCGTCATTGCACTCTAGCCTGGGCAACAAGACCAAAACTCCATCTCAAAAAAAAAAAAGAAAGACAACAAAAATGACAGGGACAGATCTTCCTTTAGGAAGTTTACAACCTTGTTGGAGAAGGTAATTTAGACTCTTGGGAATGTATCAGGGTAATTAAGGGGTCATATGAATATAGGCTTTGATTAGGTAATGAGCAATGTTTGAATTTTGCCCACAGTCTATTTATCCAACAAAATAAGGTTTCCAAGAAATATTTATTGTTATAGTAAAAGATCATCTGTACAGAATGTCTTGGACAAGACCTATACAGATTTCATAATGCTCCTGGAGTTTAACTATATTATTTCCAAAAACGCATTTTCTTTTGTTGCCCTTTGATGAAGTGCGAACATCTTCTGGATGTATTTTCTTTGTTTTCTGATCCATTAATGGATCAGGAGCTAGGATATCAAAGGAGCATGGTATAATGCGTATTTTGAATTACAGGCCCTTAGAGATGAGTAGATGCTGGAAGAGACTTTTCCCCTATCTGCATAAAGACTGGGCAGACCCACCAAGGAGAACATTGTTTTTCCTCCCTCCCTTGCTGTCAATCCTCAACCTCTCCTGAAGCACAGGATGAAGCTGTTCTCTGAAGTATCTGCCTAAAGTCCAGACCTACCAGAGTACAAAACAATTACGACTTGTCTTTCCTGAGTTTTCGTGAACTGAACCCATATCATAAGAAAGAAGACTAAAGTCTGTTAACAAACCTAGAGACTTTTTTCACAAACCACTTTCTTCCCTGTGGGCCTAACAGACTTTGTCTAAGACTGTTGTATGTTCTTCAAACCCATTGAGTTCCCCTAAAAATCATTTACAATCTCCCAAAAATCACCCACACTTCCCATCTCCCTTTCCCCTAAGAAGTAGGGTATATCACCATCCATATCCCACTGGGATACTGGGCAACCACTGTGATTCTTCCCCTGTGCATGGTAGTAATACATTTGTATGCTTTTTCTCTTCTTAATCTGCTTTTTTATGAGTTCATTTTTCAGTGAACCTTCCAAGAGCAAAGGGGAAGCTTTCCCTTCACCACTGCAATATAAAATATATATTTGAATAATTATAACTCAGTGCTTTACAACATTACCCACCTAAATATATAAAGGACTGAGAATTTTGTGTTATCACTGAGGCCACTATGGCATTCCTATCATCTTCCTACACAGCCCACATCACCATGTAGAATGGCTCATCACCACATCACTAGCTAGATTTCACCCCATGCCCCACATTGGAACAGATTCATACATGTACTCTAGAGCCCAGAAGAGTGCTCTGCATATGTGCTGTATGTATGTAACTAGCTCGTTTACATTTTGCATACCAGCAGTTTCATATGATTTCTGAGCGAAATTTCTACTAGCACACAAGCTAATAATTGCTCATCTACATTGGATTGGGCAAAGCTCCTTTCCAAAGCTACAGGTCTGGCTCATGGAAAGCCCATGTGACATTCCACATACAGTCACCTCTCTGTGATCAGAGCAACCAGCCAGCCACAGCATCCTGCATTTTGCTTGTCCAGATGTGAATTAGAAGCCTGCTTTTTTTGTCCCTCAAATTACAGGGGACACATATCAAATTATCTCAGTGGTTGTTAGGAAGCAGAAAGTTAATTATGTTGACTCCAATCCCCTGCAGTAAGAATCAGGGACTCCTGCAGGAAAGGGCAGTGTTCAAAACTTTCAGTTGAGAAGAGAGTAAGCATTGACTCTGCCCAGAACATGGTAGTCATCCGGATCCTATAAATGTAATCCTGGAGTCGTGACTGGAAAGGAATAGGGAGCCCCAGAGGATCATGTGGGTTTGGTTGTTTGGAAATTTGCTTGAGTTAAATAGGTAATACAGGTCCTAGTTTTCAATTATTCCCTCATCCCTCCCTTTTTCTTTTGCCCATTTTATGTCATGCAACATATTTCTATCATCCAGGATCAGCTGGAACTGAGGAGTGCCCATACTGTTCCCCTCTTCCCAAAACCCTCGTGGGTGGAGTGGGAAGCGACAAGGTATGGAAAAGGATGACAGCGTGGACACAAAATCTCATTTTAGTTGTCGAAAAAAAGTCCTAGAAAACAGAGTCTACAGAGATGGCCCCCATGACAAAGGCTCCAATGACACTGATTTTTCTCCATTTCAAGGCACCAGAATTTTTTTTTTTTTAATTTGAGAAAAGGGAGAGGGAAAGATCTTCTACAAGTGTGTGTACAACAATAATAATGTTATAACTACTTGTCAAATGCTTACTAAAGAAATTAGTATAATTCTCAATACCAAGTTTCAGATTTTGATCCATGTGTTCTGGGCTAAATTGAGGACCTTAAACTGGCCTCTCTTTATTGGACTTCTCCAGAGAGTCACTCTTACTCCTGACTCCACGAAAGAAAAGTTTACTGTTATAAAATTTTGTATTTTTTTTCCAACGACCTTGCTCTTTTCTCCCATACTCCTCTATGTAATCTGCCATTTGGGTGGGAGGAAGCTCTAGAGGTCTGTAATGGAGACAGTAAAGCAGGGTTTGCAGGAGGAAGAGCTGTTGAGGAATTTTTGCTGGAACAGGAGGTGTGGTGGCCACTCTAGGACTGCAAGGTACCCCACAGGAAGCACAGGAGACACACTTCAGACTGAGCTGGGGGAACTTGACATTACAAAAGTAAATGACTCTTCTCAGGGAGCTTTAGAGATTTCCAATGGTAAGGAAGGATGAGTACAAAGAACTAGGACCAGTTGAACACACCCAGCTGTTCCCAAAATGCCACTTGCACTCTCTTTCTAAAAATGAAGTGTTAAGTCACAGAGAGGAGAAAAGAGATGACTGCCTCCCTTTTTCTGCTATATATGGAACCTTCAGTCATTTGTTGTAGGTGAGTTGCAAGCATTTAAAGGAATTAGTTGACCTTTGTGTTTTGCATAAATACTGATCACAGAGAAACTTTAGAGTATTGTCAAACGGTCTAGATCTGCATTGTCTCACACAGTAGCTCTTAGCACCATGTGGCTATTGTAAAATGTGGCTGGTGTGACTGAAGACCTGAATATTTAACTTTATTTTCTTATAATTAATTTATATGCAACTCAAATACAGAATATTTGAAATTAATTTCATCTCTTTCCTTGTACCTTTTTGAAAATATTTGAAAATAAATTTGTTGAGTGTATCAATAGTTCACTCTGAGTAGTTGCTCAGGGTATATGAGTTCACTGTATGAGTAACACAAATTCATCTGTTAATGGACATTAAGATCGTTTTCAGTTTGGGGCTATTCCAAATAAAACTGCTAGGAACATTTTTGTACAAGTCTTTGTAGGGGCATATATTTCCTTTCCTCTTAGGTAAATACCTAGAAATAAAATGGCTGGGTCCTTTGGCAGCTATAAGTTTTGACTTTTTTCCATCATTTGATATCCTTACCAGCAGTGTATAGGAGTTCCTGTTCCTCCACAAACTTGCCATCATTTGGTCAGTCTTCAATTGTAGCCCTTCTAAAAGGTATACAGTAGTATCTCACTGTGGTTTTAATGTGCATCCCTGGATGACTAATGACACAGAACATTTTTTGATGTTCTCATCTGCAACCAGTATATCTTTGGTGAACCATGTTCAAATATCTTGCTCATTATTTAATTGGGTTGATTTTTTTTCTTATTATTGCGTTTTGAGATTTATTTCTATAGCCTGGATTCAGGCCCTTTGTTAGATATAAGATTTACAAATATTTTTTTCCCAGTCTGTGGCTTATCTTTCCATTTTCCTAATAGTGTTTTTAAAGAGCAGAAGTTTTTAATTATTTGCTGAAGCCCAGTTTATCAATGTTGTATAAAAAATTTACATATTTTGGTGTTTGCATCTAAGAAATCTTTGCCAAGCCCAAGTCACAAGATTTTTTCCTATGTTTTCTGCTAGAGTTTTATAATTATTTTATATCTAGGTCTATAATCCATTTTGAGTTAAGTTTTGTATATGGTGTGAGGTATGGATTGATGTGTTTTGTGTGTTTGTTCTACATGTAGGTAATCATTGTGCCAGCATCATTTGTTGAAAAGAGTATATTCTCCACTGAATTTCCTTTGTGTCTTTGTCAAAAATCTGTTGTCCATATGATGACTTTTTACTAATCACCATTCTGACTGGTGTGAGATGGTATCTTGTTGTGGTTTTGATTTGCATTTCTCTAATGACCAGTGATGAGCTTTTTTTCATTCTGGTCTATTTGTGGTCTCTTGATTCTGTTCTTTTGATCTGTTTGTCTATTTAGATGCCAAAACACACAGCTTTTGTTACACGGTTTTATAATAAGTCTTGAAATCAGGTAGTGATCCCCCTCCAAATTTGTTCCTCCGTTTCAAAGCTCTTTGGGCTATTCTATGCCCTTTGCATTTTCATATGACCTTTAGAGACAGCTGGGCAATTGCTACAAATCATGCTGGAGTTTTCATTAGGGTTAAGTTTAATTTAAAGACCAATTTGAGGCCAGGCGCAGTGGCTCATGCCTGTAATCCCAGCACTTTGGGAGGCCAAGGTGGGTGGATCATGAGGTCAGGAGATGGAGACCATCCTGGCTAACACAGTGAAACCCTGTCTCTACTAAAAATACAAAAAATTAGCCTGGCGTGACGGCAGGTGCCTGTAGTCCCAGCTACTCGGGAGGCTGAGGCAGGAGAATGGCATGAACCCGGGACGCAGAGCTTGCAGAGAGCCGAGATTGTGCCACTGCACTCCAGCCTGGGCAACAGAGTGAGACTCTGCCTCAAAACAAACAAACAAAAAAAACCAATCTGAGGATGATTGACATTCTAATGCAATCGAGTCTCTTGATCCATTAACAAGATATATGTCTTCATTTATTTAGGTTTTTCTTTTTTCTCCCAGTGATGTTTTAAATTTTCATTGCACATGTCTTATATATCCTGAATCAGATTTGTTCCTAAGCATTTCATATTTTTGATGTAATTGTAAATGGTATTAGTTTTTAATTTTTATTTCCAAGTAATTGTTGTTAGTATATAAAAATGCAACTACTTTTGTATGGTGACTTTGTATGCGACAACCTTGCTAAACCCACTAACTAACTGTAGTAGCTTTTTTTAAATTTAAATTTAAATTTTAAGTTCTGGGGTACATGTGGAGGATGTGCAGGTTTCTTACATAGGTAAATGTGTGCCATGGTGGTTTGCTGCACCTATTAACCCGTCACCTAGGTATTAAGTCCAGCATGCATTAGCTACTTTTCCTAATGCTCTCCTTCCTCCCACCCCACCCCCTGACAGGCCCCATTGTGTGTTGTTCTCCTCCCTGTGTCCATGTGTTCTCATTGTTCAGCTCTCACTTATAAGTAACAACATGCAGTGTTTGGTTTTCTGCTTCTGCATTAGTTTGCAGAGGATAACGGCTTCCATCTCTATCCATGTCCCCACAAAGGACATGATCTCGTTTCTTTTTATGGCTGCATGGTATTCCATAGTGTATATGTACCACATTTTCTTTATCCAGTCTATCATGGATGGGCATTTGGGTTGACTCCATGTCTTTGCTATTGTGAATAGTGCTTCAGTGAACATACATGTGCATGTATCTTTGTAATGGAATAATTTATATTCCTTTGGGTATATACCCAATAATGGAATTGCTGGGTCAAATGGTTTTTCTGGTTCTAGATCTTTGAGGAATCACCACATCATCTTTCACAATGGTTGAACTAGTTTACATTCCCACCAACAGTGTAAAAGCATTCTTATTTCTCTGCAACCTTCCCAGCATCTGCTGTTTCTTGACTTTTTCATAATCACCATTCTGACTGGTGTGAGACAGTATCTCACTGTGGTTTTGATTTGCATTTCTCTAATGACCAGTGACGTTGAGCTTTTTTTCATATGTTTCTTGGCCACATAAATATCTTCTTTTGAGAAGTGTCTGTTCATATCTTTTGCCCACTTTTTAATGTTTTTCTTTTTCTTGTAAATTTGTTTAAGTTCATTGTAGATTCTGGATATCAGACCTTTGTCAAATGGATAGATTGCAAAAATTTTCTCCCACTCTGTACGTTGCCTGTTCACTCTGATGATAGTTTCTTTTGCGGTGCAGAAGCTCTTTAGTTTAATTAGATCCCATTTGTGAATTTTTGCTTTTGTTGCAATTGCTTTTGGTGATTTCATCACGAAATCTTTGCCCATGCCTGTGTCCTCATTGGTGTTGCCTAGATTTTTTGCTAGGATATTTATAGTTTTGGGTTTTACATTTAAGTCTTTAGTCCATCTTGAGTTAATATTTGTATCAGGTGTAAGGAAAGGGTCCAGTCTCAATTTTCTGCATATGGCTAGCCAGTTCTCCCAGCACCATTTATTAAATAGGGGATCCTTTCACCATTGCTTGTTTATGTCAGGTTTGTCAAAGATCAGATGGTTGTAGATGTGTCGTCTTATTTCTAAGTTCTCTATTCTGTTCCATTGGAGCGTGATGCCTCCAGCTTTGTTCTTTTTGCTTAGGATTGTCTTGGGTATGTGAGCTCTTTTTTGGTTCCATATGAATATTAAAATCGTTTCTTCTAATTCCATGAAGAATGTCAATGGTAGTTTAATGAGTATAGCATTTCATCTATAAATTACTTTGGGCATTATGGCCACTTTCATGCTATTGATTCTTCCTATCCATAAACATGGAATGTTTTTCCATTTGTTTGTGTTCTTTCTAATTTCCCTGAGCAATAGTTTGTAGTTCTCCTTGAAGAGGTCCTTCACTTCCCTTGTTAGCTGTATTCCTAGGTATTTTACTCTCTTTGTGACAATTGTGAATGGGAGTTCATTCATGATTTGGGTCTCTGCTTGTCTGTTGTTGGTGCATAGGAATGCTTGTGTCTATTGCACGCTAATTTTGTATCCTGAGACTTTGCTCAAGTTGCTTATCAGCTTAAGATGCTTTTGGGCTGAGGCGATGGGGTTTTCTAGATATAGGATCATGTTATCTGCAAACAAAGACAACTTGACTTCCTCTCTCCCTATTTGAATACCCTTTATTTCTTTCTCTTGCCTGATTACCCTGGCCAGAAATTCCAATACTATGTTGAATAGGAGTGGTGAGGGAGGGCATCCTTGTGTTGGTTTTCAAGGGGAATGCTTCCAGCTTTTGTGCATTTAGTATTATATTGGCTGTGGGTTTGTCATAAACATCTCTCATTATTTTGAGTTATGTTCCATCAATACTTAGTTTACTGAGAGTTTTAAACATGAAGGGATGTTGAATTTTATTGAAGGCCTTTTCTGCATCTATTGAGATAATCATGTGGTTTTGTCATTGGTTCTGTTTATGCGATAAATTATGTTTATTGATTTGCATATGTTGAACCAGTTTTGTACCCCAGGTATGAAGCTGACTTGATCATGGTGAATAAGATTTTTGATGTGCTCCTCTATTTGGTTTGCCAGTGTTTTATTGAGAATTTTTGCATCGATGTTTGTCACAGATATTGGCTTGAAGTTTTCTATTTTTGTTGTATATCTGCCAGGCTTTGGTATCAGGATGATGCTGGCCTCATAAAATGAATTAGGGAGGAGTCCCTCCCCTTCAATTGTTTTGAATAGTTTCATAAGCAAGGATGTTATCTCCTTTTCATACCTCTGATAGAATTCAGCTGTAAATCCATCTGGTCCTGAGCTTTTCTTGGTTGGTAGGCTATTTATTACTGCCTCAATTTCAGAACTTGTTATTGGAGTATTCAGGGAATTGACTTCTTCCTGGTTCAGTCTTGGGAGGGTGTATGTGACCAGGACTTTATTCTTTGTTCTAGATTTTTTAGTTCATTTGCATAGAGGTGTTTATAGTATTCTCTGATGGTTGTTTGTTTTTCTGTGGGGTAAGTGGTGATATCCCTACAATCATTTTTTTATTGTGTCTATTTAATTCTTCTCTCTTTTCTTCTTTATTATTCTAGCTAGGAGTCTATTTCATTAATTTTTTTCAAAAAGCCAGCTCCTGGATTCACTGATTTTTTGAAAGTTTTTTTTGTGTCTCTATCTCCTTCAATTTCACTCTGAGCTTGGTTGTTTCTTGCCTTGTGCTAGCTTTGGTGTTTGTTTGCTCTTGGTTCTCCAGTTTTTTTAGCTTTGATGTTAGGTTGTTAACTTGAGATGTTTCTAGCTTTTTTTTTCTCTGAAAAGTTTGTTTGTTTTAATACAATTAAACATTTCATTCACCCCCCACGGTAATCAAAGCAAATATTTTATCATTATTATTCTTGGTATATCAAACTAAATTCCAGGAATGTAAGAAAGTCTGACTTGGAAATATTACATAGAAAAGGGCTGAATTGCCAATAGACACATGAAAAAATGCTCATCATCACTGGTGATCAGAGAAATCCAAATCAAAACCAAAATAAGATACCATCTCACGTCAATTAGGATGGCGATCATTAAAAAGTCAGGAAACAACAGATGCTGGAGAGGATGTGGAGAAATAGGAACACTTGTACACTGTTGGTGGGAGTGTAAATTAGTTCAACCATCGTGGAAGACAGTGTGGCAATTCCTCAAGGATCTAGAACTAGAAATACCATTTGATCCAGCAATCCCATTACTGGGTATATACCCAAAGGATTATAAATCATGCTACTATAAAGACACATGCACACATATGTTTATTGTGGCACTATTCACAATAGTAAAGACTTGGAACCAACCCAAATGTCCATCAATGATAGACTGGATTAAGAAAATATGGCACATATACACCATGGAATACTATGCAGCCATAAAAAAAGGATGAGTTCATGTCCTTTGCAGGGACATGGATGAAGCTGGAAACCATCATTCTGAGCAAACTATCGCAAAGACAGAAAACCAAACACTGCATGTTCTCACTCATAGGTGGGAATCGAACAATGAGAACACTTGGACACAGGGCGGGGAACATCACACACTGGGGCCTGTCAGCAGGTTGGGGGTTGCAGAGGGATAGCATTAGGAGAAATACCTAATGTAAATGATGAGTTGATGGGTGCAGCAAACCAACATGGCACATGTATACCTATGTATCAAACCTGCACATTGTGCACTTGTACCCTAGAACTTAAAGTATAATAAAAAAAAATAAAAGTACAAGTAAATTAAAAAAAAAAAGAAAAGGGCTGAATTAACACATTACATTTTTTAGGCTTTCCTTGTAAGTATACATTGACATCTACTTATCTGATAGCAGCACTGCTGGTTTTGAGTGAGTTTTGTTTTGTTTCCTTCCAGAGGGAATGCAGTATAGCAGTATTATCTTTGGAACAAATTAAGAAGATAGTAACAAATAACAGAAGAAATACTTCTATACATATATTTTCCATGGGCAATAAATAGATAAGTATATAATTATGAAAAAATATGACTCAACTATGCTTTTTAAAATTTCTCAAGGTTTACTGGTTTGTTTTTCTTATTAAAATATAATGCACTATCACTACTATCTGTCCTGGGAAAAACAAACCCTGAGGTTTGAGTTTCCTCCTTCAGCCAATAGAGTGATATCAAGAGTAAACGTGGATTGAGGTCAACCTGTTTGAGCCAAAAGAGAGTTCTGTAGTATATCTGGTTATTTTACTAATGTATACATATTCTAGGTTATAATCAAGATACTCATCAAATATTTTCTACCAAAGTTTTGTATCTCAAACAGGTTCTTTGATGATCTATCATACTGCTATAGGAAATTTGAAGAAATAACAAATTGTGTAACAGAAATAGACAGTATCTACCTTTTTCTAGAATTACCTTGAACCTTAAATTTTAAATCATGCTTATTGCTAGAAAATTAAGTATACTTATTTAAACCAATGAAAAAGCACATTTCTGAAAGGAAGTTAGAGATAATCTCTGTGTTTTGTGAAAAGGCATTAATAAAAATCTGCAAGTAGCTAAGAATTTGGAGGAATTTATGTAAAAGCAATCAGAGTTTTTAACTTATGGGAACCAAATAAAACTATAACCTCTTATTGTGTTTATAGAACTGAGAAAGAATATTTCTTTAACTTTATTACAAGGCAATACATATTTTCCTGTATTTCTAGATACAGTTTGGAAAACTATCCTTAATAGTCTGTTTTATATGCCTTATATTTAAAGTTTGTTTTAGTCATTTTTGAAAGACTATTGCTGCTGCAAATAGTTGTGTGCTTTACATTCTAAGCTTCAGTAAATGTCTTTGTTTAAAAGTATCATAGTCTGACCTGAGCATCCACTTGGAGAATGTTTTATTGTGTGTGGTCTAGGGTGACAAAAGACCACAAAAATGTGTGGTCTAGATTTTTATCAACTATATCATTAACTTTATGATCCAAGACCAGCTATAGGACAATCTATATGTAAAAATAAAGTCTTATTTATGGAAGGAACTATTCTAAGGGAAAAATACAGGGTCAAACTGTGTCTTTTATGTCCTCTATATTGCATGTTTCTAGCTTTTTGATGTGGGCATTTAGTATTATAAATTTCTCTCTTAACACAGCTTTAGCTGGTACATTGTCTCTTTGTTCTCAGTAGTTTCAAAGAACTTCTTGATTTTTGCCTTAATTTCATTGTTTACCCAGGAGTCATTCAGGAGCACATTGTTCAATTTCCATGTAGTTGTGTGGTTTTGAGTGAGTGTCTTAATCTTGAGTTCTAATTTAATTGTGCTATGGTCTGAGAGACTATTTATTATTATTTCAGTTCTATTGCATTTGCTGAGGAGTGATTTAGTTCCAATTATGTGATCAATTTTATAATAAATGCCTGTGGTGCCAAGAAGAATGTATATTCTGTTGTTTTTGGGTGGAGAGTTCTGTAGATACCTATCAGGTCCACTTGAACCAAGGCTGAATTTGAGTCTTGAATATTTTTGTTAATTTTCTGTCTCAATGATCTCTCTAATATTGACAGTGGGGTGTTACAGTGTCCCACTATTATTGTGTGGGAGTCTGAGTCTCTTTGTAGGTTTCTAAGAACTTGTTTTATAAATCTGGGTGTTCCTGTATTGTGTGCATATATATTTAGAATAGTTAGCTCTTCTTGTTGAATTGCCCTTATCATATTATCATTATGTAATGCCCTTCTTTGTCTTTTTTTTGATCTTTGCTGGCTTAAGGTCTGTTTTGCCAGAAACTAGGATTACAACCCCTGCTTTTTTTCTGTTTTCCATTTGCTTGGTAAATTTTCCTCCACCCCTTTATTTTGAGCCTATGCCTGTCTTTGCATGTGAGACAGGTCTCTTGAATACAGCACACTGAAGGATCTTGACTCTTTATCCAGCATGCCATTCTGTGTCTTTTAATTGGGGTGTTTAGCCCATTTGCATTTAAGGTTAATATTGTTATGTGTGAATTTGATTCTGTCATCATGATGCTAGCTGATTATTTTGCAGACTTGTTTACGTAGTTGCTTCATAGTGTCATTGGTCTGTGTACTTCAGTGTGTTTTTGTAGTGGCTGGTAATTGTTTTTCATTTCCATATTTAGTGCTTCCTCCAGGAGCTCTTGCAAGGCAAGCCTGCTGGTGATGAATTCCCTCAGCATTTGTTTGTCTGAAAAAGTTTTATTTCTCCTTCACTTATAAAGGTTAATTTGGCTGGATATGAAATTCTAGGTTGGAAATTCTTTTCTTTAAGAATGTTGAATATTGACCCCCAACTTCTTCTGGCTTGTAGGGTTTCTGCTGAGAGGTCTGCTGTTAGTCTGCTGGGATTCCCTTTGTAGGTGACCTGGCCTTTCTCTTTGGCTGCCCTTAACATATTTTCCTTCATTTCAACATTGGAGAATCTGATGATTATGCGTCTTGGGGTTGATCTTCTCTGGAGTATCTTACCAGGATTCTCTGGATTTCCTGAATTTGAATGTTGGCCTGTCTTGCTAGGTTGGGGAATTTTTCTTGGATGATATCCTGCAGTGTGTTTTCCGACTTGGTCCCATTCTCCCCATCTCTTTCAGGTACCCCTAATCAGTCACAGGTTTGGTCTTTTTACATAATTCCATAGTTCTCAGAGGTTTTGTTCATTCCTTTTCATTCTTTTTTTTCTCTAATCTTGCCTTCCTGCCTTATTTCAGCAAGATAGTCTTCGAGCTCTGATATCCTTTCCCCTCTTGGTCTATTTGACTTTTGATACTTATGTTTGCATTGTGAAGTTCTTATATTGTGTTTCAGCTCCATGAGATCATTTATGTTCCTCTCTAAACTGGTTATTCTGGCTAATGGCCCCTGTAATGTTTTATCATGGTTCTTAGCTTCTTTGCAATAGGTTAGAACATACTCCTTTAGCTCAGCAAGGTTTTTTATTACTGTCTTCTGAAGCCTACTTCTGTCAATTCATCCATCTCAGCCTCATACCAGTTCTGTGCCCTTGCTGGAGACATGCTGTAATCATTTGGAGGAGAAGAGGCACTCTGGCTTTTTGAGTTTTCAGTGTTTTTGCATTGATTCTTTTTCATCTTCATGGGTTTATTTATCTTTGATCTTTGAAGCTGCTGACCTTTGGATGGGGTTTTTTGGGGCATTTTTCATTGATGTTTCTTTCTATTTGTTTTTCTTTTAGCAGACAGGGCCCTCTTCCAGAGAGCTGTTGCAGTTTGCTGGGGGTCCACTTCAGACCCTATTTGCCTGGATTCCTCCTGCCCCTGGAGGTATGGCCAGTGGAGGCTGCAGAATAGCAAAGATAGCAACCTGCCCCTTCCTCTCGGAGCTCTGTCTCAGAGGGGTACCAACCTGATGCCCACTGGAATGGTCCTGTATGAGGTGTCTGGAGACCCCTGTTGGGGGGTCTCACCCAGTCAGGAGGAATGAGATCAGAGACCTGCTTAAATAAGCAGTTTGGCAGCCCCTTGGCAGAGCAGGTTTGCCTCACTGGGAGGAATCCCCCTTGTCTGGGCTGCCTTGACTCTCTAGATCTGGAAGGCAGAAAAGACTAAGACTACTGATCCATGATACTGCTGCCACCCCTCCTCCTATGGGCTTCTTTCAGGGAGATCAGAGATTTGTCCATAAACCCCTGGCTGGGGATGTTAAAACTCCTGAAGGGAGACCCTTCCTGGTGAGGAAGAATGGGTCAGGGTCCCACTTAAAGAAGCAGTCTGGACACGAACCATCACAGCTGCTGTGCTGTGCTGTGGAGAATTGCTCCTGGTCCAAACTGCCCAGTCTTGCTGGCACTGGCAGCAGGAAAAATGGCCAACTGGAGCCACAGTGATGGTGGCCACCCCTCCCTGCCCCCCCAGAACTTGGTCTTCTTAAGCAGTCTCCAGCTTGCTGTGCTGGTCAGGGGGGATTCCAAGTCAGTGAGTTTTAGCTTGTGGAGTTCCTTGGGAGTGGGGCCTGCTGAATGGGGACACTTGGCTCCCTGGTTTCAGCCTCCTTCCCAGGGGTGTGGACAGATCTCCTGTGTCACTGGAGTTCCCAGAACCAGAATATGCAAAGACTCCTGTGTCTCAGTGCCTGACTGAGTGGCTGCCCACTCAAGCAACTGCCATGAGTCTGCACAGCTCTGTGCTTGGGACCCAAGTTCCTGGTGGTGTTGGGCTCATGAAGAGACCTCCTGATCCAAAGGTTGCAAAGCTCTGTGGGGAAAGCAAGGTTTTCAGGGTGGAGTAGCACAATCCCTCACTACCTGTCTTGGCTGTGGGAGGGAGTTTCTGTTGCCCTTGCAGCTCCTGGATAAGCCCTCACTCCACTCCGCTTTTCCTCATTCTCCATGGGTGGCACCAACTGCCTGGTCAGTCCCCATGAGAGAACCTGGGTACCTCAATTGAAGATGCAGAACTCACTTGCTGTTTTCGTTCTTCCCAGTGGGAGCCACAGACCAGAGCTGTTTCTATTCAACCATTTTGGCTGCTTCCCCCATGTAGTAGCTTTTTTTGTGGATTCCATCAGGTTTTCTGTGTAGATGATGATGCCATTTATGAGTAAACACTGTACTTCTTCATTTATAATCTTGATGCCTTTGTTTCTTTTTCAGGCCTTATTGCATTGGCTAGGACCTCCACTAACAATGTTAAATAGAAGTGGTGAGAGCATACATCTCTGGCTTGTTCTTGATCATAGTAGAAAAGTATTCAGTCTTCCACCGTTAAGTATGATATTACTATACATCATTTGCAGATGTCCTGTATCAGGTTGAAGAAATTTTCTTCTATTCATACTTTGCTAGGAGGATTTTTAATATCAGGTATTAATGGTAAATTTTGTCAAATCTTTTTGACAGCTGTCAAGATGATTATGTGATTTTTCATTTTCAATTCATTAATATGAAGGATTATATTGATTGACTTACAAATATTAAGCCAATCCTGAATTCTTGGGATAAACTTCACTTGGTCATGATGTGTTATCCCTTTTATATATTGTTGGCTTTTTTTGCTAAAATTTTATTTAGATACAAGTAGACTTATCACAAGCAATTGGCTTGGTAATTGTGAGGATGGCCAAGCAAGTCTGAAATTCATAGGTCGGGCAGTCAAGAAGAGATAATGAACAGGCTAGCACTTCAGAGACACAGGCCAAAGCAGTTGTTTACAGAGAGTCAAGAAGGGAAGATCCAGTGAGAGAAGAACAATTGTAGATCCAATTGTTCTTTGGAGTCTGTTCAGGGACTTTTATGTAGCTTCCACTGATTCAGTCAGGCCCACCCAGGTAATCTCTTGTACTTAAAGTTGACGTGTTAGGGATGTTAATAATTACATCTGCAAAATTCATTCACAGCAGCACCTAGACTAGTGTTTGGCTGAATTCTAGTTGGGTGGCAGAGCATGGGATGGTTGGGTAAAGGAAGAAAGAGTTGAATCTACAAGCTCAGTGTGTCTGATACTTTTGGGGACAAAGGAGAGAGAACAGTAAAAACAGAAACAATAATAAAGCAAAGGTGGGTTGTGAGAAAATAGAAGAAGAGAAGAATAGAAGAAGAGAGAGAAGAGAAGAATAGAAGAAGAGAAGAGAGGAGTTTTAAGTAGTCTTGACTGAATTGTACATTTAATCTCCATTATGATTCTTTTGTCAGTCTAAATAACAAAGAAACTCTCTAAAAGAAAAGATGTTTAAGAATAGAGGATTGCAGTGGCAATACACATGCCATTGTAAACTATGTGTGTATTCAAGGAGGTAACCCGAGGAAAAGGAAGATAAAAGTTTTTAGAGGAAAAAGTGAGGAGGATTACGTGTTTGTCTTAAAATAATTATCCTTGGCTACAAGGATCAATAACAAGGATAATGCCAGTCTGAGGTTGGACAGAGAGCTGCTGGACAGATGTCCTTGCAGAAGTTTTTATTTTTGTATGAAATTGTGATGACCTTTATGTAAGGTGAGGTTTTATAGAGTCTTTTTCATTAACAGGCAAATAAGCATAAGAACCCTCTCTTTGTGGCCTTCCCTGACTCTATTTGTCAGGGGTTTCTTAACATGAGTGACTTTATTTCAATTCTGACAACTTTCACATTTCAAATAAATATTTAAATGATTTTTCAAAAATTACCTTTGATGGCTGCACATTTCCCTGAGCTTGAACTGCATAGAATCCCAGAATTTATTCAGGGTACAACTGTTCAATGAGGATGTTGGGCCATGATCTCTAAGGGTCCTTAGGGTCCTCACTGACACTTTAGGAAGAGGCTCTTAATGCTGCCTTGGGTTTTAGAAGCATTCATTCTTTTTTCTTCAGAGAATAAGGAGCTGAACAGAATATGATGGTCTTCTGTTTCCCAGTCCATTAGAACATGGTATTCTTCCTTTCCCTTATGTAAATACCTCTTATGACCAGGTCCTTACCATGTATACAAAACTCCATGACCTGGCCTTTACATACCTCTTATATCTTAGGTCCTACCACCATTGCCCTCGTTCATTCTGTTTTGTACATAATAGTCATCTTGCTGTTCCCCAAAGATACCAAATGTGTTTCTATGCCAGGGCTGCTCCACTTGCTGATTCTTTTCCATGGAATCCTCCCTACTCAGATATTCCCATGCCTTCCTTCCTCTTGCTTTTTGCTTAGCTTTATGCTACTTGATCCTTTTTTTTTTTTTTAGATGGAGTTTCGATCTTGTCACCTAGGCTGGAGTACAATGGCACGATCTTGGCTCACTGCAACCTCTGCCTCCTGGCTTCAAGCAATTATCCTGGCTCAACCTCCCCAGTAGCTGGGATTACAGGCACCTATCACCACACCCAGTTAATTTTTGTATTTTTAGTAGAGGCAGGGTTTCACCATGTTGGCCAGGCTGGTCTAGAACTCCTGACTTCAGGTGATCCACCCACCTCGGCCTCGCAAAGTGATGGGATTACAGGCATAAGCCACCATGCCTGGTCTACGTGACACTTCTTAAGAGAGGAGTTCCATGACAAAACCTATTTAAAATTGCATCTCCATCTCTATCCCCTGGTTTATTTGTCATCATAGATAACAATACTGACATTTTATTGAGCATTCTGTATTTATTCATATATTTACTTCTCCTTACTCTCCTTCAACAAAGCGCCAAGAGGAAATTACCTTGTCTTGCTTGTGGCTGTATTCCCAGTGCACAAAATGATGCTTAATAAGTATTTGTTGAATGAATAAAGAATGAACAAATGATGGGACTTACTGCTCAATCACTTTGGCAGAATCTCAAGGAGCATAACCCAATATAAGACAACATGAGAAATAAAAGAAATGCAGGCATCTAAGCTCTTGAGAGATTTCAGACTAATGGAGTGGGGAGTGTGGGGAAAGGAAAGATAGATGTAGAGTCAGAATCTCTGTGGCATGCTTATAGTTTGACCTGAGTTCAAAATGATGTGGGTGCCTCCCCAACTGAGAAATATTACTGTCATCTACCATTTGTCTATTGCTTTACCGTGTACACACTAGAGTGTTTCTGCATGCTATTTCTTTGATGATGTATGTGAAAATTGATATGAAAAGCTGAACTTACAAAATAGACCAATTAAAGGGTGACTGTTTGCATTACAGAAGAATTCTTTGTGGTATAAAAGGATTAGCTGTGGGGTTTCTTTAAATAGCATCTCCCCTAGTGCATTAAAGTGTTTATTTATAGATCATTAACTACTTGACCAAGATGCTGCAGGGCAGAGTAGCTTAAAGACAACTGGTCAGGAGGCCCTACCAGTGGAAGATCAATTAAACTCAAGACAAAGTGCCTTTGAAATAGTACTTCAAGTCAATGGGATAGAGGATTCAATTACCTAAATTTGTTTCATCTGGGTAGGGAGCGCATGCATTGAGTGAACAGCACACCTGTGTGTTCTCATTCACATAGAACCAACGCGAGTGTGTTCTCCAGTCTATGTGCCTGAACTCTGATATGTCCAGGGTCATAGCTATGTTTGGCCTCCTTTTTGTTGTGCTTTAATTAAGAGGTAAAATTATTAAAGTGGCAGATGTTTCCAGCCCGAGAACCTGGACCCAGTTATATCAAGCAGATGGTCCCAAGCAAGACAACATCCTTTAATGAAGAAGCATTTGCAATTCATGAGAATTCATGATGTCCATTTCTTTCCCTCTCCAATGTTCTGCTTGTCAGGGGTCCCATTGTGTGGCCTGGGAGCATGATGAATTAGGCAAACCCCTTCTGGTTTGAGACATACTCTTGCACTGATGAAAATTAAAAGTATTATCTCACAGAAGATCAAGAGATTCAGTTCTCTAGAGTGGAGACTTCTGCCCTCCCTCCTATCGGCCTGGTGATAAGGCTGAGAGTCATCATCTGTGTCACCGGCATTTCCCAGTATGTGACTTGGCTCTGAAGACCCAGAGCTGTGAAAGAACTTACTTTCTCCTCCATTTGATTCCTGCGTCATTCACCTTGGGGTCATTTTGATCCTTTGCCAGGAGGACGGGCAGGTTGAGACTCAGGAAAGACTATTATTTGCAGGCAAAATATTCTGGCTGGATACCAGCAAGGTTGGATTCCACTTTTGATGTCCAGTATGACCTAGGGCAAATAACACACACACACACACATGCACGTCTCTGAATCAGTGTCTTCATTTTTATGTATTCATGTATTCAATAAATAGTCACTGAGAGTCTACTCTGGGCAAGTCAACTGAGTAAAAAGGGGGATAATAAAATTTACCCTCCTTATCTTGCAACAGGACAGTGAGAATCAAATTAGATAATTTAAAGGATGCTATTTAAAATAGTCATTAAGTTAATGTGGGAGTCGATAGTGATATAAGGCCAGGACATTATGCCATGGACTATGACCAATGAGAGAAAAACGCCTTGGTCATAGACACATGGAATAAAGCCAGAGAACAACAAAAATGATGGGTTTTACATTCATAGATTGGAGTTCATGTTTATCCCTTTTTAAAAGCCTGCATCTGTAAATGACAGCTAACATTTTATAGAAAAAATCTTAGGTGCTATAAATTCAAGTTCTTATGTGAATATCAAGCAGAATGCCCGAAAGAAAATCCAGGGCAGGGCTGGCCTGGAGCCGTGATGACTTCATAGGTGCATTGTCTTCTGTTTTCCTCTGTCCTTCTAGCAGCCCTTCTAGCACCTTTGCACACCTCCTAGAGCCCACAACCTTCTCTGACCTCTGAGTTCTCAGTCTCCTGGCATTTTCACAGCACCTTTTGGGCAAATGATGGTGATTAAATACTTCTTTCTGGAATGCCCTGGTTAGGAGAAGTATCACTCCCTTCTCCACTCCAAAGGCTTCTGCCTAATATCTGTTGACTGGGAGCTGAGGAACCATCAGTTGAACTCATTCACTCTGAGGCATAAATAAGTAGCATAATTTGGCTTCGGTAGAAGGAATTCATTGCCTTGTTTCCTTAACTCTCACATGGCTCTACTGTACAATGTGCCATTGACTTGATAAGAACTCCTCAAGAAAAAGGAATTGATTCATCAAATGTATAATCAATCATAGGCATATCCCAATTTAAAAAGTTTTAATATACAAAAACATATGTATTTTTATCAAAGAAAGATAGTACAAAAGATCAAAGATTTTCACGAAACCTAAGGGTGGCAATGTAGCGTTCTGCACTGTGTCGTGTTAACCTGACTTTATTACATTTCATCCCTGCGAGATAAATTAAGAGGGAAGGGAAGAGGAAGCAAATGATTATGGCAAAAAGATTTTAGAATTCATTTTAGAAACTTTGGGGGTCTTCATTGATGAAACTGTGAAAATAATAGCAACCTTAGAGTGGTTGTGAGAATTAATAACAAAGGATGGCTGTGAAAATTAAATAAGGTAATTGAGATAAAGGGCCCAGTATGTGTCCTGACACATGACATGTGCTCAGTAAATATTAGTTTCATTCAATCCACCCCTTCTTGTTATTTTGTTCATAGTGATTGGCAGCTAGCATAGGAAATATGGAGTAGAACATGTAATTCATATAAATCAGGTGGAATATGAAACAGTTATTAAAAATGTTCATCGATGAGGAGATAAGAGAAATGAGAAGAAGGTAGGCTGCAGTTATAAAAAGGTCAGCACAACTTTGCATGCAAGTGACAGAAACCTAGCCCAAAGTACCTTAAATGAGGTAGATAATTTATTAGCAATTACATTACAAATGTAAATGGAATATCCAAGAAAGATCTGGCATCAGGCACATATAGTAACAGAGCCGGTAACATCAGTGTCGGGATTCTGTCTCTCTCTTCATATCGTGGAAATTGTTGCCTCTGCCTGGCAACTTTCTCAGATAGCTTCCTGCCATAGATCATAGGCAAGATGGCCTCCAGCAGCCACCAGCCCATATGGTCCGTAGAGCCCATGACCCCTGAGAAGGAGGACCATCCTTTCTCATAGCTCCTAAAAAGCCAGGTTCTAGGGAAGACGCTCCCCCTGGATCACGTGTTCATCTCCAGACCAATGTGAGTGGGGACTGGACAACTGATTGGTCAGATGTAGCTCTTGTGTTCACTTCTGTGGTAGTGAGCATGACCTGAGCCCCACTAAAACACATGGATGAGGAACAAGAGAGTGGTTTCCTGAGGGAAGTCTGCTGGTCAGATGAATCCTATGTGCACTGCAGTTTATACTTGAGTAAAGATGGTGGCTTGATCCCACACATTTAACTCTTTATGTGTGGATGCACATAAGTCTCAATGTTTAAAAATTATCAAATCTATTTAAAAATAAAGAAAATTTTGGGCCAGACATGGTAGCTTATGTCTGTAATCCCAGCACTTTGGGAGGTCGAGGTGATATGGAAGGGAGACAGAGAAGTGCTGCGTAGAAGAGGGCATGGTCCCTGATAAGGGCTCCACTCCCCGGCCCGTGACCATGGACCTAGGTGAGGACAGGCACTCCTGCCTTTGCACCCAAATGTTGCCTTTCCCAAGACCACCCTGGCCCACCATGCCCCCATCCTGTGCCTATAAAAAACCCCGAGACCCTAGCAGACATGCACACAAGCCGCTGGACGTCAAGAGGAATGCACCGGTGGGCCCCAGACCGCTGGCTGGCCACCGACTGGCAGAAGCAGAATGATGTGGAGTTTCGCTGGGGCAGTTGGAGGAGAGCCCAGGCCGTTGAGCAGCCTGACTCCAGGGGAAAACCTCCCCACTGTATCCCCCTTCTGCCTTCCCTCATCTGCTGAGAGCTACCTCCACTCAGTAGAACTCTGTACTCATTCTCCAAGCCCAGGTGTGATCCAATTCTTCCAGTACACCAAGGCGAGAACCCGGGATACAGAAAGCTCTCTGTCCTTGAGAGGGTCTAATTGAGCTGGTTAACACAAGCCACCTACAGATGGCATAACTAAAAGAGCACATGGTAGCACGTGCCCACTGAGGCTTCGGGAGCTGTAAACATCCACCCCTAGACACTGCCGTGGGGTTGGAGCCCCACAACCTTCCCGTCTGTATGCTCCCCTAGAGGTTTCAGCAGTGGGGCACTGAAGAAGCAAGCCACTCCCTCTGTCTCACACCCTGCGAGGGGGATAAGGGAACTTTTCCCATTTCAGGGGCAGGTGGATCCCTTGAGCCCAGGAGTTCAAGACCAGCCTGGGCAACATAGTGAGACCCTGTCTCTACAAAAAATAAAAATAAAGAAATAAAAATAACGAAGAATGTGTATCCACATTAGTACATGACCTCACACTAGACACTAGACACTTTGAGTTGCGTGTGTTCAATATATAAGAAATGTGTTCAATATACAACATTAGGAGAATGTTTAAACTAACATATATTTCCTGTGTGGAAAAGAATAGCTCATTTAAGAAATAAATGCCTTTCTGATCTAAAGCATCCTTTGATACCTTTTAATTTAGATCAGAAAGGGACAGTGGAGAGGGTGGGTATTGGGTCCTGTGGCCATGGAGGGATGGGCTGGATGCAAATGCTACCTACACCTCTGGGAAAAGCACCTCATGTTGGAGGTCACACAGTGGGAAGTGCTCTGTGATGCATACTCCCAGGGTGGTCCTGGCTGGCATAAAGCAGGAGAGCTGCCACAGATATGCCCCAATAAAGAGGCATGGTAGTGAGCCACCAGCTCACTGGCTACATATCTTCCAATTGCCACAACAAATATGAAAGAGGAGTTCTGTGAAGAAAGGACTAAGCTCCCTTATTCTTCCTGCTGCTGGGTCTTGAATCTGACAAAGTGATGCTAGAGTAAATTTAAGCCATTATGTCCTCAGAGTGATAAAATATTAAAATGGTAACTATGCAATTTCTGAGAAAAATCTATCTCTATTCCAAATACTAGATCAACCTCCTTTGAAAGGTTGGGAAAAACATATAGATCATAGCCATTGGAAAAGCTATAGCTTCAAGAAAAGAACGGATATGAGGATAAAACAATGCTCTGTCTTTCAACTGGTATTGAAAGACTCAAGGTGACATTGCAGCTATAAAATGTGCATTATGAAGAGAAAACAATGTGAGATTGCATGAGGATGAAACCACCGTCAAATTTCAAAAACGGAGGCAGTAAACAATGTTTTGATTTGTGCTGAAAGTCATCAAAACTGGAACACATAAAAATGATGAGAAAATAGATAAATGTTACGATGAACTGATCTAGGAAAGTTTATCTATATATTTTTTCCAAATTAAGGAATTATCCACTTCAGAAGGCTTGGTACAATACAAATTTTATATATAGGCTTCTTGAGCAGATAAGCGGGCCTGGCTGATACCGGAAAACCAGGAGCTGTCCCAGGCTTGGGTGGAATATTAAAGAATTCTATGAATGACACAGAGGAAACTTTGAAGCACTCTTGGACCAGAAGTGGTTGGACTCTAATTCATCAGTATTAGCCAACCCTGATGGCCAGACTGAATTCTGAGATGCAAGCTTGGATTTCAGATACCCCACTGACCAAGTGAGAACCTAGTTGTTGTATTTCCTCAGGGCACTAGATCAATGTATACTAGCTATTTTCCCATGGCTGATCCATAGCAAAATTTTCACCCATACAATAAACTCCTTTGGCTTCACATTAGTGTCCGGGGCCCTGGGCTACACTGGGTCATAGGTGAGATGCGACCAATCGGGACATATCTTTAGCCCCATTTCTGTGGCCTTTACCATCAGAAGCATTCCTGCAGTCATCTGATTTCTTCCCAGCCCATAGGTAAAAAGATTCAAGAAGAAGTTAAGTTTTTCTTCCTGAGATGTCTCTGTTAACTCAGAATATTCTAAATTAAGTAAAATGATATTAGGAATTCTGTTTTTTTCTTAATGTGAAATTGGATTTTCACATTTTAACTGGATTAAAACAAAAATGAAGTATCAAAATACATTGCACTGTGAAATATAGATTCTAAATGGAAAGATTTGTATCAAGAAAACAGTTGTGTATGGTACAGTACCATTAAATAACATTTTGAATTGTGTTAGTAGTTTTCAGATTTATCTTCTTCTTCCTCCTTGCTCCCTTTTTAGATGTCAATGCAAAGTTGTCATCTGTCCTTTTTGGGAGACTGTCATATATTCTGAAATTATATTTTTGTTACTTATAAGTTTCTCTTTTTAAACAAAGTGATAGTGATGGTAGAAGATCACCTTCAAAAAGTTCTATCTTGGCAAAATAAGGCAACTGTAGCAACAAATGTTTCTAATAGATTCAGTACCTCTTCTCTGCCTCTTCTGTTTACCTTCTCGTTAAGTATCTGGCAGTCTTTGAGGGACCATGGCCAAGGTGCTTTTTCCTAGGTTCTGGATAATCGGGACTTTTTTTTTTTTTTTTTTTTTTTTTTTTTGAGATGGAGTCTTGCTCTTTCGCCCAGACTGGAATGCAGTGGTGCGATCTTGGCTCATGGCAACCTCCACTTCCTGGGTTCAAGTGATTCTTATGCCTTAGCCTCCCAAGTAGCTGGGACTACAGGCCCGTGCCACCACACCTTGCTGATTTTTGTATTTTTAGTAGAGAGGGGTTTCACCATCTTGGCCAGGCTGGTCTCGAACTCCTGACCTTGTGATCTGCCTGCCTCGGCCTCCCAAAGTGCTGGGATTACAGGCATAAGCCACTGTGCCCGGCCAATCAGGACTTTTAATCTGGATGAAAGAAAACATTTTCCTTGTGGCAGCTGCTGCTCTTGTTTCTTTCTTATTTCAGACTCCCATGTATGTGTCTGAATTCTTATATGTGTATTTATATAATTATTTTAAATATTATATTTTTTAGTTCTAGAACCTCCATGTGGACCTTTTATTATTGTAGTTTTTTTTTAGTGAAATAATGATTGCTTCATTCATTGTGAGTATATTTTTATTTATTTCCTATAGCATAATTATAATGATGGTTTAACATCTTAATTCAAACTCTCCATTATTTTATTTCTTGAGAATGGGTCACATTTTCATTTTTACGAATTTGTCATATAATTTTTGAAATGTAACCTGGACATTAAAAATGTATTGTGGAAACTCTGGACTCTTTTATATTCTTCTTAAGAGGATTGATTTTTGTTTGTTTTAGTGGGCAATTGATTTAATTAGACTAAAACTGAAAATTATGTTTCTTGGGCAGCAACGTGAATTTCAGTTCAGTTATTTTACTCTTATCTAAGCTGCTTGGGGTCTGTCCCACACATGCATAGGGAGGGGATTAGCCAGAAATTTGATCTAAGTATATATTCAGGATTTGGTGCTCCCTCTATGGCTCTGCCCTTTCTTTTCCTTTTCCTTTTTTTTTTTTGAGACGGAGTCTTGCTGTGTTGCCCAGGCTGGAGTGCAGTGGTGCGTTCTTGGCTCACTGCAACCTCCACCTTCCCGGGTTCATGCCATTCTCCTGCCTTAGCCTCCTGAGTAGCTGGGATTACAGGTGCCCACCACCACGCCCGGCTAATTTTTTTGTATTTTTAGTAGAGATGGGGTTTCACCATATTAGCCAGGATGGTCTCGATCTCCTGACCTCGTGATCTGCCTGCCTCAGCCTCCCAAAGTGCTGGGATTCCAAGCGTGAGTCACCACACCCGGCCTGTCTCTGTCCTTCCTAAGTCTCCCTCCTCACTGTCCACGGCTTGTGGTCACCTCAAACTCTTTCTAATAGTTCTTTGTACCAGAAAAATCAGTAAGTTTTTCATTAAAGCTTCAGCCACCCCCATATGGTAAAGATTAGGGCTTGGCCTCAGCCTAAAAGTTGTGAAAATGTGAAACACCCAGTGCTGTTCCCATTTATCAAGTGTCAAGGCCCTTCTGGTATATGCCTACTTTTGGTTTTTCTCCAATGCCTTTAAGTAGTTGGAGGAATTTTAAAAAATGCTTTAAATATCACATTTTAAAAGTTTGTTCAGAGTTTATAGTTGTCATCTGCAAGAGGGCTAGTCCAGTAGGAACTAACTCAGCCATACCAGAAATGGAAACCATTCCTACAATTACATAATGTGCAGAATCAGTGTTTTTAGTTTCAAACAACAAAGCTCATTTTAGCAAATTCAAGCAGGAAATAAATATATTGAACAACATCAATGTATGAGCTTGCTAGAGCTACCATAATAAAATACCACAGAATGGGTGACACAAACACCAGACATTTATTTTCTCACAATGATGGAGGTCAGAAGCACAGGATCAAGGTGTCAGCAGATTCAGTGTTTTCTTTGGCATCTCTTCTTGGCTTGCAGAAGGCTACCTTCTTGCTTTATTCTCACATGGCCTTTTCTCTGTGTGTGGGCATCCCTGGTGTCTCTTTCTCTTTTTACAAGGACACCAGTCAGGTTGGAGTAGGTCCCTATCCTAACAGCCTCATTTTACCTTAATGACTTCTTTAAAGTCCTTGGCACCAAATATAATCACATTCTGAGATACTGGGGTTTAGGGCTTCAACATGAATTTTGAGAGGTACACAGTTAGCCCATAACAATCAGGTACCTCACCCATTCTCCAAGGGGGCCAGAGAATAAGGCGATGGAGACAGTTACAACTACGAGTTTAAGCCATCTGAGAGTTTCCATGGAGACGCTGTTACTACCACAACTAAGCATAGAGACCTCAACTTGTTACTTAAATCTGGACATTGGATACAACCTTTAAAGCCAATGTAGCCTCTGAAAGTTAGATGTTGTGTTCAGTACCTGCACCAGAAATTGCTCTCAATTGGTGCCTGAGACTTTGCATCATGAAGTCCCAAAGTCTCTTGTAAATAAATCTTATTGGTGATGCTTAAGTCACGTATCTATGCCCTAGCTACATGGGAGTCTGGGAGAGTGAATTTCTGACTTCTACCTAGGGGAATGCAGATTAAATGATGCAGTTGTCCCCAGATTTAAGAAAGTAGTATACAGTTTCTGGGTGGCCAAGTATAACAAAAAAAATTATGCCTCATGGATCAATTGCATAAGAACAAAACTAGTTTTCCTTTTTATTTACTTACAAAGTTTTTGGGTGTCATGCAAAATTTTATTAATCTGGAAGTTCTTCTGAATGGATGAAAACAGTAAAAGAGAATTCTGCAAATAGTTCCATGCTAAAAAATATAAAGCTTTTAAGGAAATGGGTGATTTTTAAAGGAAATATTAGTTACTAAACTTGACTGAGGAAGAAGAAACCTAAATTAAAAAAAAAACACCATGAGAAAAATTTTAAACATTTGTCAGAGAACCATCTTATTCCTAAAATACTAGGCTAAGAGGGAATTAGAGATCAGTTGTTTGACCTTCAAGGAATAGAAAATTCTTGCAATAGTTAATGTGCTCCAGAGCATAGATAAAAATAGCAAGCTTTCCAGCTCATTTTGTTAAGTCAGCTTAACCACGTGTGTCAGTCAGCTTCCCAGCAGGCAACAGATGTCACACTCACGTTAGGCAATAACGGTATGGGAAGGGTGTGGAAATGCCAGCTGGGTAGTGCAGTCCTATTACCAACCCAAGGCTTGAAGGGGTAGGGGAAAGTTTCCTTCAGAACCTGGAAGGAAGGCCTGACAGCAGCTGCGATATTTGTTCCTGGGACTCAGACAGCTTCTGTTGACCTTGCAAAGAAGGGGATGGGAGAATAAATGCTCCAGTCTCATTCTCCTTCCACCCTGAAATTTTCTTCCTGAGTTTCTCATTGGTCAAAGCCAACCAGAAGCCACAGGTCAAGGGAGTCACCGATGTGGTTACCAAGCTAAAGAGCTCATTGCCCTATGCACTAGAAGCCAGTGCTATGACACTGGGGTTTTGAGACAAGAAAAGCTTTTTATTGTAGGTAGACCAACAAGGAGACAGCAGTCCAGCTCAAATCTGTCTTCCTATGCTGGCTTTATGGCAGTACTTTTATTAGCCAAGGTTTAATGGGTGGATTCTGGGATTAGCAGGTGATTGGTGGAAGGAAAGGGGAGGTCTGGTATGTCATTAGGTACGCACAGTTATCCCTTCATGCCTCCTCATGGGTCACATGTGCAAATTCAGGGGGCGTTAATATGAAACATTCAGTGGAAACTTAGGCTGTGAGGTCAGCAAGCTTGTTCTGCACAGACTCCAGTCAGCCATATTGGTTCCGGCCAATTTCAGCCAGTTTTGTTATCTCATAAGCAAGGAGTTTCAACATTTCAGCAAGTTTTTTTTTTTTTTTCTTATCTGCTGTCCTGCAAACTCAAGAATTTCTGTTAGTCTTCTGTGTCTTTAACTCTTTGGGACACTAGTTTCAATGTGGTTCATGGCAGTCAGCCTCTTAGGGCAGAAAGGTAGGGGGTGGAGGTCTGCAGGAGTAAACCAGAGTCATACGGCACTCCATGAAACCACAATACCTGAATAAAACTGGAAAAGCATAGCACAAAGTACACGCATGGAGAACAATCTAAGCTGTGAATAGAGATCCAAAATTATTGAAACAAAATACTAGCCAACAGAAGTCAGAATTTTATTATAATAATATTAGTAAGTAATGATTTTGTATTAAGTGGGATGTGTTTCCAATTCCATTTCATTTTCTTTTTAAAACTAATTGTTATAGGTACATAATAGTTATATATATTTACGGGGTACATAAGATGTTTTGATACAGGCAGGCAATAAGTAATCATCAAATCAAGGAAATTGGGGTATCCATCACCTCAAACCTTTATCTTGGGTTAGGATCATTCCAATTCCACTCTTTAAGGTATTTGAAAATATATGATAAATTATCGATAACTACAGTAATCCTATTGTGCTACCAAATTCTAGATTTTATTCATTGTGTCTGTGTTTTTGTACCCATTAACCATCCCCACTTTATCCCCTGCTCCCTGCTACCCTTCTCAACCTCTGCTAACAATCTCTGTTTGGTTTTTCTTAGACCCTTGTTTTACCTTCTCTCCCTGATGACATGCTTAATTGGTTAAGTGTCAAAGAGGATGCCAGGCCTGCTGGATCTCTTTTGGAACTGGCCTCTCCTCAGGGTGTAAGTTTCCTTTGCTTCTCCATGGAGCATTGCACCTGGGAAGGCCCATAGGCTTCAGGCTGGACCTGTGACCAGAGGAGAAAATGCTTGATTCCCAGGGCAAAGAATTATCAAGTCCATGTGGTTGTACCTCTAGGCTCTGTCATTCAATCCCAGTTTTATCAATAATCAAGCTAATATTTATCTCCATTTGACACTTATGTCTTTTTTTTTTTCATTTTGAATTTGGGAGGAGAAGAATGAACAGTGTTAATTTCTTGGCTTTAACCAATAGATACCAATTCCACTTACCTCTAATCCCTCTTTCTCCAGTATAAAAGAAAAACAGATTACTCAATAATACTGTTAAAGCACAGCAAGGAAGGCTTTATTCAGGAACGTTGCAATAGAAATAGGGACCACAACAGTGGAATTTTGCAGTGGTGGAGAGAAAGTGGGCTCAACTCCAAATACAGCATGGGCAAGTGGGATTTACAGCCAAGGAGTAGAGTCAGTGGGTAGAAAGTTACTAAGAGGAGGTTGGGCACGGTGGCTCACGCCTGTAATTCCAGCACTTTGGGAGGCCGAGGTGGGCGGATCATGAGGTCAGGAGATCGAGACCATCCTGGCTAACACGGTGAAACCCCATCTCTACTAAAAATACAAAAAAATTGGCCAGGCGTGGTGGCAGGCGCCTGTGGTCCCAGCTACTCAGGAGGCTGAGGCAGGAGAATGGCGTGGACCCGGGAGGTGGAGCTTGCAGTGAGCTGAGATCGGGCCACTGCACTCCAGAGCGAGACTCCGTCTCAGAAAAAAAAAAAAAAAAAAAAAAGAAAGTTACTAATAGGAACATCAGGGGGAAGGGGGATTCCGGATAAACTAAACTAAGTGCATTTTTGCTCAACACAGACCAAGGTGACCTGATATCACCTAGGTGTTAGTGGAGGATGAGGAATCTGATCAGATATTGAGGGTGATCAGATATTGAGGATGAGGGCTCCTTGTTAAACTGACTTAGCAGAGTTCTTTGCCATGACTGAATCTTACATGGAAGTACACAGATGGCCCTCGAAGAAGATTCAGGAGCCTGACTAAAGTTTGGCCAAGCCAAAAATCTTTGTCACCTGCTACTGCCACTATCGTCACCCCTAAACAGCCACGTAGCCATTGGGAGGCTCTATAAATATTGCCTCTGGCTAGGGAAAAATCAGCGAGAACAAAAACTTGCTCCAATGATTTTTGAGCTCTGAAGCAGAGCTTTATAAATCTATAACCAAAATTTAAAAAGGTATGGCTATTCTGCAAGAGATAAAAAAGCTTGAATATTTCAGAAACTTGGCTTTAAGTGGAGGAATCAGATATGAAGTTTATACCATCTACCAGAGCATAGGAAGAATTTGGGATGAAATAAGAATCTTTGATAAAGTAAGAAGGATATAAACTTTCTGGTATAAGATAAATAAGTTCTGGAACTCTAACTAACAGCATGACAACAATAGCCCAGAATTTCAAGTATTACAGACTTCAAATTTACAGAGAGTTATCTTAAGCGTTTTTAACACACACACACACAGACACACACATACACACACAGTAACTATGTAAGGCTATGGATGTGTAAATTACCTTGATTGTGGTAGCCATTTTACAATGTATACGTATTTCATCATGTGCCACACCATAAATATATACAATTTCTATTTGTCAATTATACCTCAATAATATTGGGAGGAAAAGATTCTTTCCCTTGCCCAGAACAAGGGAAGATATCAACTCTAGGTAAAAAAGGAAGAATGAGAGGTTACTTGAGGTTGGAGGTGATGTTAGGAGAATGGAAATTCTTATAGAATCTTCAGAGAACCTGAAGGAGGGTCTGGAGTGGATGGAGTCATTTTCTGGCTTCCTAGGGTATGGCCTTGGAAAGTACAAGCCTCAAAGAGAAGGTGAGAGCCCCCAAACCAAACCAAACCAAAACAAAACTTGTGGATGTTCAGTTCTGTTACCGAACTAAACTGGGGTCCGCTCACCCGGCACAATAAAGCAGAACGTTCACACCAAGGTTCTCTGCAGCAGGAGGAAGACTCTGATTCCTGACTGGTTAAGGAAGTGAAGCTTTGTCTAAAAACTTGGGGTTAGCAGGAAGGAATGTTAAGGTCTGGCCTGGGGATGTGACTTGCTCCAGGCCTCTGAGGAAGGAATTTAGAACAAAGAATGGTCATCAGAATTCAGTCCTCAGCTCTTTATCTCAGGTGGATGTGCCAGGGGAAACTTTGGTAGGGGTCAGGGCTTCTGGAAAACAATTCACGGATATATGTTAAGATGTTATCTTTAGTTTCTCTAGGGAATCAAACATACCATCACTCATGGCTCTCACTTACTTGGCTATTCTTTTAGGCCACTGTTACCTTCTTGCTTATCAAGTTGTTCATTTACTTCTTAGGGCAAGTTAGGTACCTGGAATTTCTTTTGAAGGAACTCAAGATTTTCCTTTATGCTTACGGGGCCCCGTAGGCCCCTAAGAGGGGTCCCTGCTCCATCTTGGAAACTCTAAGCCTCAAACAGAAGCTCTGAATTCAAAAACCAAACAAAAACAAAACTTGTGGCTGTCCAGTGACGCTGGCTGTGTCTGGTGAGTAGTACGTGGGTGTCAGGGTGGCCTTTCAGATTCTTGGGCTCGTTGGAGGAAAGCTGCCCAGAATTTTCAGCTCCACCCTCCGTCAATGGTAGAACGCCAACAGTCTGGAAGAATGAGTGTTTTGTGGAACACTTTAGGATTTGCTGCTGTGCTTGGTTCCTGGATCTCATGGAAGGACTCGAATTTGTGCAAAGGGGCACACCTGGCTATCTGTATGCCTGTGAATGTCGGTTGGGCAGGGTCTGATCAACAGTCTAGAGATATTCTCAGCTGCTTGCACTGTTTCCTTTGTGGGGCTTGGGTGGGTTGCATGGACATCTGCCAGAGGCTAGAGCTTCTTGTTTTTCCCTATAACCTGTCTGTATTTCTCAGAGGCCTGTGCAGTCTCAGGGTGCTTCACAGCGCTGTGATGCAAGAAATACATGTCCTCAGCAGGTCCTAAAGAGCCTGAAACAACCAGATGAAGACAGCAAAGGGGTGGAAAACAAGAATAAGGACACACAGGCCGGACGTGGTGGCTCACGCCTGTAATCCCAGCACTTTGGGAGGCCGAGGTGGGCGGATCACGAGGTCAGGAGATTGAGACCATCCTGGCTAATGGTGAAACCCTGTCTCTACTAAAAAAAAAAAAAAAGAAAAAAAATTAGCCGGGCGTGGTGGTGGGCGCCTGTAGTCCCAGCTACTTGGGAGGCTGAGGCAGGAAATGGCATGAACCCGGTAGGCGGAGCTTGCCGTGAGCCGAGATTGCGCCACTGCACTGCAGCCTGGGTGACAGAGCGAGACTCTGTCTCAAAAAAAAAAAAAAAAAAAAAAAAAAGGACACACAAAATACTAAGGCTTTCAAAGCGCGTTCTCACAGTGGCACAGAATTGGAGTTATTTAGAGATGAGAAAAGTGGCATTGCCGAGAGATTAAAAATGTACCAGGAAGAAAACCAAGCTGTGAAGTGGCAGAAAGAGTATTTAAACCCAGATTTTATGCTTCTAGGCTGGCCCCATCCTCACTCCATCTCTCTGGGCTGCAGTGATGGCTCCAGTCATGAATGTCAATGAACTTTTAATGAGGTCTTAATCAAGTGCTTCATTACTTGGACTCTCGGGGAGCAGAGCAATGGCCCTCGGGAGACAAAAGCCAGCATTCAAGCCAAAAGGGCTTGGGAGAGCTTACAGGTTCTGCTCCCTTTCAAGGACATGGCTGTCCGCCTTTTCACCCCTTCACTCCCACTGCCCTGAAGACCTCGATGCAAACAAAGGGAAACCGTCAGATCTACTTTGCATTAGCTCTGGACTGCCCTTGGCCTCAGGGCTAATGAAGTAACTTAACAAATTCCCTCTGAAAAGTTGCATTTCATTTGCATATGTTTAGTTGCTCGCAACGTCCCTACTTCCTGAGGCTGATGTGACCCTCCTAAAACCACAGGAAGCCACGTTTTTCTTCTTTCTTCCTTCCCTCTCCTTCCCATCGCAGCTAGCTTGTCTTGCTTGCTTAGGCCAATCTAACAACAAAGTTTAGCCCCTGGCAGATTTTCCACACAACCGAAAGGCAAAGATTCATATGCCTTCATTTAGAGCCAATCACTGAGCTAGAAAATCCCAGCTTGACCTCATTTTTTTTTTTTTTACTGTATTTTCTCCCTCAAAGACCAGAATGTGGACATGCTCACAAATTGATAATGCAGCCGCTAGATTAAGGGACATTCTCAATCAGCTCTTGGTTTTCAATCGGTTTACTCAAATAATGTGGACCTGTCATAAGCATTAAGTCTGTATACTGAGATCATACTCGAGCAAAAGTATTACAGAAGTTAGGACAATTATGCAGTCATTCTTATCAGATGCCTGGAACACATGACTCTGAAAACAGGAAGCTCTAAAAATTCAAATATTGATTCTGAGTTCATAATGCTCAAACAGAATGAACTAGGCAACCTACTATTACACTCCTTGGGGATTTTGCTAGGAATAACGTGCTAAAAACATGATGTCTGTAAGAGAACGGCCATTGTAGGTAACATGAGTGGAATTAAGAATATTCTACTTACCCAGAGGGTAGTGAGAAACAGTTTGTAGTTTTAAAAAATGGCTCCAACGCATTCCCTTTCCTGTTTCATCTCTAGTCACATGAGACACACAGTTCAGCGTCAGCAAGGAAATGACAGAGAGAGATTAGAGCCTTATAAGCCCACTCTAGGTGTATAGATTACAGCCTTGTGAGCCCACTCTAGGTGTATAGATTACAGCCTTGGGAGCCCACTGTAGGTGTATAGATTACGGCCTTACAAGCCCACTCTAGGTGTATAGATTACCGCCTTGTGAGCCCACTCTAGGTGTATTTGTCTCCTCTATATGTCCTTTCTTCTGCCTTCTTCCCCAGCTTGCTTGCCTTCTGCCTTAAACCCAGGAGGAGAGGAAGCAAAGGAAAAGTAGAGTGCAGCATATAGCTGCATGGAACTATATGTTAATAAACACTAAGCGGTTTTTTTTTTGTTTATTTGTTTGGAGATAGGGTCTTACTCTGTCACCCAGGCTGGAGTGCTGTGGCACAATCTCGGCTTACTGCCACCTCTGCTTCCCAGGCTCAAGTGATCCTCTCACCTCAGCCTCCAAAGTAACTGGGACTACAGGCTCGTGCCACCACACTTGGCTAATTTTTTTGTATTTTTGATAGAGACAGAGTTTTGCCATGTTTCCCAGGCTGGTCTTGAACTCCTGAACTCAAGCGATTGGCCCACCTCGGCTTCCCAAAATGCTGGGATTATAGGCGTGAGCCACCACACCCGGCCACACTAGGTGTTTTGTTTCTGTCATGCCTTTCTGTATCTTGGTTCTTCTCAGCCACATGATTGTGAATGGGAGAGTTTCAGAGCAGTTCCAGAAATGGGAAGAAGTTAGACACTTAGTGAAGAAAAAGATCTGACAAAAATACTTTGTTTAAATTATAGAGTGTAGGGGAGGAAAGTATCTTTTCTTTCTACCATGCTAAGGTCATTAGGTCAGGCCCCTATAACAAAAGACAGTTTGCTAAGAGAAAAGTATACACATTATTTAATATAAATTTTATATCACTCAGGTGCCTTCAAAAGTAATTGAAAACTCAAAGAAACAGTTGAACCTGAGCGTTTTTTTATAGTGGGTTTGATGAAGAGTAGAAAGTTGTGGACAAAGGGGAGTGAGCTAAGTGTAATAAACAGGCAGGAACTTACCAAGACCTGCTTGTGCAGATTCTCTCTGTTTTCGTGTCTTCAGAGAGAAGGACGCTCCTGTCCTCCAGGTATAGGGAGGGCACCTCTCACATGAGGGTCTTGTGACCTGCTTCTGGGGAGAGTCAGAAAATCCTTTGGAGGTTTTATGACCTACTTCAGGGGAGAAAGGCTGCGTGAGGGTCACAGTGACCTTCCTACTAGTGCAGTTTTCTTGAGTTCCTTTATCCGAAAATATTCAAGATGTCAAGGTGCCATATTTTGCAGGTAGTGTGTCCTGAATTCTCCAAAATAAGAAGATGTAAAATGTATGTCAATAAACTTACCTTATTATTTGATTGAAAGTTAAGATTCATTGGTATGAACATGTGTTGCACTATGCAAATAACTGATGTAACTTTCAACCTGGGGACCAGAACACTGCTGCACTGGATCAGCTTGGCTCAAGAGAGCCAATTGCATGCATCTCTTCCCAACTCTGAGTTCTGTGTCTGCATGTTGGTAATCGGAAATCAGCCATGATATGGGGAGTATTTACACCAAGGAGATCGGTAAATGCTGCAAATCAGGGCTTCCCCGCCTCCCGCAAAAGGGCTGAGTTGCTGGTTTTGACAGGCATTATTATTCTTGCTTCTGCCACCAAACCAGTTGTAACAATCTCCCCATTTTTATTGCTTTTACTCCTTTTCTGTGTTCAGGGAGAAGCACAGTGATTTTTCATTTACTGAGTATCCAGTCTGTGCAGAAGTGTGCGGGATCCTATGGAGAATTCCAGAAGACACGGACAGTGCTGTCAACCACTGCCAGTCAATTAACTGTAGTCTGAGGCAGAATTAAATGAGTCTGATAGAGAACTGCCTGTCAAATATTGTGAAGGCTTGATCCCCAAGAAAGAGGTGGCATATGAGTTGTTCTTTGAAGAACAGTGTTGGATTTCAATTAGCAGACAAACTGGAGTGTGATAGGGAGAGGGAGGAAGGGCATTTGAACAGGGGAACAGCAAGAACAAATGGGTGAGTTTATGAAATGAAAGTGCTGGAGTGTTCCTGGAAGGGTGTAGAGTCATCTGTGGCTAAAATAAAGAGCTTGTAATTCATAAAGGGCAATGGTGAGGGCAGATTTTTCAGAATTTTAGTAGTTTTCACTTTTTATGGCGATTAAATTACCGCTTTCTCATCTATATAGCTGTTTCTTTTTCTTTTTTTTGAGATGGAGTCTTGCTCTTGTCATCTAGGCTGGAGTACAGTGGCACAATCTCGGCTCACTGCAACCTCTGCCTCCTGGGTTCAAGGGATTCTCCTGCCTCAGCCTTCTGAGTAGCTGAGACTATAGGCAAATGCCACCACACTGGGCTAATTTTTTTTTTTTTTTTTTTTTTTGGTATTTTTAGTAGAGACGGTGTTTCACCATGTTGGTTAGGCTGGTCTTGAACTCCTGACCTCAGGTGATCTACACACCTCGGACTCCCAATATATAGCTATTTCTTAAGTAACAAAGTGTTAATTTTGTGATGAACCTATGTGCCAGTTACCAAGTTTTCCAGCACAGAACACTCCTACAATTTGGTTTAATTTTATGAAACTCATTAGCTCAACATAAGCTATGAAAAAGCAAACAATTAAGCCTTTCATTGCTTATAAACAATGCTTGCAAGAAGAATCTTTTGTGTATTTTATATTTGATGGTATTAAAAAACCATATCCATAATGACTATTTCTACCAGTAAGATTCTGGACCAAAGGGTTTGTGCATTTTAAACACAGATTGAAACAGCTGCATTTCCCTCTGGAAGTTGTGCAGGTATACGTGTGAGAGTACTTCTTTTATCACAATCTAATTCACATGGCGTATTAGCAAAATTTTAAAATGCCAATGTGAATGCTGAAAGTTGTATGTAGTTGTATTTTCAATTCACTGATTAAGAATGAGTTAGATCATTTTAAGATCATTAATGGCCACTGTATTTCTTCTTTTCTGTAAGCTGCTGTGTCCCATGCTCATTATTCCATTTGCTTGTTCACCTTGTTATATTGATTTGTATAAATGCTTTGCAAATGAAGGGAATTACCATCTGCCCCTCCCGTGTATTGCTCTTGTTTTTGTTCAGTTTGTTGTTTACCTTTGATTTTGTTTATAATTTCATTTTCTGATAATACGAATATTTAAAGACTTTTCTGTGTTCACATTTATTCATCTTTTTCTTTATGGGTCTGAACTTTGTGATCTGCTAGAAATAACTTGAAGATTACAAATCATTTCTTTCCTGATTTGTTATAGAAAACTGATGGCTTTATTACTTTAAAACTATTTAAATGTCCTTTTAGAAAATTTATAATAGATATTCATTTCACAACAAGTTTGTGACAGGTTCATTCATTTAATTTGCATGTATTTTAAAACTTAGCTATAGAAACAGAGAGATGGAGAAAACACATCCTTGTCCTCAAAGAGCTCTCATTCTTGTGAGGAGGCATATAGCTAATTATAACTACATATATTGTATAATTATACATTTTCCAGTTACATATAACTACATCATATAATTCATTTATGAGAAAACAAGGGAGATCCCTCTATGTCAATACATTATACATTATACACACACACACGATAGAATTCATTCATCAAAAACACACACACACACACGATAGAATTCGTTCATCATAAAAAGAAAAAAACAATCAAAACTCGGGAGCCCTTTCATGGGGGAGTGTGGGGGAGAAATGGATGATAATCTGTTTTAAAAGAAACATTCTGTCTAAGGAGTTTTTAAGTAGTTTAGGACCTGGGAAGAAGTCCAGGGACTGGAGTCACTTCAGGAGCAGATGGGCTGCAGGCCTGTGGGGACTTGGGGGTAGGGGCTGAGCTGCCAATTAGGCGATTCCCTGGGGGTCTGGGCTGCCCCTTTTCATGTTCAGGTGAATTTGAAAACCTCATTTCTTTTCCACAGAAGAAACTGCTCACTGAGGTAGCGAGGATGCTGACAAGTGTGAGGCGAGCAACCTCATGGAATTATAAAGAATCCCAGGAGAGTTATCCTTAAGCAGAGACACAGCTAAGAGATTTTGAACCCAGAAGCACTAGCCAAAAGCTCCAGAGCTGTAGACAAATAGATAACCTTTTCCTCGGTCTGGAAAACTTTAGTATTTCTCAAAGCAGTGGCTACAACATCCAACAACCCCACAACCTGCATACCTGTAACGCCTTCATACACTGTGTACGCAGAACGTGTAACCGAGTAGGGGCTGAGGGATCTCACTAGGTGAATGTCCACGGCCCCATTTTAAAGAAGAAACTGGGCTGGGTGCGGTGGTTCACGCCTGTAATCCCAGCACTTTGGGAGGCCCAGGCAGGCGGATCACAAGGTCAGGAGATTGAGACCATCCTGGCTAACATGGTGAAACCCCATCTCTACTAAAAATACAAAAAAAAAAAAAAAAAAAAAATTAGCCAGGCGTGGTGGCAGGCGCCTGTAGTCGCAGCTACTCAAGAGGCTGAGGCAGGAGAATGGCGTGAACCTGGGAGGTGGAGCTTGCAGTGAGCCGAGATCGCACCACTGCACTCCAGCCGGGGCGAGAGAGCGAGACTCTGTCTCAAAAAAAAAAAAAAGAAAGAGAGAGAGAAAGAAAGAAAGAAAGGAAGGAAAGAAAGAAAGGAAGGAAAGAAAGAAAGAAGAAACTGAGAGTCAGAGAAATTAGATAACTTACCCAACGTAAAATCTCAGTGAAACCAAGACAACAATTGGCAATTGATGCGCTTCATGATTCCCAGCATCTGGGTTTCTGGGATTTTGCTGTGGATGAGTATCCGGTTTAAATATGAAATCCACATACTCTAAGCTCTGTTCCCTCCCCTTGGTTCTGGGCTGATGTTCTTGGCTTCAGCCCTGTGGGCTTAGAACTGAACTCTTCTTTTTATGGAACATTACCTGTTGATGGTGGAGTTGGTTCTACTGATGGCTAAGATTTTAACATTTCTGTTTTGGAAAGCTCCCTCTCAGGTCTCCCTGTCTCCAGCTCTGCACTCTTCTGGTCCAATGGCTCCAGGCTACTCCTTCCCATCCCTACAACCTTCTCCTGGTCCAGTCCCCCAGGCCCAAGATTATCTGGAGGTAATCTCAAAAGGATCTTGTTCAGACCTCAGAATCTTGAATTCTTTTATTTTTCTTTAAGTAATGAAAAGCCATGACTTGATCTGAACAATTTCAGTGGGCTGCAAGCTGAAGAGAAGGCATGCTTTGGGAAAAAGGCCTTCTTACCCTGCTCCTAAAATCATTCCTTGTCAGTGCTTACAGCCATTCTTAAAGCTCAACCTCATGTGCTCCTTGTATGTTATCTGTGGTTGAAGGGGCCTTGGGTACAACAAGTGAGCGCTTGTTCCCTCAAATCCCAAGGGAAAAGAGGTGTTGGCTGCTGCTAGGAGGTTGCCTGTTTGGGGGAACTATTTGGAACAGAAGACCAAGGCCATACCTAGCTGTCTTCAGGCCCAGTCCCAGGATGGGCAGGCCACTCTGTCACCCACTTCTGGCTCATCCCCTCCTGTGCTGTCAAATCCCAGTGTCAAGGTATTTTGGAAACACTGCCCTTCTTGCAAAGTCTCCTTCTTCTCGGTCTACTTACTCGTCTCCCCTCTTGCCCTCTAACTTCTTCTCATCTCTTCTACCTCCCAAATTTGCTTGTCGATCTCTGTCCCTCCTGCTGCTCCTAAGGTCACCCAAAGCTTCCTGGCTCTCATCTGCACTCCCCAGGTTGGCCAACTGCCCAGTGCTCAGAGCCACAGAGCTTCCCCACTGCCTGGGGTAGGTAAGGTGGACACTAAGTGTGCCCTGTCTCAGGCCAAGGAGGGGTGGAAGGAATTGACCCCCTGGCTGCCCACCTGGCCTTTCAGTACTCTACATGAGGCCACTCCCCATCCATCTTATTCCTCATCGCTCCATCACAGCCTGCCATTACCTACGACCTGGGTATCTCTCCTTCCTGGACATAAGTTCTGTGAGGGTGGAAACCATGCCCACCCGATTTACTATTGTATCCTCAGCATCTAGCAATATGTCTGGCTCCTAATAGACATAATATATATTTGCTGGCTGAATGAATGCAGTGAAGCCATGTGTGTGTATATGTGCATGTATATGCATATATGTGTACATGTGTATATGTGTACATGTATGTGTGTACTGTGTATGTTTGTGCACATGTGTATATGTATGTAGGTATGCATGTATGTATATGTATGTGTGTATGGGTATGTATGTGTATGGGTGTATATGTATACGTATGTACATGTATGTGTGTGAGTATATGTGTGTACACATGTGTATATGTGTATATGTATGTGTATATATGTACATATATGCACTGTGTATGTGTATGTGTGTATATGTACATGTGTGTGTACAGAGAGAAAAGTATTCCATGCAATAGAGAGTAAGATGATGCTTACAGGGAAAGAGTTCAAATTGCAATACTGATCACTTGAGAATAAAAAGAAAAGAGACAATCTGTAACTATTTGGTTGGGCTATGAAAAGGTAACACTTATTGGTAGTGTAATTAGTGGTCTACTGTACAGTCATTTAACAACTCATCCCCCTATTCATTGGCAGGACCCACCTCCTACAATAGGGATACCTGTGGAGTACTTTTCCAACTTCTCTTGCAGCTAAGACACAGCATGTGACCAATCCTGGCCAATGGGAACCCAGGATGAGTCTGCTGGAGACTTTTGGGAAAGGTATTCTCTTCTAATAAAAGAGACACAGAGGTGCAAATGTCCCTCTTTTCAACAGGGCCTTGCTGTGTCTACATGATCATGAGGGTCAAGCTAATACCTTGAGTATGGGGGCTGGGGTAGAAAAAGAAAAAGAACTTGGGTCCTTAATGACAGTGTTGAGCTAATTTTGAAAACATACTGCTTCTGGACCTCTTGTTGTTTGAAATAACAAATGGTCTTACTTTTTCAGCCACTCTTGATTCTTCTGGAAGAAGCCATCCTCACTTATGAGTTCTTGCATCCATTCACATGAACCACAGGCCATTCCTAATGAGCACTGTATATATCAGTAAATGCAGATGAACTGGTATGATTTGGGGGTGACTTTTAAATCTATTCATAGATGCTGTGCCTATGACATATACTCATATATCGTAATAATTAGTTCACAACTTGAAAGGGGGTGACATTCATGTAAGGTATGTTTTCATCTTCTATATTTCTACAATATCTATAAATTAAATTTCCTGAAATTCTAGATGGTACCAGAGCCACTATAAACAATCACATAGGCCTGTGTATATCAGTGTTACCTCTGAGACTATGAACCAATATGGGTTTTTTTTTTTAAAAAACATCTTTTTGATCTGTTGTTGATGCAACTGAGAATCGGGATTCTGGTTGTGTGATAAAAATCTGGCTCTGGGAAATGGTGAAATGTGTATGAAGGTCATGGGGTCTGGGGAGATTCCACATGTGGAGCTCAGAGACAGGTGTAGGGATGCAGAGATTCCAAAGTAGTTTCTAAAGAGCATGATTTATAATGAACAGGTTCTTAGGATGGTTCTCAATGGCCTTTTATGATCCTCATGAAATAAAAGTCATGAATTTTAGAGAGATTTACCTCTTCTACTTCCTCTGCAACCTTCTTGTATCTCAGCAACAATAATGCTCAAGTCAGGCCGATACGGCTCCATTCATGGACGTAGAAAAAAACGTGGGTCAAAATCGACTTGCATAAATACCTTCAAGCCAGTTGCAGCCTGCTGCTTGTTGGGGGTTGTTTCATGTGTGCAGTACCAGGCCTCCGCCACAGGGCGGTGGGAATGGCCACAAAATGTTTGAGCTACTGGCTTGGCCTGGCCGGGACTGAGTGGAAACAGATTTATAGGAAATGTAATCTTTTTGCTTTGCACAGCTCACAATCAATCTGATGTCTTATAAATGTGCAATTTCCTATATTCTTGAGCAAGCCTAGTTCTGCTTATTAACATAGAAAAGAGACAGACTATGAAGTGGCCTTAAGAGATGAGAGATTAAGCCTCAAAATGAAAGGCAGGGTTTGGAAACAGGACACAGGCCAGAAGGCCAGGAGCCTGGGTTCTACTTGTCCCTCTGGTGTCATCATCTAAGTCACTTTATAGCTCTGGGCTTCGTGGTTTTCTCAGAAGAGGTGAGGAGAAGGGGTGTGATATTGATCGACTATCAAATTCCCCTCCTATCTGAAGTCCTCTGATTTATGGCAAGGTTATTTACACAGCCTTAATGTAAGGCAAGGATCTGAACCAATATTGCGGTGGTAGGAAAGGAAAAGAAAATTGTAAAAGGTTATTGCTTCAGGATACTTGAGGATAAATAAGTGTCAAAAGTCAAAAAGTCAAATCAAACCAGACCTCCAGGACTCAAGGCCCTTGGGGAGGACAAAGCTTGCAGGAGGCTGACTCTTTTGTGGAATTTACTGGTTTACTCCTGAGAAAACCAGTCAGAGTTCATTTCTCAATTGTGGCATCTAACCACAGCCCATGCTCATTTAATTGTCCTGCAGTAGGGAGAAGCAAGGAAAAAAAAAAACCAAAAACACAGATCATGTTTAGTGAGTGAATGTTGTTTTTTCTTTTTTTTGAGACGGAGTCTCGCTGTGTCGCCCAGGCTGGTGTGCAATGGCACGATCTCGGCTCATTGCAACCTCCGCCTCCTGGGTTCAAGCCATTCTCCTGCCTCAGCCTCTGGAGTAGCTGGGATTACAGGCATTGCCACCATACCCGGCTAATTTTTTGTATTTTTAGTAGAGATGGGGTTTCACTATGTGTTGGCCAGGCTGGTCTCGAACTCCTGACCTTGTGATCTGCCCGCCTCGGCCTCCCAAAGTGCTGGGATTACAGGCGTGAGCCACTGCACCCGGCCTGAGTGAATGTTGTTGAGTCACAGAACACTAGGGAGAGCTTTTGGCATTATTCATTTCAAAAACACTTTATAGAGAGGTGAGCAGGAGCTGCATTTCATTCATGCCTTCATTCATTCACTTAGTTTTTGAGATGTAGTTTCGTTCTTGTTGTCCAGGCTGGAGTGCAATGGCGCGATCTCGGCTCACTGCAACCTCCACCTCCCGTGTTCAAACAATTCTCCTGTCTCAGCCTCCTGAGTAGCTGGGATTACAGGCACCCATCACTACGCCTGGCTAATTTTTGGTATTTTTAGTAGAGACAGGGGTTTCCCCATGTTGGCCAGGCTGGTCTCGAACTCCTGACCTCAGGTGATCCGCCCGTCTCGCCCTCCCAGAGTGCTGGGATTACAGTCGTGTGCCACCAGGGCCAGCCTCACTTAGTTTTTATTGAGTGAGAGAAAGCATCCCAGGCACCAGGGATGCTGTGGTTACAAAGCTCCTTATGGACTTTATGGTCAACTATTGGAGGCAGACAGTTGAACTAATGAGCAGGCAGATAAATAAATACGGGATTGTACAGGATGTGGTGAGTGCTCTCCAGGCTGTTACAGAAGCCAATAAGAGGGTGGTCAGGGAAGTCACCAGAATGTATCATTGAAACTGAAGTTTCCTGAAGCTTTTCTGCTTCCTTATCCAGGTGGTCTTTGTCTTGTTTTGTTAAGTGAGTCATATATGGGTTCCATAAATATATCTTAGACAGCTTCTATGTTTTAGGCAGACTGCTAGGTCCTGGGGCTATAAAGATGATTAAGACTGTGAAGTTGACTGCCAGCATTGAGTCGTAGTCAGTGCTTATGCTACTGCTTACCACCAACTAGCCCGTGACTTTGGGCAAATGAATGAATTTCTTTAAAGCTCAGTGTATGCATCTATATAATGGGAATAATGATAGAATCTAGCTATAGACTACTGTAAGAATTTATATAAATATTTTAAGTTTAATGCATGCAGAGTTACATAAAGAATGAAAATATTAGCAATCATCAATATTGTATAATAAGTGTAAGAAACATCAAGGGCTTAGCACAGTGGTTAGTGCAATAGAAAGCACTGAATGTGGCCCCTGGTTGCCACCGTTAGTCTTTCAAGAACTCATGGTCTATTGTGGGGGACAAATGTGCTTGTACAAATAGATAAATAGTAACAAAAGGATAGAACACCTAGGGATAGATTCGGGACAGCCTTGGAAAGGAAATGACTCTTGAATTGAGTTTAGGAATTTACCAGACTCCCCAATGGAAAAAGAGAGAGAGAGAGAGAAAGAAAAAAAGGAAGTAACGAGTCAGGGGGCAGGAACATTCATTCTTCACGGAGAAAACAGCCAGGGCAAGGCCAGGGGTGCTATGGGAAGACCAGCGATTCTCATCTGCATTTTCAGGCATTAAGATAACTCAGCACTAGGGCAGCAAATTGAACAAATGATTTCCATTGACACAGAAGCCAGAGGTGGGCACAGCTGGAGTGTGTGTGTGTAAGTGGACAAACACGGCCCCCTCTGGCTCTCAGGAAAATGATTTACTTCTGTGTCGACATGAAGCCACGCAGCTGGTTTGACTGAATTTTTCACTGCGTTAATGATGTTTGGATATCAGAAAGAAACAACCTAAAAGAGACGAATGGGCAGTCTTTTCCCCCTGCGTTATCTCAGGAGCAATCTCTGCAGCGGGCGGCTCAATGGAAGTGCTGTCTGGGAGAGGTCCTGGGTTGAGACTGGGAAGCTCCGTACATTACGCGTAAAGAGAAGCCAGAGGAACACAGTGGCTAAACTGTGAATAAAGCCAACTGTGGGTATCTGGGTCAGATGAAATCACAAGGTGAGGAAATCTGCTCTCAATACCTCTTTGAAAAATCTGTTATTTCACTTCTACATTGAGTGACTGATACCATTTGATCAACATCATGGTACAGCTGTAGTAAAATATTGAGTCAGCACCTTTCTAAAATTGCTGACTTTTTCTTCCAAATTTCTGCAGAATGAGTTAATTAGAGGTGCTGGAGCACTTTGCTGGCTGGTGACCGCACTCAGTGGCAATGGGGAGACCCTTCTTGTCCAGAGGACTGCCCACAATGCTTGTGCAACATTCAACCCTGGCCTCCCACCCCTTTTTAATTTCCTGTTGGATATCATCAGTGGATGGGAGAGAAGAGGCACAGTTGAACCTTTCTAGACAAACCTTCATCACCCTGCAATAGATGCGAGTTTCTGTGACAATGAATACAACCCATGTCCTCATTTAACGTGCGTCTTCTTTGGCATTCAGCTGCATAGAAGTGTTTGTAAGTATCACTGATGTTCACGAGCCTCAGCTCTTACTTTGAAGAGCTCAGCATCTTTAACAAGTCATTAATTAATAAATTTCTAATTGCAAAAATGTCACATGTGAATGGTGGAAAGAGTGTAATGTAGGAAAACTCAAAAGAGGAAATAAAAATCCCCAGCCATTCTGTCTTCCAGAAGTAATCGCTGTGAACCTTTTATTATATTTCTTTCCAGCTCATTTGAATACATGCGTTTATAGCTATTGGGGATTATTCCATACAGATGATTTCTAAAACTCACTTTTCATTTAATTTATCGTTACATTTCATCTTGTCATTAGGTATTCTAGTCCTGCAATATTTTGTATTTTAAAGCACTCATTCTGTTAGATTATAAAACTAATCTACAATATTCATTGTAATATGCTGAAACAATACTGAGACTCAAAGGCTATTAGTGCTTTTCGAAACAGTTTTTATACCATTTAGGCATTTAAAAGCATGGAAAATATGGAAAACTTTGCAATTCATTCTATGAAGTTAGCAGAGCATAGCTAAGAAACCCTGACAAATGTATCCCATAAAAACAGAAAGCTACAGACGAAAGTCATTTTTAAATAAATACCAAGGCCAAACCTTAAGAAAAATGTTGGCAATAGAATCAGCATGATAAAAGAATACTCTACCTTGAAGAGGTAGGGTTTTTGTTTGTTTGTTTTTTCAGAAACCCAGAAATGGTTCAGTCTTAAAAATAGATTAATAATAATGACTGCTTTAACAGTTTGAAAAAAAAAGACCATAAGACATTCCTCGTATATACTAAAATATTTTTGAACAATTTCTAGAAAAAAATTGATAATTAGCAACCACAATATACTTCCTGACCAAGAAAAGGACATCTTTCTGAAATAAACCACAAACATCAAGGCCAGGTGTGGTGGCTCACCCCTGTAATCCCAGCACTTTGGAAGGCCGAGGCAGGTGGATCACGAGGTCGGGAGATCAAGACCATCCTGGCCAACATGGTGAAACTCCATCTCTACTAAAATACCAAAAAAAAAAAAAAAAAAAAAAAAAAGTTTGCCAGGCGTGGTGGCACACGCCTGTAGTCCCAGCTACTTGGGAGGCTGAAGCAGGGGGAATTGCTTGTACCTGGGAGGCAGAGGTCGCAGTGAGCCGAGATCGTGCCACTGCACTCCAGCCTGGTGACAGAGCAACACTCCGTCTAAATAAATAAATAAATAAATAGCCATAAACATCATTTTCAAAGGCAAGACACTAAAGGCATCAATGCTAATTACAAAACTAGTATGTCAGGTTCCCTCTAGAGAGCTAGTCTTCTAGAAATGCATTGAATTCAATCCTTTTACTGTATACCAGCAACAACCAGCTGGAAGTTAAAATGAAAAAGTTATAATTAACAAAATCAACCAAATATATTAAATATCTAAAACTATATGAAGAAAACTACAAAAGGTATCTGAGATACACTAAATAGGGCTTTACATAGATAAGTTTAATTCCTACCTATTATCCTATACAGGAAGACTTAATATTGTAAAGATGTCAGCTTTTCTCTAAGTTGATCTATTAATATAAATTCCCATTTTTTACCATGAAAATAGCTTTTGTTTTTTATCATAAAAGAATGTGTTTATTGTTCAGAGCTTCAAACAGTATGTACAATGATAAAGAAGAAATTATAATTAATAAAAAAATTCAAGAAACTAAAGGTTACTTCTGAAAATATTTGTGAAAAATTCTTTTGAAATTAATGTATACATAATTTGGCAGGATAATGAGGTAAGAAAATTTGCACTTAATTCTTGCTCCGTGGCCTTTAGCTCAGCTCCAAGAGCTGGGAGTTTCCTTTGAAAATTTACTAATCCCAGGGATCAAAGGGATCCTTCCAGGTCTTGTTTTCCGAAGGCTGGACTCTGGGATGGGAGAAAGCTCTGTGCCCTGGGGTAGGGCAAGGGACATTGCAGTACAGAGGGGAGCCCCCCGCTTTGGGATGGAGATAGAGATCCAGATTTGCTGCCATAGCAGGGACTCGACTTTTGCCCATCTCCGTAAAATTCACTGAGGTGAGTTCTCTTTTTTCTGCACTCTGGAATTGTTCACCTATTCATAGGTATTCCTTCTTTCTCTTTCTTTCTTTCTGTCTGTCTGTCTGTCTGTCTTTCTTTCTTTTTTTTGAAGCAGAATCTCGTTCTGTCGCCCAGGCTAAAGTGCAGTGGCGCGATCTCGGCTCACTGCAAGCTCCGCCTCCTGGGTTCACGCCATTCTCCTGCCTCAGCCTCCCGAGTAGCTGGGACTACAGGCACCCGCCACCACGCCCGGCTAATTTTTTTTTTTGTATTTTTAGTAGAGACGGAGTTTCACCGTGTTAGCCAGGATGGTCTCTATCTCCTGGTATTACCTATTTCTTAAAGATATAGTGAACTGAGCTGTAAAATCATTTGAAGCTGGTTCTTTTTTTTTTCAGCAGTCGCTCAATGATGACCTATCCAATGTGTTCTCTGGTACAAATTCTGTTCCAGTTTTTTCACTCTTCTTGGGTTCATTTAATAATATTTTATTTTAGTAGGAAAATCTATTTTCTGTAGCGCTTCAATGTTATTACAGGTTGTCCACTGTCATCTATTTCTTAATAAATTCTTCAAAGTGGAATTATTGTGTCAGTTTCAGTGTTAAATGTGGTCACATGGCACAGCAGAAGGTCTGTGCGCATTTTTAATCCCACGAACACAGGGAGCATTTTTTTTTTTTTTTTGAGATAAGGTCTCACTAAGTTGCCCAGGCTCAAACTCCTGGGTTCAAGAGATCCTCTCACTTCAGCCTCCCCACTCTCTGGGACTGCAGGTGCAGGTGTGTGCCACTGCACCCCACTGGGAACATCCTTTTGACCACAATATTTGTATCTTTCCTGACATAATAAGCAAAGAAACTAGAATACCTTGTTTTTCTTTGCATTTCTTTGATTACCAATGAATTAAATTAGAATTCTGGGTTGAATAGAATCTTTTTCCAAACAGCTAACCACGTTTTAAAATAACATTTCTGAAACATGTATTCTTTCTATGCAGAGCTGAAAATTTTCGTGTATCACTTACTCAATTTTTTCATCTTGTGCCATTCTGGATTTTCTATTCTCATTCTTTACCTGTCTGTCCAATCCTGTACTGAGACTACATTGATTTTAATTATTTTAAGTACATGTGGCTTTCTGGTGGAATATGTCGCTTTTGCTATTATTCCTTAAATATATTTTTAAGTTCTCATCTATTTCTCCTACATATTTCTTCTTCTGGTGAATTTAAGAATTTTAGTGATGATCCCTGCCTCCTCCCACTCTCTTGAAAAACTCCCTGACAATAACATCAAAAAACCTCTTGGATTTTAATCAGTAGTGGATTAACTTTTGGAAGTTATTTAAAAATTGAAATATTTGCATAATTACCTTCATATAGATAGTTATGGTATGCTTATACATATTTTGATTTTTTTTTTTTTTGAGACGGAGTCTCGCTTCTTCACCCAAGCTGGAGTGCAATGGCACAATCTTGGCTCACTGCAACCTCCGCCTCCTGGGTTCAAGCAATTCTCCTGCCTCAGCCTCCCAAGTAGCTGGGATTACAGGCATGTGCCAGCATGCCCGGCTAATTTTTGTATTTTTAGTAGAGACGGGGTTTCACCATGTTGGCCAGGCTAGTCTCGAACTCCTGACCTCAAGTGATCCACCCACCTCGGCCTCCCAAAGTGCTGGGATTACAGGTGTGAGCCACCATGCCCAGCCGCATATTTTGACTTTGTGTTACTTAACCAAATGTTGTGCTACAAGCTTTTATAATCCTGCCATATTGGCATCTAGGCAGGTTACCTAGTTTTTATATTTTGTGCTTTTTGCTAGATTTTTTCTCAGAGTCATGCTAGCTTCCTACAATGGGATTTCCCCCACCCTGCTCCACCACGATTTATATAGCAGAGATGTAATCTGTTTTTCAAAGTTTGTTCAATCCATCTGATCCAGTATATTTTAAGAGTTATATTGAACAACTTTTTTTCAGGTACTTGCATATATATTTGTTTATTCAGGTTTTCTACTACTGAAAAGAATGAAGCTGTATGTTTAAACTTTTGTAGTAATCAGGTTTTCAAGTAGTGTATATGCGTGCTTACTATTTTGTATATGTGTACACATACATGCATATAGTATACTCATAAGCTTATTCTTCTTCCTATATTGTTATAGTTCCTTTATTTTTCTAAATGTTATATATGTGTCTTTTCTTTCCTTTTCTCTTTAGCTTTTATTTTAGGTTCGGGGTACATGTGGATGTTTATTATATAGGTAACTTTGTGTAATGGGAGTTTGTTGTACAGACTATTTCATCACCCTAGGAACCTAGGTACGTAGTAACCAATAGTTTTTTTTTTCTGCTCCTCTCCCTCTTCCCACCCTCAATCCTCAAGTAGACCCTGTGTCTGTTGTTCCCTTCTTTGCATTTGTGAATTCTCATCATTTAGCTCCCATTTATAAGTGAGAACATGTGGTATTTGTTTCTCTATTCCTGTGTTAGTTTGCTAAGGATAATTGTCTCCAGCTCCATCCATCTTCCCGCAAAAGACATGATCTCATTCTTTTTAATGGCTACATAGTATTCCATGGTGCATATGTACCAAATTTTCTTTATCCAGTCTGTCACTGATGGGTGTTCGGGTTGATTCCAGGTCCTTGCTATTGCGAATAGCGTTTCAGTGAACATTCACGTGCATGTGTGTTTATGGTAGAATGATTTCTATTCCTCTGGGTATATACCCAGTATTGGGATTGTTGGGTGGAATGGTATTTCCGTTTTTAGCTCTTTGAGGGATTGCCATACTGCTTTCCACAATGGTTGAGCTAATTTACACTCCCACCAACAGTATATAAGTGTTCCTTTTCTCCACAACCTCGCCAGCATCTGTTATTTTTTGACTTTTTAGTAATAGCCATTTTGACTGGTGTGACATGGTATCTCTTTGCGGTTTTGATTTGCATTTCTTTAATGATCAGTGATATCAAGCTTTTTTTTTCATTTGTTCGTTGGCTGCGTGTATTTCTTCACTTGAAAGGTAGCTGTTCATGTCCTTTGCCCACTTTTTAATGATTTTTTTCTTGAAATTTGTTTAAATTCCTTATATATGCTAGTTATTAGACCTTTGTTATATATTTGTCTTTTCTTTCTCTATTTTATTCTATTTAGTATTTTTTCTACTTAATTATTATTATTAAAGAACTATTGTTGGAAAATCTTGTGGGCCAATAGATACAGATCTGACTCTTTCTTTTTAATGCCTGAATAGTATTCCCCAGTACAACTGAATCACGCTTGATTTAAGCAGTCCCCTAATTAATAACACTCAGATTGTTTCCAAGATGTTTGTAAAAGATGATGCTGTAATTAATGACACTGTAACTCTAATCTCATTGATGCTTTTATTTTTATAGATTAGATCTCTCAATGTGAGATTGTGGGGACAAACATCTATATATTCTAACATATAATGGGTATTGCCAGAATATTTTGCAAGGATGTTGTACTAATTTACACTCATACCAACAATGTACAAGAGTGCCCATCGAAATTTTCTCCAGCACTAGATCCCATGACTTATTTAATTTATTCCAGTTTTGAGGGGGAAAAATGGGAACATATTGTTGCTTTATTTGTGTTTTCTTGATCACTAGTAAGGTGAGAATCTTTTAATATACCTATTGGTCATTTGTATTTTTCTGTTCTGTAGCTTGCTTGTTATAGACTTTGCACATTTTTCTGTTACCTTGCCTTCTCCTTTCTGATCTATAGGCCCTTTTTGATTTTGGGAGAGTCACCATTTGTCTGTCATTTGAATTGTCAGTGTTTTACTAGTTCTGTTAGTTTGATTGAAGATGCACTGTCTATTTCCAATGTCTAAGAACAGATTCTATTTTTTCCTGTGAGTGACTTTTATATGTAGAAACTAGACTCACAAGCCTGAGTACAAAAAACACAGCAGGCTTCCATGCCATCTTTCTTATTCCTAGTCATAATGGGGCGGAAAGGAGAGGATCCCTAACTGTACACGGAGTAAAGTGTTACAACTTCTCACCATGCTAACAGTGCAAAGGGCCTTGAATGTGATTCTCAGACTCTGTATATTCCAAGGAATCTATTTTTTCCCCCTTATCAATTATTCCAGCAATTCTCAGCTGGTACATAAGTCATCAGCAGGAACTTGGTGTGTGTTAGGTTGTCCCTCTCAGCTCTTGAGATGGGCTCCGGGACCCTGACTTTTGTTAGCTTTTCTAATTGTAAGTTGCATGGGATTCTTCGGAGACTGCTGGGCCTTCAGAGGCAGGACTGCCCAGGCCCAGTTCACCCACTGGTTCTTTGAAATGATCTGGTAAAGGGTAACCCCTGTCTTAAGTTTCAAACACAACATGTATACATAAATACAAACTGTTGCTAATCAAGGTATACAACAGGGGTCCCGGATCCCCGGGCTGCGAACTGGTACTGGTCCGTGACCTGTTAGGTACTGAGCTGCACAGTGGGAGGTGAGTGGTGGACAAGTGAGGATTACTGCCTGAGCTCCGCCTAGTGTCACATCAGTGGTGCCACTAGATTCTCATAGGATTGCGAACCCCATTGTGAACTGTGCATGCGAGGGATCTTGGTTGTATGCTTCTTATAAGAATCTAATGCCTGATGATTTGTCACTGTCTCCCATCACCCCCAGATGGGACCACCTAGTTGTAGGAAAACAAGCTCAGGCCTCCCACTGATTCCACATTATGATGAGTTATATAATTATGTTATTATATATTACAATGTAATAATAATAGAAATAAAGTGCATAATAAATGTAATGTGCTCGAATCATCCCCAAACTATCCCCCCCACTGGCCGCAAGTTCATGGAAGAATTATCTCCCATGAAACCAGTCCCTGGGGCCAAGAAGGTTGGGGACTGCTGGTATACAAGACTGCTATGTATATATGTAAGTCTTACAAGTTTCAACTAATTTAAGAAACAATTCAAATTGTTTCCAAACAATTAAATGTGATGAAGGAGAGAAAGTCTCATTGCAATATGGGCTATAAAGGAAGGGCCTAGGCTCACAAGGGGATTTTTTTCTGGAAACCTTTGCCATTATACCCATTAACATTTGCCTTTCGACTTTGCAACTTTTTGTCATATAAATAGTTAATAATTTTATGTGGCAGAAAGTGTCTTTATGGATTCTTGATTTCTGTAGGCTTGCTTGGAAAGATCGCTAGAGCTAAATTCTTCTGAGACTTCTTCTAGTGCTTTTATTTTTACATTTACATATTTAATTCATATGCAATTAATTGCTGCATATGGGCTGAGTCTGGCTTTGTTTTTGTCTAGAATGGAGAGCAAATCGTGCCAGCACCATTTATTAAATATTTTAATGTCTGAAGACCTACTAAAAATCCAAAGAGAGATTTATTTAAATATGCAATTATTTCTTATTATAATTGCATTTTGGAAATTGCAAATTTCCAGATGAAAAATGGAAATTTGGAAATTTGCAAATGGAAATTTTATTGTACTCCTTTCAAATTGGACAAATTAAATAGCAAAATATAAGTAGATTTATCTAGTGTTTGAACAACCCAAGCTATAAAGTAATATACAATTAAAATTAGGTTATTCAGTGCACACATGCTTGCAGAAACACACTGATAGAGACAACATGTCTTTCTATGACAAAAAAAGGTTATTTTTTTTCTTATGCTTATGGAACACTTATAAAAGTTCAATGATGTACTTGACCGAAAGAAAACTTTAATGATTTACCAAAAGTGCAAAGTTTATAGACCGCATTCTTTTATCATAATTCAATAAAACTAGAAATGAACAATGAAACCAAAATGGACCATAAGCGATTTTTGCATAAATTAAAAACACACTCTCACAAATAACCCCTAAACCAGATCATACCTGAAAAAACAAGTTTTTTTTCTTTTTTTTTTGGAGATGGAGTCTCACTCTGTCGCCCAGGCTGAAGTGCAGTGGCGCGATCTCTGCTCACTGCAAGCTCCGCCTCCCGGGTTCACGCTATTCTCCTGCCTCAGCCTCCCGAGTAGCTGGGGCTACAGGCGCCCGCCACCAGCCCGGCTAATTTTTTTTTGTATTTTTAGTAGAGACGGGGTTTCACCGTGTTAGCCAGGATGGTCTCGATCTCCTGACCTCATGATCCACCCGCCTCGGCTTCCCAAAGTGCTGGGATTACAGGCGTGAGCCACCACGCCCAGCCAACAAGTTTTCTCAAAAAGAATAAAAATAAAATATTTCATTAGCAAAACCTGTGGGTCATGACTAAAATACATAGAAAATTGTATAGTTGTACATGACATTATATTTAAGTTTAAATAAAGACACCGAGCCAATGAAGAAAGTATATAATCTTACAAATTAAGAAAAAAATCCAAAATAAAACAAAGGAAAGCAAGAGGTGGGTATTAGGGAGGATTAAAAGCTTATATTGATTCACTAGAAAATGAAGGAAGAGTTGAAGAGATAAATACAACCAAAAGTTGTTACTCCAAAGGGCTAATAAAATAGTTTTTTCTCTGCTGATTCTGGTGAAATAAAAAGCAAACAAGCAACATCATGCCATGTTAGTAACAAGAAGGGAGGTATAAATATGGAAGAGATTTAAAGAAATATTAGAGACTATTATGTGCAATGATGTGGCAATATATTTTAAGATCTTGAGGGCACAGAAGGGCTCCTATTAAAATATTCACTTCTGAAATGGATCCAGGAAGATTTAAAAAACCAGGACAGACACAGAAAGGACTAAAATGATAATTACAGAGCTGGTATTTTAAAAAAGGAAATAGACTCAAATGGTTTTACAGCTGAGTTCAATATAATACAATGGATAATGCCTATATTTATTTGAATGATTCCAGACTGTAGAAAGGACAGAAGGTTCCACATTGATGTGTGTATGTATGTGTGTGCATTTATACATATTATACATTTTATATATATAACATAATGAAGGGTAGGAGTGAATGCCTGTTCTATTTTATGATGGCCTGTGCTTTATTTTTTTTGAAATGAAGTTACATTTTCTTAAACATCTTTGAGAATATAAAGTTCTTCAAAAAGTTTTCTCTGTGCGAGTTAGTTGCACTGAGGCTGCTTTGAAGAAAGTAATTTGCTTCGATTCCTCATATGGCTCTTCGTTTACACCATTCACTCTTAGAGATGTAGGTCTTTGCCTACACAACCCTGAGATTTTGTTCATAGATTCCCTAAGCATTTATGTGAATCTTTGTGAAATCTTTGAGGACAGACCAACAGGAAAGGAAATTTTATATCGAAATCTCCTTTGCTAGGTTAGGTCCTGTGGTCCCCTGTGGGCTAAGAGAGACCTTCTGCTTGAAGGAGGCTGCCTGGGGTGGGGAGTTTCACCTTCCTGCTGACTGGCCTTCCAGAATACTTACTTTGGAAGCCTGAGGCTGGCAGGCTGTGTTCTTTCTCCGACACATCCTGATGGGGTCTCCTCTGCACTGAGTGCTGCTCCCCAACCCCTGACACCTCTGTGCACTCCTCCTGGGGTTGCAGTCAATTCTCTTGCTCTTCCCAGGTGCATAAACATATTTGCTGCAAATGACATTACATTTGTTTTTATTAAAATGTATAAAATCTCAATTCTAGGTAATGATATATATCAAAGCAATGAACAGTCTACCAGGAAGTCCTGTCAGTCAAAGCTCTCAAATGTATCTTTGGAAGAGCCCTCCTTACACCCCCTCTGTTGCCTCCACAATAGCCCCAGCCCTATCATCTCTGTCCTGGATCCGCCAAGTACCCCAACTTCTTACCATGATTCTACTTCTCTTCCCTTATAATCCCCTTCCCACCCAGCATCTAAAATCGTCTTGGCTGGGTGCACTGCCTCACACCTGTAATCCCAGGACTTTGGGAGGCTGAGGTGGGTGGATCACGAGGTCAGGAGTTCAAGATCAGCCTGGACGAGATGGTGAAACCTCGTCTCTGCTAAAAATACAAAAATTAGTCAGACGTGCTGGTGGATGCCTGTAATCCCAGCTACTTGGGAGGCTGAGGCAGAGAATTGCTTGAATCTGGGAGGCGGGGATTGCAGTGAGCCACGATCGCGCCACTGCACTCCAGCCTGGGCAACAGAGCGAGACTCTGTCTCAAAAAAAAAATTATCTTTTAAAAATACAAATCAGTTCATACTCTTCCTGAGTTTTAAATGCTTCATTGACTTTTAAGTGTGTTAAAAATAAAATCCCAGCTCCTTACCAAGGTCTGCAAATCTCCACACTAGCTTGTTTGGACACAACTCTCCAACCTTATCTTGTACCACTCTCTCCCTTGCTGAACTCTCTCCATTCCCAGAACATCCCAAATTTTATTTCATCTCAGGATCTTCTCTTGGTCTGGAACACTCTTCCTTCTGTGCAGCTAGCTCATTCTCACTATTCAGCTCTCTCTATTATAGCAGCCTGTCTATTTCCTTTCTTAGGCTTCAGAACCAAAAATTATGCTTTTGTTTTCATGACTGTCTTGCCCATTGTGAGAGGCATATTTCTAAGAATGACTGTCAGTGACCTTCACCAGTATATGCTCCCCTTCCCTTTGAGTGTGGGTGAAAGCTGGGAATATGCTTAGATATCATTCCCATGATTATATTATAGGGCAAAAAAAAGAGATGATCCAGGTGGGTCTTACAGAATCACAGGAGCCCTTTAAAAGCAGAGGATTTTCTCCAGCTGGTCGAGAAGAGGAAGTTAGAGGAAGTCAAAGCATGAGAGGAACGGATGTGTCATTGCTGGTTTGAAGAGGGAGGAACTATGGGATGAGGAATGCGAGTAGCCTGAAGGAGCTGAGAGAGGCCTCGACAGACAGACAACATGCGACTGGAAAACTGAGTCCTACAACTACCAGGAGCTAAATTCTGCCAACCACCTGAATGAACTTGGAAGCAGATTCTTCCCCCAAGAGCCTCCTGGTAGGAGCAGTGCTTGGCAGGCACCTTAATTTTGGTCTTAAGCAGGGACTCCAGCTCATTTTTTGACCTTGGGGACTGCATGCTATAAATGAGTGTTGTTTTAACACTCCAATAATTTGTTGTACAATGACAGAAAACCAATATACTCAGGTTGAATATAAACTCTGTGAGGCCAGGGATCTTGTCTGTCTTGGTGATTACTATATCCTTAGTTCCTAGGACAGCCTAGCAGACATCAGACACTGAAAACATATTGATGAATTGGACTCACAAGTGATTGGCTGATGGACAGCAAGTATTGGGTGGAAAGCCAAATAACAAAATGAAGGTCCTCCCGTGCCTGGGTAGCTGACCCCTTCCCCTACTTATGGCGGTTAACTGTTAGACCATTGATACAATCTGTTACGCATGCATCTGTTACAAGATTACATTCACCTTCAGGCAGTCTTAGTTTTTCAGCCTTAACTCTCATAATTAAGTCTCATAACTTTTGGGAATCAGTTGGATCCATTTTATTATGGTATGTTTGTTGTAATAGAGAGGACATTCAATGTCTTTGTTTTACTTCACTGTTCTACTCCTTAGCTGGCTGGCCTTGGACAAGTTATACAAGCTTTTGGAACCTCAGTTTTTTCATCTGAAAATTAGAGCTTATGGGAACCCATAAGACAGATAGAATTAATATTTTTTTAAAAATGGCGTTGACATTACAGCATAAAAGCATTATAAGTTTCATTGTTTCCTCTCAAGTACTCATTATTCTTCAAACTACCATGTTGTGAGCTCTATGATAGAAATCATCTGGAAATAAAATATGCCATTTTACCACAAGAGGGTGTATTTGACCTTTGTAGGCAACAAAGCTTACTATTTAAAGCTTCACTTCGTAGACATGGACTTTTCAGAGGGTTTAATATGCATGAGATCAATTCCAAATGTATCATCAAATTATTTAGGAAAGTTATTCATGTGTCTGTGTTGTGTGTGTGTGTGTGTGTGTGTCCAGGAAGTGTATATATCCCTCCCATGTGTTTTCTGATGCCTATGGAATGGGAACCGTATTTTGAGAACATTTTCTCCATCAAACAGTAAATCTTTGGCATTAAAACAAGAGATTGTCCCACGAAGAGGACAAGGGTTTTCATTTGGAATTCATTACAAAAAATCTCAACTCAAAACTGTTGCTAAAAAAAAACACGTCTTGCCTTTGGAACAAGTTGAATGACTCACAGGTGGAAAATCCAAGTCAGAGCCTCGAGTCCAAGGACATCTTCCTTTCTAAATTTAATCTTTTGATAATTCAGATTTTTACTTTCTACTTCTCAAACCAACTTCTTCCTATTGTCCTTTTCTCTACACCAGGGAAATCCCATTTTACATTCTGTGTTCCAAGCGATTAAGCCTGTTTTTTTTTTTTTTTGCCATCTAATAACAGGCTTCCTGGCTCATGCCGTCAAGTCATGATAGATGCCGAGCCTTATTCAGTTGTCGTCTTCCTCTTCATTTCCCCAAAGCCAGAACAGAAGCTCCAGGGAAGTCAGAGTTTGAACTTAAATCTTTCTTGGTCACCTACTGGTTGAGTTACCTTGGAAAAGTTATTCAAAGCTTCTTTGTTTCAGTTTTTTTTTTTCATCTAAAAGTTGGAGGCTGTATTAATTAACTGCTCACAAGCTTGCTGTGAAGTTTAATGAAATGATATTAGTGTGGTAATACACTTTTTGAGAAATACAGTTATGTTTTGTTTTCTGTTGGTTTTCTCCTCCCCCACATCCATTCTACCAAAGTAAACAGGTCTTCTATGTTTCTTTGCTTTGAAAAAGAATTTCAATTATAGCAGGAGTTGCCTGCAAACCACTTCCCTTCCCAGCTTCTGCTTTACTAAATCCTGAGCTTATTGATGAAAGTCCATTAAGGAATCCTTTCTGAGGGATACCAGGAGAGAGGGAAAGTGGGAGGGAGGGAGAGATTATCAGTTTGTTTTTACAATAACAAGAGAGGACCGAAGCCAGAGTGGGGTAAGAGCACATACCCACAGAGTTTCTCCTAAAGTCTCAAGACAGTGGGAAGTAATGGGAGTTCTTTTCAGGATGCTCAGGGAAGCTGGACTCTGGGTTCTGAGGCTTTCAGCCCAGATGCAGATTCCTGCACTAAACCTACGGATAGTATTGCAGCAGTGAGCCTCTAATCTCAACACATCACTATAGACTCATTATGATTTCAGCAGGGTTACGACTAACTGGAGACTAGAAGCCCTTCCTATCATTGCTAGATATTGCACAAACCTTCTTGATTCTGTTGCAATTCTTAGACCAGGGAAGGATCCTGAAATAACTGAATTTTCTTGCAGCCTACTTAGCAGGTTCAAAGTTATATTTTATTGGACTTAAAGAAAATATAGTAATAGGTATTTCCCGTATGTCTGAGTTTGTGCATTGAGAGTTACTCCCGATACATTTGTAAAACTCTTAGGATGCGACACTTAGTTATTAGTAAATCTACCATTAAAAAATAATAATTTACTTTGAATTCTTGGACAAGTTGCTTAACCTTCTCTACTGGCGGTATGATTCCTGCTCTCCCCTCATGATAGAATGTGACTGTGTGATCTATATATCCCCACAAGCTCTAACATGTTCTCAAATAACAAATATTATTCGGTGCCTACTCCATGCCAGGGACTGTGGCAAGAGACTGGAGAAATCATGGTGAACAAAAATAATCATAGTCTCTGCCAACATGAATTTTATAGGTTAGAGGGAAGGCAAGATGCTAGTAAAGTAATCCTATATGCAACATAACTTACAATTGTAATGCGAGCTATGAACGAGAGGTTTGTGTAAATCTGAAGCAGGTTGTGTCGAAATAGTTTAAGCCAGATTGTTCTGAGGAGTTCTGCTAGGACATTCGATGGCATGGGTCTGCAGGAAAAGGCAGAACAAACATTAAGAAAATTCTAGGTTTCTGGTTTGATTGGCTGGATGATGGGGGTACCATTCCCCAAGTAGGGAATGATGCAAGAAAACTTGTTTTGACTGGAAGATCCTTGATATGGTTTGGTTGTTTGTCCCCTCCAAATCTCATGTTGAAATGTAAGCCCTGATGTTGGAAATGGGGCCTAGTGGGTAGTAGGAGGTGTTTGGGTCATGGGATCAGATCCCTCATGAATAGCTTGGTGCCTTCCCCATGGTAATGAGTGTATTTTTGTTCTATTAGTTCATGCAAGATCTAATTGTTTTAAAAGAGGGTGGCCTCTCTCTTGCACCCTCTCTCATGATGTGATCCTCTCTCGCCATGTGACACACTGGCTCCCCTTTGTCTTCTGCCATGAGTAAAAGCTTCCTGAGGCCTCACCAGAAGCAGATGTTGGTGCCATGCTTCTTGTACACTCTGCAGAACTGTGAGCAAAATAAACCTCTCTTTATAAATTATCCATCAGGTACTCCTTTATAGCAATGCAAACGGACTAACACAATCATCATGCTGAATATTGTTCATTTGTCCCTTTAGTTCCATTCCCTTTCCACTCTGATCTGAGCCCTAGAAGGCTGACCTCTATGCCTCAACAAGCTTCCATATTTTCTAGTGTCTGGCTTGGTTTTGCCAATGGTCAGGAGGTCAAGGGGCAGAGAGGGTGATATCAGAGTATTTATTTCACCAGCTTACTGTTCGTTGTTGGTTTATTTTAACCATGTCCACACCTTGGCAAACAGTCCTTTTATTAACATTCTTATTTTCAATAGGAGGTGCAATTTCTTCCTGCCAAGATGTTGACTGACACAGCAATGAGTTCGCTTTTGCTTATATTGAGCCTCAGGAGATTTTGAGATGTCCATGAGGGTAGATCCAGCAGGTAAATGAAAATAATGGACTGGAACTCAGAGGACAGGTCTAGGCTAGAGATGTAAATGTGTTAGTCATCTACTAACAGGTGATAATTGAAGCCAGAGGCATGGCTGATGGTGCTTTGGAATAGAGGATACGGTGAGTAAAGAAGACCTAGAACCAGTCTTGAAGAAATCCAACAAATATTGGTTGAATAAAGGAGCATGATTCTGCAGTGGAGCCAGAGAAGAACCAGGGAACCAGAGGGATATCCAGGAAGTGAAAACAGCATTTCAAGAAGAAAGAAGAAAGAAGTGATTAACATTATCAAATACCAATGAGAAATTAAGTAAAATTGAAGATTAAAAAAAGTTTATTGCTTATAGTGACAAATAGTTTTTTGATGACCTTGGGAAGGGCTGTTTTAGGAAGTGGCAGGGACAGAAGCCATTGAGAATGGCTTGAAAAATTAGGAGCTGGAGATAGCAAGTAGGCAACATTATGAGAAGTTGGAATAGAAAGAAGAGGAGAACAAAAGGGTGATGGCTGGAGAGAAGATAAGTGAGTGAATGATTTTTTTTTAAATGGGGGAGTTGAGTTGATAATAAATAGAGCGCACCAATTTGAGAGATAATTTCAATAAAAATCATCTTTATAATTTCCTCCAAAATCTCTATGTTATGTGATGGCAACATAGCAGAGCGAATAAGATTGGTTTCTCCTTAAAGGCTGATCAGTATTTGGAGACAAACAGCTCACAGAGCTTAAATAAGTGCTTTACTTACTATTAGCAGTTTATTATAAAGGATACCACTCAGGAATAATCAAATAGATGGAAGGCAAGGAGATGTAAGGTATGAGGGGAGGGGTGCAGAGTTTCCCTGCCCTCTCTGAGCACACCATCCTCCCAGCACCTTGATGTGTTCACCAACCTGAAAGCTCTCCAAACCCCACCATTTAGGAATTTTATGACATAATTAAATAATTGGCCATTAATGATTAACTCAGTTTCCAACACCTCTTCCCTCCCTGATGGTCAATTAATTAAATAATTGGCCATTGATGATTAACTCAGTTTCCAGCCCCTCTTCCCTCCCGTATGGTTAAGGGGTGGGACTCAAAGTTCCAACATTCTAATAATGTCTTGGCCTTCCTGGCCACCAGCCCTGTCTTGGAGCTAGTAGGGACCCCAAGCCAACAATCATCTAATTCGCTTACAAAGGAACAAAATACATTCATCACTCTGGAAAGTCTGTGGGTTTGGGGAGCTGAGTGTCAGGAACTGGGGACAGAAACCAAATATTTATTTTGTATTATCACCAGCTGTCATTCACAAGAGTCTGAGAAGGGTAGGAGGGCTTGACCCGCAGGGTAGCAGTCTTGAAGGTGGGTTTTTACTTTTTGGGGGATATACAAGTCTTGAAAATGTACAGAGAAGAGAGATGATCATGTCGATGAGAGGAAATCTACTTAAGAAAGTTGCCCATGACACAGGCCACTTGCTTCTCAGAGACCAGAAAGATAAAGATGATTTAAGGAAGGAAGAGTGATGAAGCTACAAAAAGACTCTGAAATGGAGAGGGAAGAGGGAAGTTGAAAACTTAAGTGTGATGGCTTCAGCCTTTTAGAGAGGGAGGTGATGTCCCCAGGAAGCATGAGACCCCAGCAGGGACCCCTGGTTTCTTTGTGTTCCATCCATTCTTCTTGGACTCGGGGGGAAATAATGTTCCTTATTCTTGCCAACCAACCGATATGGCTGCTTTCATTGCTGTTTCTGCATCTTTGAGACTCAGTTCCCTAAGTCTAGGTGAAAAAGGATGTTCACTCTCTGCAATCCCAGCCTAAGAGGCTTGCTTGGCTGGAAAGCTTGATTTTCCTGAGCCAGACTATCCCAGTTTTGCAGCAGTGATTTCTCAGACAAATACTCCCAAGTGAAAACCAATACAAGCATCCATCTGTGGATAAAAATTCTCAGCATAAACCAGCGGCCAAAAAACACACTTGTGAGGCCAGTCCACAAAGTCAAACCCTTCCTGTCTCTGCCTAAGGGCTGTTGCTAAAGAGAAACACTCTCATTCTCACTTCTGGCCAAGAGTGGAAAACATGTGTCTCAACTCCAAGCAGAAGTAGCATTCTTGTCTTGCAGAGGTTCACAGGCAGGGTGGGAGGCAGTGGCATTGCTGGTTGGTCAAGGTCCCCCAGGTTAGTGCACAGGCCAGATGGGCCACTTCTGTAGAGAAAGTCCGAGTTTTTTTTGTTCTACAATTTCCTGTGAAAAGTACTTACTGTATTTTTATTTTGTATTTTAAAATAATAGCTTTATAACAACAGAATTTGATGTTTTGATATACATAGTGATAAAAGAAAACCTTCAGCTGAATTAAATTTAAAGGAATTTAATTAAGCAATGAACTATTCACCAATGGGGCAGCCTTCTGAGCCAAAGTATACTCAGAGAGTCCATCGCAGCCACATGGTGGAAGATTTATGGACAGAAAATGGAAAGTAATGTACAGGAAATGGAAGTGAGGTACAGAAACAGCCGGATTGGTTACAGCTTGGTGTTTGCCTTATTTGAACATGGTTTGAACAGTTGGCTACATTTCATTGGCCAAAACTCGATGATTGGCACAAGTGTAGGCTACAGTCTTATTACACCTCCAATTATTATAGTTCACTATGTACAGAGAAACCTTTAGGCTGAACTTAAAATATGTAAGGAGGCAGCTTTAGGCTAAACCTGATTAAACAATTCCCCACTTTTGGTCATCTTCTTAATTTTGAGAGACTGACCAAAACTTTAGTCATTGATGTCATTATCACTATTGTAAATATACTTATTTGGTCTTGAAACCCACTGGGAAATAGCAGGACAGTGGGTTTGTAAGGTGGGGACAAGGACTTCGGTTCATTTATTTTATTTCGTTTTTTGTAAGGGTTAGTGTAGAGGGGACCTCTTTATGCTGGGACGTCCTGTTTACAGGAGAAAAAAAAAAAAACCTGGTCTGTTCTAGGATGTATGTTTTCTTAAAGTCTTAGTTTGATGTGACATTTAGCACCAGCAGCTCCATTTTGGTTTGGTCTGATCTGTTGGGGCCTAATGCATGTGCTCAGTCCTGAACAATGGCCTCCCATAATTTTGTTTTAAAAGTCTCCCCTTAGGTGAGAGTGTGACCAAAACTTAGGGCCTTAGCACCACTCTCAGTTACCATCATTTTGGGTTTCTGGTCTCAGCATGTCATTCATAGGTTATGGTGCCCTCATGGCCACACATTTCTTTCAGTTCTTGTCATTCCAGTTGAAGAGAGACCATTTGACATGACAGAGATGGCTGCATGCAAACATTTAAAACTTTTGAGAGAATACAGTGCACCAGGGAGACTACTATTATGACTGTTGGGAGGATTACACCAAGAGTTTGGAGTATGCTCCTTACCCAGGGTCTTTATAAATGAAACCACCTAAAATTAAATAGATCAAAAAAGGAGCTAAAGAGTTTACTCACTCAACTAAGCAGTCTCTTTGTTAATCCCCTACAACTGAATCTCTATAATACCCTATGTGATGTATTTCTTCATAGGCCACAAGTGTACAGATACTTCTGTTTAGCCAGTAAGTAATCTAGAGCAATTCTATTATTTAACATAACTTTCACAAGAGAATTTAAAGTCTTGTGTAACCACAGCCTTTACAGTAGAATCTGCTATAGAGCCTATCATGAGGAATGCATTTCTAATCACTGTCTCTTTTACTCCAAGCCATGGAAATAGGACCTAACAAATGATGGCCTTTTAGAAGAGTGATGGCCTCCTGGCAATGTTCTCTTTAACCTATGACGTGGATTAAGAGGAGTGACCAACGCTTTGTTTCTGACTGATTGTGAGGCAATGTATATACCATTAAAATTTCTCACCTACATTGGGCCTTCATCTTTCATCTATCAAGGCAGAAGTTTATCCATGTATAAGTCTGTCTGCAAAATCCTTCACAAATAAGTATACCTCATAAGTGCACACAACAGACTCCCCCTCCCTTTCACTTCTATGGTTCACAGAGGCATAAGCAAGGGAAAATTATTCAAAGATAAGAGTCTCATGATAGTAGAGACGTCTTGATCTGTGATCTTGGGAAAAGCTGTTCACATCAAGGATGCTATCTCCTTCCAGGGAGAAATTTCTTTGGTTGGCTTTACCTTTAGGGTTCCAATGGGTGTACAGTTCCAAGAGTGTGGAGGGAAACTTCTCAGGTGTGAGATTATGAACCCAACTTTCAAGGTCCTAAAGTTTCGTTGCAGTGTGTATGGCAAAGCCAGTCTTTCTCTGACATTCTCAGAAGATCCAGTCTTCAGGTTCTAGATTGTGAAGGGGTTGATTGTCCTGTCAGTGAACCATAAAAAGCTTTCTTTACCTGGTGAAAATACACGTGCCATATATAATAATCTACTGTTATAACATCAGCTCTCTTGCATGGGAAAGCTTTTATACAACCAGAAAACATGCATTGAAAATGACAATTGAATGAAATCCCTCTATAAATATTTAAACGGTTCCTCAGGTAGCCAAATGTGCTTGAAGCTTTGATTGTCTTCCCAGGAATATGGGAACAACAAACCAAACATTGGTCATAAACTATTTTTGCAATTTAGAAGTCACTACATCTATATATATTTAATTCGGATCATTTTATCCTTTCCATGATGAGTCATGGAATGCAGAACTTTTAATAAGAAAAGCTTTAAGGACTCAGGAAGGCCAAGGCCACCCTCCTGGTTCTCCGTGAGTCCCTGCTTAATACTGGACTTATGTCCTCTTGAATACCAGTGGTTTCTCCAATTCAGTTGCATAGAACTGATACCTGATGGGTTTTCATAGGTAATTTGACATAGACCATAGAGTTGATTCAAATTGTATATCTAAACAATTTCAGTATTGGCTGATTTAGCATGAAAATCTGGCAAAGTGTTTTCTTGGTATTCAATTAATTTTTATTCTACCTGGGTTAACAGTTTTATAAACCAGTCAGTCTTTTCATTAAAGTTCCAGGAATTCTTAGTCGAAATGATAGGATTCTAAAGTTACTAGAAACCTGTGTTCAAAAATACTTTTCAGGGTCCTTTCCATCCTTTCAGGAACCTCCTAAAAGACACCATATGCTAGGATTTTGCAAGCTTGTAAAGTTTTCAGAAACTGCATCAGCATTAAGCAATTAACTGTGGAAATGACTTTAAATAGTTATAAAGACACAATTGACATGGAAATTTGGTTATTTCTGTGGTCTACAATAACTTAGCATAATAACCGTAATTATGATTGATAACATATACTCAGACATATTAGAATTTTAGAAATCCCATACCATTTTGGAACATATATTAATATCATTCACTAAAATATAACCTAGAGAAGGTTAAACATTATTCTTTATTTTGACAATGCTTCCCATGTAACTTCACATGTCAAATAATCCTGTTGACCTCTCTTTTGGATGTTTCAGGGGCCCTGTGTAGCATCCCAAAGTTAGAGGTCAGAAAAGACAATTTTGAAGCTGAAATTTGCTTTGGGGAAGCTTATCAAATATGTTAAAGGTTTAGAATACTTGATATTATGAAATAGAATTCCAAGTCACCGTAAGTCATTTATTTAGCCAAAATGATGACTCAAAACAATTTAAAAAGGCAAAAACATTCACTCATTGACAGAAGGAAGACTTAGCTTTCCAAACGATCTGTCTCTTGTCTTTCCCTTCTTTTTTCTGTGTTTTATTCAAAAGGGAAACAAAACTCTTTCATTATCCTTTAATATACATAAAAATCTGTTCAATAGAGAAAGCCGAGTCACTCCACTTTAGCGAGGCCAAACAGCCAATATATCTGGTTTTTAACCTTTACCAAAAGTAACCTTACAGTTGAAACCAACAAGCCTTAACTAATGTTATGACCTAACCACAGTGTACAAGGTGTTTTCAAAGAGGTGGTTAGCAGTTTTTATAAGATCTGGAATCTTTAAAGGTAGCTGAGAGAAAGGAAGATTCAAGAAGAGAGGCTGGAAGTTGTTCATTGGAGGGGCCAAGAATCAACAAACGGTAAAGGTCACAGAGATAGCAACCAGTAAATGCTGATTCCCTAATCCGGGATTGAACCCGGGTTGTCGCTGTGAAAAAGCAAAGCCTTAGCCACTAAACTACAGTGCTGGGCAATCTCCGTTACTCTTCCCAGAAGAAGTCCAGAGCAGCTAATGTTGAGCTTGCAAAGGCACCTGCAATGCCTTTGACGTGAACCCAAAATTCCCATTCCCTGGATGGTGGAGAGCAAGAGAAAGTACTGCCACTTGGTTACAAGGTCAAGCTCCCAAGGACATAAAACAAGACAAGGTGGAAACCTCATCCAGTTGTTGTTGTTTCAGGGACCTGCAGGAAGGTTTCTTACTGACCAGCTTGCTGGGATGTCTTGAACAGTGAACTTATGGGGTCCCAAGCCCGTGTTCTATCCTAAGGCACCCCTCGTCATGACAGAAGGATACAAAAAGACAAATTCATAGCACAAAGTACGCTAGATTTGCTACAGCTTAAGACTAGCTTCATGAATCCTTTTTCTCATTAATTAAAACTTTGCAAGAGGTGGTGATTTTTACCATTCCCACAACCGGTTTTCACAGAGAGAAACAGAAAGAAAAGCATTGCCTGCAGCAGGGTGGGGAAGGTGAAGAGCTCAAGGAGGCCACAGAAAGACTCACCCATTGCAGCAATACTGAATCAAAAGTTCAGGCAGCCACTTGTCAGTCACAAAGGGATCTTTTCCAGCAGTCCCATCAGCTCTCAAGTTTCCCCCTTTGGGGAAAGAAAGTTCCCCATGTTCCATGGTTCTGTACATGCCTAATCCTGTCACCTATAGCTGTCAGCAAAGACTGCAAGGCAGATTTAAATTTTTTAATCAATTAATCACTTAAGCTTTTTATTTGCCTTTTGTAAAGTCTTCAAATAAAAATACTGAAATCTTTTTAGAAGCCTCTGCATATCAATAGGCATCCCTAGATGAGGCTAATTAGGAAGGCTTCATTTTCAAATACACTTCAGTGCAATGTTGTTCATTTGGAATGTTCCACTATAAATTATCTTTAGTAAGATTTTGCTATTTCGATAAGATTTTGCTGCTTCCGGGGCCTAATACTTCTGGATATACAACGCAGAAGGAACTCAGTTCTTCAGAAATTAAGGATCCCATTTTTATCTAAATATTGGTTTTCCTTTCAGGTTTCCTTAATTAACTTAGCCAATGATGTTTTTTTTAAATATTTGAGTGCAAAATAAAAATGAAACAACGGGGTAGAACACAAAAATTCCTGTGAATTTCCAACAGCCAAATTTTATACCCTCTGCAATACTGCCATTTACTACTGGTTTCTTTCTGACCCAGATGTAAGAGGCCTCTAACTGGATCCAAGCCAGTTAATTACCAGATCAAATCCAATCTTGGACCCAGTCCAGTTTCTGTGGTGACTTCCAAATCCACTTTGGATCAGGAATTTGCTCAAAGGAACTTGGAGAGCTTAAAACACAAATCTGTGCAGCTTTGGAAACAGAGAGAACTTACTAGGATCCCTGGCTGCTCCAAGAGATCAACGGACACAATTGGGTTCAGTGGGTACCTTGCTCGGTCACTCAGCATTCCTCGGGGTTCGTTAGAAGCTCTTCTTTGGATCCCATCCTCATCCTCATCTGATAAAAGAAAAACATCAGCTGAATTAAATTTAAAGGCGTTTAACTGAGCAATGAACGATTCACACATAGGGCAGCCTTCAGAGTCAGTATGCTCCAGCACAGCCACGTGGTGGAAGAAGATTTATGGACAGAAAAAGGAAAGTGACGTACAGAAAATGGAAGTGAGGTAGAGAAACAGTTGGATTGGTTATAGCCCAGTGTTTGCCTTATTCGAACACGGTTATAACAGTTGGCTACATTTGATGGGCCAAAACTTGGTGATTGGCACAAGTGCAGGCTACGGTCTGTTTATACCTCCACTTGTTATAGTTCACCATGTACAGAAAAACCTTTAGGCCAAACTTAAAATATGTAAGGAGGCAGTTTTAGGCTAAACTTGATTTAAGCGTAATGAAATGATTACTACAGTCAAGCTAACTCACATACTCATCACCTCACATGGTTACTCTGTGTGTGGGGGGGAGGGGGCGTGGGGGTGAGAACACTTAAGATCTACTCTTTTAGCACACTTCTTTCTTTCTTTCTTTCTTTTTTTTTTTTTGAGACGGAGTCAGCTCTGTCACCCAGGCTGGAGTGCAGTGGCATGATTTTGGCTCACTGCAAGCTCCGCCTCCCAAGTTCACGCCATTCTCCTGCCTCAGCTTCCCGAGTAGCTGGGACTACAGGCGCCCGCCACAACGCCCAGCTAATTTTTTGTATTTTTAGTTGAGACGGGGTTTCACCGTGTTAGCCAGGATGGTCTCGATCTCCTGACCTCGTGATCCACCTGCCTCGGCCCCCCAAAGTGCTGGGATTGCAGGCGTGAGCCACCGCGCCCGGCCAGCATATTTCAAGTATACAATGCAGTAGTATTAACTATCGTCACCATGCTGCACATAAGATCTCCAAGAACTTATTCATCTTCTGTGACTGCAACTCTACCGATTCCATTCCCTACTCCCCACCTCTGCCCAGGGACTCACCATCCTACTCTCTGAAAAAGATATACCGTACTGTAGAAAATAGTCATTCATCCAGGTTCAATTTGCAGTAAGGCCAGGGCTATCAAAATGTCCCTCTTTGTGGTTCTTTTCTAGAATTGTTATTTTACCTCATTTCTAATTACCACATTTATCAAGGGTCTACTTTTCTTTACTTACAGGATAGATAAGATTTAAGAGCACCTTCCCCAACTGCCCACTCCCTACCATAAGGCTCAAGAAACAGGTTCCATTTTGTACTATATTATCTATTGTAAAGAAAGATTTAGGCCAGGCATGGTGGCTCGTGCCTGTAATCCCAGCACTTCGGGAGGCCAAGCCAGGCAGATCATGAGGTCAGGAGATCGAGACTATCCTGGCTAACATGGTGGAACCCTGTCTCTACTAAAAGTACAAAAAATTAGCCGGGCGTGGTTGTGGGCGCCTGTAGTCCCAGCTATTCGGGAGGCTGAGGTGGGAGAATCGCTTGAACCCAGGAGGCAGAGGTTGCAGTCGGCCGAGATCGCACCACTGCACTCCAGCCTGGGCGACAGAGCGAGACTCTGTCTCAAAAAAAAAAAAAAAAAAAAAAAAGATTTAAAAATGCGGGTGGAGATTTCTAATCGTTTGTTGTAGATCTTACTGAAGAATTTGGTTGTCTTTACAATTACGAAGTAACAATAGATGTGAATTTTGTTAACTTCCTTTTCTACCTTCTACCGTAATCCCACCTCCACCCACCATGATTCCCTCCACCCATGATTATTCTAAAATTTTGGCCACGGAGGGTTTTGATCTCCTTTACCCCATAAACCTCTGTCTCCAGGTCAGCCCTCTTTGGACAGCCTTTCTTCAGGGTCCTTGTGTCCACCACGTGGGAGCGCTGTTTACGTCCTAGCCTGTGTGTGGTGCAGCCAGGTTCCTTCCCCACTGTAGATTTCATCAGCACTTGGAACTCTGAAGATCTCAAAGGTCTTTAGCTCTGAACTCTCTTTCTTTGCTTATAATCTCTTTATCTTCAACGTCTTCCTTGTTCTCACCCTGTTAAATCTTTTCCTTTCCCCCTCTGGTTCTTTGGCCTCCTCTTTCATCCTTTGAAGTCACCTTCCTTCATTTTCCACTTCCTTTCTCTGCTTGTAGTAAGCCATTTCAATAACGCCTTACATTACACCTAATAGCTTGAATCTTCCTCCATTTCTGCATCACTAATCTCCATTCCAAACCTGCTCTTGTTCTTTGGTCTTAGACATGACTGAAAAAAATTTAACCACACGTGTGTGCACACATGTGTGCTAATCTACCACATTACAAATCTTCTGTTTAATTCAACAAGCATTTATAGAGGACTACCGCATGCAAAGCACCAAAACGGGCTTCCAAGGGATAGCTTCAAGTTCCAGTAAGGGCAAAACATTGTAGTAAAAGTAAAAGAAGGGTTTCAAAAGAAGTAAAACTCTGGAAACTCAAAGGAAGAAAAATTTACACCTGCCTTCTGAGTTTTGCCCTTTATCTTCTGTGTTGCTGTGACTTTGTTTTCCTTTTGCTTTGTTATTATCTACCTCAACTATAAATCCTTGAGGATGGTGATTTCTTGTTTTTTTTTTGTTTTTTTTTTTTTTTTTTTTGAGACGGAGTCTCTCGCTCTGTCGCCCAGGCTGGAGTGCAGTGGCGCGATCTCGGCTCACTGCAAGCTCCGCCTCCCAGGTTCACGCCATTCTCCTGCCTCAGCCTCCCGAGTAGCTGGGACCACAGGCACCCGCCACCACGCCCAGCTAATTTTTTTGGATTTTTAGTAGAGACGGGGTTTCACCGTGTTAGCCAGGATGGTCTCGATCTCCTGACCTCGTGATCCGCCCGCCTTGGCCTCCCAAAGTGCTGGGATTACAGGCGTGAGCCACCACAGCCGGCTGAGGATGGTGATTTCTGCTCTAAGCAACCCACTAGCAACATACACGCAATTCCCAAACACCTCTAGCAAGTCTTTGCTTGAGTGTGACCTTGATCATGAATTCTTCACGCATTAATCCTTTACTTATTGGACTTAGGTTGCGTGTTGCAGAGAAAATTGCACTTGGTGAGCTGCATCTTGGATCATAAAGTGCAAATATGACTTTTTATTTTTTCCTAGTTTCCACAGCCCAAGGATAGGTGGATGAGGAGCATCCTGCTTTCTCCTGGCTCTGGGGGAATAAAGAAGGGTGAGTGCTACAGGAATTTTAAATATGGGTGACATATGAACCTAATAAACATTAATTTTCCAAGTAGGGGTGTTGACAGGAGGAGGATAATGGGGGCCCAGACCAAATCTCCATAACTGGTTGCATGTTCTAATTTTAGTTTGCTTACATTGGATATTTATGGGTGTGTCTTTAGAGACTGAAAAGTACTCTTTTTCCTAGCTATGGGATTTATACCTTGTTGGGAAAATGTATACAAACTTGCCTCCATGGCGAGCTAAATCCTGAGAGTGAACTGGACATTATTTGTAGCTGGAGAGAAAGATGAGGTAGTTTACAAAATGTTCAGAGATCTGAGGGAGGAAATTTACTATCAACTGTTTAAAATTTCTCTGTTAACTTTAGCATGATGGCTTTGCTGATGAGAGTTTAGAAATCTATGGCATTAACACAAACTATGTGTTCTGTGACTGTGTTTTGCCATTGAACTGGCTTAAAATGGCATCTGACTAGTAGCTTTTTACGGATCTCTTTTAGTTTCCCATTAAAGCAGTTTTGAACACAGAGCAAGACTAAAGCTCTTCCTATGAACAATCCAAAGCCAGAACATGGAGCAAGGCAGATGGGGCTGGTGGGAGAACAACCAGGTTTTCCCTCCTGGTGAATTCAGGCTGTATGTCATGATGAATAATATTCCCACTGAAATACAGGGAGGGAGATATTTTGTATCTCACCCCAGGCTCTGAGTCTGGGGAGGAATCTATTTACCATACAGTTTTTGCCTGTTGTAATTCTTAAAGAAATAACTTTCAGAAAATTAAAAAACAAAAAGAAAAGAAGGAAGGGCTGGAGGGCTTGGCCATGGTGGGTGAAAGACTGTGGGGTAGTGCATGCTGGATTGTGGATTCTAAGCACTTGAACACTTTGAGACATCAGAGTATCCGGCAGCAGAGATGAGAGACAAATACCACCTCACTACATCAGAATGGTATTAGGTGGGTACCTGCTGTACTGGACCAGGAGCTGAGCATATGAGCCTGCACTCCAGCTATGGATTGGAGAAAGGATTCAGCTGACTCTGAAGTAGGCAATGAATAGGGCCAAGACCAGTAAAATGTATTTGCGTCTTTTATAAACCTAGTCTCTAAAAAACCAAAACCAAACCAAAATACAACTCTACTCTTACTCAAATATGCATAAAGAGAAAATAGGAATTCAATGTAGGGAGCAAAAAAAATTACTGAGAGAGTCTACCTAGGCTCATGATTTGAAATACCATCTAGATGCTGATGATTCCCAAATGAGTATCTCCAATCCAGCCCTTTCTCCAAAACTCCAGGCTTATATATGCAAATGCTGTTTAAGCATCTCCACTTAACTATTAAATTGGTGCAAAAATAATTGCGCTTTTTGCTATTAAAATTAATGACAAAAACTGCAGTTACTTTCATGTCAACCTAATAATGGATATCTCAAACTCATCACATCTAAAACTGAACTCCTGGTGTCCCCCTTCCCTGAAAGCTACTCTACCCATAGCCTTCCACATGTCAGTTGATGGAAGGTTCATTCTTTCAGTTGTTCAGAACCCAAGTCTCAGGGTCAAGCCATCTCCTCTCTCCGATGTGACATTAAATCCATTAGGAAAATCCTGTTGTCTCCACCCTCAAAGCATATTCAGAAACTGTACTGCTCCCACCCTGACATCATCATCTCCATGTCTCGTTTTGATGATTACAATGGTCTCTTGCCCATTAATGACAATAGCCAGAATTATCATTTAAAAGTGAAAGTTAGAACACCATTCCTCAGCTCAAAACCATTCAATGGCTCTCCTGGATATTTACAGTGAAAAAGCCCAAATCTTTCATAAGCTTAAGGAGATCCACCCTATTGACAACCTATTGGCAATCATCCCTTCTCTAGCATTATCTCTCTGACCTTATCTTCTACTTTTCACTTCCCTTTGGTGATCCCAGATTTCCTTCTGTAATTTTTTCATATAAAGACAACAGGAAGACATTCTCTAAAAGACAAGTTGTCACTGACATGTCCTCATGTGTCTTTCTTAAAGATGGTTATTTAAAATAGACTCCAAACATCTGAGAGAAGCAAAAAGAAGCTGTAAGATGGCATACACTCTGATAAAAAAAGAATGAGTGGATGTGATAAACATATAGCCAATAAACATGAAATCAAGTTTGAATAAGTTGCTTAATATGGTTTCCAAACTAAATACAAATGTAAAGACTGGTCTTGAAGAACAATATATTTAAGATAAAACAAAATTTAATTATAATAACATTGGTCTGAAATCCCAGACTTTACTAACTAAATATAGGAAGTAAGAAGAGGAAGTGAGCAATAGGTAAGTGTGGAATTTGAAAAAGTGTTAAACTGCATATTTGGAATAGGAAAGGCTTAAAAATGCCATTTTTATGCTTGATTTTACAGTTAAGGAAAAAGAGGTCAAACATAATTTTTCCAAGTATAAAGCTAACTGCCATTAGAATTAAAAACAGAATATAATGAAAATATGTAGCCAAAGACAGAAAACAAAGAAAATAAAACCAATTAATGTGTTTATAGTTAGAAATCATTTAATAATAGAAATGAAAATGAGTAATAATAATAGTTATCATACATTTTATATTTACTATGTGCCAGGACCTGGGCTTAGAAATTTATAAGCATTATCTCTCAACCTTATAAGTAGTATTATTATTATACTTTTATTAATGAGAAATTTGAGGCTTGATGATATTCTATTACAGATAAAAATTTAATATATGATAAAGGTGACATTTTGAAACATTAAATAAAATATGAATCCTTAAGTAAATGTTCATGGGAAAATTCATTAAGCATTTACAAAAAAACAAACTTCACAACAGATAACAAAACAAATCCTAAATGAATTTGGATTAAATGACACACACAAACTAAAAGAAAATATGAGTGAGAGTATCAGTGAGATTTTTTTTTATCTGTAAGTCATTAGCTACCTGAGTCACAGTGTCTTAACACATGAAGGCTTTGCATATATCCTATCACAAGCATTCTGGAGGAAGGCGATTGCAGGTTGATTCAGAGGTCTAACAATGTCACCAAGGCTCTTATATTCTTTGATTGTGCCGTCCTCATCTGTTTGACTTTTTGTCCTCAGGTACACCCTCTCATGGAAGCAATATGACTATCACAGCTCCAAGCATTCTGTTTAAATGGGACTTACTCCCCTAAACAAGAAGGAAGGAGGTAACAAGGACAGTAGGAGGCCACTCCTTGGTTGATCTCTCTTTTTATAACCAAGGAAAAATCTTTCCCAGAAACCCCCCAGAATAGTCTGCTTTCTCTCATTGGCCAGGGCTGAGTCACATGACCACTTTAGCTGCAAAGGAAGCTGGGGAAGTGAAAATCTAGCATTTTTACCTTCTGAATTGAGAGAGAATTTATAGGGACTGAGTGACAGAGAAATAATTAGAAAATTCCCTACCACAGTGATTTTTTTTTTAAATGGAAAGGGAAAATCCTGCTAAGCATACAATAAGAAACGTAAACATAGCCCTGACTCCAAAAATATTACACACTCTGCTGTCTTTAAGTTAAAAAATATATAAAGAGGGAAACATTTTATCAAAAAAGAAAGAGCAAAAACTCATAAGGAAACATACAAATTAAATGATAAATTGGTAAAATGTATTAGAAGCATCTAACATCAAATGAGTCTGAATATATTGAGATACTCTTAGGATTTTAATCTCTTTGCATTTCTTTCCCTCATTTACTTGTAAATGACTTGTCCATTAACCAATCATATATATCAACATCACCTTCAATGGCATTGGAGTTGTTATAGTGGGAATGTAAAGAGAAATACCAAATGTTCATTCTTAACTTTCAAATTGGGCATCAAAGGGGAAAGCCCAAGAGAAACAAAGTGTAAGTTTAAGTTGTAACAATAGACCAGAAAAATACTCTGGAAGGAACCAGGCTACCTGTCATGCTAGAAGAAAGGGATCCAATGTGGACAGGGGGTAGGACAAGAGATATGAGACTTGGGCTTCATGGGAATTGGAGTGGCTGGGACCAGAGTGCCCAGCTGGGGTTAGTATGGCTGGAAGGGCATACTCTCCAGTATCTCCAGGCAGTGCCTGGGAGCCCTGTGGAAGGTAAACCATCTCTCCCAGACCATTCCTCACCCTTCCAATGAGTATAGCACAGTACGATGTTCCTGTTGAGGAGTCAAGATGCTGTTAGTCTTGCTGCCATGCAGTGAGGGTCTTCCTTCAACAGACGCCTGAACATCTACTGTGCATTATAATGTTCAGCACAGATGCCAGCCTGGGCTTCTCAGATTTGTCATGCCCATCCAAATTTCCCTACATGCCCAATTTCCCTCTTTCTGCCCCTTTTCAACCATCCAGGATGTTCGTTAAATTCCCCAAAACAGACAGTAGAAGTCCTTAGCACCCAGCTGAACAATGAAGGTTTACAAAGCAAAACCACAGCACCTGAATTTGGGTGGAAATGAACAGTGGTGAAAGTAGCGAAATATTCCCCAAACAGCTGAAATATTATGTGAAACCTTGTCCATGTCATAAGAAAAGTCGATTTCCTGAAAATGTTTGGTTATCCAGTTTCAAATGATGTAGTTATTTCTTAATCTTTTGAAACCCATGCCCATATTTGATAAGTATGTGATAGTTTCCAACCACACTTCCCAGGTTCTGAGAAATCCTTGCATCTTAAAATCAATTAAAGGCAGATGATAGTCTTCAGAGTTGTACTAAAGAACAATATTTGGCTGAGTTTGTAAGACAAAGTCAATATGCATTTTTCAGCTATAAATCATTTTCAGATTATAAATTTACACCTACTCTCAGGAGTAAATCAACTCCAGGGTACACTCACATGCGTGTGCGCACACACACACACACATTTACACATATGCATACACATAGTCAAGATAGAAGCTGAGACCAGAACATTCTTATTTTAACACCATATTAAGCATAATTCATTGTTAATTGCATTTTATGTAGGACCAGTGAAGGGACAAGACTAAATGACCAGTTACTTGTACTTTAATTCTTAAAACTGAAACTCCTGGACAAGTGGGAGTTTTAGTTTGAATAGGAAAGTAAAATCTTGCTGTTTGGAAACTCAGTGGATAGTGCAAAAGGAAAGTCCATATGATGAATACTTCTGAAAATATACTCCTGAAAATACCCTGACCTACAGTGGGTACCATAGACTCACATTGTCAGAAGAGGCAATGCCAGGAAGCCAGAAGAAACAAGCGTGTCATTCCATAACCTCTCATTGTCTCATATCCTGCGGATGGGCTCAAAACTTCCAGAGGAATAGGGTAATGAGAAAACTTGGTTAGCAGAATGGGTTGAGCAATTGTCCTACTTACAGCAAAGCTCTGGGTGGGCTAAGGCACCCCTGGCATTATTTAGGGAAAGCAATAAGGTAAAATTCATAGTTTCCCACATAGGCTGTTCTTTCTCTGCTAAGGGAATTCCTATATGGCTCAAAGATGAGAAAATCTCATGTTATTTGCAGACTGTTAGAGCTGAAAAACGCTTGGTGGCCATCTAGCCCAAATCCATCATTGTGTGGCTGCAGGTGATGAAACCAGTGCCCAGAGAGGTCACGTGAGCTGCCCAAGTCCACAAGACAAGAAAAGAGGAAGGATTCCAGATAATAAGTGCCCAGCTTCACTCCTTTTTGATATTTTTACCAGTGCTGAGGCATCTGCCTCTCCACCGAAGTCTGTCTAGTAGGGTTGGTCCAGTTTTCTGAAAATTGATTGTCTTCTCAGTTGAAGACAATCAATAAGGTGGCTTACCAAGACTTATCAGACAGGGCAAGTCTGGTGGAAAATGTTGCTTCCTCTTTTCCTTGCAGGGAACGGAATTTTTCACAGGGCAAGTGGATTCTGTTGACCTTTTTGTTCCTTTGCCTTTGAAGACAAGAAGTGACTTTAAATAATTTGCAATCTTGAAAACGGTATTAGAGCATTCTGTCTGCAGAGAGCTAGAGTTCTTTAGGCCTAAGACTTCTCTTAGGCATACAGCATGGTCCTTACCATCCTGCAAAGTAGGAGAGTGAAGGGAAGTCTGCATGGTCCACTGCTAGGTGGGTAAGACTGCTGAATTCTGGGATTTAGTTAGCAGGCCCACTGAGCTCTCCAACCAAAAAAATGTGCTTCAATGTGGCATTTATCAACAATAACCGTGATATTTTTGGTACTTGTGTTTACTCTTCGTTCTACTCAACTTATTTAGTACTAAGCTGGGAAAAGTGGATCCATATTTTGAGGACACCAAGACTAGGACAGCCCACTGTTTTAGTGACACCATTTTGATTGCACGTTGAATTTAACTAATGGAAATGTGTATTCTCATTGGGACATTTTACTGCAAAGAGGTCATTAAAGGTCATTAAAGAATCATTAGGTCATTAAAGAATGTGGAAAAAAGTGATGTAATACAGAGCAATGGAAACTATGCTTCCTGTCTTCCCTCAGCCAGGGCAGCTGGTGTCTAAAGGCCATCGGTGTCGTCTACGTACTTTCTGTCGTTCCACCATAGAAGGAGTGGCAGTGTGGCCACTGTTTCTCTCAAATGACTGTTTTCTGTTGCTGTGGTTTGCTCTGTCTAGAAATCTTGGCCTCACCGTAACAAAACATTCATTTTGGTTGAGCCAGGGCCTGGGACTCAGGTGCTGTTGGTGGGTGGAGACAGCCCTCACCTCTTCCTCATCTTCTTCATTTTTCTTTAGCCCTTAGATGGCAGTGAGACCTGGGGAAGCCCCTGCCCATTCATTATGTGGCTCCATCAGTTTAAGTGTAGGCAGCAGGACGTCTTCCCATAAACGGAGCTAAAACCAGGATTATGATCCCTACCATACTTAGGTTATAAAAATATACCAGATGGATCTAGGGTAGTGTTGTACTAGGCCAGACTGTGTGCAGGAACAACAGTCCTAGTGAACAATTTATAGAGATAGGATAGGACGTCAGGCTTAGCAACACAGACCGTGTTTCTGGGGGCAGGGTTTGTCCCCAACATGGGGACCATGTAGTTCTCAGCTGGTTAGTGAAAATCCCAGAGTCCTGGATACACTTCTGGCTACACTACAAGAAGATTTGATGCAAAACTAGCAACAGTGCTTGAGGTGTACGTAGGGGCTACAAGGGTAGAAGCCTCAGGCAGCAGCTTGTAAGTGATCATTCAATCATTCATTCTTTTACTTATTCATTCATTCATTCAGCTACTCATTTCACAAATACTTATTGAGGACTAGTACCGTCTTCATAGGCTCAGAATCTGTGGACAAGCATAAGAGATCCATTCGTTCATAGAATTTACAGTCTAATGGGAGAACTTGGACAACAGACAAGGAAACATGTACAAAATACCTAACTGCAGAGTGAGAGGGATTTTTAATGCCATCACCCCTAGGGGACATTTATACTGTTTGGAGAGGGAAATTCCTGATGGTACAAGGGTGGGGCCTCAGAGCATTTAATTCGGTCTAAATATAGAGCTTCTAGCACCCAGGGGCTTGGGGAGTTCCCCATCTGTGGTTCCTTTAGCATTGCACTTGTGTTTTCTTCATTCTGATCATTTTCTGAAAAGCCATTTATTTAGTTATGTATTATTTGTTTATTATTTTTAAAAACTCCCCCCCCCCACTTTTTCCTTTTGCTTTAACTCCCCCACCCCAGCCCTGCTATATTTATACTTTCTGGGTGTCAGTTTTGCACTTATGTCTTTGAAAATTCAGGGTTGAGCCTCAGTTCTGACATCTAGGTGATAAGAAGTGCCCAGCTTCGCTCCTTTTTGTTACTTTTTATCAGTACTGAAGCATCTGCCTCTCCATTGAAGTCTGTCTAGTCGGGTTGGTCCAATTTACTCAAAAGTGGGCTCCACCTAGGGGTCTTCAGGCTTGCTGCATGCTACAGTCTCATGTCTGCTCTCTTCCCTTGCCTTCCTGGAAGTTCTCTGGGATGCTTGCAGTGAGAAAAATGTCTGAGAGCAGAGGGACACCACATCCCCCATTCTGTCCAAAGACTCACCAACCAACTTCCTTTTCTCCTGTAACAACCACAGTGCCTTATGAGAGACAGAACGTACTGGTGTTCCATTGCGGGCCATGAAAGTGTTTTCTGTGGACATATTATTATACCTCCTGGTGTTTGAAAAGGCAGGGCAGATAATGTTCAAAGGAAAACTTTAGACAAATTAAACTTAACAGAGTTTAATTGAGCAAAGAACAATTTGTGAACTAAGCAGCTCTCAGAACCAGAAGAGGTTCAGATGGCTCCATCCAGCAGGCAGCATTTATGGACAGAAAAGGAAGTGAGATGCATAAACAGCTGGATTGGTTACAGCTGGATTTGCCTTATTTGGGTGGGGTTTGATCAGCGCTGCCTGTGATTGGTGAAGCTCAGCTGCTGTGATTGGCTGAGACTCAGCTGGTTGTTACAAAAAAATATACTCCTAGTTATGCTTTCAGTTTGTTTAAGCACTAAGTTAGGTTGCAGTTCGTTAAGTAGGAACATGGGTATAGATGCCGCCTGAGGTCAAACTTAGTTTAATTTAATGCTAAGCAAGTGCTCAGCATAGCAGGTTTCTAAGCAGCCTCCTGAGGCCTGTTGTCCAGCACCAGCCAGCTGCCTGGCCCTGTGGGTCTTGAGTTTGCTGGAAGGGTACAGGGCGGGGACCGGGGCAGGGAAAGGGGAGGGGAGCGGGGACGGGGGGAGCGGGGAAGCAGGGGAAGCGGGGGGGGGGGGGGTGGGGGGTGGGGGGGTGGGGGGTGGGGGGGCGGGGTGTGCTTGTTTGCAAGCGGGCAAGTGTCTGATTGCTCATCCACTGTGAGGCAGGAGAATAGGGTCCGGAGGCAGGGAACCTAAGGCCGATTCGATTTGCAGTGACTTCCTAGGACGGAATCAAAAGGAAAACCCCACCTTTTCACACCCAAGTAACAAAAGCATCAGAGGCTGCTTCCTTTCCAACACCCTCCCCGACTTCTACTGCATTGCAGATGAAAAATCGGAAGTACTTCTGATGGATCCCCTCCCACAACCAGTCTTCATTTGCATAGGGTGTAACTCTGTAGCTTCGCTTCGGCCTCTGATTGGTCCCTTCCTGCAACCAATCAGACTGGTTCAGGTCTTCATTTACATATAGTGTAACCAAGTAACCAATGGGAAACTCTAGAGGGTATTTAAACCCCAGAAAATTCTGTAACCAGTGCTCTTGAGCCACTTGCCCAAGCTCGCTCCTACTCTGTGGAGTGTACTTTCATTTCATTAAATCTGTGCTTTCGTTGCTTCATGTTTCATTGCTTTGTTTGTGCATTTTGTCCAATTCTTTGTTCCAAACACCAAGAACCTGGATACTCATAGTCAGGATCCTCCGCTGATAAAATTGTGTTGTGCAGCCCATTCACTTTGCTGAGAGCTGTGAGACATCCCTAAAGTCCCACGGTAGACAGCAATCAAGTAGAATGGGAATTGAGTCCTCCTACTTTCCCTCTACCTCTTTTCTATAATCCCCACTGATTCTTGACACTGATAATAAGGAATACCTCACACAAGGCATAGGTGAGACAGGAATACTGGGTGGTCACAGGGGAAATAGAGAATACCAGGCAGCAGTTTCACTGACTAACATAGAAGCCAGCTGTAGGAACAAGGGTTGGGAAAGGTACCATAACACCCTGACAAACAGGATGTGGGTGAAATTGGTTTGACCCAAGTTTTACCCCAGACTCAATTATACGCTCTTTATTATACTAAACCACACACCCACCAGCGCCATGACCATTCCAGGTATACCCATGCTTGGTCTAAAACTGGGTAGCACCCCAATTCCAAGAAATTCCCATCTCTTCTCAGAAATCCTTATGATTATTTTGCACCTCAATTAGAGAAACTGATGCAGGACAGGCAAGCCTCAAAGTTGGGGCTTAATCCATAAGGGTTCTTGGCTTTTCCCAGAAAAGAATTCAAGTTGATTTTAAACAGCAATCTTTTATTGAACCCGAGCTACTCCATATGAAGCAGGGCTAACTCACAGGCAGTGCACCCAGAGTTAGCACCTATGGACTGTGGCAACTGCATTTATATTCACCTAAGCCCACTTTCAATTACATGCAAATTAAGGGGTGGGTCAATTCAAATTGAGGAGCAAGTTGTTTAGAACTTTATGGGAAAGGGGCAGTAACTTCTGGGTTGTTGCCATGGAAAGGGGGTGGTGGTGACTGCCAGATGGCTGCCGTGACATTTGTAAACTGTTATAGCACTAGTGTGTGTCTTACACCAATGAGCAATGAGGGCAGCCAGGGATCAGTTTTGTAGCCACCTGCTGGTTCTTGTTAGTTTCCTCACTTTATCCTGTCCAGAACAGGTCCTGTTTTGGTCAGCAAGGTTGTGACCAGTAAACAAGTCCTGCTGGACCTCAAAACCAATAAAGCCAAAGACCCCGAACTCTGTTGAGTGTGACTCACTCTTTGGAGTACATTACACTCCCACCGGTGAGTGTGTACTTTCACTTTGCAATAAAAGCCTCTTTATTTTGGCTTTGATTCATCCTTGAATTTCTTCCTGTGCCAGTGCCAAGAACCTGGGCAAGAAGCTGGGGTGAAGTCTCACCAGCGTTCAGAGACCCATCAGGCCCACCAGCATCATAGGGACCTCTGTTGAGCCCTGTGTTCAGTGCACTGGAGGCCTGGTGGTTGTCTCTGCCTGCTGCTGATGCATCGTGTGGCCTTGGTTAAGTTCTTTGTTAAAAGACTCCTCTTCCGCAGCTGAGTGACCCTGGTTTCATGGCCCCCTTCCCATTACAGCTGCCATCACGGTTCATGGGTGGTCCACCGACTATGAGGGCTCAGTCACCATAATGATCTTCTAAGCCAAATCCGTCATTCTATGGCTGTAGATAGAGAAACAGATGCCAAGAATATGCAACTCAAACTCACAGAGCAAGTCAGTAACAGAAGATGCACTAGGTACTGTTTTAAACCCAAGAAACAAGACATAGGAGCTCTCTCTCTTCTTTTTTTTTTTTTTTTTTTTTTTTAGTAATTCCAGCATTGGTTTTATTCTTAGACCTTTGATGGTCACTGGAAATGGGAGCAAACAGGGGGTTACCTGGACGTGGGTAATTCTCAAAACAACTCATTCAGAAAGCCTTGTTCAGTACACTGCTGGCACTCACTTTCATTACCTGGTTGCTGTCTTTAGGAAGATGTACTGCAGGAAGAAACGTGCTGAGCACCAAAATTTGTCATGAAACGCATGCTTTATTGTCTCATCTTTCTATGCCAGGTAACCCCCAAATGGATGCCATGAAATGAACACTGCCTCTTCCTCCTTCCTATGTGGGTGGTGTTGGAACGTTGAGGGAGGAGAACCCTGTGAGCTGCTGGGGGTGTGACCTTTCAATCTGGCCTTTACACCCTGCCTTTCTGACTCCCTACGTTTCACCCCTCCGGTCACAATTTCCTAATCCATAAAATGTGTGGGTCAGGCTCCTCCCACTGCAACAACTTTCTAAGTGGTGGTATTGCAGTGTGCCAAATAAATGGAATAAATCAACATTCGCTCTTAAGACACGAGACCTCTACTCTCTGTGGTTCCTTACAGGAGAAGTTTAAATGTTCATGTTAAGAACAAAGTCCAAAGAGGAGCTAAATGCTAGCTTCTTATAAATGGCCCTGCAACACCGGGAGCAGAATTTAAGGCAAGAGTGTGGAGCCATGTTTACTTCTCCACAGCCAGTTGTTTTAACAAGCTGCAGGTCTGAGTAGAGAAAAGGCAAAGCCCAAATTTGGCTACATTTCTTTGGCAGACATTATGAGGTAAACAGTCTTCTAATTTATAGCAGCCCATTACTCAACACCTTGAGTTCATTGTAACAAAGTGCTGGAATGGAAATACAATGCCCTGCCCTCTCTCCCTCTACCCCTACTCACTTCCTCCATCTGCTTAAAATATTCGCTTCTAAGCACATAAAACCCATTAATGTCTCTAGGAGTTGGCTTGTTTTTTAATCAAGATAAATATGGACAACTTCAGAACAATTAAAAAGGTACTGGGTAAAAATGACTTCAACATATAAAATTCATTTATAGTGTATTATAGGCAGAGCCAATCTGTACAGCTATCATATTCTTCAATGACCCACTCTATAAATGCTGGCTTTAGTGTTTTTCTAATGTTGTTAATTTATCTATGGCTGTCACTCCGGGGCTGTTAACTTTGAACAAATGAGTGGTATTAATCACTAAGGGCCATTGGATGCCAAAGCCTGGTGTTAAATCAGCCCAGGAGTGGCACGTGTAAGCATCTTCAAAGTAAATTTTAAAAACTGCTCTAGCAATTGAAGTTTGTCATTGCAATGGGATTTGATGCTTTGGGTGTTGTAAACATAAGGGAACCCGGAACAGGCTGGAGAGGTCAATGTTGACGTGAGCCAGGACTGGAAAAGGGGCAGAGTTGAGAACATTGTCTCATGCCTGGTACTTGCTGTCTATGGGATACTCACTGTTGACTGTCGACTCAATACGATGTGACGATGGATTCTGCAGTGAAAATTCCCATGAAGAATGGAGGAAGCTCAGAGGTGTGGCAGGCCAGGCAGGTGATAGGAATAGGTGTATTAGAGCAGGTGTGCCTCTGAGTGCCAGGGAGGCTGGTGGATTGTGGAGCTCTGACTATCTCGTAGCCTAAGGGGCACAGCCATACTCACACCCAGCAGGCTGTTACCACGGAGTGTGAGCTCGATGGTACAAGTGGGCACCTGAAATCCATTATTTCTGTATGAAAGTTCTCAATTTTGGAAAAGCTGGCTGGCTTCAATCTGAGAAAAAAGAACACCATGTGGGCTTTATGAAACTTGTTTGGGGACAATAACTGGTCCAACTTGTGACCTCCAACATCTCTTGCTTAGGGTCCCGGAAGAGTAGATGTTGACTCAGGAGGACATTTTTTTCTGACTGCTTACTGAGAGATGTTGTAAAGAGGGGGATAACGGGCTGTCTTAGCTGTCTTATGTGGGATACATATTTTCTAAGAGCCAGTTCAGATGAATGAGTGAGTGCAAAATTTGATTTTCTAATTCCCAGGTTTAGAAACTCAATATTACCAATTTACTCAAGAGCCAGTGTAGCCAAACTCCACCCACACACGTATACACACTATTTCCACACACACACCAATATGATATTTGCTGCTGTAGTTCTAGGATCCTTTTCCCTCCACTGTGATTGCAATTTGTATAATTACAACTGAGTCAACATCGGTATCTATTAAATAACTACGCTTGGGTGAACCAAATTCAGGTAAGCATGTGAACAAATATAACTCATTGTCGAGTTCATTATAAACAATTATGAGACAATTTAAGGCTAGAAATACACAGAATTATATATTCAAAATATTATATATCTCTATGTATATCTGCAGCTTTGTATTGTCTCTTTGGAATTGATTTATGCAAATGTGAATATATTATATACATATGTATATTATCTAGAGCTCTGTTTGTAGATTTAAAATATATATGTATTTATAGCCTTATATTATCTTATTGGAATTTATGAAAATAGGAATATACTACACACATATTTACATTTTGAATTTGCACAAAGAATTTCAGAAAGAAAATACCTGTTTAAGTGTGTAGGTGTGTGTGGAAGCAGAAATGGGGTAGATGATCAGGGAGGAAGCAAGACTTTTTGTTATATATTTTAAAAATCATTTTGACTTATGAGATTTTTTAGTAGTATTACCTACTCAAAAAGAATAAAATTTTCATTTAAAATAACCTAAATGTAGCAGTGAACCAAATTCAGTGAGAAGTAGGCAGTGGTTCTCAGCCCTGGCTGTACGTTAGACTCACCTGTGGAGGTTTAAATCCTTATGCCTGATGCCTTCACTACATCCCACACTAATGAAATCAAAATCTTCAGAGCGAGCACCAGGCATCGATGTTTTTTACAGTCCCTCACGTGATTCCAATGTGCCCTCAAAGTTGGGAACCACTGAATAAGACCAAATGTTAAAAAATGTTAGATACTTAAAAAAAAATTCTTACCCATAACAGTTTAATCAAACCCTGGTTTTTCTTAGCAATACTAAGTACAAAACATATTGAAACTCTTGTTGCAGGCAGAAGCCATTTATGGAAAATAGCAGTGCTCATACTTGGGAGTTCAGGGTAGCTTAGCTTCAACAACCCACGAAGTCATCAGCCTTTGATTCCCTCCTTTTACTAGTTGGTGACAAAATCTCATGCCAAATTCTAAGTCATCTTCTACTCCTTTGAACATAGGTTTGAACATGGGGGAAGCTGGCTTGCTAGTCTGCCCACTACTTCATGCTTCTCATAGCTAGGTCATTGGAGAGCTATGTGCACCATTTATTCCCCTTATTAGTAATGTTCAACTTTTAATGAACCTAAAGATAATCTGAAGAAACAGTTATAAATGCACATTCCCTGTTGAACCTTCGGGATTCTGACTCAGTAGTTCTGGCTTGCAGATCAGGAATATAATTTTTTTTTTTTTTTTTTTTTTTTTTTTGAGATAGAGTCTCGCTCTGTTGCCCAGGCTGGAGTGCAGTGGCGCGATCTCGGCTCACTGCAACTCTGCCTCCCCGGTCCACGCAAATCTCCTGCCTCAGCCTCCTGAGTAGCTGGGATTACAGGCACGTGCCACTACGCCCGGCTAATTTTAGTATTTTTAGTAGAGACGGGTTTTCACCATGTTGATCAGGCTCGTGATCTGCTCACCTCGGCCTCCCAAAGTGCTGGGATTACAGATGTGAGCCACTGCGCCTGGCCAGGTATATGAATTTTTCTTTCTTTTTTTTTTTTTTTTGAGATGGAGTCTCGCTCTGTCGCTAGGCTGGAGTGCAGTGGCGCGACCTCGGCTCACTGCAACCTCTGCCTCCTGGGTTCAAGCAATTCTCCTGCCTCAGACTCCCTAGCAGCTGGGACTAGAAGCGAGCGCCACCATGCCCAGCTAATTTTTGTACTTTTAGTAGAGACGGGGTTTCACCATGTTGGCCAGAATGGTCTCCATCTCTTGACCGCGTGATCCGCCCGCCTCGGCCTCCCAAAGTGCTGGGATTACAGGCGTGAGCCACCGTGCCCGGCCAGGAATGTGAATTTTTAAGTTCCTTCAGGTGAGTCTGATGCAGGTGGTCCAAGGATCAAATCCAACTATCAGAAGGCAGTGGTGTGCTGGAACTTGTTCATACTGGCTTCTGAGAGTCAATTCTCACACATGCAGGAATTTTGTAAGCCAGTGGTTATCCTATGGGTAGCTTTAAATTAGCTACCCGTGTGTTAGAGGAAGTATTTACACCATGGAAATTAGTAAAGGCTAAGACTCAGGGTGTGTGTTTGTTTGTTTCTGGAGAGCAGTATTACCAACATATTAGTAGCACTAAATCATATTATTTTGGTTTTGGGCTTAATTGCTTTTAGGTTTAGCTTTTTGGGGTAGCTTTTTATTTTGAGATAGTTATGAATCCACAGGAAGTCACAAAAATACTAGAGTCCGATGATCCTTTCACCCAGCTTTCCTCAATGGTGACATCTCTTATGGCTGTTAATACAATATCAAAACCAGGAAATTAACATTGGTACAGTATTGTCAATTAGATTAAAAATCTTATTCAATTTTCACTAGTTTTTGCCTGGGCTCGTGTGTGTGTAGAACTGTTTCATCCCCACAAAGGGATTACCTTATGCTATCTGTTTATAGTCACACCTGCCCCTCTACCTCTGTCCCTGCCTTTGTCCCTTGGTAAAGGAACACACACATCTGCTCTCTACAATTTTATCCTTTTGGTAATGTTATATAGATGGAATCATATAGAATATAATTTTGGATACATTTTCCCCTAAGCATGATGTCCTTGAGATCCAACCCAGTTGTGTATATAAATAGTTCCTTTCTTGGCTGAGTAGTATTCTCTTATACAAATATACTGGTGTTGATTTTGTCATTCACCTAGTGAGGGACATTTAGGTTGTTTCTAGTTTTTGTCTACTATGAATAAAGCTATGGTGAATATTTATGTACAAGTTCTTGTGTGAACGTAACTTTCCATATCTCTGAGATAAATGCCCAGAAGTATGAGTGCTGGGTTGTATGTTAAGTGTATATTTACTTTGATAAGAAACTGTCAAACTGTTTTCCATAATGGCTGTACCATTTTTGCATTCTCGCCATCAGTGTGTGAGAGATAGTTTTTCCCTGTCCTCACCAGCATTGGGTGTAATCACTGTTTTTTTTTTTTTACTTTAGCTGTTCTAATAGATGTGTGCTGGTATGGTGTGTTAGGCCATTCTTGTGTTCCTATAAAGAAATACCTGAGAGTGAGTAATTTATAGAGAAAAGAGGTTTACTTGGCTCATAGTTCTGAAGGCTGTGCAAGAAGCATGGGGCCGGCATTTGCTTGGCTTCAGGAGACTCCTCAGGGAGCTTTGACTCCTGGTGGAAGGTAAAGGGGAGAAGGTGCGTCATGTTGCCAGGGCAGGAGCAAGAGAGAGAGTGGGGTTGGGAGGTGCCACACACTTAAACAACAAGATCTCCTGAGAATTCACTCAGCACCAAGCTATGACAGATATGTCCCCATGACCCAAAGCCTCCCACCAGGCCCCAACTCCAACACTGGGGATTACATTTCCACGTGAGATTTGGCAGGAACATATATTGAAGCTATATCATACAATATCACGGTTTTTTTTTTAGGCGGAGTCTTGCTCTGTCTCCCAGGCTGGAGTGCAGTGGCGCGATCTCGGCTCACTGCAAGCTCCGCCTCCCGGGTTCGCGCCATTCTCCTGCCTCAGCCTCCCGAGTAGCTGAGACTACAGGCGCCCACCACCATGCCCGGCTAATTTTTTGTATTTTTAGTAGAGACGGGGTTTCATCGTGTTAGCCAGGATGGTCTCGATCTCCTGACCTCGTGATCCGCCCGCCTCGGCCTCCCAAAGTGCTGGGATTACAGGCCTGAGCCACCGCGCCCAGCCAATATCACGGTTTTAATTTGCATTTCCTTACTGGTTTTTAAGGTTGAACATCATTTTATGTGCTTATTTGCTTTCTATATCTCCTCTTTGGTGAATATCTATTCATATTTTTTGCCTATTTTCTAACTGGATTTTTTTTTACCGTTGAGTTTTAAGGATTCTTTATATATTCTAGATACTAGTTTTTTTTTTTTTAATGTTGGATACACTGTTTCAAGTATTTTCCCCCACATTGCAGCCTGTCTTTCATCCTCTTAACAGGATCTTTCATAGAGTAAAAGTTTTAAATTTTGATGAAGTTCAATTCACCCAATTTTTCTTGTATGAATTGTGCTTCTGGTGTCATGTCTAAGAACTCTTTGCCTTAGGTTTAGTTTTATTATATCTTCTGTCATTTAGAAAACTGCTGTAAAAATCAGACATATTCACTTACTACATTTGTTGTAAAAAGCTCTGTGGATAGATGGCCTGTTTTATTACTCAAGATCTCCTGTATGACACTCCAGGAGAAGGATGACTTTTAGAACAGTGTTTCTCAAACTTCAATGTGCATATGAATCATATTCTTAAAATGCAGATTTATATTCAATAGGTCTGGAGTTGGCTTCAGATTTTTCATATCTAACTAGCTTTCCCTGGATGCTAAGGCTGATAGTCCGAGGACCACATTTTGAGCAACCAAGTTTTAGAGTTCAGTACTCCTCTGTCTGATATTTCTGATCACAGGAACTAAAAAACAAATCGTGTCTTTACTTCCCTCAGGAAAAAGAAGACCTAGATTCGAAGCCATCACTATAATACATGGATTGACTTATGCTTGGCATTTTTGTGTTCTTATTTACCTTGGTTCTAGTTCTCTACTTTTATTTCTAAATTTTATTTCCATAAATGTATTCTTGTAAATTTCCTCAAACCTTTTCTAGATCAAGGTACACTCTAAAAAAAATAAACCATCAAGTTTGAAAGGGAGGTTTTCTTTGTCCTGTGGACTCAGCGTACATGCTGGGATGGTATGTTTCCATTCAGGAAGTGGTTTCTTCCACGTGTGTTTTTGATTATGTTTCTGTCAATGTCTTTTTAAGTCATTTTGTACATCTGTGAATGTTCTGCTTCATCAAACTAGGTGATAAGTTTTCTGGGACAGGGACTGTGTCTTTAATTTCTTTTACAATCCCTTACTGATCCCAGAACACTAGTCGGCACATGGGTAGTGCTGGTGGTGGTGGACAGTGGGGAAACAGGGTTGAATACGGCTCTCTAGGAAACACATGACGTTGACAAGGCAGCACATGTTCCTATGAGCTTGCAGGACTTGACTCTGACCAGCTGTGCTCTACAGTTGCCTCAAAGCTGCTTGCTTGGAATGATTAGAATTGCTGGCTCAAAAGACTAGTCCTCAAGGGCTCTGTGGGCACAAGAGCAGGCGATTACATTAGAAGCCCTTTGAGGGGAAATCTTTAACACCCAGGAGGTTTTCAGGACGGACATTCACCTTTGAGACTCTTCCACCCATAGAGGCAGGAATTGTGGGGTTAGTGTAGCCAGAAGGAAATGAGTGGCTGATGTGTTTCTGGATTGCAGGGAAATTGACACCACAGCCAACACAGTGGCCAGATGCCTCAAGGAGACAGGGATATGGCATCCTATAGCCATGGATTCCTAGGGGATGAGGTCAATCTGTGTTGGAGCTGCCATCCCAGAGGTCAGCATGCTGGCTTCCAACTCTGCTGAGCCTGCATCCTGGTATGCATGAGCTGGCCAGGAAGAGGCTTGTCCCACCCTTAAACTAAGTGCAAAACTTTCTCGGGATTTACACTCCTTATCTTGTCTTCCCCTCTTTCCATTCTCATTGCCCTGCCTTCTGGACCAATGCGTTTGTTCTCTTACTGGTCCCTTCATCTCCAATGTCACATCATCCCAACACATTCTCCAAACTGCTGGCGGGTGATGGACCCAAAGGGCAAGTCTGGCCCTGTCAAATGCTTTAAGTTCTTTAGAGATCCTATGATGAGATCCACACTCCTTAGCTTGACTTACAAAGCCTTTTGGCATTAGGCTCAGCCCTTATGCCTACTTTCTTCTCTTTCTGTCTCATCTTTCTCATACACCCTTTTCTCCAGACCTGCTGAGCTGATCATCTGAAGATGTACTAAGCTTTTTCCTCTTCGTCCTCCCATAGGTCCTGTCCTTGGTCTAGAATGTCCTTTCCTCCTTGATTTCCTAGGTGACTCGTTATTATTTTTAACTGTAAACCTAAAATAGATGTCACCAGTTAGCCCAGATGAGGGGCACACTGTGCTTCCTCAGCATCCTACGTCAACCTGGATCTTGGCACCAATCCCACTGTTTTATAGTCTGAGAACTTCTGGGTCTGCACGAGTGACCAGAGTCTATTATTATGCCTTCCTTATACATGCAATCTAACTATGCACAGGGTTTGTATCCTGGGATTTCGCAAATAATAGTAAAATAAATCATTGCCACCTGAGTTGCTGGCTGAGTATGCAATGTCTGAGTTTGCAATGATTCAAGTGAGCCACTTCAAAGAAGGGACGCTACAAAGAAATGAAGGACAAGGCTTAAGGATCATCTTCTTTACTTCCATGGATGTGAATAGGGATTAGATAGGAAACCAAACAAAACAGAACACAGGCAGCCTCTCCAGCAAGGTCTTCTCTGAAAGTACTTGTCGCTCAGTTTATCAAGAAAAAAGTGCTGCTTTTGTATCTCAGATATCTGACATCTGAGTTGGCTTGGTCTTGGATTCCTAGAGGGTGGCTACACTGAGGGACAGAGATATTACTGCAAAATTCTTCTTTCTAGAACAACCGTGGTGATGGTTACCATTAGGTCCTCTACAGCCTTACTCCTTACAATAATACTCATTCCATCACTTTAGGAATGACAGCAGAGGGGTGTTATGAATTTCAAGGATGGGCTGAGGCTAATAGGAAAGGTGAGACCAGCAGTGAGCTGAGGATCTGTTTTGTTTTGATGGTTTGTTTTCCGGATTGATCAAACTCAGGCTTCAAAACAGCTGTGGTCAAGAGGCTGAATCAAAATATCAACCATGGCTCTTGTCATCCCTTCTCTCCAGATGATCCAGTTGCATGCTGACGTACAGAACCAGCACTGCAGTGCAGAGCGGATCTCCCAAACTGTAGCACCATAGTGATGTGAGAAACTGGGGCTTTCAAGCAGGAAGGAAGGGATGACTGTCCGATGTGCCCTACCTTCGGTGCTGTCCTTCCTCCAGAGAAATGAGGAGTCCTACTCATTGAATGGGTGTTTCTCTAAGCACGTCACTGGGGTTTTAGGCAGGAAAAGTTTCAAGTCTATTATTAATAATGATAAGATTTGCATGTATCGCTCCTTGGCAAAGTGACAGATGTAGACCAGAACTTTAAATTACCTACAGAGGTTTGAGACTGTGCCAATCAGTTAGGTTTCTGGAAAAACTGGCTTTGAAAGCCTGCAGGGTCATGCTTCAAACATTAATGTTTTACATGTTTTCTCCTCTCCCCTTTCACCATATTCTAATCAACCAGTTCGAATGGCCAAGACAAAACGTGGACTTTGATTTCTGTCAGTCAAGTAGTGCATTCCTTTTTTCTTTTTTTTTTTTAAAGGGGGAAAACTTCTAATTATTTAGCCATATATGTACTCTCTGTCTTCCATAGTCATCTGTTTCCCTCTAGCTCCTTAGACAGACTCCTTACAGCCCAATGTTAATGGGATCGAGGTTGCTGGCTCACTCCCCAGTTAGCTCACATGGATGAAAACTGTTTCGTGACCACTGCCTGAGCTCTTAATCCTGATCAAGAGCTTTGTGACCTAATCCCAGAAACAAACTCAGCCCTGCACCCTTAATTGTGCAATGCACATATGCTTCAAGTTCACTACGGCAGAAAAAATGCATGATTTCCTCATAATCTATGTCTTCTACTTGCAAAACTCAAAGAACAATTTTTGCTAGTTATGTGCATGAAGTTCAGTGTGGCAGGAATTTCTGATTCAGTTGATTTGGGAAACTGAGGGTAACAGACACTGCATAAGAACAGTCGCATTAAAATGTAAAAACTGGATGGTTTAAAAAGTCTTACCCAGACATACTGTACAATAATACCCATTCCATCACTTTAGGGATGACAGCTGAGGGGTGTTTTGAACTTCAAGGACAGGCTAATAGGAAAGGTGAGACCAGCGGTGAGCTGAGGATCTGTTTTGATGATTTGTTTTCCGGACTGATCAAACTCAGGCTTCAAAACAGCTGTGGTCAAGAGGCTGTATCAAAATGTCAACCATGGCCCTTGTCATTCCTTCTCTCCAGATGATCCAGTTGCATGCTGACGTAGAGAACCAGCACTGCAGTGCAGAGCAGAGCTTCCCAAACTGTAGCACCGTGGACATTACCTGTAATCTCAACCAAATGCAGATTCTGATTCAGGAGGTCTGGGCGGGGTGGTGAGAGGCTGCATTTCTGGCAAGTTCCCAGTGATCCCCATCCTTCTGGTTCGGGGATCACACTTTGAGGAGTAAGGCTGTAGAGGATCTGATGGTAATAATCAAAAGCCTTATAATGGAAAAGAAGGGCCAAACTTTAGACATAGCAAAGTATACTGGCTTAACTTGCCTACTAGTTACTATAACTCCAAGTAGCTAACTGCAATTGTTCTCAATGTCTGGGAACTCAGCGTTGGAGCATTATACATTGCCTTAGGACGTATACGTCCCCAGGAAATATGCTCAATGATCTAAGTCATTGTTTTCTAAACACTATATGTGTAATGATAACCACAGAGGACCTTTGGTTGAGAAAGGCTTGAGAAATGCTGAATTCTATCAGTGCTTCTGGAGACCCACTATGCATGTTGGCAGTAATAAAGGTTTTGGGTAGTCTTGCAGTGAGAACAAACCTGTTTAACTTTGATTAGGCCATTGTTTCTCAAACTTATTTGACTACACAACTTTTTTTTTCTGAAAATAATATTATCTTCCAAAGCAACAGATTTCAGTGGACTGTGGAAATTGTGGACTTGCCTGGCTTTGCCTAAGAACATTTTATCCGGGTCCAGGCAGAGTTCCTACTCTTCACAGACCCTGCCTTGGTCCTCCCTGCCTTCGTCTATTTGCTTATGTGCTTTCTTCCCCCATGAATAAATCTGTTAAATTTCTTGATGTTGCATGTTGGATTAATTTTGTTGTAACATATGTTGGCTGTGCATAAAGATTAGCCAGGCCCTTTGAAAGGTTGCTGAATCATTCATCCAGCAGCATCCTGGTAGGGGATTAATTGTGTGCAGCTGAGGCACTGCCGGCTTCACACGCCTTTATTACAGCAAGGAAGCTGCTGAGAGGCACTTAAAAGTTCTTAGAACCAGGAAGAGCCCCTAAGTAGGAGGCTTTAGGCAGCATATTATAACTAAAAGGAGGAATCAGTCTAGGGCAATTAGAAAGGCTATTCTTAATCTATTTTTCATTAGAAAGGCAATATTAATACAGAATTAATGGGCTTCTGCTTAAAATAGTTGTAATCAGTGGAATGAGAGAATGGATTATCAGAAAACAATCAGAAGTCAATTAAGTGTATTAAAATACACTCAAACCTGGGCTGCTGTTTTTTTTTCCTTTGCTTTATATTGATATTTATGTTAAAGGAAATGGGATGTTTTACTTTGTTCTGAAAGCATAATGCATATTTCTATTCCTTCCATAAATCTGTGTTCCCAAGAGTTTTTATTTTATTACTTAGTTGTTATTTTTAGAGACAGGGTCTCACTAGGTTGCCCAGGCTGGTGTCAAACTCTGGCCTCAAGTGATTCTCCTGCCTCAGCCTCCTGAGTAGCTGGGATTACAGGTGTGTGCCACCATGCCCAGCCCAGAGTTTTTATTAACTTCCGGAGTGCAAACCTCTGTAATGACTTTACCAATGTGAGAAAATGCATAGGAACCCCTTGTGGCTGTGATTAAGAAGGAGGGTAGAGTGTGTTCTTGCTCCACTCTTCCAATACTGACAGCAACATAAGACATTGTCTTACAGTCTTCCTCCTTTTTCTCTATCTTTCCAAACCTTACCCATTCCTCAAAGACCCCATCCAGTCCTGACCCTTACAGGAAGGTATCCAGGACAAGTCCTGGCTCTCCCTGCAGTGATCTCTAGTCAAATGTCTTGCAACACACAGGAGAACAATTTCAAAACATGTCAGATTTGTTCACCTTTCCTTCCTTCATTGACTGGAAGTTTTTCAAGGGAGAGAGCTTATCTTTCTTATCTTTAAATTGCACAAATAAAACCGTGGAAACTTTCTTTCAATTCCCCTGCCAATAGTTTTGGATATTTATTTTAACACATGTGGGATCATGGTATATATATTGTTCTTCAATTTGCATCCTTACTTTGCAAGACATCATAAAGATACATCCATGTAATAGATGGATTCTTTCTTTTAAACCACTACATAAATTCCATTGTATGGGTATCTCAGTTATTATTTTAAAAAATACCTTTTCTACTGAATAGGATTTAAGCTGTTATGAATTCTGTCTTTGGCTTCTTTTGTGCTCCCTACAGAGGTAGTTCTGTTCATGGTACTGCCACATGTTGGCTGGCTGCTTCCCATAAAGTTTTGGTCCAGCTCTGTGTTCTACTAAAATAAACCATGAAGCTGGTTAATAACAGTAACTAGTTAACAATGAGTTAACCCATCGAGTGGCCTTTGGAGGACTAGACTGGTTAAATGATGATGACCGTGATGATGATGATGATGATTCCTTGAGCACTATCTCCTCCTCTATGTCTTTGGCGTTAGGAAGAGTGGATAAAAAAGACACATCTCCACCTGGAGAGGAAGCGAGAAGCAAGGTGAGGGACTGCAGTTTGTTGGGTTCTCCTGTGGTCTCACATACAGGGTTATAGAATATCTCCCTGGGTTACATCTTAGAAGAGTAGAAGGTGGTCAGTTCCTTTTGGCACAACCAGGCATGAGCATAATTCATGAGAACAGGGGCAAAGAGTTCACAAATTCAAAAGAGAAGAGGCAACATAGCCCTGGAATTCTGGTTCTGCCAGAGCAAGGACTACCAGTGGGTATGAGTGCCCTGGGAGGTCCTGCCACTGCAGGGTGCACAGCCTGGTCCTCGCTGCTGTCTCTGTGCTATTGTGTGGCAGCTGCCAAGCTCATCCAAAAGATGACTGGAACAAGATGAAACCTTTTCTGTAAAACAGTAAACGCCATGTGTGGGTTAGAGAGGCACTCACACTGCCTCTCTAATGAACCAGGGAAGAGAAGGCAGAGGAAGTAGGGAGGGGCTCGATGGATGAACGGCCAACAATAGAGTGCAGACATGGCTGCTCTATCATCCCTGAGGTATGACAGAGGCCGACTGTGCTTGGTGGGGCCAATATCAGCAAAAATTTAACACATGTCACTTTGTGTGCTAAGGTGTTAAGGAGGGCTGGACTAGAAGGAAATTATGCCAAGGTGTCTCTTAAATAGTTTGCCTTGTTGATAGTTTATGTCTTCCTCCAGCAAAGTATTAATGTGCAGTGATATGCCTTACTGTGCAGATTTCAAAAGTTCAGTGGTGTCCCAAACAATAGATTTTCTCAAAATAGGAAACTTCAGAATTTTGAAGTGGCCAGTGGCAATGACTTTGTGGGCTGGCACTGCCTAAAGCACCAATTCAAAAAAAAATCACCTAGATTGCACACACACACACACACACACACACACCCCAGCCCATGACTCGTTGCTGTGGATGATTTTTAAACAAACTCTTATAATAACCTCCAAGTGCTGCCAAGCTGGTGTCCTTCCTGTTGGCATTAAATACCCCCAAAGTTACTTCCTATCATCCTCAACTTTCTTCCTATTTACTGTTAACTTCTCAATGAACAGCCTAGGGTTAAACAGAAATACAATGAATATACTTTAAATAATGGGATTTTCATGTATATGCTTCTGGGATAATGGCCCCCAATATGCCCCTGGGAACAAATTAAACTGCAAAGGTTTGCATCAGTGATTTGGATTTCCTGCTGAATTTGCTTTGAAAGAGTAAATACGTGTGGAATGAAGCTGCTTTGTAGATTTTTCTCTTTATACAAGTCCTCCCTCTGCCTTAATCACCTGGATTGACTCCTTGAAAACACAAATGGATGTAGTTCACTGAAGAGCATTTCCGAAACATGTGCCTTTTCCTGTGATGATGTATAATTAATCACCTCTGGGCAAGACAAACAAGTCAAGGTAGCTTTTAAAGACTCTACCAGTCTTTCTTCTTCTTTTCCTGTCTTGTTCTTGTCAGAAGAATCAGCTGCTCACCTCTGATTTTCTCTGTTCCAGGTCTAATGGGACCATGTACGCTCATAAGAGGCTCCTTCAAAACACTGTTCTCTCCCCTGAGTGCCAAGGCCAAGTCCACAGGACAGAAAACACATGGATGAAAAAAATACAATGATCTGAATCAGCACACACAAAAATCTCTGCAACTCCCAACCTCTTTCAATTTCCTTCCTGCTTCTTCCAGCTTTTCCTCATCACCAAGCCTTTCATGCCACAACCCTTTAGTTGTCCTGCACCTACCTGGCCATGACACCTTTTGCCAAGAAACAGCCACTCTTGCATATGTGCATTGCAGTGGAGATTCTCAAGGTGCACCTGCAGGTGAAATCGTCTTTCTTACTGAGCCAAGAAAAGTTTTATTCTCCAATAAAGGGACTAAAAGCATTAATGAGTAGATTGGGAAGTATTAGAGGAAGGAATGATGGCAGCTTCACTTTGTTTACTCATAAATAACTGCCTGGCATTGGCATTCTAGACATAAGTATATTTCTATAATTAGTGGCTGTGAGTTGAATTGTGTTCTCCAGGAAGATGCTGGATTTTTCTCGGCCCCTTTGCTGGGCATGCAGCCTGGGCCACCCCACCTATTTGGCCTGCTGGGATGCATCTGGCTTGTGCTCTGGCCTGCAGCTCCCATGGCTGCCACAACTGTGTGCTCAGCCCCCGCGTTTGGTGGGTCTTGTCCCATATCCAAGAAGAATGAGGTCACACTGAAAATTGAAGGGTTATGAGAGCAGAGAATTTTATTGAGTGAGGAAACAGCTCTCAGCAGAGAGGGGATGGGAAGGTCGAGTTGTCTCTCAGTGTGGCTGAGTCCAGGGTTTTTATTGGCTCAGAATAAGGAGGGCATGCTGATTGGTTCATGAGTATGCAAAGAAAGGCTAAAGCAAAAACACCACTCAAAGGTGAGCACAGCAGTGTAGAAAAACGGACTAGGAAAGGGTAGGTATATATAAAATAGGTGAAGGAGAATAAGAGGAAAGTGCACCAAATGGAAAGACAGGTTCTCAATCCAGTCCATGGATTTGACTTGCAGCTTGGCTTTCAGGCTTTAAACTGTCTTTGGCTTGGAGGTGGGGTTTCACCAGGGACACTCCCCTATCTGCCTAGCCATTTGTCTGCTTTGCACTGCTGTCAAAGTGTTAACCCAAGTATCTGTGGATGTGACCTTTTTTGGAAATAGGGTCTTTGCAGATGATCAAATTAAGATGAGGTCATTAGAATTTAACCATCACATTGTATACATAAAACATTGTGTTATGGGTTAGGTACGGTGGCTCATGCCTGTAATCCCAGCACTTTGGAAGACCGAGGTGGGCAGATCACCTGAGGTTTGGAGTTCAAGACCAACCTGACCAACATAGAGAAACCCCATCTCTACTAAAAATGCAAAATTAGCTGGGCATGGTGGTGCATGGCTGTAATCCCAGCTACTTGGGAGGCTGAGGCAGGAGAATTGCTTGAACCTGGGAGGTGGAGGTTGCAGTGAGCCAAGATCACACCATTGCACTCCAGCCTGGGCAATAAGAGGGAAACTCTGTCTCAAAAAGAAAACAAAACAAAACAACAACAACAAAAAACAACCAAGCCAGAAAAAATTGTGTTGTGCACTGTAAATATACATTTTTTGTTTGTCAGTTATACCTCCATAAAAAGAAAGATGAGGTCATTAGGGTGGGACCTAATTCAATATGACAGGTGTTCTGATGAAAGGTGAAATTTGGACACAGAGACAGACAAGTACACAAGAAGAACACCACTTGAAGACAGAGGTGGAGGCTCGGGGGATGTGCATACAATCTAAGGGGCACCCAAATCACTAGTGAACCACCGGGAGCTGGGAGAGAGGCGTGGGGCAGCTTCCCCCTCATGACCTCAGAAGGAACCAACCTTGCTGACACCTTGATCTTGGACCTTCAGCTTCTAGAACTGTGAGGCATTAAATTTCTGTCGTTCTAAGTTGCCCAGGTTGTAGCTTATAACATCCCTAATAATACGATAAATTTTTCAGGAAGGGACAAAATATTGACCTTTGTAGAGTGGATTCGTTTTGTTAGGCCATAACAAAATACCATAGACTCAGTGGCTGAAACGACAGAAATTTATTCTCTCATAGTTCTGGCAAAGTGCAAGATCAAGATATGGACATATTTGGTTTCTCCTGAGACTATGAGCCTCTCTCCTTGGCTTGGGGATGGCCACCCTCTTGCTCTCTCCTCACACAGTTGAGCCCTAGTGTCTGTTCCCCTAAGGACACCAGTCATATTGGATCAGGGCCTCACTACAACAGCCTCACTTAATCACCTCTTTTAAGACCTTCTCTCCTAATACAACTACATTCTAAGGAAGTGGGTTGGGATTTCATTATATAAATTTTGGGGGGATGCAAGTCAGCCTGTAACAGAGAGGAAAGGAGCGGGGCTATGGCACGTGAAGCACCTAGGTATGGAGAGTCAGGGCATTTGAGAAGAGAGGACACAGAACATCTATCTGAACAAGTGATCAGATAATTCCCAAGGCCCAGTGCTTCAGGCCTGAAACATAATGTGCACTAAAACAACATCAGGAACTCAGGTTGCCTCTCCTATTGCAGCCTCACATTACCGAGTAGCCACACACCTGGACTCTGCCAGACTTCAGGTTGTCTCTGGATCTGGCACTGCAGAGGTGGACTGGCCATGCCTGAGGCCCCAGGACAACCTGCTCTCATGGCACCAGGCTGAGAAAAGAGGCTCCAAGCCCTGGACTTCCTGCTAAACTATCTTCCTATGCTCGCTCCAACTGGTCAAAGTTGTCGCCTGGTGCACAGAGTGTCCTATTGGGTCTGGTGCCAGCTCTGTTTAATTCTCCTTGTGTAAGGCAGGCTAAAGACTCAAATGAGGGGAAAGAAGCAAGATGGGGAAAGGGAGGGAGAGCCAGAAAGTGAGGAGGGCTAGGAAAGGAGCTATTGCTCCACAAGAACCAGCCTTGCACACACCAAGTCAGATGCTGAGGCATAGATAGGGGTTATCTCTGCTTACCTCTTCTTGACAACTTCAGAGAACAAAATTGAGCACATTATTTAAAAATTGCTAGGCTTCCTGAAATTGAGATGTATGTTAAAGGGGGGTTCGGGGGGTCAGAGAACTGTCTGAGAATTGCTGTCCTAGGTGAACAAAATTAAATATTGGCTGGTAGGCCAGACGTGAAGGAAGCTGTGCAAACAGACCAGCCTCTACCTCCCCAGCCTCCTCATCTCTTCCCTGTGTCTCTGTTTGATTTGGGACTTATAATAGGATAATGGAATCTAAAAGCATTTTTCTTTCCTGGTAAGATCTAAACAGTAGCCACCATAATATATTAGGCCAGAGTACATATGCTGTGTTAAGATAAAGGGGAAATGATGTATTTTTAAAGAGCTCTTATTTAGTTCTAACTTAAAAGCAACCGTGTAAATTTCTTTCAAGTAATGTTTCCTTAATTATTCATTTTCCTTGGCACTAGTTAAAGAGTCCAGTAATGATTTCTGTCTCTTTATATTTAGTCTATTATTGTTTGAAAAAGGCCAGAGGAAGGCCAGAGCAGTGCAAAAATGATATTTGCCTTTTTTTTTTTTATTACCAACAGCCAATGTAAAGGGTAATATAATCACCGGCAGCTGAGAGACAATGACATTTTTATAGACCTTCTGGCAACGCTGCAGTGTGAAAGATCCTGACAGGTATTTGGCTTTCCAGCTTGTTCTTTCAACTGTATTTCTCATCAGACTGACTGCTGGGCGAGCAGGCTCGAGGCAGCCCTGCGTTTCCCTCAACACAGCATTTTAAGAGCTTGAACAGCAGCTGTCTGTTTAAATCTGGCGATTTTATAGATGGGAACCAAGGACACATGCCTGCAGGGCCCCCATTCGTGCAGTCCCCTGGGGCCCTCACCGTGGCCCCGTGGAACCTCCAGTTGGATTCTCAAATTCCTTGCAAACTTCAAAGGCTGGGAGAACATTACTGTCGCACTGAGACACGCAGGGCTCATTATAATTTAGAATTTTCTCTTTGATTGTGGTCTTCCTGCGAGATCATCAGAACGCTGGTTCATGCATAAGAATCCACTGTTGTTCCCTCTCTCCTAAGGAGGACTTAGCATGAGGCTGCTTTCTCTGCACCCCATGATCTGGGTAAATTCCTGAGTATCTTCCCAGGATCTTCCTAGGCTGTGCACTTTGAGACCCAGATGAACAGCCTCGGTGCTTAGACTTCTTCAGCCAGGGTGGAAAAACAAGCATCAGATTTCTACCTCGAATGAAATGATGCAGCTCAGATGCAGGACAACTGAGAGAGGCATGCGTTTTCTTTTTGCTCCTTTTAGCTGTGTGAAGTAGAAGGGTGCTCTCTCAAACTTCTAAGGGGATCTAACTTTTTTCTGCGGCTCCTGGAGCGGGTATAGATAAAGTATTGGGCAGATGATCATGGATGTCTTGCTTTGAACTTGCGATCATGGAACATGAAGGACTAAAAGCTAATGGGCACAGTCAGGAGGTGAAAAGATACATTAATAAACAAATAAGTTAAAATTAAGAATACAGGCTTTCATAAGGACTGCCCGTGTATTGCAGATTTTTTTCCCCCATTTCATTCTCTGTGTTTTTTTTTTTTTTTTTTTGAGACAGAGTCTTTCTCTGTCGCCCAGGCTGGAGTGCAGTGGCGTGATCTTGGCTCACTGCAACCTCTGCCTCCCGGGTTCAAGCAATTCTCCTGCCTCAGCCTACCAAGTAGCAGGGATTTCAGGCAGCTGCCACCACTCCTGGCTAATTTTTGTATTTTTAGTAGAGACGGGGTTTCACCATATTGGCCAGGCTGGTCTCGAACTCCTGACCTTGTGATCCGCCCACCTCAGCCTCCCAAAGTGCAGGGATTACAGGCATGAGCCACCAAGCCCGGCCTCCTATGTCTTTCTTTAACCATTGGCTGGATCCTGTGGGCATTGAGGCTGTTGTGCCTTTGGTGAACTAAATCCCCTTTTGACTTTATGTGAGGAGTGAGAAAACTTTCCTCTTTATCCTGTCCTAAGCATTCGGGAAGGATTTCCTTCCCACTCCCCTCCTGCTACAGTGATGGCTCCTCTTGAAGCTGGACGGTAAAATCAGCTGAATGGAAGCTAAGCTCCAGTGGGCTCGGCCAGTCTCTAGGTTAATCCTAGGTAGTGAAGACACCTTTGTTAGTATAGTCGGCTAAGATTTCTATTTACTCTTGTCCTGTGGGATTATTGAGAATTGAGTTTCCAAAGCACATACGGGACCCAGAGACTCTTAAATCAGGAAAAAGCTACATGGCTCAAAACTAATTCCCTTAGTACAGAGCTAAAAACAAACAAACAAAAACAAAAAAATAAAACAGGCCTGAAGAGGTTAAGTGACTTGCACAAGGAGCTGGGGGCAATTAGGAGGCAGAACCAGGCACAACTAGGAGCCTGGTCCTTCTCAGACCTTTCTGGATGCTTCCCAACGTCCCGCCCCACCTCCTTCCTTAAGCTAAAGGGTCTGTATAGGACTTCATTGTTATCCCCTCCCCCTCCTTGGCACTGTCTTTGATGTTTAACTTGATTTTGGAGGGGGCAAAGAAGTTAGAAGTCATAAAGAAATTTAATTATACTTTTTTTTTATTTTTTGGAGACCGAGTCTGGCTCTGTCACCCAGGCTGGAGTGCAGTGGCGCAATCTCGGCTCATTGCAAGCTCTGCCTCCCGGGTTCACGCCATTCTCCTGCCTCAGCCTCCCATGTAGCTGGGACTACAGGCGCCCGCCACCATGCCCGGCTAATTTTTTTGTATTTTTAGTATAGACGGGGTTTCACCATGTTAGCCAGAATGGTCTCGATCTCCTGACCTCGTGATCCGCCTGCCTCGGCCTCCCAAAGTGCTGGGATTACAGGTGTGAGCCACCACGCTCGGTCCAAAACTAGGAGGTTCCAAAGATGCTTAATTCTTTCAACTCCAATAGCAAGTCAAACCTGGCCCAGTGTTTGCTTTTAAACTGCCAGCAAAAATACGACCGATGGAATTACTTGTCTCTGTCTTGAGATAGTTCCCAGGTGCAGAATAAGAAGTTTTTAACTGTCCAAGAAGCACTTTGCAGTGTCATCTTTGCCTATTAAAACAGTTTCCCCAGCTTCCTGTGAACCGAACATGTACATGTTTAGAAAGCGGTGTCTTCCTGTGTGTGAGTAAATATATCCATATAAAATTCAAGCTCTATTGTTACTGTGTAATTGGAGACACCCCAAATATTTGCTTTCTATGAATTCAGCTTTATTGGTGGTATTAAGCAAAAATAAAAATAATTTCCATATGCTTCTAGAAGGAATATAGAACATTTCTATGCTGGTTAGTCTGTTTGCCTCAACCTCCATATCCATTTTCTGCCTTCTCTGCTGGCCTCTTTGCTCCAGGAGACCAACCCCTAAGGGTTATAGCGGTGAGGCTGTCTTGTAGACTGGTTTCCAATTGCCTTCTGCCATTGGGAAATGCCCTTAGGAGATTAGAGGGCAAGAGGAGAGAGAGGTACCATCTTTCTCCTTGCTCTTTGTTGCAGTGGGCTCTGTTTCTGGTCTGTACACCTCAGTGAACACCGTTCCTGCTGGGCCTCCCTGACATCCTCCTCGGCTCCAACTGTCACTGGGCTCCAGTAACACCAAGTTGCCTCAGGCCTGGGTATGGCTACCCAATAAAATATAGGACATCCAGTTAAATTTAAATTTCAGTTAAGCAACTAGTAATATTTTTAGTATAAGTAAATATAAGTGCAATATTTGGGACATACTTGTACTAAAAAATTATTTGTTATCTGAAATTCAAATTTAACTGGTGTTCTGCATTTTTATTTGCATCTGGTGACCCTAGGCCAGGGGATTGCAATGGCCTCCCATGTTGCTAGTCTCTGGGTGCCTCTCCTTCACTCTTTCCCTTAAATGTGCCCACAGTTCTGTGTGTCATCCCTCCCTTTAAGAGAATTACAATCTGAGTTAGATGCTGTTTCCTTCTGGGGTGATGACTGATATCCTGCCAGTACATAACAGGCCAAGGGAAGCACTGGGAAGGGGTTACACTTGGGGCTACAGCTCCTAAGACACACAGAAACTTCCAGGCATCCTCTGATTGAGCCTGTAAACCTTTTGGAATCAGGATGAGGTTGAGGAGGTGGGATTAGGCTGAGGGGGCGGGGATTAGGTTGAGGGGGTGGGGATTAGGCTTAGCGGGGACGACTTTGGGCAGAGGGGGTGGGGATTAGGTTGAGGAGGTGGGATTAGGCTGAGGGGGTGGGGATTAGGCTGAGGGGTACTAGGTTGGGCAGAGGGGTGGGGATTAAGCTGAGAGGTGGGGATTAGGCTGAGTGGGAGGGGATTGGGGTGAGGGTGGGGATTAGGCTGAGGGTGTGGGGATTAGGCTGAGGGGGCGGGGATTAGGCTGAGGGGTGGGGATTGGGCAGAGAGGAAGCGCAAGGTGCAGGTGTAACAGCGCTCAGCTAAATTTAGGGATTGAATTGCTTCACCTCTTCCTTTTTGCCAGTCTTAGCCTTACAGCCCCACTGTATTATAAAGCAGTCATAAGAACAAAAGCTTGGTATTTTATTCATTCTTTCAACAAATATGTATAAAACCTTGCTGCAAGCCTAGTTCTGGCTAAGACACTCTTCAGCCATCTAATCTGTTTCTATTTTTATATTAGTAACCTTTGATAGGTTTTCAGACAGTCCCAGATGACTGAGTGTTGGGACCCTTTGTCCTGGGTCAGGGGGATTGCAGCCTAATGTTTCAGTGCTGTGTCTCCTCCCTCACCCAGTAGGTAGTTTTAGAGCTACTAGATTCTTACAGCTTGTGTCAAGTCCCGTTTATTGCTCAGAAATCAAGAGGAAAATCCACTCTGCCAACTCCCTTGGGATTGTTCTCAGTCGAGGGTGGTAATGGTTCCTCTTTAAAATGATGCTGGAAAAAGTGGGCTTTATTCCAAATGCAGAAAATTGTGTAGGTCAGCAAAACCTGAGAGAAGAGGCAAGGAACAATATACCCATGTCAGAGGGGCTCTCTGGACCCTAACTTTTTCAACACCCCATTCTAATGTGTGTTGAGGTTTTAAGAAAATTAGTGCATCTTTTAGCCACTAAATTCATCAAACTATGGGCCTTTCCAAGGGAGAGATGCTATTTCCAAGATGTTCATATTCTCAGGACTCAGCACAGTGCAGGCATAATGTGTGCTCCTGAATTAATCTAACGTCCTTATCACCAAGGAACTAGGCCGTTGTGTGTATTAGTGGAGTCTCAGCTAGCTGACTCCTGCCTTGTAAGTGCCAAATTTTAACTTGAACCTTATTTTTACTTTTAAATCAATTTCATTGAGGTAATTGGCATGCAATAAGACACACCTCCATTAGTATAGAGTTTGGAGAATTGACAAATATATACATCTGTGCAACCACTTCCCAATCATTATATAAATCATCTCCATCAACCCCAAAATTCCTTTGTGGCCCTTTGTGGTCCTTTGGAGTGGCCCTTTGGAGTTAAATCTCTCCACTTGACCATTTTTGATGGGAATTTGTCTAAAACACACCCACTCCACCTCATTCCATGAGAATACCCAATGCAAGTGCGTTTACTATTGACTCTCCGAAGCCTTCATTATGAATATCAGTTTCTGTGGTATCTTTAGAAGTGGGTGAGGGAATTAGGCTATTTTGCCTCTAATAAACTTGCACTGTTTTGGCTGGGCACGGTGACTCACGCCTGTAATCCCAGCACTTTGGGAGGCCGAGGCGGGCAGATCACGAGGTCAGGAGATCAAGACCATCCTGGCCAACACGGTGAAACCCCGTCTCTACTAAAAATACAAAAAAAAAAAAAAAAATTAGCTGGGCGTGGTGGCAGGTGCCTGTAGTCCCAGCTACTCGGGAGGCTGAGGCAGGAGAATGGCGTGAACCTGGGAGGCAGAGCTTGCAGCAAGCCTAGATAGCGCCATTGCACTCCAGCCTGGGCAACAGAGCGAGACTCTGCCTCAAAAAAAACCAAAAAACAAAAAACAAAAAACTTGCACTGTTTTGCTTGGGAGGTTCTTGTTGGCTGTTGTAAAATTGTTAATCTTTTCTCTTACACATACTTGTCACTTTTATTGTACGTGTAGTCTTTTTAAAAATCAGTGTTCCTGTTTCTGTTCAGCATCCCTGACCCATTTTCTTTCTTTCCTCTTTTTTTTTTTTGAGACGGAATTTCACTCTTGTTGCCTAGGCTGGAGTGCAATGGTGCAATCTCGGCTCACTGCAACCTCCGCCTCCCAGGTTCAAGCAATTCTCTTGCCTCAGCCTCCCGAGTACCTGGGATTACAGGCATGCACCACCATGCCTGGCTAATTTTTTGTATTTTTAGTAGAGATGGGGTTTCACCATGTTGGTCAGGCTGGTCTTGAACTCCTGACCTCGTGATCCACCTGCCTCAGCCTCCCAGAGCGCTGGGATTACAGGCGTGAGCCCCCACGCCCGGCCCCCGACCCATTTTCTTATTCGCCTCTTGTAATCTACTATATGGGTCAAAACACCAGATAATCAATCTTATTAAGAATTAAAAAAATAAGTAGGGCACTCAAGAATAAATGGGTCCAGATTTAGTGCATGGACTTGGTGGCATGTGTTTGCTCAAAAGTCTTTTATTCTCCTGGCTCTGGGCTTTGGCTATGTGAAGCCTGGCCATCCTCAGTGCTCAGCTTTTCTTTGGCTCAGCAGAGGAAGCACAAGTCTGTCTCTTTGATTGCCTCGGGGTGCCATTTTCCGCACCCACTTCTCCAGGCCAAATGAGAGTGATTTCACCCATGCCACAGTTAGAATTTCCAACTGCAGAACGCAGAAGCTTTCTGTTAAATTCTAGCAGTGTTTTCTTTGAGAGTTTTCGAACAACTGTTTTATAGCAACTATTCTAGTTCCACCACCTGAACTCTTTTATATACAGTAATTTTAAAAATCTCCTATGGTGTCTCTTTAAGAGCCTCTCCAGTTGGCAGCCTTTTCTCTTTGGCTTCTTACCTAGCTCTGTCCTTCTTTGTCCTGCTCTGCAGCATCACTGAGAACTGTTGTGTACGTTGTACACAACGTGGGGCTGTGGGGCTGTTGGCCACACTGTGGCCAGACTGTGGGGCTCTTGGCCACACTGAATGGGCCCACAAGGGAACACCTGGGACACCCTACATTCATTTGGAAATGGCCAAGAGGACTTAGAAAGAAAAAAATTGATCCCCCCATTTCCAAAGAATGGGGGTAAATGTGGTTGTGAGTTCTTATTGCTTGGTGAGTTTTGGGTATTCTTCGTTCATGAAATAACATTCAACAGTGGTGTGCAGGCTGCAAAAGGCAGATGAACTTCAGCAACTCTTCCTCAACATGCTGTAAAGGGATTACTCTGGGTCCTAACCTCTGAAGCCTGTGCGGGCATTCATGATGAAGGGTGACTCATCACTTCCTTGACTCTTAGGCTGTGAAGAATGAAGGTGGGTGGCTGGACAAGTCACTGTGATCATGGCATTTTGCATTGATTGTGGAGCCTGTTGCTATACAGTGGAGGGGCATTTGTAGGTGGTTTTGAAAAGTAGAAGTCCAGAGAGTGAGGAAAGAGGGAAAAATCAACAGAACTGGGAAAGATGACACATATAAAACCTGAATTTAGTTTAAAAAACTTTTAAAGTTACTTCTAACAGATAAATTGATCTTGTTTTAGATCATTTTATATAGAAGGTAAATAGTACAATTTTAATCTGAAATGCAAGATAAAGATGAATTGTTTTCCAACAGTTTGTGCAATTTTCATGCAAAAAATGAAGGATACAGTAACTCCTTTGTAATGGATAATTTCTGGATGGTTTCTCATTTATGGACTGAATGTATACTCTTCCTCCTGCTCCCACGCAAACTCATATGTTGAAATCCTAACCCTCAATATAATGGTATTGTGATGTGGGGCCTTTGGGAGGTGATTAGGTCATGAGAGTGGAGCCCTCATAAACGGGATTAGTGCCCTCATAAAAGAGATCCTGGAGAGATCCCTCTCTCGCCCTCTTTCCACCAAGTGAGGATATAAGAAGTCAGCCATCTGGAAACTAGGGAGAGAACACTCATGGAACCTGACCATGCCTGTACCTTAGACTGACCTTAGACTTCTAGCCCCCAGAATTGTGAGATATAAGTTTCTACTGTTTATAATCCACCCATCTGTTTTACTTTGTAATAGCAGCTTGAACGGAGATAGGTTCCATTTGCACATGATCTACCTGGGTCACCTATGGCTCGTCCTGCTTTGCTGTTCCTCCAACATTCACCGAGACCTGACTTTATATTCTGTACATATTTGCTGACTTATGTAACATCTGTTTCCCTCACTAGTGTGTAACACCCATGAAAGGAGGTGTTTTATGTGTTCATTTATGCATTCTTAGTGCCTAGGATGTGCCTGGCACATAAAAAAGCTCTCGATAGATATTTGTTAAATGACTGAGTGAACACCAGTGGCAATTTCTTTAAAAAAAATTGATAGCATTGAAAAAATATGGTGGCAAAAGTAATACATTTTCACAGAAGATATTCAGAAAATATAGAAACAGAAAGAAAAAATAAAAATTAACCCCAATTTCACAATGCAGACACAATAACATAAACATTTTGATGTTTATCCTTCCAGGAGTTTTTCAAAGCATTCGTTGGCCTATCTAGCAGGGACTGAGTGAGATGGTACATTGTATATTTATCAAAAGATGCTTCCAGTTTCACCTTGGCCTGGGCAACTGCAGACAGTCTCCTTGGATGATGCTTGTGACTCTTCCCCCAACACCTGTAGTGGCCCCTCATGGTTGGGTACATGGGTCCCAAAGCTGAGCCTGAAGTTGATGCTGGGAACTGAGTCACCAAGGGCATGGATGCTTCCATCAAGGCAGACAAGATTTAAAAACCTAGTTTCGGTGGCACTAATGAGACCAATAGCAAACCCAGCCTGGGACGTCTTAGGAGACTGCTCACAATTTCCATTTCTCTCTCTGCTCAGCGTTTTTGCACAATCATGAAGAGTTTGGAGAGCAGGAGGAGGCCTCAAGAAGGACATCCTGAGCTTCTTGATAGTGTGTCCGTTGAAGGCCTCATCACTTAATTATAAAGAAAAGTTTTGTTATTAATTTGTCTCCTAAGATTAAATGGATCATATTTATCATTAGATGCTTTTTAAAAAAATAAAATTTACTCCTATTTATTTTGATTCATTTTTTATCATTTCTAAACACTTCCGAAAATGATAGGCTTCCCTGGATGAATGCTTGCTTCTCTGACCTGTATAAATTTGCAAAAGGATGAAAAGCAAATAGGAGGAAAGACTTCAAGGCCTGGTGTCTTAAGTTTGTCCCCCCCATGAGGAGATAAGGATTCAAGTGCAAGGGGTTCATTTTGGAGGGGGATCTGGGAAGCACCAGGAGGGGTCGAGGAAGTGAGAATGGGCAGGAAAGGGAAGAAAGCCAATTCAGGTGTGCCCACAGCAGGCTATGTCAGAGAGCACTGGTGCTTCCTCCCATCGGGACTTCTGCCAGGGCATGTAGATGCACCTCATGCCTGATGGATGCAAAGCTGAAGCATCTGGCACTGATGCTCATTCATGATTGGTTGCAGGCTGCTTCTGTAGGGGGTCACCCCCTGGTCCTTCTAGCCTGCCCTGTGCACAGGTTGAGGACACTCCTGTGGCTGGAGAAAGCTGGATCTGAAGGTTGTAGAAACTTGCGGAAAGAAGCCATCAAAGTGACTTGGAAAGGTGAGTGCCTGCAGAGGGGCAATGCGTGGGATAGCTGCCTGGGAGATTATTGAGCCTGGCTTCACTGCTAATACAGTGCTGTTTTAATTTCCACTTGGGGCCAGACGCGGTGGCTCTCACCTGTGATCCCAGCACTTTGGGAGGCTGAGGCAGGTGGATCAACTTGAGGCCAGGAGTTCGAGACCAGCCTGCCTAACATGGTGAAACCCTGTCTCTACTAAAAATACAAAAAATTAGCCAGGCATGGTGGTGCATACCTGTAATCCTAGCTATTTGGAGGCTGGGGCACGAAAATTGCTTAAGTTTGGGAGGTGGAGGTAGCGGTGAGCTGAGATTGTGCCACTGCACTCCAGCCTGGGTGACGGAGAAAGACTCTGTCTCCAAAAAGAAAAATAAAAAATAAAAAAAAATAAAAATTCCATTTGGCCATGTTTCCTTGCTAATAATAGGCTACTTAGATGGAAGGCTACTTGATAATAGGCTACTGGATGGCCAGCTCTGTACTTGGGTCAGTCTTGCTAAAAGGCAGGATTCCCTTGAGGGGTGTGGGTGCGGGGCAAAGTATTGACAGCTAATTGTCATAATAAGGATACCTCCTTTCTGGAGGTAGGAGTCTTTAATTCATTCCTGGGCAGCATTGTCTATCTTCCCCCTTCAACCCTAAACATCTCCCTAAATATCTCCATGTCTGTTGTGGAGGTCTAAAAGGACCTCAGGCTCCTGTGGGCATCTCACTGGGTGACCCTTCCCTCAACCTTAGCAAACCTTCCTTCTGGGGACCCCTTCTCTGCATTTGTCTTGGTGGCAAAAGTCTGACTGTTAGTGCTGGACTCTTCGTTTATGGTGAGAGAAAAAGGGGAAGAGAAGCATCCTGACAGCCACAGATTTAAAAAATGAATTTTGTAAGCAAAATATTTCATACTGCCTGGAGATCTTTTTTTTTTTTTTTTTCAATTGAGACAGAATCTCACTGTGTTTCCCAGGCTAGAGTGCAGTGGTGCGATCTCGGCTCACTGCAACCTCTGCCTGCCAGGTTCAAGCGATTCTCCTGCCTCAGCCTCCTGAGTAGCTGGGATTACAGGTGCTCGCCATGACACCCTGCTAATTTTTGTATTTTTAGTAGAGATGGCGTTTCACCATGTTGGCCAGGCTGGTCTTGAACTCCTGACCTCAGGTGATCGAGCCACTTCAGCTTCCCAAAGTGCTGGGATTACAGGCATGAGCCAACACACCTGGCCAGATCATTTTTATGGTTATATTTGTTGTATTGAAAAAACCGGGCTCTTTGGATTTCTCCATTAATTTTTATACCTTTCCATTGTTTATGTCTGCAAAGAATTTTTCAAAATGTCTGCTATTATGATATTCATATACCAGAAAGTTTTTTAGGGCTTTAGGGCTATAATGATTTAAAATCTATCTATCTATCTATCTATCTATCTATCTATCTATCTATCTATATCTATCTCTATCTATCTATATATAGATTTTTATGCTCACACACACATATAAATATAATCCAAATATATATAATTCAAGTATATTATAATTCAAATATGCATATATATATACTTTCATCAAGAAAAATCTCTATGCACTGACATGGGGCTATATCTGTAAACAATAGTTAGAGAATAGTAGGTTTGTGAACAAGAGCAACAATCCCTCCTCCCCTTCTGCCCTCACGACCCTTCCTCTGTTTAGAGAAAGGTCTGGAAGAAAGCGCACGAGACATTTAACAGTGTTTTTGTGTGAAGAGGAGATGGCTAGGTAAGGAGATTTTCACATTTTATTTTACATATTTCCCTCTTGTTTGATTCTACTTTCAAGAAGCATGAACTTTTACAATTAAAAAATTTAAAAAATCCCAAATCCACAGCCTTTCCCCTCTTCCAGAGGTGCCATAGGAAGCCCCTCCCCTCTTATGAGAGGCGTCATAAAAAGAGGCATCCCCAGCAAAGGCTTCCCAAGATGGGCAGTGCCACTTTGAGTGGTGGCCAGGGGCTAGAAGAGGTGGCCTTCTCTGTGCCTTGAAGATATTGAGCTGGGTTCTGCTGCAGCAGAAGATGGAGATGGAAGTATGCAGAAACCAGCTCTCTCCACCTGATGGGAAATAGAGCATTGCTACAGGAAGGCAGGTCCAGGGTCAGATGAGTAAGGGACACAGGGTAAATGCCAACAGGCAAGCGCCCCTAGGTGGTTGGATACTTATAGTGACCGATCCCACAGAATGGTGGGCAAAAGGATGCCGTGGGCACATTCGTTCCTATCACACTGCCCTCAGCTGCGCCCTGGTTGCCCCACCCCATCCCAGGAAAGGGAGTGATCATCTGATCGGTCAGAATCCGAGGCACTCATGGAGACGTACTTGTTAAGATAAAAGGACCCTGAGAATTCTTACACTTACAGATTGCGGACAAGGAATAGCCAAGGAAGGAGGCAGAGCAGGAAGCCTCAACATTTAGGTGGAAAGTGTAGAGCCTTATCTTCGAAGCAGAGTATTATATTGAATGTCTCCATTCAATTCAATTAGACAAATATTTATCAAACTGCTAATAGAAAAACACACTGCTAGTCTCCAGTACCACCGAAGTGTTTCTTGACTTTAAGGAACTTATTGTAAGAGAAATGGAGAGATGGACATTTATCAGGTTGTACCATATGAAATGCCAAGATTCCACCATTTTGATCCACAAAAACTGGTTTCGTATGAAACAACCTAATGTAATATGAGAAAAATGCAATTATTATTTTCACAGAGTTTTTAACAATGGTATTTGTATACACATACTTGCTAGTGCTCAGAGTGAAATCTCATTAAAGTTGTCGCCGTGAGGGTTATCTTCTGGCACTGTCCCCATCCACGTGTTTGCGGTTTTTGTGCAATTACCTTTGCACCAACCTAATAGTGATGTTTCTTCTCCCACAGCTGGGTCTATAAGCTGTGTGGGTGAGGGGAACCAGGGATTCAGGGGCTTTGGGAGGCAGGCAGAATTCCATCCTGCGTTCCCAGAACAAACACAACCTGGAAGGTGATGCAGCACCTCTCTCCTTGTTTTCTCTCCTCAAGGAGAGGGGATTCAGCAGGAGACCGGAAATCCCCCTAGTTCTTGAGGCTTCCTGAGCATGTGACCAGTGCAGCTCTTACCAGGTGGCCTTGATTGAGGCTAGATGAATAATAATGAACTGGGCTAGATGAATAATTAACACATTATTGATATTTTCATTTAGTTACTCTTTCTTAAGAATAGCTTCCCTGTGAGAACTGCATGATGAGGAGGGTGAGCAGAATGTGGGTATTCCTGATCCCTTGTCTGCTGTAGCGTCTAAAGGTCAAGTGCCACCAGCTCTTTAAGAAGACTGGGAATTTGGTAGCTTGTGGGAAGGCATAAGACTTTTGCTTAAATGTCTTAAGGGTTACATGTATTAATATAACTCTGACAATAAACATGTTCTATTTTGACATTCCCAAGAGTGCTAGTAAAAAGAATATCCTAGTTGATATTCTATGTACTAATTACTTTGGAAGTTGATGTAAGATTGGGCTGATGTGGGTATTACATTGTTTCGGTGTGAATATTTTCAAAACCAGATTGTCCTCTTCTTCCTCATGAAGATATAGAAATTGAAACAAAATAAATAAGTCTAAGGATTTTTGTCAGTTGATCGATGTGCGCCTCAACTACTTATGAAACATTTGAAGTAGCTCTTAGGCACCTTGATCTTGGGGAGTTCTGATTCTGCTTGGCAGAATATCAGAATGTGTTCCTGGAACGAATACTCAAATATGTTCTAAGTTTGCAATACTCGGAACACATACTCGAATACGTTCTAAGTTTGCAATACTCAAAAATAACTTTTCGATTCAAGCCTTAAATATTGGGCCTGTTTCTTTAGTAGTAAAACTGTCCACATTTCTATTTTCCTTTGAATCACCAATGCAAGAGTATTGTCCCAGAATAAAAAAATGCTAACAACAAAACTCTTACAGTATTTTTTTCTGCTTTGTTTCTCTAACTTTCAGTGGAGATATTTAGACTCTGAAAAATAATTGCTATAATGCCAGTCATCTTACATGGAAAGTCTGACAAATGCCACTTTCTGATTTAAATGAAGTAATTTCTGAAGCATTGAAAGGAATCCCCAAGGATTCTATTCTCAGCATCTCTGCTTTCCCTTGGTTTAGTTAAGATTGTTCTCATTTCTTTTCTCCTATGAAATCTGGCTCAAAGCTCACCTCTTGCAGGCAATCTACCCTGAGTAACTTCTCCTCATTTTGATCTCTCTTATATGTTCAGCAGTCTTCCCTCAATGTTTACATTGCATGTTTGCATTGTATCCATGAGAAAACAGTAAGTGTATTTGAGAAGAGACGGTGTATGGTAAAATATAGATATATTAGAAAGTTTGCTCTTGCCATGGGATAGAGGATATGCTGATGGGGGATGTGAGTGTTGTCAGTGAACTGGGACATTGGCAATGTGTGTAACGAAGGGGAGACGGAAGAGGGATTTAGAAACAGAAGGGATGTGGAGGCAGAATTTGACAGTGAACAGTGATTAAGTGTGGGATAATGACAAGATTTTGAACTTGTGCCACTGGGAAGATGGAGTGCTGTTAACTAAGATGGGGTGTGAAAGGAGATCAGATAGGTAGGAAACATCTGTGTATAGGAAATAGGTACATCATGAGTTTTATTTTGTGACGTCTGCAGAGAGATGATACCTACACATCTACATATGGATGTCCTGTAAGTAATTGGAAAATTCAGCTTCGAGTTTGGGAGAGGAGTTGGAACTGAAGACATATGTGTGGCGAATGTGCCTGTGTGTTTGTTTGTTGGGGGTGGGGGGATGAACAAATTCATGGGAGTCCATGAGACCATCAGAAAACTGCCTTAAGTGAAAAGATAAAAGGACCCTGAGAATTCTTACACTTACAGGTTGTGGACAAGGAACAGCCAAGGAAGGAGGCAGAGCAGGAAGCCTCAAAATTTAGGTGGAAAGTGTAGAGCCTTATCTCAGAAGCAGAGTATTATATTGAATGTCTCTGTTCAATTCAATTAGACAAACATTTATCAAACTACTAATAGAAAAACACACTGCTAGGCTCCAGTACCACCAAGGTGTTTCTTGATTTTAAGGAACTTAGAAGATAAACAGAGAGATGGACATTTATCAGGTTGAACCATATGAAATGCCAAGATTCCACCATTTTGATCCACAAAAACTGCAGTTTCATATGAAACAAGCTAATGTAATATGAGAAAAATGCAATTATTATCTTCACAGAGTTTTCAACAATGGTATTTGTATACACAGAGGAAGTACTCAAGATGAAAAGACACATCTCAAAAGGCCTGACATACACACTGGTTTTCCTGAATGACTTTTATTTTAATAGCTCAGAACTTTAGAATCTTCTGAAACGTCAGGTTTAAAAGATTGACTGGCCTGGTTGTTACCAGATGGCACCAACACTTACTTTTCATTTATGTCTGGAGATAAGAGAAGGTTTAAGTTTTTCTCTTAATGATCCAACAAACATCCTGAGATCACCCTGTCATCCTGATTAGACCAACTGGGTTCCATGCTAACTCTAAATCATGGATAGGGAATTCCATATGTTGACGGTCTCAGGTCTGGAATCTTGTCCATCATGATCAAGAGGAGTGGTCGACCCCGCATAAACCCATAGCTGCTCCAGTGGGGAATGGATGAGGTGGAGATTGGGAAAGCAACGAGGCGTGTCACTTCAGAGTTTAAGCAGCAGGGTAGCACTTCAGATTTAGAAAGATTGCTTTGCAGCATTGTGGATTTAACTGTTGAAGGTGTGTGAAGTTGGAGACAGAGAGGCCAATCAGGAGGTAATTTAAGGGATCCTTGCAAGAAAAGATGAGTGTGCATGAAAATGGGGGGCAATGTGAGTCAGGTGGGCTCACTTCGTGGTGTGATGGAGCTAATAGAAATTGGGGACTACCTTGATGCGGAGAATGAGGGAGGTGGGATGGGGTAAGAATGCTTTGCCCATTTCTGATGTCGTGGTGAAAGTGGTGGTGTGGTTCATTAGGAGAAGTGGAGGGAGAAGACATTTAAGTTTTGGAGGAAAGATGACTATGTCTGTGATCTTTTCTTTTTATGTACTTTTCTTTCTTTCTTTCTTTCTTTTTTTTTTGAGAGATGGAGTCTCACTCTGTCGCCCAGGTTGGAGTGCAGTGGCATGATCTTGACTCACTGCAGCCTCCCCCTCCCGGGTTCAAGAGATTTTTCCTGCCTCAGCCTCCCGAGTAGCTGGGACTACAGGTGCGCACCACCACGCCTGGCTAATTTTTGTATTTTTAGTAGAGACAAGGTTTCACCATATTGGTCAGGCTGGTCTCGAACTCCTGACCTTGTGATCTGCCCACCTCGGCCTCCCAAACTGCTGGGATTACAGGCGTGAGCCACCGTGCCTGGCCCTGTTTATGTGTTTTTCTTTGGGTTGAGATGACCTTGGAATATGATGGATAACTGGTTTTGCACCTAGAAGAGTCTGAAATGCAGGGTTGAGGTCGACAGTGTAGGGTTAAAACCATGTGTATGGTTGAGGTCTTCCTAGCTAGAGTGCAGGAAGGAGAGGGAAGAGGGGGCTGATGGGATGGAGGGGGCTATGAAGGCAGACAAAGAGCGAGCTCTGTGATTTGGGGCAATCTCTTTCAGCCATTGTTTCCTTAAATGTAAAATAGGGATAATAGCAACTGTCTGAGACTTGTTTTGCTGAGGAAAAGTCTATGAAAAGCTGGTATGTTACCTGACACGAGGGAAGCATTTGCAGGATTTCTATGCCCTGCTTAAATGAAAACGTTTCATGTAAAATGGAAAGATTCAGAATAGAGAAAATAATCAGCCAATAAGGTAAGTCGGGGCTGATGCTTTTTAGCATCATGATTATAGTGCTAAGAGGGTCTCCTTGGGAAAACCAGCACAGCCACATTCCTGCCTTGTGACCTTGGACAAGGTTCTCCAAGCCTGTTTTGTCTTCTGTAAAATTGCATATAACATACCCTTTATACAGATATTGTTATGTTGACATAAGGACATATGTAAAATTCTTAGCAGAGTTCTTGACGTGATAAACAGTTATGTCATGTTTTTGAAGCAGTAAGGCCTGGAGGGATTAATGTCCCGGAAGCCCAAAGAAGAGAGGACAGTGTCAAGGCAGGGAACTTCTATAGAATGAGGACAAGGAGCCTCTACTGGTTTTGGCCACAAGGTGACTGTTGACCTGGGAAGACACGGGTTTGGATGAGTAGTTGAGGTGCAGTCTGGCTGCAGGTAGGCTGAACTACAATAAGGAGGTGAGAAAAATGGAGACATCACAGTGCTTGAGTCTCCAGGGAAAGAAAGAAGATAATAGCCAGAAGGTGTGTAGGGTCATGAGTGTTGTTTCCTGGGTGGTTAGTTTTAGTTTTGTTTTAACACAGAAAATAGGCCCATTTCTAAGTCTCTTTGTGTGTTTCTAAGACATCCTTTCCACTTAGATTTTATAAAGGATTATTAAAAATACTGACCACCCATTACTTAGGATGAAGATCTTTTTCTTCATTCGGGTTCAAATAAGACAGGCTTGTTTGGATATAAAGACTGTCTTTTAATCAAAATAAATGGTTTGACACTGCTAGAAATACTTGGCTTTCTTTTCTTTTTCTAAATCACAATCTGTTTAAAATCAGCTTAATTAGACAAGACAGGGAAATTGCGATGTATTTGGAAACATGGACAATAAGATAAAGAGAGCCTGGATGTGTTTCGTTCTCTCAGCAGTCTTTCAGTGCTATTCTGGGTGCAAAGATTTTCTGCTTAGCAGACGCATTGCTAGTTAAAATTCACACGCACACACAAACACGAAAGCCATAGAAATCTACAAGACATACCTCAATTTTCCAGTGAGGAAACTGAGGCCAGTTTCTGCAACATCATGCAGTTAGTCAGTAACAGATGGGACTGTAACACTGTAAGTTTTCCTGGGTCCAAGATCAGTCCTTGTTCCATCACACTAAATTCAGGTAACTGGCATTTATCCCTGTTTCTCACCAGATCTGTGAATCCAGATGTTCAACTTTTCCTTCCCTCACCACACTTCCTCAGCATTTGGGTGTAACTTTGTTAATAAGACATATTTACTCTATGCTATTATGATATTATCTCTCTCATTAGAGCCTGAAAGGCAGAAATCTCTCTCTCTCTCTCTAAATATATATATACATACACACACACACACAATACATATATACATATGTACATATATGCACACATACATATGTGTGCGTATATATATGTATGTATGTATTTGAATATGTATATCTCCAGTGCTCTGCACTGTCCCTGAAGAATATATTGAGTACTTGAATGAGTGGATAAGCAAATGATCTATCTGATTTATATTGACTTTTCCTTATATAATTTCCTAGAATGACATACAGACTTTGATACTTTGATATTTCTGTGCACACATGATCCAAATAGTTGGACCTATTCCAGAGCCCTTCCTTCCAAAGGACAATTTCTATCACTGCAGGCTGCCCCACATCCCTTCTTACAGACATCATGGAAATACAGCCACTTCTAGTACAGATGGTAAATTTCTCTTGGAAGTGAGATTATTTTCATGAATCTCAAAGGATCTGGGATATCTCCATTGTGTATTTTCCATAGGATGTAATTTGTGGTTTTATTTTTTTTGCCACCCTAAATTAGAAGGATAACATCCAAATTTTGTCCATATTTCCGCAGATATATCATGGGGTAGTACACATTCTCTATAGCTAATCAACCCTACCACCTGCCTCATGGATTTTTGGATGCCTTTGGACCTACGGAGCATATCATCTCAGACTGGCTACTCCAGAATGGAGGATAGTGATGTCGTAGAGTCCAGGGATTCGGTCTCTCAGTCCTCAGCCCTCCTTATTGTTCAAATTAGAGGAAGCTGGGCCTTTATCCAAATGAGTAGAATGTAATTTTAAAGCATTTGTCCCCCTTCTATTGATTTCTTGTCTCCCCTTTCTACCCAAACATCACTGATATCCCCATTATTCTCAACCCCTTGTCACTCCTCAAACCTGCAGTTACAGTCCAACCCCACCATTGCTTAACTCCATCAATGTTCACCAAATCCCTTTACTAAAATCTATGTTCTTCCCCAGGTTGAATAAGTAAATAAGAGTTGTCCACTGAAATGCTAGAAATTAATGAAGAAAATAAACAATTCTTAAGTCAAAAAAACCATTGGCAAGCAACTCAGGTACATACTTGTAAGTTTCCCCAAACTTGAAAAGATATCCAAAGTCATGGCTGAGAAGAGGGAAAAGAGAGGGAAGCAGAGGCTATGTGGCAGGGAAAGGTCCGGTTGACTTACAGTAGTTGGGTTGCCCTCCCTGCATCCACTGAGGATCACCAAGAAGAAAGTAGAAAGACAATAAAAGACTTGTGAAGATTTTAGCAGTAGCCTTGCCTTTGGAGCATCATCTCATCTCTCTCCTGTTTTTCTTCATCCTGGAATGAGTGTTTTCTCTATAGCTATATTCTCTTTCTTTCTCTCTCTCTCTCTCAAATCTCCAGATTTTGGATACCTCTGCACTGATATTACATGGCAAAGAAAGGGATTGCACAAGAACAAGAGCTCCTACATTGATCCTCTAGAGTCTTCTTTGCTCCTACAGGCCCCTGTGATTTGGTCTCCTAGATTTTGTTCACACCCACCCTCAGGTCTTCTACCTGGCTACCTCTCTTTAAATCTTATCATGGATAGAAAGCTGTTTCCTAAGTTCTCCCTTACATTGCTGTATTAATGAGGACTCTAACATTGTACCTGATAGAAATGCACATTAGTCCAAGCCAGGCTTGTCCAATCCACAGCCTGCAGGCCACATGCAGCCCAGGACAGCTTTGAATGCAGCCCAACACAAATTTGTGAACTGTCTTAAAACTTTATGAGATTTTTTGCTATATATATATATATATATGTTTTTTGCTCATCAGTTATCATTAGTGTTAGTGTATTTTATGTGTGGCCCAAGACCATCCTTCTTCCAATGTGGCCCAGGGAAGCCAAAAGATTGGACACCCCTGCTCTAAGCCAAAAGGAATTGATTGGCTCACATAATTGAAAACTGTGCGAGTTAGTTTGGTTTCAGTCACGGATAGATTTGGGACTTAAATAAACCATATCATCATGTTCCCTCTCTGCCTCCCTCCCCATTTCTTGGGTCTGCTTTCATCTGCGTTGGCTTTATTCTCTTCCAAATGATCTCCATGTGATAGGGCTCCTCCAGGCTTATAAGGTTCTTAGATTTTATGCTGTCAGATTGGACATCTTTCAGACTTCCAGAATCCATATAAATCTCTGCAAAAGGATTCTGCTTGGCCATGGTTGGGCCACGTGCCCATCTTGGAGCAGTCTCTGTATCCTGGGGAGTGGGATTTGCTGTTATCCTCAGCTATATGCCCACCACTGGGACAGTGGAAACTGGCCCCAACTGATAGTTCTACTAGAATTACATGGTGTGGGGCTGGTGGTTCCTAAAAGAAAGTGTTACGGACCACACAAACGTAACAGAGGGCCACTATAACTGCTATCTTTGAAATAATCACACAAATTTACTTATTAACTCTGAGGAAATTAAACAAAAATGACAAATAAGGGATATGATATTAAAAGTATCTTACATTAGTAGTAGGTGCCATTGCTCTTCCAGACTTCTAAAATGAATCTCTAATGGAGTAGGCAGAATCTCCGTTTTGCTCATTATTGTCTTCTTAGTACCTGGAACATAATAGTGTTTAAACAGTTTCCTTATAATAGGGTATCAAGTGAGGTGAAATTGAAAACAGTAAGCCAGTGACTACTAAGTTATACAGGCCAATAGCAAGAAAAAATGGAATAATTTTCCTTATCGCAGGAAGTCATGTCAGTGAGCCCTCTCAATTAAGAAGTTGTAAGGCAACAGGCACCTACAGATGAGGAGGCTGGATGTATTCAGTGGTGTGCTGGTAAATGTTCAACAAGGGATTCTCCAAGGACAAAAAACAACTCTGATTTGTAGCAATTGCCTATTCCTGTGGTGCAAATACTCCCACTGCGGTCAAAACCAGCCTAGGTTGGATGAGGTGGCTCAGGCCTGCAATCCCAGCACTTTGGGAGGCTGAGAAGAGAGGATTTGTTGAGCCCAGGAATTGAGACCAGCATGGGCAACATAGTTTTTATTTTTTACAAGAAATAAAAAAAATTAGCTAGGTGTGGTGGTGTGTACCTGTAGTCCCAACTACTCGAGAGGCTGAGGTAAGAGAATTGCTTGAGCCAAGACGTTCAAGGCAGCAGTGAGCTATGATTGTACTATTGCACTCCTGGGTGATAGAGTGAGACTCTGTCTCAAAAACAAAACAAAAGAATGTAATCTGAGTCACCGAAGGCAGAGTTGGGAAAAGCTGCACACCAGCAATCACAATCGGTTCTCAGGAGCTTGTACACTCTGTGAGCTGGCTCTAGCCCAACGTACGACATAACCAAACCTTTTGTGGATTGATGAAGGCTGCTCCTCCCTGAGATTCTTTAGTAGGAACCCTTGGAAGAGAGTCACCAATTGCATATGGAACTTGAGGTTTTCTGGGGACAAGAGATCAACATCTAAAATCCTTATCCAAATATTTGAAATTAGTTAAACATAATGAAGTGGCCCAAGGTGGCACTGAGCAAGACTCTCGGTCAGATAAGGACCCAGGGATCCCAAAGAGAAACTCACCATGAGATGCATAGTTGGTCTGGTGACCTGGGTACAACATTGGTATTAAGGTCACTGAGAATTTCTAATGTAGCCTATGGCTGAGCCTAGAAGTTACTCTGTACTCAGCCACCCAGGCAAAGATAATGTGCTTCAGAGGACAATGATTAAGAATTTGAGTGTAGCTAAAAATATATAGTACTGAATCCCATTAAGTGCGCCACTTGAATTCTGCCAGGTTTCCAGACAGCAAAGACCTCAATGCAACAGTGTATAAATATTCTTTCAGTTGTAAGGTCCAGTCTGAACAGTTATGTAAACCAGCTGTTTCCAACTAAGCCTTAAGTGCTCACGGAGTGTTATCAGTCAGGATAGGTTTAGCTTATGCTGTAGTAACAAGCAATACACAAGTTTTAGTGGCTTAATACAACATAAGGTTATTCCGAGATTATTCTGAATGCCATCATAGATATGGAAGGTCCAGGCTGAGAGATGTTCTTGACGCCTGCTTCTACCATTGCTGAGGCAGAAAATGATGTAACACATTTATGCAATGGATTTTAAATGACACCTCAATTCTGCTCTCATTTCATTGGACAAAGTGAGTCCTGTACCTGCATCTAACCCCGTTGTGGGCAGGGTTGTGCAATCCTAGCCTGTGCCCAGAAGATGGAGCTGGCAAACAGCACTAACAACCACAGAGGTTGACTGAAAATTCAACTTATGTTTTTCCTCTTAGCCTTTGTAAGAAGAAATCAGCCTTATTTGATGTTTGAACTGAATAAGCCCCCAGGAATCTTGAACAACTCAATTGGAGGAAGGCCTAAAGGGGACACTAAAACCTCTGGTTTGTAGGTAGGGGAAACCTCTATCAATTACTTGGAAAATGTAAAGAGCAGTTTTGGTATGTCAAACAGGTAAAATAAATCAAAATCAGGTGCATGTTGAATGAATGAATGAAAGAAACTTCATTCAATGGAATTATATATACCTCTCTGCTGCAAACATTTTTTGTGATTCTTTTTAGACATTTTCCACGGAGTTCCTGTCCCTTCATTCAATTGCATTATTACTGTAGGTGAGAACAATCATTTACCCTTCTCCTTCGATAAGAAGACCTCATAATCAGGTTTATCCCTCTCCCAGTGGGTTTTGTAGATAGAATTGAAAGATTTATTTTTTTAATAAATGGGAGCCAAATGTTGAATGAGGGCCATTTAAGCATGAGATGCAACAAAGTTAGGAAAGCTTAGGTTGCAATCCCAGAGCACAGAAGTTTACAGATGACAAAATTCTTTTGTTCTAGTTTGTCGAATTGTTCTTAAAAACTCTAAAAGCAGAGCATTCTTTCTGCAGCATGACAAACAAAACGGAGATATACAAGCAAAAGATGTCTCATTACCCCCAATCTCTCCAGGTAGTCAATATCAATAGATGTGGCTCTTTCCACACCTTTTTCTGCACTCGTAAGCACACATACACATCTCTAGAAAGGACATACATATATGATGCATCCCTCTTCATTTCTTCCTCCTTTCTTTCTTTTCTTCTTCTATAAATGAGATTAAAGTGTGCACTTTACTCAGAAACTCATTGTTTTAGTAATCTGTGAACATTTCTGTAGGTCAGGCATTTTCAACTTGCGGGTTTACCCCTTTGTGTATCGTAAAATCAATTTACCCAACCAGTAATTTTTAAGTGAAGCAGCATAGAAAAGAATAGTAAATATCAGAGAACTTTGCATGTGGTAAGGATAAGTATTGTTTTCCGAAAATTTTATTTCATATGTGTATATAAATTTCCTCACCTACAAAATGAGGGTACTAATAGTGCCTACTTCATGGGCTATTGATAGGATTAAATGAATGATTACACATATGATTCTTAGAATTTTATGCCAATTTTATGACTGGTACCTTTAAGCACAGTGTAGGTGTCATCTTTGTCATCTTCATCATCATCGTCATCATCATCACCATTGTCCCCACTAGACCTGACGTTTTGTCTAATCCAAGGGTGGAGGAGAGTATATTATTTGTTTTCATTTGTGTTTGCCTGTCCACTAGCAAGACTGAGCATCTCTTCATATGTTTGTTAGCCCTTTCCGTTTTCCCTTGAACAAATTTCCTGTTGATTATGCCATACCCATTTGTCTATTTTTATTTGATCTTGAAACAATTAATTGTACAACAGGGATATTAACTCTGAGCTTATTGGCAAATATTCTTATTGCTAATATTGGCAAATATTATATTGGCAAATATTCTTACCAATCTATCACAGTCCCCTGAATGAATTTTATTTATAGTGCCTTTATCCATTTATACATTTCTAATTTTTGAAATAGCATTTAGTTGCTTTTTTTCTTATGGCTTTGGGGATCTTTTCTTGCTTAATAAGGACTTCTCTACCCAATGGCTATATAAATATTCTCCTATATTTTTCTCCCCCAAATCTCAAATGCTTTATTTTTTACATTAGATCTTTAATTCATCTGAAGTTTATTTTTGTATGTGGACTGAAGTAAGAGACTAATATTGCTTTATTCCAGATGAATGACCAATTATTCCAGTCTCACTTATAAAATAAACCATTCTCTCATGACTGAATTTAAATACCACCTTTATCATATATTAAGTTTCTACATATACTTGGATCTACTTCTGGACGCTTGTCCACTGATTTATTTGACCATTCTTATGCCAATACCATACTATTTTGATTGCACCATTTCATGTATAATCTCTCCCTTACTCTTTTTCTTCATTGTCTTAGCGATCCTTACACACTGATTTTTCAATACGACATTTAAAATCATACTAACCGTTTTCATTAAAGAACCTTTTATGATTTTTATTAAAAGTTAATTTATATTGAGAAGAACTGACATTTTTGCAATATTGTTTCCTCATCCATTCATTTAGATTTTATTTTATATTTTTCATTGATTTTTCACATACAACATTTTTGTTGATTCCTCAGCAATTTAATATCTAATGTGATTGATCATTAATGGAATTTTTAAAATTGCCTCTTTGTTCTAAATGACTTCAGGTAATACAAAGATGACTTTTGTGCATTTATTAATAAATTTTTCAAACCAAATTTACTCTTTAATTCCAATAGTTTTAAAAAATTATTACTATATTCTCTTGGCTGTTCTAGGCATATGGTTATTATACAATCTATAAATAAAGGTAATTTGCTGTCTTCATTCCCAAATTAATTCCACTCATTTCATTTCCTTTTACTATTACATTAGCTAGACTCTCTAAAACCATGTTGAATATAAATGATGCTTGAAGGTATCTCTGTTTTCTTTCTTTCTGGTTTTAATGAAATTGATTACTATTTCACATTTTAATAGGATGTTTGAATTTCGGGCTTTGGTAATAGTCTTCATCATACTTAGGGCATTCTATGTATTTCTGTTTATTTCAGCAATAGTTATGTTTGCTGAAATCTATCAAATGTCTTTTCACTGCCTGTTTATTTAATTTGCTGTCGTAATCAACTTAATGGATAAATGTTTTAATATTGATCCATCTAACATGTCTGGAACAAATGACTACTTTGGATGCAAAGAGGGAAAAAATAGTAAAAGAACTAAAAGGAAAAGAAAAAGCAGTTTGTGCATGAATATACATGGAGAGAGAACAAATTGATACCACAATGCAAACAGCAAATGTGGGATTCTTACTGAAGTTTGGTTTATCAGGAGAAAAAAGAAAGAAGATATGAAACCTCCAAAAATGTGAAACAAACAAAACTAAACAAAATCTTGTTTCCAGGCCAGACGTGGTGGCTCACGCCTATAATCCTAGCAGTTTTGGGAAGCCGAGGGGCTGGTGAATCACCTGAGGTCAGGAGTTCGAGACCAGCCTGGCCAACATGGTGAAACCCCATCCCTAGTAAAAATACAAAAATTAGTCGGGCGTGGTGGCACATGCCTGTAATCTCAGCTACTAGAGAGACTGAAGCAGGAGAATCACTTGAACCTGGGAAGTGGAGGTTGGAGTGATCTTTGAGATTGCGCCATTGCACTCCAGCCTGGGCGACAGAGGCTCTGTCTCAAAAGAAAAAAAAAATCTTGTCTCCAATAGAGACAAGATTTTTTTTTTTTTTTTTTTTTTTGACAAGGTAACAGGGAGGTTATGCCTTCTGATCCCTGAGTAGATGAATAAACTATTTTCTAGCTGGTGGACACAGGTCTTGGCATGATATTTGTGAAGATTATTGGGTGGATGTTGATTGCGGTCTTTCCAGTATTTGAGAAAAGTGCAAATATTATTTCTGTAGCTACTACTAAATAAGTGAATTATTTTTCTCTTTCAGTGCTCTTATTTGATTGGCCACTAAGTAGAGTTACTTCCGGGTTCCAAGTATCTTTTAAAGCTGACCTTGTCTCTTTTTCCATAGCCACTGTGTTAGGTCAGGCCTTATAATATCCTGCTGGGAGGGAGAGAATACCAAGCTTGAAGGGCGAAGATAAGAGGGACTGAGTCTGACGCTGGCCACCATAGAAGTTTGCATGACCAAGTGGAACTAAGGAAGGAGCCAAATGCAGACTGTCAACACTGACTTCATGTCAGAACCACAGGGACAGCCCAGGCCCCATCCCAGAGATTCTCACTTAATTGGTCTGTACTGGGGCCAGGCATATTTTAAAATATGGCTCAGCCCCAGACAACTTTAATGCACTCCCTATGCTGACAACTATTTGAGCAGTGGTGCTTGAAGAGTGGTCCCTGGACCAGATACAACAGCATCACTTGAAAATTTGTTTGATTTGCAATTTCTGAGCTGATCCACCCAGATCTGTTGACTCAAAACTGTAGGGTTGGGGCCTAGCTCTCTGCCTTATAACAAGCCCCCAGGGTATTCTGATGTGGATGCCAGGTGAAAGCCATTACCAATAACTTAGAGAGTTGCTAAGTAGTTAGAGAACTACAGCCCCAATGGATCGCTGACGCCAAAGAAACTTGGTTCTGAGGACTGGGGATCACAGATAACACTTTTGATTGCTACAGGATAGTGAAGAAGAATATGGACCCAGGGAAAGACACTGACTGCATTTAATAAGGGGATCAGAGGCATCTTGAAGCAGTTTCAATAAAGAGGTGAGGGTGGGAGTCATGATCCTCAGGATAAAGGAGAAAGAGATGGCGAGAAAAAGGTGGGAGTGGGTATGACCTGCTCACTGCAGACACATGGCCATAAAAGGAGGCAGAAAACCAGAGATGAATGAAGTTGGAGGTGGCAATTCTATTCATACAGAGTGTTTTCGTTCATTTGTTTATTTTACCTTCAGAAACAGATTATACCCTGACGGTTGTGAGACACAAGGAGAAGTTCCTATACAGAAAGAAGGGTTGATTTTGGAAATAAAAAAAAAAGTGATTCCTCATTTCTGGGTCAGGAGAAGATGTCTTTTCAGCTATAGGTTAATTTGGGTAAGCCAGTAGTCCCATTTCCTCCTTGTTTTGCCTCCATTTTACATAGCAAAAGAACACACGACAGAGAAAAAATAAAATAGAACAGTTTCTTCCCTTGGACTGAAGGAGTCTGGAGAAATGCCTCAGCTGGCTGTGTTCCTAGGTTTAACAGAGCCTTCTTAGGTTTCTCGTGTGGGCCATTCGAGGGGTGCCACTGAGAGAGGGAGAGAGCGCACTCTTCATTCTCTAGGGGCCCCAGCTTCTTCTCGGCACAGCATCTGTTCGAATCTGGAGGTCTATCCCCTGCCTGGACACACAGCACACAGGCCTCACCAACACCCCCTCAGTGCCGTCTGCCTTGACTTGTGTTGACTTGCTTTCTGATCAGCAACTGCTCTGCCTTTATTTTCTTAGCCGTCTAAAATCAGTTTCTGGCTGGACCGTTTTTGTTCACGCATGAATTTCCAGAGATGATGCTTTTTTGCAGAGCTTTTTGCCTTCTTGCCTCCCCTCCCTCAACCCCCTCCTCCTTATTCATGAGATTCACAGTCTTGGACCTTATGTTGTAGCTTGTTAATGCTTGGTTCCAGTACATTTTCTTTGTTCCCAGATTAACCTCTCAGCTACCTCTTTCTTCACCCCCTGAGGCACACCTGGGGGTCTTATTTTTAGGACTTCTACTGTAAATCTCTGACACAAGCTGCTTCTTGCTCTGGAAATCCCACAACAAAGAGGTCTCCTCAATTAACATAATTACTATAGTTCCCGCATGCATAATTTCCCTGCCCCCATACATCAGAATATCAATTCAGCATCCCGGCTCCACAGGACAATAAGCTCAGGACAAAATGTGACCAGGACTGAGGTTTCTTTACCAGTGGCCTATCTTGGTCTCTCCTGTAGTGTCCATATCAGTCTTAGGGGAGCTGCAGTAAGGGGAAACCCTGGGGGTATAGATGGCAGGTTAGAAAGGAAGAGGAGTTTAGGGGAGAGACTGTGACATCATAGTTAGTCCACAATTCAGAGCAAGACCAGGACTGTTAAAAATTCTGGACACTAGCTTAAAATGAATAGATCTGCATCCCATTGACTGGTTTTAGTATGAATCATTTTGTTTTCATTTTCTCGTGTGTACACACCCCTGGTGCCCTACTGAGAGATCCCACATCATCTTGAAGTGAGAGTCCTTTTGTCATAGCAATCACGTCCAGGCTCTTGCATTTCTGTATGAACATTAGCATTGCATGGTTCTTTCAAGGAGATGATCTCGCTTTCGAAACATCACATTCTAACAAGGAATGCTAATCTTTGCTCTGATTTACTAGCATGATGGAATCATATTGCCTTACATATCTGGTTGGTGAGCATCCTTTACCAAAATATAAAAGCATCCCTAAGATACGGGGAATGAAGCTTCAATGATAACTTGTACATGCTGGTTGATTATGCTGTTTATAATATTTTTGTTCTTTTTAAAAAATATTTTATTTGCAGCATTTGTTAGATAATGTTAAAAAAGCCATCAAGATCACATTATATAGGTTAGCCATCCTGATCCATGTAATATTGGTTCCTGCAATATATTTGGTGTAGAATTTCTAAAGTGCTATTCTGAAATATTTGTATTTCTTAACTGTATGTTTTTTCTCTTGCAAATAATAGAAAGCTTAAACTTGCAGAAGCAAAAAATTTATTGCCTTAGATGTTTTAGTCCAGAGATGGTTTTAGCTTCATGCGTAATAAGCCTTATACATAGTTTCATGTGTGCACGGTTTAGTTTCATGAATGGTTTTAGCTTCATGTAGAGGTAGTTTTAGCTTCATGCATGGTTCAATCTATGAGTTCAAATGAAATGGTCAGGACTTGATTTCTCTTCTCTCTTGCTTTTTGGCTTTGGCTTGATTGATTTTGTTCTTAGGCAAGCTGTCTTCTTCTAGTGACAAAACAGCTGCAGATGCACCAGCCTAGAAGCAGGATGGTAGGCAGGAGCAAGAGCTCTGGGGTAGATGCAGTTGGATTCTATAGGGGTCAGTGGAAAACTCTCCTTCACCTTCTGAAAGATCACAGAAAATCAGCCTGCAAGGGGCAGGTTAATAGGAGCAAAGGCATATGCACTTATTAACATGCATAAGAAGGAAATCATAGAGTGATTATCCCATATTCCAAAGTGGTACAGATGCTTATTGTGAAAGAAAAATAAATCTTGGGACCAAAATCATTAATCCAAGGGAAAAATCAAGCTGGAAACTATGCCAGGCAAATCTGTCTCCTATTTTATTCCTAAATCAGATAGCTACAAAGATAAGAAGCTACAGATAACCCTCACAATTTGCCTAAAGGGAAATTCCTTGTGGACAACGGACAGACAGAACTCAAAATCATCCCTCTGAGTCTCGCCTGAGATGAATGCATATCTGACTGCTTCCTCTGCTATATTCTTTATGTAAAAAGGCAGATTCACCAAGCCAGGCTAAATTGTGTATTTAGTGGAAGGCCGATCAAGAACTCAAAAGAATGCAACCTTTTGGCCGGGCGCTGTGGCTCACTCCTGTAATCCCAGCACTTTGGGAGGCCGAGGCAGGCAGATCACAAGGTCAGGAGATTGAGACCAGCCTGGCCAACATGGTAAAACCCCGTCGCTACTAAAATACAAAAAAAAAAAAAAAAAAAAAAAAATTAGCTGGGTGTGGTGATGGGCACCTGTAGTCCCAGCTACTTGGGAGGCTGAGGCAGGGGAATCGCTTGAACCTGGGAGACGGAGATTGGAGTGAGCTGAGATTGCACCACTGCACTCCAGCCTGGCGACAGAGTGAGACTCTGTCTCAAAACAAAACAAAACAAACAAGCAAAAAAAGAAGGCAACCTTTTGTCTTTTATCTACTTCTAACCTGGAAGTCCCCACTTTGAGTTGTCCTGCCTTACTGGAGCAAACCAATGTACATTTTACACATATTGATTGATGTCTCGTCTCCCTAAAATGTATAAAAGCAAAGCTGTACCCCAACCACCTTAGGCATGTGTCATCAGGACCTCCTGAGGCTGTGTCATGGGCTTGTCCTTAACCTTGGCAAAACAAACTTTCTAAATTGACTGGAACCTGTCTCAGGTATTTTGGGTTCACATTATATACATTACTTCCTAGGGAAAGAGTAATGGGGAAATACAGATGATTTTAAGGGGGTAGTAAGTGATTTTTAGGGGAATTAAATGAACTTGAAGAACATACAGTGGCCTGGAACAGAGTCTTTGGGCCTCCAGCCCAGACAATGGTTTGTAACAAAAGTCCATCCAGGTGTGTTGACAGACTTCAGTCTTTCTACCTGCATATGAGGTCAGTTGAAAACTCAGGGAAGGGACCAGAGGTAATTGTTTTATTCTTCGCCAGGTCTGGGCTTTAGGCAGATAGGGGAACTTCAGAGAACTTCATTCAGTGTTTTGGGAGAGACGGAGGATTGAGAGACAGGAATGGGGGAGGTCAGAGAGACCTTCCTCACCTCAGCATGTCAAAGCACCATAATTTAAAGCATTGGTTTCTGAGCCCTGACAATTCTAGTCTTCTTAACCCTGTGATTTTACACAAGTTACCCTTCATCCGCAAGCCTCAGTGTCCTCCCCTGGGAAATGGGTTCCTAATAAAATCTCCCTCTTCTTGTGTCTGTGGGAATTAAATTAGATCATCTATGTAAAGCACTCGAAGGCTTCTGGCACCTCCAACTTTCTGTTAGCTATTGTGGGTGTTGTCAGTTACCTCCCTGCTTCAACTGGAAAGAATGTCTGCCTCTCTCCCATGTTCTTCCCAGGGGAGGACATTCCATCCTGCAGAGCTCCCACGGCCACAGTGATTTGTTTGTGCGTGGACAGGGGACCCAGCTGGTGTCACTGAAGTAAACCTTGTGACTTTTGCTTGGTGCGTAGCAACAAAAGCCCTTTCACTTTCTCTGAGCAGCGTAGTGGACTTATTTAGGCTTGGATTGGCTGCAGCTCTTTTACTACAGTGAGAACCCAGCCTGGGGTTAAAGTTGTCACAAAAGAGATGGGCAAATAAGTGGAGATAATATCCTCAAAAAGGAGCCAGAGCTCCAGGAGCATCATGAACTTCAAGATCTAATTCTGCTTGAAGGTCCTCTACCTGAATTCAGTTCTGTGTGCCAGTTTGTCGGGTTCTGTATTACTTGCAATCAAAGGGTTCTTACTAACACTGGAAACCCACATTGATTGCCTTCATTTTACCAACTAAGAATGCAAAAAAGAAAATCAAACATGCCAGATCAAATCTGCCACTCTTATATAATAAACAGGCATTATGTTATTAATAAAAGTAGTAATGACATAATTTTGGAACATGAAACAGTTTTTTAAAATGGGTATATTTGGCTTTTTGCAACATTTATTTCTAATACGTTGCAGACCAGAAAAAAAGACCATATAAAATTTACTGGCTCATGGACCAGCTTTCAGGGACCAATCAGATAATACACATAAAATGAGTGTTACAGGCCTTGGCACACACAGTAGGTGCTTCACAGACATCTGCTACATATGCTTCAAAGAGGCATGAAGAGTTTGGGCTATGGTCTTTGTGTGGGAGACCAGAAAAGGTAAGTCTCTCTTATTTTTGTATTCCCCACAAAGCCTAGCACAAAAAGGCAATATTTGTTGGATGAATGATTGAGGATGATGAAAAGTCTACAGAAATATGAAAAGAATATAGTCTATTGGATATGAAATACAAAAAGACAGCAACTATAAAGGAGGGAGCAATGGTATATTCTCAGGGTGGTGGCAGTGGGGTGATGGGTGTTCTCTGGAATCCTAGGGCAGAGCCCCTCAGACTCGCCCAGCACATAAAGTCCCGCCCTTCATGCATATTAAAGAAGTGGGCAGAGTGAGGACAGACAGCAAAGTGGAAAGGCTTCTGTGTGTTATGAGGGGGCTATGGTATCTGGGTGATGACAAGCAGAAGTAGCAAAGGTGAAGTTGGGGCTTAGGTCAGTGAGATCCTTCTTCCCCTGCAAAATGAGGGAAGCTGTGGCATAAGAATTCAGCCATGGAGTAGGGAAAAAAAATTGTTTAAGGGGTTTCTGTACCACTAAGCTAGAATGCAAAGTAGTAGGGTACAGGTTACCACCCAAGAGTGAATTTGGAATGCTGAGGAAGCTCTTTTAAGAAATCCCAAATTGGTAGTTAAGTTCGATTTTTTTTTTTCTTTTTTTGAGACGGAGTTTCACTCTGTCATCCAGGCTGGAGTGCAGTGGCATGATCTCAGCTCACTGCAAGCTCCGCCTCCCAGGTTCACGCCATTCTCCCGCCTCAGCCTCCTGAATAGCTGGGACTACAGGCGACTGCCACCATGCCTGGCTAATTTTTTGTATTTTTAGTAGAGACGGGGTTTCACCATGTTAGCCAGGATGGTCTCGATCTCCTGACCTCGTGATCCGCTCGCCTCGGCGTCTCAAAGTGCTGGGATTACAGGTGTGAGCCACTGCGCCCGGCCGTTAAGTTCGATTTTTATGTTTATTTTCACCATGGAGATTATATTATTGAAGTCTAATAATGAGTGCTCAGGGAGTGGTGAGTTTATAAAATATATCAGTTTCATCCCAGAAAAAGATCTTAATCCCAGATTTCAAGGTCAGTCAATGAATAAGAATTTCTTGATCCTAATCATGTGTATGATACAGTGTGAGGCGATGCAAAGAATACAAATGAGAATATCATACAGTCTCTGCCCTCAAATAGCTTAAAGTTTCATTATGAAAATTGTACCATACTTGTAAAATAAAAATCCAATTCAATGTCCCACCACGTGTAATAAAGATTGCAAATGTTTTCTATTAAGCTTAAATTTCTGAGCCCCTGCCTCTCTTAGCTGATGATCTTGACTCTTTCTTTATGAAGAAAAAGGACGGATGGGAATTCTGTCAACATTTACATTTGCACCTGTTTCCTTTTATCTCCTATTACAATGGAGGAATGTTCCTACTCTCTCTTGTCCTCTGAATCCCTTCCACTCTATCCTTTGCAAGGGCTCTATGCCCTGTATTGCAAATCCCTTGCTCTCCACCAGATGATGCCCCTAAAATGCAAACATCAACAGCAGAGCTGTGTTGGAGCCAGGTGGTACTGGCTTGCAGGAGCCGATTCTGAGCATCTCTTCCCAAGTCCACATCCAATGATTTCACATGTACAGCTTCAAATTACATACCCCATGAGAGTATTTACACTGCAGAGACTGGCTAATGCTACACAACAGAGCTTTCCCTCTGAGCGCCCACTGTTAAGCATTTACCAACACACCACTGATGAAGACAAACAGTAAGTATATCTCATTAAAAAAGAGAGAGACTTTCCTTGAGCCTGACTCCTCCTTTTTACCTTTAGTAGCCAAATGTCACCCAAAAGGTTTTCTCATACATGCTGCCTCTGCTCAGTCACTCCCTGCCATATTTGTTCTTTTTTTAAAATTTTATTTATTTATTTATTTATTTTTGAGACAGAGTCTTGCTCTGTCACCCAGGCTGGAGTGCAGTGGCATGATTTCAGCTTACTGAAACCCCCACCTCCCGGGTTCAAGCGATTCTCCTGCCTCAGCCTCCCGAGTAGCTGGGACTACAGGCACGTGCCCCCATGCCCCATATTTGTTCTTCTACCCTCTAAATCACAGCTCTGCCTCTCACATGTGATTGAAACGGCCTTGTCAAGGGCCCCAGGGACCTCCATGTTTCCTGATCCAATGGGCGCCTCTTTGTCTTTATCAAACATGTATTATTATTACAGGCATTTGGCATTGATGGCCACGTAGTTCTTGAAATATTTTGCTTCTTGGCTGCTGTGATTGAAAGATCGTTGATTTTTCTCTTTTATGAGCTGACTCCTGTTTCTTGGTCCCTTACGCTTGTTTTTCTCTCTTCACCAAATTTCTAAATGTTGGGGTTCCCTGGGGCTTAGAATGAACTTTTTTTGTCTCTGAAATCTCTCCTGGATGAGCTTTTCAGTTTCTCCTTATTTAAATACCATCTTGATATTGTTAGTTCCCAAATGTCTACCTAAAGACCAAGACCTTTCCTCTGAGTCTAAATGTACTTATCTTCCTTGACCTATCCATTAGAACATCACAGAAAAAACTGGAAGGTAACATGATAAAAGTGAAATTATTGATTTTATCTCTCCTCTAAAACCCCTCCCATTCTCAACACAACACAAAACCTCCCAACACACAGCCACAAGGCTTCCCGAATCAGAAGATGTTACCTCTCAGTTTTCCAACTTGAAAATATAGTATAGGAGAGATTATTGATTTTTCCTTTCCCTGTCACCTGAGGTACTGTGATGGTTGATGTAATATCTCAACTTGACTTGGATTAGGGATGCCCAGATAGCCAGTAAAACGTTAATTTTGGATGTGTCTATGAGAGAGTTTCCAGAAGAGGTCAGCATTTGCATCAGTAGATGGAGCAACTATCCACCCTCACCAATGTGGTGGCATCATCCAATCTGTTGAGGGCCTGAACAGAACAGAGAGGTGGAGGAAAGGCAAATTTGCTATCTATTCTTTAGCTGGGCTATCCATCTTCTCCTGTCCTTGGACAGTGGAGCTCCTGGTTCTCAGGCCTTTGGACTTGGACTGAATTATAGCTTTACAGATGGCATAGCATTGGGCTTCTTGCTCTCTATAATCTGATATGCCAATTCCTGTAATAAAGTTTGTCTTATTTATCTCTCTCTATATCCTATTGGTACAGTTTCTCTGGAGAACCCTCACTAATATATGTTCCTGCTAATCTATCATCAAATCTCCTCCATTCTTTCTCCAATCCCCCTCCTGTTTCCTCCAAGTCTGCTACTACATTGGTCTAGGTCACTATTGTTTTGCCCAGATTTCCAGAATTCCTGCCTTCCCCCTAGTCACACTTCATTCTTTTAGTTCTTGCCTTTTAGCATGCGTCTTCCTATCTGAGTCCTTGCACATCCTGTTTCCTCTACCTGAAATCTTCATTTCTCTGCTCTTCACCTAGCTAAGCTTGTTCACCTTCCAGACCACTCCACTGCACTGCAACTTGGAGAAGTCTTTCCTCATACCCCTGAGCAAGGCAGGCCCTTCTTTTAGGCTCTCTTATAGCACCAACTCTTTACTTGCAAACTTTTGTCACAGTTACATTTTATATTTTAATTAATTAATGTCTGCCTTCTCTATCAAGGAGATCAAGAGGAAAGGAGGAGTTCTTTGTTTTAGCCCCTGGTGCCTTGTAGAGTACACAGGACAGAGTTGATAAATAGTTATTTAATGAATGCATAGAAATATAAATAACACAAGTGTTAAGTTCACAGGAAGAAGAAAGCTTCTGTGCCAATTGTAGTCAGAGGAGCTGGAACACCCGCAAATTTCAAGACCTCTCTTCTAAGGGCTTCCAAGAACAGATGTGGGATCTAGGAAGCCAGTGACTACAGTGAGTAATCTGCTCTGCAAATCCCACTCTCCAGGAACAGAGGGATGACTGTAGAGAGGAGTGTTTTCCATGTGAGCTTTGCATCCAGGGATACCATACCATGTGCTTCTACCAGTGCATTTACAGACTGTGACAACTTAGACAAACAGCAACTAAAACATTAGCTTTTCAGCTTTCTTAACATATGGCTATAAAGCACATCTGCTTTTTTTTTCTTTTCTTTTTAATTTGAGACAGGATCTCCCTGTGTTGCCCAGGTTGGACTTGAACTCCTGGGCTTAAAGGATTCTCCAGCCTAAGTCTCCTAAGTACCTAAGTAGGACTATAGGTGCACAGCACCGTGCCCGGTTCACATCTGCTTTCAATGTTGATCTTATTTGAGACCCAGATTTCATAGTCTTGGTTTATCTGTTTAAACTTTATTCAGGTGTAAATGGATCTTGTTACACTACAGCTTCTTGTACTTTAAATGCCACTTACATTGTATATGATTATAAGTCATATTCCCCTCTACACTGCTTCTTCCAGAATATCCCTATTTACATCACAGCCAGTTAAGAGAATTTAATCCCCAAACTTCTCTCAGACACCTTCTCAGCACCACTTTTTCTAAATTTCTCTCTTTAAATTCCTCATAGTAGTGTCATATGAAGCATATTTCAACCTCTTTACCCCCTGATCAACTTAATGTTTTTGCTCAAAAACATATCCAATTTAAACGGATTGAGATTCCCATGATACTTCAAGTTTTTCTACTTCCTTGTCTCTTTTGAATTGCATTTTTTTTTCTTTTAAAATTCAGTATACTTATCAGGAGCCACTGATAAAAAGACAAAATAATAATAATAACATTTTTTATCCTCTGCAGGTGTAAAGGTACTACGGGACTTGCTAGGGATCTGTATTAGGATTAAGGAAGATCAAATGAGGGTCAACTAGAAAGGAAAGTTTTCCATGTGACCAGGGAGCATCAACAAGTAGGCCACAAGTACAAAGCCATTCACTGCAGGGGTCTAGGAATAACAGTGCGCTGGTAAAGTCAGTTGCCAATTACTCAATTTCATTTACCTGAAACTATTGAATACATGGCTAAACTGTATTTCTTTGGCTCCTCAATCCATCACTTTTTAAATTGAATTATGTTTTTCCATGCAGTTAAATGACATTTCTTTTGGCACCAGGTTAGCCATTCATTGATTACATTAGCACAAATGGGTTGTTACGACGGCCCTGTGTTGACTTACCAGTGTTTTGACCCTTGTGTTGGCATTGTCTAGTCACACTTGGTACTGGGTTTACACAGCCTCATACTATCTCGTCTGGTGTATCTGTGTCCCTTCCATTGGAATACTGGGCTGTTCCTGTCTGCACAGCCACAATGGGTAAGATGAGAACCAGACAATGTGTTTCAGGCCTTCCTGACTCTGGCTGTGATTACTGGGCTCCGGGGATTTTCTTTGTTTTTGTCTTCCTTCTCTTCCCAAAGAGGTACTTGGGGAGTCATCTTCTGGTTCTGAATTAGGAAATAGTGACCTTTACTGGTAATGGCTAAGAAATTCATTCTAGACATGCTGTACGCATTCATGAAGTGCTTCGCTAAAATAGGCCCATACTTCTGATATGAGTGCTTGTCACTGACAGTTCTTACACATAACAGACCTGCAATTACATCTGATTTTTCAAGTTGAGAGGTCCATGGATAACCTGCATTGAGTTATCCTAACAAATGGTAGCTGATTCCTTTTGTTCTGTACACTGAAAAAAAAAGTATGTTTTTTTTTTTGGGTGAGAAAAAGTCCTTTTAGTTTTTCATCAGCTCTGTTAATGAAGGCTGTAAACCTCAGAACATGAATTGGACCTTCTGGAGAATCTAATCTTCAAACAATTATTCTGTACCAGTGTTACATTTTATTATATTGACAGCTATTTGTGTTTGTTTGTTTGTTTCAGCTATTAAGTCCAATGATACTGATAACAGATTAGAAATACAATCTTCAATGTGATAGCCCTTGGCCACCTCTCGCTACTGAGCCATGGAGATGTGGCTGGTCTGAACTGTGATATGCTGGGAATGTAAAATATACACTGGATTTGAACTTAGTAGAAGGAAAGCTAAATTTCATAATAATATAATAATTATTTTTTTGAGATGAAGTCTCACTCTATTGCCCAGGCTGGAGTCCAGTGGTGTGATTTTGGCTCACTGCAACCTCTGCCTCCCAGGTTCAAGAGATTCTTCTGCCTCGGCCTCCCAAGTAGCTGGGATTACAGGCACCTGCCACCATGCCTGGCTGATTTTTTTTTGTATTTTTAGTAGAGATAGGGTTTCACCGTGTTGGCCAGGTTGGTCTTGAACTCCTGACCTTAGGTGATCTGCCCACCTTGGCCTCCCAGAGTGCTGGGATTACAAGTGTGAGCCACTGTGCCCGGCCCATAATAATTATTTTTATATTGTTGACACGTTGAAATGACAATATCTTCGATATATTGTGTTAAATAAAATATACTTTTAAAATTAATTTCACCTGTTTCTCTTTACTATTTTTAATGTAGCTACTAGAAAATTAAAAATGACATCAGTAGCATACATTGGTGGCTCACATTTTGCTTCTGTTGGACAGAACTGCCTTAAACATTGTCCAGAATGTGTCCTTATTAACCATTCTTAGGACATCGTTGGTCCTAATTTGGAAACAGTCCTGCAAAATCAGAAACTGTAACTTATCTCTCAAATTTGAAACAAGTTAGAGGATTCATTAAGGTCACTTTCCAGTGTTTCTACATGATGCTTGTCAGATTTATTCCTCTAACAGCACATGTATGCTGGTGTTTAAATGCTGAAATTTATGGGGAGGGTTGTCTGGTGCTTCTGCCTTTCAGTCTTCCCACGGTACAGGTCTGGTCCACACCTACGACACCTACAGACCCATATAAAGAATGAGAAAGGACTCGTGCTTCTGTAAAGGCGGGTTCCTTGCCTGTTTCTCAGCCAATAGTCAGACAGCTGTAGAGTTACAGTGTTGCGCCTCTAGTTCTAATTCCCCAGCATCCTGCTTTCCTCAAAAAGCCTCCAGTCAAACCTCTGCGCTGTGTTCTCTTCAATAAATAACCAGCTGCGTACTGTGTTCCGGCCATTGCAGGAGACACATTTTGTAAGCACTTCTGTCTTGGCTGTTTGGCCAAGCCTGAAAGTCATACTCTAATTCTTTATTATTATTATTATTATTATTCTTTATTATTATTATTATTATTATTATTATTATTATTATTATTTTGAGATGGAGTTTCGCTCTTGTTGCCCAGGCTGGAGTGCAATGGCTCTGTCGCAGCTCACTGCAACCTCCACCTCCCGGGTTCAAGCGATTCTCCTGTCTCAGCCTCCCAAGGAACTGGGATTACAGGTGCCCACCATCACACCTGGCTAATTTTTGTATTTTCTTTTAGTAGACATGGGATTTCACCATGTTGCCTAGGCTGGTCTCGAGTTCCTGACCTCAGGCGATCCGCCTGCTTTGGCCTCCCAAAGTGCTGGGATTATAAGCATGAACTACTGCGCCCAGACTTCTTTTATTTTTTTATTTATTTTTTATTTTTTTGAGACGGAGTCTCGCCCTGTCGCCCAGGCTGGAGTGCGGTGGCGCGATCTCGGCTCATTGCAAGCTCCGCCTCCTGGGTTCACGCCATTCTCCTGCCTCAGCCTCCCAAGTAGCCGGGACTACAGGTGCCTGCCACCACGGCAGGCTAATTTTTTGTATTTTTAGTAGAGACGAGGTTTCACCGTGTTAGCCCGGATGGTCTCGATTTCCTGACCTCGTGATCTGCCCACCTTGGCCTCCCAAAGTGCTGGGATTACAGGCGTGAGCCACCATGCCCGGCCTGGACTTCTTTATTATTCTTTTTATTATTTTTGAAATAGGGTTTTGCTCTGTCATTCTGGTTGGGGTGCAGAGGCAGTATCATGGCTCATTGCAGCCTGGACCTCCTAGTCTTATGCCTTCCTCCCAGGTCAACCTCCCTGGTAGCTGGAATTATAGGTACGCACCACCACACCTAGCTAATTAATTTTTTTTTTTTTTTTTTTTTTTTTTTTTGTAGAGACAGGATCTCACTATGTTGCTCAGGTTGGTCTTGAACTCCTGGGCTAAAGTGATCCTCCCGCCCTGGCCTCTGAAAGTGCCGGGCTTATAGGTGTAAGTCACTGAGCCTGGCCTCTCTAATCCTTTAATCCATAAAGTGGTCCAAATACTTTTGCAAAATACAGGTCGGCGAAAGTTGGTCAATCAATAACCTCTGCAGCTCAGAAGTACTTGAGTGGAACAGAAGATGAGCTGAATATAGGGACTTGAATCCTGCAAGTTTGGGAGCTCCAAAGTCCTTCAGTCATTCTTTGCAAGATGCCATGAGGGGGCTATCATGGTAGAGGTGGATGAGGTTGGCCGGAGATGGGCCGGAAGAAATACTGTGTAAGGTATTTCATTGTCTCTAGTTTTTATTTTGATAATACAAAACAAATCTTAACTAAGCAACTTTTCATAGAATAAATAGAACGGTGACTTAGGTGTCACCATTAACAGTACAGATTTTGGAAAGAGCAATGCTTCACTTGCTACTATGTTTCGGACAGTGTGAACATTAACATATTTCTTCCTTCTGAACCTCAGGATATTATGAGAAATGGGCAATCTGCAATGCTGGGGAGAGATAGTCAGCTATCAACCCATTAGTGTGGTTATGGGAAGGCTGACGTTCTGAGTCGTGAGGGGGTCAGAAACTTTACCAAATGAATGAAGTAGATCAATTGCCATCAAAAGCCATTTTATGCTTCCCTGAGATTCTCTGAAGATGAGGCTGCAGAAGAACTTCACTTGGGCTGGGGTGGCATCTTGGTTCTCTTCGTGTTCTAAGGGAAGCCAGCCCACCGGCAAAGTGACCATTCTCCCTCCTTTTCCGTGGGCCTCTCTTTGTATCAGAGAACCACTCTTTAGAGAGGCAGACTTTTGTAACTTCTTTTTCTAAGCCTTGCTTCCCACAGACATGTTTGATCTGAAGAGGGAGCAAATTTGATATGAAAGCCTTTCAGAGAAAATAAATAGGTGAAATCAATGGTATCATTTTCACAGAGTCTCTTTTCCAAACATAACATTGTAAGAGGAACGGCAGTTAGAAAGCCCTTCCTCTCCAGGACCTCCCAGATGCTGGGTTTCATTCTCTGCTTTGAGCTCAGGAAGCTCAGCCAGGATTGGACAAAGGAGATTCTAGGACAAGACAGAGCTGTGGGGAGGCTTGGTTGCCATCTGTTCTCATGTTCTCTTTGTATGCAGGTCTTCTGAGGAAAATGGAGATCAAGAAGCTTTCCTGAGGTCTCACACCTCAGAATTTCAGAAGTCTTTTCTCTTGGCCAAGGTTTATTAAGATGAGAAATCAGGTTGTACACTAATAGGACGATCACTGTGCAATTGATGAGAGAGTGAACAGTTTCACGCTCAGCTAGCCCAGTTTTCTTCTTTGTACTGGAATCTTTGTGTTTAGGGAGACTTTAAACTAAAATATGCACCTCCTCAAAATGACAGTAAGTTCTCTGAGTCACTCTGTGAAGGAAACCTTGACTTTGGGGGGCTTATAAGTCCCTTTTTCTGGGCAGGTCATATTCCTCCCCTCTTCCCTTCCTTCTCTTGATGCTTACTGTAGTCTACGTTTGTGTCATCTCTGAAGTCACTACCCTTACATGGAATGCATTCTTCCTTTCATGCTACCTATCTGTAGGGGATACAAGGTAATATCTTCTTCTTACCCATCACCAGGAGTCTCACGGCTGAGACCCCTGTCACAAAATGTAGATTAATAAGAGAAAGGCATAACACATTTATTTAACATAAGCTGTACATGACACGGGAAACTTCAGAAATGAAGACCCAACACATGGACATAAAGATGGGAACAACAGACATGGGGGAACACAAGACAGGGGAGAGAGGGAGACAAGGGTTGAGAAACTGCCTATTTGGTACTATACTCACGACCCGGGGGACAGGTTCAATTGTACTTCAAACCCCAGCATCATACAACATAGTTATGTAACCAAACTACACATATACCCCAAGAGTTTCACATGAAAGTTGAAAAACGAAAAAAAAAAAAAAAAAAAGAAAAATAGAAAAAGAAATGAAAACCTAGAGATCCAGGGAAAATCATGTATTTTTATGGGCAGCCCTGCAGAAGTATAACTGGGGGACAAGAGGTGTGATTGAAAGGTAATAAACTGAGGGCAACTTAGCAAGGCCTGTTTATTCAGATTCTTCTTGCCCTCTCTGTGTGACCTTCCCTCCTTCTGGATATGGAGCAGGATACCTGCCACATCAGGGTCTTCAGGGAAGGAGAGAGGGAGAAGATCAGAGAGAGAGACCTTCCTAGGTTTTTGGCCTGCTTCAGGGAAGAAGGGGCATGGGAAATGCTGGTTTATATGGCCTGCTTCAGAAAAGAGGAGGTGGGAGAAGGTAAGAGAGATCTTTCTGCTTCTGCAGTTTCCTTCAGCTTAAAATATTCAGTATGCCAAGGTATATTTTAAGGTAGCATTTTCTGTACCCCATCTTATCCAGGTACAGAGTCCCCTTCATGAGTCGACTCTCAATTCCTTCCTTTCAGAAAGCCATCTCTCTCTTCACTCCCTTTGCTCAATTACCCTTGGATTGCATGTGTCCAATTCAGGTTTATGGGGCACTGTCCTGTGCTGTGCACCGTTCTCCATGTTGGTGATGCATACTGATAGACCCAGGTCCCTGCCCTCATGGAGTTTACCTTCTAGTGGAGAGCATGACCTTGGGGGCATTTGCTTTCATGATGCTCTGTGATTCCTCAATTTTCCTGGTCTGTGTTTTTGTTTACTAGACAGGGTCCTCTGTGATGGCCAAGACTGTCTGCATGCATATGGTGTCTGTCATTTAACACATAGTAAAGGCCAGGCACAGTGGCTCATGTCTGTAATCCCAGCACTTTGAGAGACTGAGGCGGGCAGATCACCTGAGGTCAGGACTTTGAAACCAGCCTGGCCAACATGGCAAAGTCCTGTCTCTACCAAAAATACAAAAATTAGCCCGGTGTGCTGGCATGCACCTGTAATCCCAGCTACTCGGGAGGCTGAGGCAGCAGAATTGCTTGAATCTGGGAGGCGGAGGTTGCAGTGAGCTCAGATCGCGCCACTGCACTCCAGCCTGGGAGACAGAGCAAGACTCCGTCTCAAAAAACAAAACACAAACAAACAAAAAAATGCAGTAAATACTCAGCCCTGATGGTCTCTGACCTCACAGCATGTCTTCTTCACCCTGCAGGGTATCCTTGTCCCCCTCCGTACCTGTATTTGGGCTTGTAGCTGCTCCTCAGCAGTCTCTCTCCCACTCTGCATTTTCCCACTTCCTGCCTAGGTGTCACCACTTTAGTCACCCAGGTTTGATATTTCAATGTTCTCTTTGATCCCTGGCTTCTTTCCTATATTTTCAGGTAGGAAACTTAATACATCTTAAACTACTAGCAAATAAGATCACTCCTAAGTCATATGTTTTGGATGGTTCCCTTCCCAATCCAGCCCACCCCTCTCTAATTAAGACCCTTGTCCACTTCCAGTCTAGATTGTCTTGTGCCAGAACTCCATGTCTTCAGACTTGTCCCTCTCAAACAGAAAACTCGACTTGATGCACATCACCATCTCCGATCAAAAAGCCTTCGAGTGGTTTCCATTTGTGCACAGAATAAAATGGAAGCATGTCACTCTGTCATTCAAAGCCCTCTACAGCCTGGCCCGCACCACATCTCCAATCCCAGCTCTCACACCTTTTCACTCTGATGCTTTGATTTCTACTACACCACTCTTCCCTAAGATGTATCTCCCTGGTCTTGCTGAGCCTCAGCTTCATCACCAGCCTTCTTCTTGTCTCCATCCCAGCCTGTCTCCAGGCCCCTGTACATGCTCCCCTCCTCCATGAAGCCAACACTGATGGTTGTTCCTTGTCTGATCCTGCGACTCTTGGCCACCTTATGTTATTCATCCTTTTGTGTTCATTTCCTGTGTCCCTATTACACAAGTGACCTTTGAGAAGGTAGAGGACTTATCTCTTTGCCTTGAGAACACAGCATAGCCCTTATGGATCCAAGCGTGCATAACAAATATTTGTGAATGCTCATGCAGTTGTCCCCTTGTGTTCAAAAGAGGGCATTAGCTACAGCTGCCTTTTCCCTGACCCCATTTCCTAAGGAACAAGGGATGCCATGATGCTCTGTGTTATCTAGAGTATGGGAGATTCTCACTTGAGAGATACTCCTAGGTTGAGCCACCGCCCTCTGTGGGTCCCAGAAGCCTGCCTGATGTTTTATCACCTGAAGACTGGGACTCACCCTAGGAGACAGGGAGCAGTGGGTGATTTTTCTTTTGTCTTATAGCCAATGAATTCAACACTCCAAGTATTTTAGTGACCTGCATACATTCACACAAGGTGTTAGTGACAGAAAGCCTTATCAAGCCTGCAAGCCTGTAGCATGATGGAGCAAAGTCTATGACTCTTTCTGGCTTATTTAGAAGAGCTGACTTTGCCTTTTGCATTTTACAGTCAACTTCAGTGAGAGAATGGGACATTTGCTTTATCTTCAAGTTGCACTTATCCTCAACATGGATGGTTGCAGCTTCTAGCTGGTTCCACTGCCCTCAAATGGGTTAGAGGTTTCCCTCATGTGAGAGGAAAACCTTCCCAACCTGCTTGTCTTGCACCATCCAGGGTTCATTTGTGGAGCTGCCGTAGGGTCTGAATTCACTTCTGCCTCCACTTGGGAGAGGCGCCATGAAGCAGAAACTTTCAATTTTATGCTTGCTTCAGCCTTTGGGTATAGTGCGGAATAGGGTCAGGTCAAGCCAGAGCCTTTCCCCTGTGGCCAGTCCCTATAGTCCTCCAATCTCTTCAAATGGACCTGGCATTTGGCTTCCCTGCTAAGCTCTGTAGTCGGTCAGTGAATGGATGAATAGGAAAATTGATCCTGACACTTAATGGCTCCAAGGACATTCATGCAGAAGGAGGGTTGTCATCAGTTTGAACCCCTGATGTTCAGGAAGTCTTCACAAAAGTAGGTGAAAGAACTCACCTTCCAACTGAGGCCTGCATCATCATGGGCCTCTTCATGCCACTAAACAGGTTAGAAAATACCATAGTCATTCTCATTTAGTTTGGGCAACATTTATGGAGCATGTAGTGTGATCAAGAACAGCAGTGGTTACGGGGCATGCCCGGATGGCCAAACCAATCCCCTGCCCTGGAGGAGTCCACATCTGCATCACCCACTGAATTTGGCCTCTCCTTGGGTTCCAGATTATGAATGGAGGCCCTGCTGTCTCCAGCTTTGTGGTCTGTACCACCCCCACACTGAGATCCCTCCCAAGGAATGGGGTTGCCAATACAAATGCTTCAGGTCCAAGGTCACACCTGGGGCTGGGTGTCTTTCTCTTTTTCTTCAAAGGCATCTTTTAAAGGATATATGTGTTATCTGAATAAAATTCAAACTGTTCATATGTCCCAGAAGGGTGTGTTAGAGCTGCTCCCAACCCACCGACCCACCTCCCCACCTTGTGTCAATCTCTCTCCCCTTTCCTTCTACTCTCTGGGACATTGGCCTCCTGCAGCTCCTCACACACTCCACCAATTTTCACTTCTAGGCACTGTATTTGCTCTTCCTTCTCTGTTGATTATTCCTCCTCCTGGAATGATGATGTCTCCTCATTGAACAAAATGAGCTTAAATGTTATCTCCTGTGAGATAGCAGAGATGTTTTTGATCAATTCTTTCCAAAGCAGGTCCCTGTGGAACATTTATTTTTCTCATGGTGCTATTTCCAACGTGTATTTATCAAATGTGCTTGTTTGTTTATGTGTCTACTCCTTTTATTTCCCACTAGAAGGTATGTCACTGAGAGCAGAGGCCTTTGTCTTTCTTGTGGATGTTCACACCTGCTCACAGCAAGGGCTCAGTAAACAGCATCTGAATGAATAAATTGTGACAATGGTACAAAAATTGTACGAAAAGTCAAATTTCTTCTCCTCTCACATCACTCTCAGTTCCACTCCTCAAAGTTAACTGTTGTTAATAGTTTGATTTATATCTTACCTGCTATGGTCTGAATGTGCCACCCCTAAAATTCATATGTTGAAACTTAATATCCAATGCAAAGATATTAAGAGGTGGGTCCTTTAAGAAGTAGGCTGGGCTCATGCCTGTAATTCCAGCACTTTGGGAGGCCGAGGCAGGTGGATCACAAGGTCAAGAGATCAAGACCATCCTGGCCAACATGGTGAAACCCCGCCTCTACTAAAAATACAAAAATTACCTGGGTGTGGTGGTGTGCCCCTATAGTCCCAGCTATGCAGGAGGCTGAGGCAGGAGAATCGCTTGATCCTGGGAGGTGGAGGTTGCAGTGAGCCGAGATCGCGCCACTGCACTCCACCCTGGCGACACAGTGAGACTCCATTCCCCCCAAACCCTGCCCCCCCCCCCCCACAAAAAGGAGGTGATTAGGTCGGAGGGCTTCTTTGCTGACTAGGATTAGAGCCCTGGTAAAAGAGGCTTCACGCAGCCTTGGGTCAGCTTGCCGTTCACCTTCTGCTATGTGAGGTCATTGCATTTCTCCCCTCTGGGGGATGCAGCAACAAGATGCCATCTTGGATACAGAGAGCAGCCCTCACCAGACCCTGAACCAACTGGTGCCTTGATATTGGACTTCCCAGCCTTCAGAACTGAGAAATAAAATTCTGTTCTTTATAATTACCCAGTCTTAGGTATTCTGTTGTAGCAGCACAAAGCAGATTAGGACACTGCCCCCGCAAATGTTTTCACTTTGCATTTGCAAAACCTCCTCCACACTACACATGCACACCTTTTTTCTCCCCACTGGGGAGAGCATGACTTTTGCATTGGGTGAGACCTCTTAGTGTAAAACCCTGAAATGCAAGTAACAGAAACCAGAAATCCACTATGATCAGGGCTGAGAGATTACTTTCTGAGCTCTGGACAGGCATATCTCAAACTGTAAATGTAGCCATTCATATTGAGGCTAAGAAAAGCAAGACTCTATCTGAAAAGAAACTTGGAATCCAGACTTGGTAGTAGAAAGAATTCTTTCATGTGGCTAAAGAAAACTCAAAATGCTTTTATGATCAATCGTTGACTTTTGAGTGGTTGATCTATTTTTGTGAATTGACAATAGAATGCAATCCAACAATAAGAGCCAGAGATGCACATGGAACAAAAATCAATAATAATATGCAAGTGAAATGCTATGGCTCCTGGAATGTTAGCTAGGAGGAGCTCACCTGTGCGATGTGGTCATTGTGCAGCCTTTACAAAAATAATAATTATTGGAAATATAAAAGGATTTGGAAGAAATCATAATCTGATAATTATATTTGTGACCCAATATGGGTCTGTGACCAAATAGTATAATTTATTTATTTTTAACTGGAACATCTGAATGATCTGAGGACTGCTGGATAAATTAAACTGCCTTGACTTGACACCAAGTCTAGAAGTTTATGATTGGCATGTGTGTCTGAAGATAGCAAGGGTCTGGAGATCAAAGCCCTGACAAATGATAAATGCATTTGTCTTTGTCTGGCAGTGAAGTTTTTCCATCATTGTCAAATACCATCTCAGCATGACTAACTCTAATTTACTGATTACCCATAAGCCTAATTTACTGATGGGGCATGCTTCACTACTCTGGTTTGTTACAAGGATCAGTGGCACTAAGATAATTACTGGAAGGACCACATTCTTCTTTTTCATCCAATATAAAATTATGTTCTCCACTTGATGTGATGCATGGTACAAGGTGTGGCAATGTTAATATAGGTGAACCCAGGAAGCTCTACGCACACAGGCGAAGCCATATTAATTTTGGAACTGGCAAGCCTATGAATTAATATGACAGAGTTCCTACTGATCACTAACTTTGAGCATTCCTTTTCACAGCCATAGACATAGTAAAAAATGAATATTTTATTATCAAGGCTTCAGAACATAGACACAGTCCCATGGTCCATGGTGAATTATTACTTTGTCTCAGGAGTTGCCCTATAAATAATTCCTGAGGATGAAAACTCATAAAAATAAATCTCCAAGTGTTTCTAACTGGAACTTCGGGTGTTCTCAATGTCATCTCCAAAATAAAGCAATCACTGTTCAGACTTTTTCCAGTAGTGTGTGTATTTTCTCGCACCCTCCCCTAGCCCTTCTCTCTCATGTGAGAATGATTTAATGTTTATAGAAAAAGGCACACACTTGGCTGTCATCCACAGAGATCAAGGATGCTTTAACAACTCCACTAACAGATTCCATTTCTCATTCTGTTTGGTTGCTGGAGGGCCTGTCACTAAACACACTTAGCAAATCGATGAAGATCTTGTAGCAACGCTTCGCCCTCTGAGATCCAGTTGCATCCATCTGTCCCTTTTGTTATCATTTCATCCAGAAACCAACTGTCTGAAGACTCTTGCATTTTCTAAAATGGATAAAATGGTTATCCACTAAAAACAAAATCCACGAGTGATGGTAAGTTTCTTTCCCTGGTGTATACAAACCTCAACTGGAGATTCCTGGCTGGATGGACATGGGGGCTGAGGCTGCTGTAGCCCTCTTTTATTGCTAGTTTGCCTCCCCACCGTGGCTCAGAGTTGCACACCTGTTCCAAGTAGCAGAGGATTCATGGGATGTTTGCAGCAGCTGAACACTCCTCACAAATGCTCTGGAAGGAATGCACATGTCTCAAGAAGTTATTGAATCTTTTTTTTTTTTTCATTTTCTCAGGAATTCTTCTAAAAAGCTCTGGTCCTCTGGCAAGGAATACAGGTGAAATTTTACTCCTACAAGATCATTGTCAATTTAAGGCCAGGTTCAATCTGGCTGGAGTCAGGAATGACAACATAAATGCATTGCAGCTGTTTTATTTTTTAAGCTAATATTAAGAGGGAAAGAATCGCACACCATTCCCAGGTGGAGGGTATAAGTGGAGATATTAAGAAAGAATTTATAATTTTTCTGATTATAATAACAAAGGAGTATGATAGAAAATCTGAAAAATGATAATAATAATACCGCAAAATATCACAACCCAGAGATAAATGTTAGAGTTTTGCCTTTCTTTCCATTTAAAAATGTGTCTCCTTTTGGCTTTATATATAAACAATTGTGTTCATGTTCTACCTAAGCTAAGTTTTTGCATAAGATAGCCTGCACATTTTTTCATTCTTTAAAAATTTCCAAAACTTATTTTAAAATTTGGTTTTAAATTTCTGTACGTATTTGATCATGTTGACCAATATTCTAATGTACATATAGATTATTTCCTATTTTTCTATCATATATTATGCCAAGAACATCTCTCCATGTAAATCTTGGTGTGCAACACTGATTATTTATTCATTACAAATTCATAAAGTTTTTACTGATATGAAGATATAATATGTTTTAGGCTTTTTTTTTTTTTTTTGCGACGGGGTCTCGCTCTGTTGCCAGGCTGGAGTGAAGCGGCTTGATCTCAGCTCACTGCAACCTCCTCCTCCCAAGTTCTAGTGATTCTCCTGCCTCAGCCTCCCAAGTAGCTGGGACTACAGGGATGTACCACCACACGCAGCTAATTGTATTTTTTAGTAAAGACAGCGTTTCACCATGTTGGCCAGGGTGGTCTCGATCTCTTGACTTCGTGATCCGCCTGCCTTGGCCACCCAAAGTGCTGGGATTACAGGCATGAGCCACCACGCCTGGCCTTTAGGCTTTCAAAATGCATATTGACAATGTAAACACTAGAAAAATTATATTATTGACAAGCCTGTAAGCAGTATATGAGTAAGGCCATACTTTTTCTTCCATTGCATAAAAGAATTATTTGAACACAATGACAAAAGCAAAAGGACTTATTCAAAACAAATACAGAATTATCTTTGCCATACAAACATGGACAAAAGGATATTTGTTTTAAATTTGCATTTCTGTCTTTACTGGAATTTCTTCTTTTTGTTTGCATTATGTGTAGTGGCCTCTTCTAACTCTTCTGTTATTTTGTCTGTTTATATTCATGGCCTGTTTTTATATTAGAATAAATGAGTGTTCTTTTTGATTGTTCTATAAGGCCTATTTATATATTATAGCTATTAATCTTCTAACCAAAAAACATCTTTTCATTTTCTGTGTTTCAAAAGTTTAAATTTTAGTGTTATTTGTACAGTTGGACCTCCGAATTCATGGGTTCCTCATCTGTTGGTTCAACCAATCACAAACTGAAAATATTCAGGTGGGAAAAAAAGGATGGTCACATCCATACTGAACATGTACAGGCTTTTTTCTTGTCATTATCACCTAAACAATTCATCATGGCAACTATTTACACAGCATTCATTAATACTATAATTAGGTATTATAAGTAATCTAGAGATGATTTAAAGTATATAAGGGGTTGTATGTAGGTTATTTGCAAATATGACATTGTTTTATATCAGAGACTTGAGAATCTGTGGATTTTGTTATCTGTGGGTGTACTGTAATGAGAGCCTCATGAATACTGAAGGACTGGATATTGATTTTTTAATAATATTTATGCATAGACCTCTTTTCTTCTGTCAGATAGTCACATATATTTGACACTTTAAATTGATATTTTAATTCATATCTCTAATATTTTAAATTTACATATAATCTTTATTTTGACACATATAAATTATAAATTTATTTTGACAAATGTAATGTGACACTAGTTTCATTAAAAACACAATTTGTCTCTCACTCTTCCTCCTTCTCACCACATACACATACAATTTGAAGACAATACAGTATCCTGGTTAAGGATGCAAACTCTGGAACCAGACTGCTTGGGTTTAAGTAACGGTTTTACCTTAACTAACTGTCTAGGCAAGTTACTTATCTTCTCTGCACCTCAGTCCCCTCATTTATAAGATGACAATAGATATAGTACCATCCTCATAGAGTTGTACTGAGTAATAAATGAATCAATACAGGCAAAGTGCTGTATGATAAGGTACTATGCAAGAAATGCCTTATTGTATTAATTGCCTAATAATAGTTAGCTGTTACTACTACCAATAAAGTTCTGATATATCCTGGGTTCTAGGAGCAATTATATATTAGTGACTAGTTATATAGGATAGCATGTTGGGCTTGGGAACCACCACAGCTTGAATATGAATTCCATCTCTGGCAAACTCTAGTCATGTGGCTTTGAACAGAACACTTAAGGTCTCAGAACTGGTTTTTTCACCTGTAAAATAGGAATAACTATGTCAGTTTCGCAAAAGTTTCAAAAACATTATACTTTTCTTTTTGGTATCTTATTTGACACATGAATTATATAGAAGTGTGCTATTTTGTTTTCATATATTTTGAGATTTTCCGGTTATCTTCCTATTATTTATTTTTAATTTAATTCTATTGTAGTCAGAGAATACTTCATGAGTCAAATCACTGCAGATTGATTGAGACTTGTTGGCTAGCCTAGGATATGGTCTGCCTTCCTAAATGTTCTGTTTACTTGAAAAGAAAGTATATTCTGTTGTTATTGACTGGATTATTCTATAAAAATCAATTACATCAAGTTGGTTGATAGTCATATTCAAGTCTTTTATACCCTTATTGATTTTCTATACTTCAACTTTGTTCTCAATATTTAAAATTATTTTGACTATTCTTGGTCTTTTGAAATTCTGTATAAATTTTACAATCATCTTACCCATTTCTTTAGAAAATACCGCTGGCACATTGACTGGGATTATGTTGAATATATAGAAAAATTTGAGAAAAATGGACATCTTAACAATTGAATCTTCTCATCCAGGAACATGGTATACTGTATCTCTACATTTATTTAAATGATTTTAAATTTCTCTCAGCAATATTTTAAAGTTTTCAAAAATGTAGGTGTTGTAGAATTTCATGAAATTTATCCCTAAGTATTTGTATGTTTATCGATACTTTTATAAGTAGTAATTTTGTACATTTCAGCTTCTCGTAGTCTGAGCTAATATATAGAAATATAATAGATTTTGTTGTGCATTGAACTTGTGACCTTGGAACTTAACAGTTATAGTAGCGTGTTTTTTGTAGATTTCAATAGACTTCATATTGCAGACAATCATGTCTTTTGAGAAAAAAATAATATTACTTCTTCATTTCTGATCTGTATATTTTTTAAGCCTTTTTGCACCAGCATAGGCCTCCAGTAGATTGTTTAACAGAGGCGAATACCTTGCCTTAATATAGTGAAGAGAGTGTTCAAATTGCCTTGTTGCTAATCTCTAGAGATACCGTTCAGTTTCTTTTGTCATAAAATACAATGTTAGCTACAGATTTTGCATAGATGTTCTTTATCATTTTGAGGAAATTTCTATTTCTAGTTTGCTGGAATTTCTGTTTATAATTGAATTCTGTCATTTACTTTATCTGCATCTACTGAGATAATCAATTTTTATTCCTTTATTCTGTTAATATGTTGAAATACAATGATCATGTTTTCTTACTATATCACAAATTTGATTTTTAATATTTTGATGGCTGCGTTTTATTATAACTGGTTTCTTTTGTAAAGCTATTTTTAATAGCGTTGTATTTGCTCTTTTTAATGCTTTTTATTTTGGAATACTTTAAGACACAAGAAAATAATAGAAAAGAGTTCCTGTGTGCACTTCACCCAGATTTCCTTCATGATAATATCCAGAGTGCAGTGTTAAAATAAAAAAATTGACTTTGGTACAATAACACTAATTCAGCTATAGAATTTGAATTCGACCATCTCTGTCTCTTTTTTTCTGTGTGTGTGTGTTTGTGTGTGTGTGTGTGTGTGTGTGTGTAGGTCTACGAAATTTATCGCATATATAGACTTGTTGTAACCATCACTACCATCAGGATACATAACTGTTTTATCACCACAAAGAAACTCTCTTGTGTTACTGCCTAATAGTTATACCTTCTCTGAACTCTAACCCTTGGAAACCACTAGTCTATTCTCCATCACTGTGATTTTGTTGCTTCAATAATATTGTATAAATGAAATCATACAGTATGTGACTTTTTGAGATTTTTTTCACTCAGCATAATTTTCTTAAGACTCATATACGTTGTTGCCTGCATCAATAGTTTGTTCTTTTCATAGCTGAGTAATATCCCATTGTATGGATGCATTAAATTTATTTATCCATTCACCCATTGAAAATAATTTGGGTTGTTTCCAATCTGACTGATGTTTAAATGTTAAACCAACATACAATTCTTGGATAAAAATCCCACTTGGGCATGTTCTATTATCTTGTTTATATATTGTTGTATTAATTTTGTTGATATTTTGTTGAGGATTTAAAAAATCTATGTTAATGAAGTATATTGGTATCTAATTTTACCTCGTAATATCTTTTTTTTTGAGAGAGGTTCTCACTCTGTTGTCCAGACTGGAGTGCAGTAGCCCCATCATTGCTCACTACAGCCTCAACCTTCCCAGGCTCAGGTGATACTCCCACCTCTGCCTCCTGAATAGCTGGGACCACAGGTGTGTGCCACCACACCTGGCTAATTTTTTTTTTTTTTTTTGAGATGGAGTCTCGCTCTTTCACCCAGGCCGGACTGCAGTGGCGCTATCTCGGCTCACTGCAAGCTCCGCCTCCCGGGTTCACGCCATTCTCCTGTCTCAGCCTTCCCAGCAGCTGGGACTACAGGTGCCCGCCACCATGCCCGGCTAATTTTTTTGTATTTTTAGTAGAGTCGGGGTTTCACCATGCTAGCCAGGATGGTCTCGATCTCCTGACTTCGTGATCCAACCGCCTCGGCCTCCCAAACTGCTGGGATTACAGGCATGAGCCACCGCGCCCTGCACACCTGGCTAATTTTTGTATATTTTCTGGAGACAGGGTTTTGCTATGTTGCCCATGCTGGTTTTAAACTCCTGGGCTCAAGTGACCTGCCTGCCTTGGCCTTCCAAAGTGTTGGGATTACAGGCATGGGCCACTGCACCCGGCCTGCCTTGTAATATCTTCATCTGATTTTGGTATCAGGATAAAACTGGCCTTGTGAAATGAGTTATGATGTATTCCCTCCTCCTCTATTTTCTGAAAGAGTTGGTGTTAAGACTGATCTTGTTTTTTCCTCAAGTGTTCGGTAGAATTCACCAGTGAAGACAACCAGGCTTGGACTTTTTTTGTGTGTATAGAAAGATTTTAATTATGAATTTAATTCCTTTAGTAAATATCAGAATATTCAGACATTTTGTTTCTCCTTGAGTTAGTTTTGATAATTTTTGTCTTTCAATAAATTTGACCATTTCATCTATGTTGTTGACTATATTGTTGTGAAGTTTTAAAAAATACTTTCTTATTATTCTTTTAATGTTTGTAAAGTTTGTAGTGATGTTCTTTCTTTAATTCCTGGTATTGAAAATTCATGTTGTATCTCTTTGTTTCTTTATTAATCCTGATAGAAATTTGTCAATTTCATTGATTTCTTCAAAAAACCAATTTTGATTTCCTCTTCATAAAATTTTGTATTATACTGATATCTACCCTCATCTTTATTATTTTCTTCTTCCTACTAAATTTAAATTTATCTTTTGTGGCTTTTAAAGGAGAGGTTTAGGATATTGATTTTAGAGGTTTCTATTTTACTAACATACACAATTAAAGACATAAGTTTCCCTCTCATCTCTTCTTTACCTGTTTCCTACAAATTTTGATATGCTATGTTTTTATTTTCATTCAGTTCAATAATTTTTCTAATTTTATTTTTAATATCTTTTAAAATAGGTGGATTATGTAGATGTGTGTTGTATAATTTCTGAATATTTGTGGATTTTCTAGATATGTTTTCAGTTATTAATACCTAAGTTAATTTTGTCGTGATCAGAGAATATACTATATTATTTAAATACTTTTAATTCTGTTGAGATTCATTTTATGGCCAAAAAATGGCTTATCTTAGTGAATATTTCATGGGTACTTGAAACAAATATGTATTCTGCAGTTATTGGGTGGAGTGTTCTACAAATGCCAATTCTATCTGATTGGTTAATCTTTTTATTCAAGTATTCTATATCCTTACTGATTTTTGATCTATTTGTTCTTACTTGGCTATTAAATGAAGAATGTTAAATCTCCAACAGAAATTATGAATTTATTTTCTTTTCAGTTATTAAAGTTTTCAAATGCATTTTAAAGCTGTCATTGAATGTATGCTAATTTAGGGTTGTTGTATCTCTTTGATGAATTGATTGATTTATCATTATGAAATGTCTCTTTTACCCATCCATGGTGATAATCTTTGTTCTGATGTCTATTTTTCTCTAGTGTTGTAGTTACTCCATTTTCTACTCATGTGTCATATGTAACTAATATTACATAATATTTTAATATAGTTATATGACATATACTATTTTATATATAGCTGGGTATTGTCTTTTTCCCCCTACCCTTATAGAGAATGTTAAATGTTAATTGAAATGTTAAATTATTGGTTTGGATTTACATTTACCTTCCTATTTTATGCAATTAACATCAGGAAAGACTACCATATAGAGGTTTTTTTTTCTTTTAAATGAAGAAAAGCTTTGCTTTTATTGGAGTAAATCTAAATGATCCTACTCATTTGGAGCAAAAATAGTGCTAACCAATTCCCAATTGTATTTAGCTTCTGGTTGGAATTTGAAAAAATTAAAATCTAAATAAATGAAAGTTCACCTGGACTACTCAGGTGAATAAAAAAAATTATCTCCTCACTCTTTGTTTTCCATTATTTTGCTTATTGGTATTTTCTTTTTTTAATTATTTTTTTCTGCTTTCTTTTGGATTGAGTATTTTTTTTTTACTGTTGGTTTATTAGCTATACTTCTTTTTTTGGTGTTTACAATAAGGTTTGCAATATATATCTTTAACTTATTACAGTAACATTGCTATTAGCTCTTAAGTATGCTATTTTGCTTTTCTCCCCACTTATCCTTCCTGATTTTGGTATTCTGTTGCTTTTTTCTTGCCTTCTTTGGGGTTATTTAAAATTTTTTTTACTCTTCTATTTTAGTTTTTGCATTGTCTTCTTAAATATGCCTTCAAAAAATGTAGTTTTTTTTTAGATCTAAAAATTGGTATAATTAAAGTATCAGTCTTTTTACAGTCAATATGGCACTATTTCACATTTCATAGTGACCGAACTTCATACTTCTAATTTTCACTTCACATCTGAAACTTTGCAGTTTCCTTTCCCACTTCCCACCTCTCATTCAAACTTAACACTTTCTACTTCTTATTTTCTACTTCACAAATACAGTACTCTAGCACAGTATAATTCTACTTACCTACTCACCACCTTTTGCCACATTTTTACAACTACATATGTTACAAACTTTACAATATTATTATTTTTTTCTTTAAATAGTCTGCTGTCTGGTAAGAAATTATGATAAGAACAGAAGCCATAATTTTTCAGTATATTTTTAAATTTTACTTTAAGTTCTGGGATACAAGTGCAGAACGCATAGGTTTGCTACATAGGTATACATGTGCCATGGTGGTTTGCTGCACCTATCAACCCGTATTCTAGGTTTTAAGCCCTGCATGCATTAGTTATTTGTCCTAATGCTCTCCCTCCTCTCGTCTGTCACCCCCTGACCAGCCCCGGTATGTGTTGTTCCCCTCCCTGTGTCCATGTGTTCTCACTGTTCAACTCCCGATGAGTGAGAACACGTGGTGTTTGGTATTCTGTTCCTATGTTAGTTTGCTGAGGATGATGGCTTCCAGCTTCATTCATGTTCCTGAAAAAGACATGATCTCGGCTGGGCACAGTGGCTCACGCCTGTAATCCCAGCACTTTGGGAGGCTGACGTGGGTGGATCACAAGGTCAGGAGATCGAGACCATCCTGGCTAACACGGTGAAACCCCGTCTCTACTAAAAAATACAAAAATTAGCTAGGCATGGTGGTGTGCGCCTGTAGTCCCAGCTGCTGGGGAGGCTGAGGCAGGAGAATGGCGTGAACCTGGGAGGTGGAGCTTGCAGTGAGCCGAGATCGCACCACTGCACTCCAGCCTGGGGGACAGAGCGAGACTCTGTCTCAAAAATAAATAAATAAATAAATAAAAAAGACATGATCTGATTCCTTTTTGTGGGTGCATAGTATTCCATGGTGTATATGTACCACATTTTCTTTATCTAGTCTATCATTGATGGGCATTTTTGTTGGTTCCATGTCTTTGCTATTGTAAATAGTGCTGCAATAAACATATGTGTGCATGTGTCTTTATAGTAGAATGATTTATATTTCTTTGGTATATCACATTTTTTACTGTGTCTTTTCTATGTTTAGCTGTATTTAGTTGCACAAATGCTTATTGTTGTGTTATAAGTGCCTACAGTATTCAGGTCACATGCTCTTCAGGTTTGTAATTTAGGAGCAATAGGCTACACTGTATAGTCTAGGTGTGTAAGAGGCTCTACCATCTAGGTTTGTTTAAGTACACCGTATAATGTTCACACAATGATGAAACTGCCTCATGACAACATTTCTCAAAACATATCCCCATCATTAAGTGCATAACTGTATAAGCTTCACGTATACGCAAAACTGTATACACATTTGTTTGGAGAGCTAGGTAGTGACTTTCAGAATTATTTGTGTTTTCTTCGTCTCTCCAGCTTTTAATAGTACTGGCTCTTCCTGAATTTAAACATTATATTAGAAATAAACAATAGCAGCATAACGATTGTGAAGAGGAAGAAACTGAACTTGAGTTATTTATATTCTGTCATTTTATGTGCAAGTCATTTTTTAAGGCTTGGAAAATGCGGTCTTTTTAAAAATTATCTCTTCATGTGTTTTAACACAGTTTTAATTTTAAAATAGTTTAGTTTTACTTAAACCTATGAAGACACTACAAAGAGTTGCCACATACTCCACACCCGATATGCTTTATTATTAACATTTTCTATTCATATGTTCTATTTGTTACAATTAATGAACCAACATTGGTACATTGTTATTAAATAAAGCACATACTTTATTCAGATTTCCTGTTTTTCTCTAATGTCCTTTTCCTGTTCCAGGATCCCATCCAGGAGGCCACATAATATTTAGTTATTGTGGCCGGGTGCGGTGGCTCACACCTGTAATCCCAGCACTTTGGGAGGCTGAGGTGGGCGGATCACCCGAGGTCGGGAGTTCGAGGCCAGCCTGACCAACATGGAGAAACCCCATTTCTACTAAAAATACAAAATTAGCCAGGCAAGGTGGTGCGTGCCTGTAATCCCAGCTACTCAGGAGGCTGAGGCAGGATAATCGCTTGAACCTGGGAGGCGGAGGTTGTGGTGAGCTGAGATCGTGCCATTGCACTTCAGCCTGGGCAACAAGAGCGAAACTCCATCTCAAAAAACAAAACAAAACAAAACAAAACAAATTTAGTTATCATGTCTCCTTAGGCTCTTAGCTGTTCCAGTTTCTCAGCCTTCTCTTGTTTTTGACAGTCCTGATTGTTTTAAGGGTTACTGATCAGGTATTTTGTAGAATGTTTTCCAATTGGGATATTTCTGATGCTTTTCTCATGATTAACTGGGTTTATGTGTTTTGAGGAGAAAAATTATGGAGGTAAAGTGCCATTTTCATCACATCGTATCCAGCCTCACTCATCATTGTTGATACCCTCAACCTTACTTATCACTATTGATGTTGACTTTGATCATGTGGCTGAGGTCGTTTCTGCGAAGTTCATCTATGGTAAATTTACTCTTTTTCTCCTCTTCCATACTGCACTCTTTGGAAGGAAGACGCTGTACACAGTCCCTATTTAAGGAGTGGGGAGTTATGCTCCACCCTATCTCCCTGAATTACTTGGAATTCTTATGTATGGGAGATTTGTCTATTCTTTCCAAGTAATTTATTTATTTAATTGTTTATTTGTATTGGCGTTGACTCATGAACATTTATTTTATACTTTGAGTTATAATATTATACTACTTTATTTATTTTGTTGCTCAAATTATTCCAGCTTTGACCATTGGAAGCTGTTTTCCAGTGGACTCCTATATCCCTTTGACATCCATCATTTATTTTTCTTTGGAGAATGTCCTCACTTTCTTGCACTACCATATACTCTGGGCTCATTTTGTATATTTTATGCCTGAGTTCTAGAATCAGCAATTTCTCCCAAAAGCACTGGTTTTGTTTATTAGAAAATGGTATTAGAAACCAAGATCTGGGCACTAGGTGTGTTCATTGCTGCAGGGATGTCACTGCTTCTAGGCTCTCTTAGCTTACAGAATGAGGAAATATGAATATGCATAACCTATATATATATATACACACATATATAAGTGTTTCTGTCTGTAATGATCTGTATCTAAATAAATCTAAACATGAGTTCACACTGACGTCTCCCACTCTACTGAATAATTCAAGCCTCCTCCCCTTGTTTATTAGTAACCCCCACTCCAACAGCAAGAAACCCGATTCCCACTGCCCCACTATCCATTTATTTAATTGTTCAATTCCGGTTTACATAAGAGCAATATAAGAATTGTTAATCATGTGTTTTATCCCCACTTTAAAAATGCATTAATGTCATTAAAAAATGTGTAATTCATTTTCCCTTTCTTGTACTATAATATTTATTTTTAATGTATTTTTACTGGGATTATATGATATAAAATAAAAGAATAATTTCATTGTGATTTATGATTTATTTTCTAGTTATTATCATTGTTTTATTTCTTTTTTTTTTTTTTGCAGACAGAGTCTTGCTCTGTCGCCCAGGCTGGAGTGCAATGGTGCAATCTTGGCTCACTGCGACTTCTGCCTCCTGGGTTCCAGTGATTCTCCTGCCTAAGCCTCCCGAGTAGCTGGGATTACAGGCGCCCACCACCACAACCAGCTAATTTTTGTATTTTTAGTAGAGACGGGGTTTCACCATGTTGGCCATGCTGGTTTCAAACTCCTGACCTCAAATGATCCGCCTGTTTCAATCTCCCAAAGTGCTGGGATTATAGGTGTGAGCCACCGTGCCTGGCTCATTGTTTTGTTTCATGAGTACTAATAAAAATAATTTGTTATATTATGGGGCTGCTTAAAACATGACTTACTCTAAGTGTCAAACATGGTAGGTTCGCTACAATGTAATCCATTAATCAGTGTTTTGTGTTGTGTCTGATGTGCTGATGACCATTGCCATTGTTTTTAAATTTGTTAATCGGAGGTCTTTTCTGATCTTAGGTGGTTTCCTTTTTCTGTATGTAGTACACTTCTGTTTCTTTGAGTGAGTAAAGTATAGAAGGAACATTGGCCCTTACTCTTTGGAACAGTTCATTTAGTGTGAGTTATTCACTCTTAGCTGCTGCAGGCCCTCCTTTGTTTGTTTTGGTTATCCATGTGATGGAGTGCTACTGCTGTCTGCTTGTTCTCCAGATGGATATTTCCTGTGATGTACTGACATTTGTGTACCTGTCTGAGTTTGATCCTATGTTTACCTGTAACTTACAGATGGTCTCCACATATATATCCTGCTTTGTCACCCAGGTTAGAGTATAGTGGCATGATCATGGCTCACTGCAGCCTTAGACTCATAGGCACAAGTAATCCTCCCACCTCAGTCTCTTGAGTAGCTGGGATTACAGGTGCGTGCCACCACACCTGACTAATTTTAATTTTTTATCTTTTGCAGAGATAGGGTCTCACTATGTTGCCCAGGCTGGTCTTAAACTCCTATGGCTCAAGTGATCCTCCCACCTCAGTTCCCCAAAGTTCTGGGATCCCTTGATGACATATATCTTTTTTTCCCAATACACTGTCATTCACATTTTCCTGTTTTCATATTTTTTTGGAGATATCAGTGGGAGTTTAGGATGGAGGAGAGGAGGGAATTAAAACTGGGGACTCAATGTCACATCTTGAAATGGAGGCCCAGGCTGAGGCTATAGTTCCAACTCTTGGTATGGCTCCTGACACACAGCAGTAGCCCAGGAGATAATTGCACATTACAGAAGTTTCTGGTGAGATGGGGATACTATTGGACACATTCTAGGCATTTACTAGAAAAAGTACTGCAGCCAATAGACAAATGAAACAAATAAAAAATTAGAAGTATGAAGAAGATGTGGCATCAGAAATGGGAGGAAGTGATAGAATCAGTATAACTTGGAGGCTATGTCTAAGTGGCTACATTAGTACTCATTTTATTTTCTATCAATTTTCTCAGTCTGTCCTAATATTCCTAGTAGGATCTTATAGATCTGACTCCTCCACCTGTCTCACCTTTTCCCTCATCACTTTTACCTATTCCATTTTTTTCCTATGAGTATTGGATAAATGTCCGGGATTTGTCATCTATTTAATTCAATTTTCGACAGAATCTAATCTTTTGTTTGTAGTGAACATAGTGATTTTTAATCCAGTAATCTTATCTTTTAATGCCCATCTCTCTTGCTTGGAGATGATTTTCTCCTCAGGAATTCTTAATGAGGATTGATAAATTTAATAGGCACTTGAAAATTAAGCCCACAGATTAGCAGTTTTCTAAAACCTTCTGCTCTTTCTTGTAGCAAATTTATTGAACAGAGAAGGATTTGCGTCAAATTTTCAGTGAGGTACCGTTTTTTGAATGTGGTATCTTTTTTTTTTTTTTTTTTTGACTGTGCAGGAGCCTCACAGTTTTTTTATTTTTCTTAAATTTTTTATTTTATTTTATTTTTATATTTTTAAAAAATATATATATATTTTATTATACTTTAAGTTCTAGGGTACATGTGCACAACGTGCAGGTTTGTTACATATGCATACATGTGCCATGTTGGTGTGCTGCACCCATTAACTCGTCATTTACATTAGGTGTATCTCCTAATGCTATCCCTCCCCCTTCCCCCCACCCCACAACAGGCCCCAGTGTTTGATGTCCCCCTTCCTGTGTCCAAGTGTTCTCATTGTTCAATTCCCACCTATGAGTGAGAACGTGCGATGTTTGGTTTTTTGTCCTTGCGATAGTTTGCTGAGAATGATGGTTTCCAGTTTCATCCGATGCGATATCTTTTCTAAGTCTTTAAATTTCTCTTCTTTGGTCCCATTCTTGTAGAGGGAGTTCTTTCCTTTCTTAAGCAATAAGGATGATCATATGTTCTGTCAAAAATTGGTGTGTGGGAGGGGGTGTTCCTGCCCAAATTCTGTAGTCCCAGATGAGAGAAAAACAGAAAATTTACATTTTGCTATGCATTTATATTAGGCAGTCAGTAGCTTGGGGGTGTGAGTGGATGTTGAGAGGTGACGAGTAGGCAGTCACAGCTAGACAAGTCTCCGTTGTGCAGAAGGGCGTCTTTCTATTTATTTTGGCTGAGGCAATGTGAACTCCCATGATGGATTAGGTCAGGTTGAAGTGGGGGGCAGTGGCCTGCACTTTGTGTATCATGGCTCTTTGCCCCACTACCTGCCCTCACCCCTCTGAATGAGGGAGTGTGAGTGAAGTTTTGACAGGATCTTCTCCATGTCAAAGTCCACTCTACTGTTTGATGAGAAAAAAAGTTGTGAAGCAACAAAATCAGACCTATTGTACACTAAATCTGGCAGCAATTTATCCTAGTTTTATTCACTTCTCATTGAAAGTGCTTGCATGGGTCATTTCCAATATTGAGGTCATCTGGGAGGCTAGACTTTATTTCTGCTTTTTTCTCCCATCTTGCAAAGATGAACCAAAACCTATACTTTTGATTTTTAAAAGAAAGTCTTCTCTTGTACAACCTAAACTAGTTTGCAATAGTGTTTATGAAAAGTTAGAGCCTTGAGACAGTTGCAGATATCAACCTCTCAGGCACAAAACCCTTCTCGGAAGTGGAATACCCAGATTTAGGAAGGTGGAGCTCATAGCCTTGATGACATTCTGATTTATACTTGGTTGATTTGAACACAACTAAAATTGTAAAACAATTTGTAGCACCATCTCTCTGAATGACAGGCTTTGTGCATGATATTAGAATCAGCCATGATATTTACAGTCAGGAAACTTAGGCGAACTGATCAATGCTGTAGTCAACAGGCTTGCGGGAAGCTTGAGATCAACCGCCACTCCAGCAGAACAACCTTGATCAGAACATTTACCATTCCTGAACTTCGATTTCTTCATCTGTAAAGAGAAAGGGGGGACCCTTAAAATCTCTGAATATTATACACACACATGTATACACACATACATTATATACCTATACATAGTCTTCTTGTATGTATTCGAGATTTTGAAGCAAAATTTCTAAAGAGAGTAATAGTTCCACAATAATTGAAGCAGTAGAAACTGCATTCATTTGGTTGTATAAGTTCTGGAAAGTTTATTTAAAAAGCATTCACATCATCTTGCATAATTAGCCACCTGCATATTCTTGGTACCCAGCATACTTCATAAGACACTGTAGAAAGTCAAAATATATTTGAAGAATAAATGAATGAACATATACAACCTCATTTGTAATGTTATTTATAGCATCACCCTTAGATTTGGGCACCCAGGGTCTTGCCCTGTAACTGGAGATTTAACAGGCTCACTCTTTCTCCTCCTGCCACAATCCTCATGGACTGAGGAACCCCCAAGGCCAAAGGTTCATGTCCACCTACAGCAGCCTCCCCTCATCCCCACCCCACTAAGCTCCAGGTACCTGACATTGGGAAATTTTCTGTCAAGACAGCCTCAAGCCTGCTTCTAGGGCCTACTAGAGTCTCTCTCTTGGACGTCCCTCACAAAGATATGCTGTTTTATAAGTGTGCCCACCCCAAAGCACAAGAGGTGACCAAGGTGGCTCACAGGAGTGGAGGTGGAAAGAGTCTTCCTTGCCACAGAAGGCAAGGTCTAGGAGTCTCCACTTTACTCTTGCCCCAAATTTGGTAAAAGGAACAGGCTGGGTTATTTCAATCATTAGCTCACTTTACCCTACATCCCAACTACATTCACACATAATGCTTTAAATTTGAGTTAGAAAGACTCAGTGATCCTTACAACATACACACGAATGAACAGAATATTGCAAGGAAAAATATGTGGTCACTACCGTAAACCTTCTATTACACAGTTACACTCTGGTCCAATATGTAAGGCAAAGTACAGATTCTGCAACCCAGGATTGGGTTTGTTTGGGGATCCAATACGGATCTATTATAACAGTTTGTAGGTGTTGATAGAATGATAGCATTTATTTCCTCTCTAACCCCCTCTCCAAATCTTAGTTAAAAAGAAGCTTTGTTTGCTTGGTTTTCCTGGTGTGGATTTAAATATTTCCATTTTCCATGCCCATATTAACATTTGACCATCCGTGTGATGTGCCAATTTCTATTTTGCCCTTCAAAGGTTAAAATAACACCCACCCTTAGAATTCCCCTCACAAAGCACAAGGAAATCCCTCCTAAGGCACAGCGAACCAGCTAGACTTCATAATTAGCTTCTGTAATGAAGTACTTAATCGGAATAGAAGCCCTTACTAATTACAGCAGGAAGTCAGGGCAGGCGGGTTACCCACAGCTGGGGTGAAGCGCAGGCAGAGGTGTCTGTGAACACGCATCCGCAAGGGTCCAGGTTCACACAAGAGCCCTAGGCCTTAATTAGCCCCAGCAATTAAAAATGAAAACAATCCTCCATTTTCTCATTAAAAGATGAAACCACACCCCCCCAAGCACCTTACTCTGAATGATAATTTTGCTTCTGCAAAGACCCCAGCTACTGCAGATTACCAAAGACAATGGTTAGTTCCTGGGCTGCAAGACCTGAGTCACCCTTTTGCTTGCTAAATTTCAGGCACCTCTGCATAATAGGAGATTGATTAGGGTTAATAGACTTATTTTTTACAGGTCAAGACACCAAACACTTTGGGTTGTGGGCGCTCTTGCACATGATATCCGAAGCTATAAATCAAACTGCTTAATGGAAGCTCAGAGCTTTCTGTCTCCGAACTATTAGTAACAATTGACTTTTGTTTCTCCCCTGCTACCGTCTCTCTTTCCTCTGCTTCTTCTTGTAAATTCAGCCACAGAATCAGTCTGATAGATAAAGGGTTGTGATTTATTTACTCTACAATGTTTTCAGAAACCTAGAGGTGAGGTATGGTTCCTTGGAATTCCTGTGTTTGTTTTACCTCCATTTCTAAGGTAACCAGTGGTTAGCAGCAGCTGTAACAACTGTCAGCATCTGTCAATCTCACCTAGACCTGATGGTCAAAAGTAATACAGCTGGAGGAAGAGATTTAAAAATTAAAAATGAAAGAAAACTGATCCTCAGGGGAGAGTTTGAGAATTTAGTCTGTGGGACCCAGGGCAGACTGGTAGGTCACTGAGTGCATAAGGAATGCAATTGCCATTGGCAAATTATCCCAAGAAGGAAAGCCACATGCAGCGGGAACCTGTTGGAGACTGCCTCTTAAAGTTACTGCAGAAAGAATCACTGAAAGGAAACTGTCTCAACAGGAGGAAATGTCAGAAAATGCTTCCCTAGAAAATGTGATAAAAAATTTAGAAAAGTATCTGGCTATGAAAGTTAAGAACATTTGGGGGAATGTTCTTTGCACCTGATTATCAGTGCTTTCTGCTTCTTTTCTCTTGGTGAAGGATATTCTTAGTCCAAGGATTTTTTTCCCCCTTCAAATAGAAAGAAAGCAAAGCTGATTTGGATATATAAATTGGTTTGGTTTTTCATCAATTTGACAGGATCATTCCAAAGATGATGCCTTATTTGATTCTGAAACATTATTGAGAGATTTACTCTACGGAGTAGCTGAGGACTCACCAAAAATACATTTGATGATATCTGTAAGTTTCTTTGATGACTTGTTCTTTCCTATCCCCGTTTTTGCCTGAATCTTTTTTCCCCCTCCTCCTTTCTACTCAGAGCTACGTGGCTCAACCACAACCACAAGGAGTCAGTAAGTGGGCAGGTTTTCTCAAACTTCATAGAGCTGTTACTCTACCTGGCTTCTAAGGGGAGACCTGGGAGTTGAGAGAATGAACATAAAATAGTTTGGGTCAGGAGTGGAAAGGGAGGAAAGATTAGGAGGAAACAGGAAAAGCAGAATAACGCACTCAGAATCTGATTTTTATGTTATGGTATACTAATATGGATTTTCCTCCCTTTTTAAACAACATAGAAATTCTTAGTAGAATCTACACATACAGTTTAATAACAGAAGTAGATGGAAGTCCCTTGATGCCAATAATAATAGATACCTAGTCATAGTACCCCTCTCACCCTCAGTAGCCTCTGGCAGCCTTGCTGAAGGCTGGGGCCATCAGACCTGGGAATGCAGCTGTGAGCTGGGACTAAGGTTTTGTTGCCCTAATGGAACTGGAGGAAAGGAGGTGTATCTTTGGCATTGCATGAAGTGGGTGGCTGTAATTGAGCTCCCTTCTACATAGCCAGGATCCTCAAATGGCTTCCAAGTTTAGAATAATAATAACAAAAAGAAAAATTTGTCTCCTGGCTTGGAGACATTGTAAGAAAGCACAGGGTCTGTCTCAGGCTCTAAGTAAATTTTTAAAAATTAGACAATGTCCTTTGAAAAATCAAAATGTCAAGTCTGCACTAAACATGGGTATAAATTCTGAATTTATATGCATGGTGTGATAATCCCAAAGTGAGAAATTGACATAAAGTGGTCCAGAATTCACTGTGCTCCTGGGAGAAACCAATAGAACACTATTCTTAGGATCACTCAGACTATTCAAGAAACCCTCAATAAAGCGGGTTCATCAAGGAAGAACTCATAATAAGAAAATTACGATACAGGCAAAGAAGCAAAAAACCATGAATGAGAATTATTAAGGCAGCAGATAGGAGAACTAACACCCAGAGAATTAGAAACATAGCAAAAAAACCACCTGAAGAAGATGAAAAGGAAGATCTAAGATCCTTTCATTGTTTGAAGAAGGCAGAGAGGTTGATAAAACTATGTTGAATATGTTTGCTAAAAATATAAGGATAATGAACTGAGAAACAGGGAAAGAATGTACAACTTTTGAACAAATCGAAGGAAGAAAAGAAAATTCCCACATAATTCAATAAAAAGCAAGGAGGAAAATAAATGGAGAATGATAATTAAAAAATTAGAAGGTAGAAAAGTGTTCAGATATGCCAGTAGTTCTAAGTGTAAACATATTACACTGTTTTGTCAAATGACAAAGATTCTCACACTGGAATAAAACAATCAAATAAAAAATACTAAATTATACATTATTTTTAAGAGATCCATCTAAAATATGATACAGAAAAGTTGAAAGTAGTGGCATGAAAAAAGATACAGTGGGCAAAAAAGAAAAGAAAGCTGATATAGTGACCTTAATATAGGACAAAATCAACTGTATTAGAGATAAGGGGAATCTTTTCTTAGAGATAAACACAAGTCACTTGGAAGTTCTAACAGTCTTGAATTAGACAGCCGAAAAATGTGTAACGCAAAAATTTCCTGAATACAAAGTGAATCCAACATTATAGTGGAAGTTTGAACACATCTCTATGAGTTACTGAAAAATGGAGATAAATATTTTCTAAGGATATAAATGTTTTACATAACGCATTCATAAAGCTTAATATGATGAACATATTTAGAATGTCCACCCAATATAAAAGAATCCATTTCCAATAAAAAAGCATCTTCATATTTTAAGTAAAGAACACTTATAAACATTGTCCATATACTTGATTACAAAGTCTAAATAAGTATCAAGAAAACAATATAACCCAAACTATGTCTTCTAACAAAGATGAAGTAAGATTATAAATTAATGACTAAAAGATAATTTAAGAAATTCTATTCACTACTAAGTTAAAAATACTTCTAAATAATTGATGGGTTAAAAATAATTCAAATTGATAGTTACAAAATGTTAAGAACAATAGAAATTGCAGACAGTTCATACCACAACTTGTACAGTTAAACTGGTATTTATAGGGACATTTATTACCCTAAATACTGCCAATGCTTATATTAAGAAAAACAGGCCAGGTGCAGTGGCTCACGCTTGTAATCTCAGCACTTTGGGAGGCGGAGGCAGGTGGATCACGAGGTCAGGAGATTGAGACCATCCTGGTTAACACAGTGAAACCCCATCTCTACTAAAAATACAAAAAATTAGTTGGGCATGGTGGCGGGCACCTGTAGTCTCAGCTACTTGGGAGGCTGAGGCAGGAGAATGGCGTGAACCCAGGAGGCGGAGCTTGCAGTGAGCCGAGATGGTGCCACTGCACTCCAGCCTGGGCGACAGAGCAAGACTCCATCTCAAAAAAAAAAAAAAAAAAAAAGACTAAAAATTAACCAATTAAGCATTTGTCCCAAGAAGTTGAAAAAGCAATAGTGATTACTAGAGGCTAAGAAGGGGATGAAAAGAAGTTGGTTAATGGATACTAAAATACAGTTAGATATAAGGAATAAGTTCTAGTATTTGATGGTACAGTAGGGAGATCATACTTAATAATATATTTCAAAATAGCTAGAAGAGCAGAATTGGAAAGTTCGCAACACAAAGAAACAATAAATATAAATGTTTGAGGTTATTGATGTCTCAATTACCTGATTTGATCATTAAACATTGTACACATGTATCAAAATATCACATGTACCCCTAAAATATGCACGACTGTTATGTATCAATAAAAATAGTATTCATAAAGAAAAAACAAAAAGAAGTTGGAAAAACAATAAAAGCATAAGCTCTCTAAAATTAAATAAAAAGCAATAATAAAGATAAAAGCATAAATGAATCAACTAGAAAAACTTACAGAGGTTAATAAAACAATGTAAATGGTGTTAATAAATATGAACCCATAGACAAATGAACATATTCGAATAAAAATAACTATAGTTATTTCCTCAAGAAAATAAGAGAAAGCCTGAATATACCCATAACGTGCAAAGCCATTAAATTAGTAGCCAGGTTCTATTAAAAATAACAAACATCTAACTGAAATAAAGAGCCAAAAATAGGCAAGTCATCTTTTAAGAACAACAAAGAGAAGCTTGTCTTGAAAGAGAGAGACCAATGGAACAGAATTATAGAATTAAGCATTGAGAAACAGCTGATACAGGACAGAGAAGGCACTCCAGATTTGTGAGGAAGGGATGAACTGTTCACCAAAGGATGCTAGGGTAATTAACTTTGCTGATGGAAAAGAATAAAGGTAGATTCCCTCTGGCAATGTCTGGCCTGGAAGGTGGGATTTGTGGCTGGGGTGTAGAACGTTTAGCTGTATCTATAATATTTCATGTCTTTAAAATAGTATCTAAAATTATATAAATAAATATGACAGAATGGTAATGTTTGTGAAATCCAAATCATTGTACATTGGGGTCTGTAATATTTTCTTTGTACTTAATTGTATGTGGAAATGTGTGTGCCTATACATTATACATTTATTTGTAGAATGAATATACTATATAATAAATATGTATGTGTAATGCATTCTTTTTTTTTTTTTTTGAGATGGAGTTTCGTGCTTGTTGCCCAGGCTGGAGTGCAAGGGCGTGATCTCAGCTCACTGTAACCTCTGCCTCTTGGTTTCAAGTGATTCTCCTGTCTCAGCCTCCTGAGTAGCTGGGATTACAAGTGGCCCCCACCACACCTGGCTAATTTCGTATTTTTAGTAGAGACGGGGTTTCACCATGCTGGTCAAGCTGGTCTTGAACTCCCGACCTCACGTAATCTGCCTGCCTCGGCCTGCCAAAGTGTTGGGATTATGTTGCATGAGCCACCACGCCTGGCCGATGCATTCATTTTGTAAGCCAGCAATTGTAAGTAGGAGACAAAAAAGACCTTTTATGTTATGCTGAGGAGTTTGGACTTCATCCTCAGGGCAGCAGGGAGCCACGAAGGGCTTTTAGACAGGAAGGTAAATGACTGCATCTTCTCGTAGGAAAGATCTTCCTGGCTGCAGTATGGCAAATGGATTAGATGCTGGAGGTGCAGCCATCACTGAAGTAGCTGTATTTCAGGGCAAAGATTATGGTGCCTGGAACAGGGAAAACAGCAGCGATGATGGAGACAGGTGGGTTGACTGGAGAGGGGGTAAAAAGAATTTCCAGGCTTTGTGTTTTCTTGGGTGGGTGTGGAGAGGTGGGGAAGAGTCTGGGCTCCTCCCTGGGTCTGGGCCTCAGGACGCTGGGTACCTACCATTCCCTGAGAGAGGCTAGAGGAGCAGAAGAGTTGACTGAGTGAAAACTGGAATTGAAATTTGAATATACTTTGTTAGAAGTGTCCTACTGCATCCAAGTGTAGGGTTATTAGGTAGGTATTCTTTTCTTTCTTTCTCTCTTTCTTTCTTTCTTTCTTTCTTCTTTCTTTCTTTCTTTCTTTCTTTCTTTCTTTCTTTCTTTCTTTCTTTCTTTCTTTCTTTCTTTCTTTCTTTTGAGACAGAGTCTCACTCTGTTGGCCAGGCTGGAGTGCAGTGGCATGATCTTGGCTCACTGCAACCTCTGCCTCCCAAGTTCAAGCGATTCTCCTGCTTCAGCCTTCCAAGTAGCTGGGATTAACAGGTGCGTAGCACCACACATGGCTAATTTTTATATTTTTAGTAGAGACGGGGTTTCACTATGTTGGCCAGGCTGGTCTCGAACTCCTGACCTCAGGTGATCTGCCTGCCTTGGCCTCCAAAAGTGCTGGGATTACTGGCATGAGCCATTGCGCCCCACCTGGGTAGGTATTCTTTTTTTCTTTTTTTTTTTTTTTTTGAGACGGAGTCTGGCTCTGTCGCCCAGGCTGGAGTGCAGTGGCACCATCTCAGCTCACTGCAAGCTCTGCCTCCTGGCTTCACGGCATTCTCCTGCCTCAGCCTCCGGAGTAGCTGGGACTATAGGCGCCCGCCACCATGCCCGGCTAATTTTTTGTATATTTAGTAGAGACGGGGTTTCACCACGTTAGCCAGGATGGTCTCCATCTCCTGACCTCGTGATCCACCGGCCTCGGCCTCCCAAAGTTCTGGGATTACAGGCGTGAGCCACTGCGCCCGGCCCCAGGTAGGTATTCATGATGATGGAACGCTGTTTTAACTAAAGCTTGTCTTAGAATTGTAGTAATCTAGCATGGCTTGAGTCTTCATCTGTAATCTAGAAATTTTTTATTTGTAATTCACCACTGTCAAGTAACAAACTCTCTTTCACTAGCTTAGAACCTTCAAAAGATATAACAAATCAGAAATTAACTTTTGAATAAAATATAACCATAAGGTACTTCTTTAATTATTTAACAAATTTAATGTCTTGTCCGATTTTCTTCTAATTTGTCTGTCATCAGTTTAATGATGTTACATGTCTAAAATGCTGTATAAATGTAAAAAATACTATATCTTAACAAAATTATACATGAAAAGGTTATTTTGACCCAATGAATGATAAACACATGCTAATTCAACAGGTTAGAAGGAGGTTTCACCAGTTACTCTTATTGATACAATGATTACTCAGGCCAACTCATATTTTAGTTTTTCTTTTCGAAGTTATTTCTCTGATATTGAGGAGACACTGTAATTTTAAACCAAGAGGGACTATAAAGAGGTGTAATTCATCATTGCCCAAGCTATTCTCAGTGGACATCTTCAAGATGTTAACAGATGTTCCATTAAAAAAATTTAAAGGGTAATGTGGCAAAGTAAGTTTGGGCAATAATAAACCTTCCTCCGTCTGAAAAATCTGTCTGTGAAGAAAGATGTTTTATTTTGTTTGATGTGGAATAATTACATCTCCCATCTCACAACATTCTTTTCCATGGAATACCACAGTAACACTCTGTGGAAGGCCTGAATGGTACCCTGGCACACTAATACTCCACAGGATGCAGAGGTAAGTTCATCTCACAGATGAGGACAGGAAGGCGAGGCATCCTTCTGTGTGCCTTCTCCAGGTTATGGTGTTGGCCCAAGCTAAGCCAAAGCCAAGATTCAGGCCTCCTGGACCCCCGATTCAACAACCTTCTACTGCACAGACAGCAGCATTGTCCGTTTTGACAAATAGCACGGGTGGTGTTGAGTTCCTTTCTTTCTTACACGTTTACATTTCCTTCATTGAGGGAAAGGGAGAATGACTCAGACTCAGCAGGGGCCAAAGCTCCCTGGACCCCAGCTTGCCCCCTCCCACACCCACAGTCCAGGGCTGAGGCTTTTCTGAGCTCCCTGCGTGGAAGGTGGGGAACCCATAGGTGAGGAGCCCACACCGTGTGCTGGGGAGTTCCAGGGGCTCCTGGAGGAGCATGGTTACTCTCCTGAGGGCACAGGACATGGAGCAGGGAGAAGGGCTGAATAAGACCCAGATCCAGGTTTGAGACAAAATGTAGAACTGCCATGGAGGTTGTGCACTGCACAACTGTACACAGTGGTGTGAGAACACCAGGAATTCCAGCTCCCTAGCCGGTGGGACTCGGGATGGTGAGAAACAGCAGAGAAAACAACCAAGTTCAAAATTGTATGCTCCAGAGCCAGTTAATGCAATAAAAATAAGGGCCATAACTTTGAAGCATTTAGTGAAAGACTGTCCCCATTTAATATTTCAACATCAAAATCACCTTTGGAATAGGTATTTTCACCCCTATTTCACACTTAAGAAAACTGAGGTCCCAAATGATATGCTCTCAATGTTTTTTTTTTTAACTCTCTCATATCTTATATATTCCATATTGTATTTTTCCACATATTATCTAGTCATAATAACTATCACTCATTGAGCACTTGCCTTGTGCCAGAAAGAGCGTTATACACTTTGCATGTATTAGTTCATTTGCTCCCTACAACTACTCTGTAAGGAAAGTACTGATAGTGTTTGCATTTTCAACGTGAGCAAACAGGCCCAGAGAGGCTGGCAGCTTACCTAAGATCAAATAGGCAGTAACGGAAGAGCCAAGAATTTAATTCAGACCCCAACACTTATGCAGTGGACTCACATGGCACGGCAATCCAGGCATGGGGAAGCTCCCAGACTTTGCTTATTAACACAAAAATGGAAAATGACTTCATTCAACTGGGACAAGTCATAGGTTGGCATGGTAGGCAGGAGTAAGGTAAGGAGAGGCGTTCACCCTGTCTCCTGTAAACTTGCTTTTTAGTTTGCTCACTTAAAAAGGAATTGTTGCTGGATGCGGTGGCTCATGCCTGTAATCCCAGCACTTTGGGAGACCGAGGCGGGTGGATCACGAGGTCAGGAGATTGAGACCATCCTGGCTAACACGGTGAAACCCCATCTCTACTAAAAATGCAAAAACAAAATTAGCCGGGTGTGGTGGCAGGTGCCTGTAGTCCCAGCTACTCGGGAGGCTGAGGCGGGAGAATGGCGTGAACCCAGGAGGTGGAGCTTGCAGTGAGCCAAGATCACACCACTGCACTCCAGCCTGGGCGACAGAGCAAGACCCCATCTCAAAAAAAAAAAAAAAAAAAAAAGGAATTGTTGACTTTCCTGTTTGAATTGAAGTCAGCAACTACCTTCTCCTTTGTGTCTGCAGTTGGAGGCGGTGGGCTTTCCCGGGATCCCCCAGAGAGCTAATTCATTGCAACATCAGATGGAAGTATGGACTTGGTGAGAGGTTGAAATCTAAATGCAATTTCTTTTTTCTTTACTTTTCTCAATACTCTTCTAATTTTTTTTTTTAATTCGAATTTAGCTGCAGACATTGCCAGTTTGCAGAAGCAAGTGTTGGCTGTGATTGTGTCTTTTCTTTGTGTGACACATTCATTAGAAACAAGGGACAACTGGCTGCTGGAAGCAAGGCTATCATTTATGTTAACAAGTAGGACTCACTAGTACTACTTGTGGTGCAAGGAGGAAATGTGGATGCCTTTTCTTTACCTGATAAAGTGTTTTGCTTCGTTTGCTTTTAAAAACCCCTCTCTTTTAGCTCCTATCCATATCTCCTCCTAGCCCAAACCATAAGGCAGCTGCAGAGAACTAACCCTAGAAGGTTCCCTTTCTAGTCTAGAATGGGCGTCCCGGTTCAACAGCCACTTTATCCACATAAAGGCAGCATCTAATGTCCAAAGGTGCTCATTGTCTGTGGCTATCTTATTCAAGTTCCTACATGTTGAAGGTGCATAGGGAAACAAAGTGTATTACAAGAATATCCACCAATGTATTAACCATGCATGAAATCAATCCCTATTTCAACACCCCTCCCAGTTTAACTTTAGGAATGGATCTGTTGCCCTACTTATTGGATGTTGATTTCTTGCATGGTTAATACATGCATGAAATGGTTAATGCAGTCATATACACTAGAAATGTGTTTTGAAGCAAAGTTGCAAAATTTGCAAAATATCCAGGACTTTATCAAGTGAATGGAGAACTCCCAGAATCAAGCAAAGCCACTGATACATGAGGATCTAAAATATTTAAACCAGTTAACAACCGAAGAAATGAAAACAAGCAAGGATAATATCATGGAAGGACTTCATAAGAGAATGATTTAAATATGAATCCATTTGAAAAGGCAGGTCATTGAGAACATTGATGAAGCCCTTGAATATGTTTGAAAAAAAAAATGAACAACTCTTTTAAAAATCATGTGCAAAAGTTAAGCATTGGGTGAGGAAGTCTTGGCACGCTACCTTTCAGCTTTTTAAGGGGAAATTTTACCTCCCTAAACCTACAAATCAAAATTTGATTTATTCTTTGTTCTAATAATTAAATCATTGTAATTTTAAACTAAATTGTTAAATATAGAATAACATTAATTAGTTTATTTTTCTATTGACTACGTGAGTTTAGTCTCTGTTAAGTGGGTTCATGGCTAGTAGCCTGTTTGTAGGGTCTAAACCCCTCAGATAATGAGATATCAGGAAGGGGTGTGATGCCTAGAGAAGTCTGTGGACTTGTGGCAGGGTAGATATGGGAACAGAGGGGATACCATCTTCATACATAGGCGCTGACAAAGCAGTCAACCTACTTCCTGATATCTCTGCTATTCTGGTGGATTCATGGAAATTTAACTCCAGGTGCTTTCCCTGGGAGCTGCTGAGATGACAAACTCAGGAATGTGTAAGTCAAATTGACTCATGTCATCACATATCCACAGGGCATGGTACTAGCCCTATCCTGGCAGGGACCCTATTAGTATCCTTGAGCTCACCAGAAGAATGCAGTCCTCAGAAGGTGATCTCAGTTATTTTGTGGAGAAGGACAATACAGCTTTTTGAAGAAGGAAGAATCCTATTTTTCTATAGATACAATCCAAATTTTAAATCTATTTCATTATCAACTTGGAAATCAAAGATAACATACAAAGGGTATATTGAATTTTTTTTCTTTTTTCCTTCTTTCCTCCGTCTATTCCTTCCACCCTCCCTGTCTTCCTTTCTTCCCTCCCTCCCCCTCTATCTCTTTCTCTCCTTCCTTCTTTTCTTCCTTCTTTCAGATCAAATGGCACAATGACCACAAGATTATGCTAGTCTTCCAAAGGTTAATAAAGAAGTCCTTAAAGGTTGACTTGACATCAGTTTTCAAAATATTTAGGGGACTGTTCATGGAGAGTATGTTCACACCAGTAAATAAGTGGACTTATTCTTATTTTCCAATGAGATAAGAGCACACACAAAAAAGAGCACCAGTGACTTAGAGTTGCTGAAAAAGAAATGTCTCAATAATGACTCATGCTCCTTAATGAAGAGTAAACGAGGAACTAATAGTGCTGGCATTCATACCGTTCTTTTGAATTCACAAATTGCTTCCACATTCACTTCTGTTGTAAACCTATTCCAATCCCATGAGGCGGGACAGGCGGAAATGTTCAGCCATTTGACACACATGGCAGGGGGCACACGGGACACAGGAGACTCAGGCTGCCTGTGTGGTGTTGTGTGCCCGACTGCCTGCAGGGTACTCCCAGGTGTGACTCTCTGTCCTCCCAGAAGATCAGGGATTCCCGATTTCACTAAAGACTGCCCTTTGCCAATGCTGAAATCCTTGTTCTGAATATCTCCTGGTCTTTGCAAGCAGATCCTGGCTGGGTATTTCCTTGTAGCCCATGTGTACCAAGTAACCCTGTGTATGATGGGATTAGTGGTTTCCTGGGTTCCCCCAACTGAGGCAGGCAGGGTAATCTGAGTAGAAGTACATCTCCTGATTCAGAGAGAAGTCTAAAGGAGCTTCAAGTTCCCAAATATCCTTACTGAATGGGGTGCAGTCCAACCCTTTCCATCACTCCAGCAGGACCTCAACTCCCTGCCAGCCCTAAGGATTTGTAAGTCTACAGATTTACACGGGGGCCACAGGGAAGGACAGACATGCAGAAATGGGATGTGCACTCCTCCTGTGCTTTCAATGCCTAGAAACCGGAATTCTGATTATGTGACTGAACCAGATGCAATCATTCTGAGCCAGAGGAGGGGGAATGCAAACATCCTACAGCTCAGTTTCCTGGGTGTCTGAGCAAGAGAGAAAGGGAGGGCTCTTCTTTCATAGCACCTGTAGGTGAAGCTAACTTGACAGTTTTTGAAAAAGTGTGGAAGTGATTATCTCAACCAAGAGAATGCTGGAGGAACCACATCCTGGTTTTCTGTCAGGAGCAAGGAGAGACTAAAACAGTCCAAAATTAGCCGTAGATTGTCCCTCCATAACCACCCCAACTAAAGAGACTACAGTTTGATTTTATTTATTTTTATTTGGTTTTTTTTATTTATCTTTAAAGATAAGGTCTTGCTATGTTGCCCAGGCTGGTCTTAAACTCCTGGCCTCATGTGATCTTACTGCCTTGGACTCTCAGAGTGCTGGGAGTATGGGTATAAGTCACCACGTCTGGCCTACAGTTTGACTTTAGATTCATGTTAAGATCTTTCAGCTTAAGTAAATTCAAATTTCCTACGACATTTGCTATACTTCTTATGCTGGTCATTTATCTTCATATTTGCTTTCAAATCCTTTTTTTGACACTTCCCTTGCTCTGCTCTGTATTGCAGCTATATTTAATGAGAGATGTTGAAGAGAGATTGGAGGGTGGCAAGCAGGTAGAATCCAGAGTTTTTCCATCTTTGCAGCTCCACAGGCAGTGTGTCTGTGTTTTCCTTCATGCTCCAGCTTTGTTCCAGTTTCTGCAGGACCTGAGCTTTAGTAATACCACCTTCTTTGTCCCTCCAGATACAGAGATTGTAGTGGCTTCCTGCAGTTGTATCTCAGGTCTTCCACTACCTCTATGACAAATCCCTTGATTGAATTCCTACTGTTCGAATATACAGAGTAGTTTCTTTTTCCCCAGTGAAGCAGCTCGGAGTCCCTGAGTAAGAAGTGGCAGCCAAATGTGATAACTAATGAAGAATCATTTTATAGGCATTGAGACTAAGAAAAAAAGAATTGTTTTCTTTTCTAAAGCTTACAGATGGAAGATGACTGCCAGCCTTCTGCAGATGTGAATTCCTGCAGAATAAATGTACTGGGTCATCATGGATGACCTAGAAAGGAAGGAGCTTCATAAACTCCTCTTGAGTATTTGAAATGAAATAGAAGTCATAACCTCAACGCTATTCTTAGATTACTGGTGGAAAGACAAATTCAGAAAAGAATATACCCTATGTCTACCCCACATGTACTTATCTAGAAAAACTTTTTTCTCATTAGTGTTAGGAAACAAAAACTGGTGCACTAACCACTTTGGTGAGAAGGTTCAGAGATCACAGAAGTTTGTGTAACAGCTCGGGGAGGCATATATAGAGAAGGAAGTAGAGGAGATAAAATTCTTATCACCTAGCCAGGTAAAAAGAGACAAAAAGAGCAGTGGCCAACCAGGATCGTGTGCCTTGGGGGATCTAATATCAGGAAGTATATATACCTGAGTTCAACAGCTACTCTTGTTGAAATTGGGGAATGATTCACCTAAAAAGGCTGCAGACTTCCATAGGGAGGGAGATACAACTCCAAGAGGAAAAAAAAAAATGGAGAAAGAAAGACTAGGGAAAAGGAAATGAGGCGAGTCTTCTTTTCTTGTTAATGTAGCTGTAGAAGATGGCGCCATTTCTGGCATGGCTTGGTAAATTCCCACTGGACTGATCCTCCTGAACATCTTCACTATAGCTTTTAGAAAAATTACAGAAAGCGGTTCACTGAAGTAACTGCCAAAATAGCTGATTCTGAAGGGGAGTTGGCACTTGGAGGAAGGAAATGGCACCCGGTGAGTTTCCAAGGCTTCTAGCTTGTGAGTAGGCTAGATCAGTGTCATGCAGATTGACTAAATTCCAAGAGAAAACGCAGTCTCTCTGGCCTCAAAAACCAGAGAACAGAATTTGTGACAACTACTGCCACTAGAAAGGATGAGGGGTGGCACATGGAATTCAAGAAAAGAGAGAGCCCGAGAGAAGAAGTCCAAATTTCACACATAAACTCTGCCCATATCTCCGGCTAACCCCCTCAACTAGATATGTATGACTGACTCAATGCTGCTTAAGTATTAAAGAACTGAACTGAGATTTGAGATGCTACCCAAGAGACATAATTTGCAACTTGAGCAACCAAGTATATTGCCTGTTGAAATGGACAATTTACATACTTTGGAATAATATAACACTCCAGAGTCACCACAACATAAAATTCACAACATCCAGGATATAATTACAAATTACTCAATACATAAAGAAACAAGAAAATTTAATCAATTCTTAAGAGAAAACACAGCAATGAGCCCAACCTTAAGAGAACTCAGAAGGTGGGATTCTCAGAAGAGGATTTTAAAGCAGTTATAACTATGCTCAATGCTGATATACAAATAATCAATAAACAGAAAGGAAATCTCAGCAGACAAACAGAAACTATTAATAAAAACCACAAGTTAAATTCTAGAACCAGAAATACAATACCTGAAATTAAAAAAAAAAAATCACTGGATGGACTTAATGTAAGTGAACGAGGAGAGCATCAGTGACTCTAAAGATACATTAATAGAAATTCCAGTCTGAAAAATAAAAGGAGAAAAAGATTAAAAAATAAAAATGTTGGCTTAGTGACCCACAGACAATATCATAAGGTTTAACCTACACGTGACTGGAATCCCGGAAGAAGAGAAGAGGGAGATAATGGGGCAGAAAAAAAATATTTAAAAAACTAGGCCAGGTGCGGTGGCTCACGCCTGTAATCCCGGCGCTTTGGGAGGCCGAAGCAGGCGGATCACGAGGTCAGGAGATCGAGACCATCCTGGCTAACACGGTGAAACCCCGTCTCTACTAAAAATACAAAAAAATTAGCCGGGCGTTGTGGTGGGCGCTTGAAGTCCCAGCTACTCGGGAGGCTGAGGCAGGAGAATGGCGTGAAGCCGGGAGGCGGAGGTTGCAGTGAGCCGAGGTTGCGCCACTGCACTCCAGCCTGGGCGACAGAGTGAGACTCTGTCTCAAAAAAAAAAAAAAAAAAAAAAACATAAAACAAAAACTAATGGTTGATAATTTCCCAAATTGGTTAAAAGACATAAATTTACAGACTCAAAAAATCAGTAAACATCAACCAGGATAAATATACTTACAGAAAAAGGCATAGAAACAGAGGTAAATGAACATTCTCTCTTTTTTTTTTTTTTTTTTTTTTTTTTTGAGACATAGTCTTACTCTGTTGCCCAGGGCTGGAGTGCAATGTCGCGATCTCCGCCCACTGCAACCTCTGCCTCACCTCCCGGTTCAAGCAATTCTGCCTCAGCCTCTTGAGTAGCTGGGATTACAGGTACTCGCCACCACGCCCGGCTAATTTTTGTATTTGTAGTAGAGACGGGATTTCGCCATGTTTGTCAGGCTGGTCTTGAACTGCTGACCTCGTGATCCAGCCATGTTGGCCTCCCAAAGTGCTGGGATTACAGGCGTGAGCCACTGTGCCCAACCCAATGCAAACTCTTGAGGACGAGAAAGAGAGGAAAGAACCTTTTTTTTTGTTTGTTCTGTTTTTTGAGTCACAGTCTCGCTTTGTCGCCCAGGCTGGAGTGCAGTGGTGCGATCTCGGCTCACTGCAGGCTCCGCCTCTCTGGTTCACTCCATTCTCCTGCCTCAGCCTCCTGAGTAGCTGGGATTACAGGCGCCCGGCTAACTTTTGTATTTTTTAACAGAGACGAGGTTTCACCATGTTGGCCAGGCTGGTCTCGAACTCCTGACCTCAGGTGATTTGCCTACCTCGGCCTCCCAAAATGCTGGGATTACAGGCGTGAGCCACCGCGCCTGGCCTGGGGGACCTATTTTAACTTCAGCATCCCAGTCTTCTCCTTGTGAAGTGAAGAAATTGGGGCCCAGGGGAGTCGCACTCAGAGCTGTGCTGCTCTTTCTAGACTCCACTTCAGGCACTGGGGTATTAGGTTCCCTAAGCAAATGGCCTCAACCCCATTTCCAAAGACTGCGAGGGCCTCTTTTCCAGGTCTGTTTAGCAGAGTGATCCAAGGGGCTGCTGTTAGGAGGAGTGCTGGGGAAAGAGTGTGAACAGGACTTGGGCATGTGGGTTGAGGAGCTACACACTAACGTGGGGTGGGAACCTCATTTGTATTCTTTCTCTGGGTCACACAAATATTAGGGACAGACATGCATGGAGCATATTTGCTATCATCTCAGGGGAGTGAATGGAAGTTACAGAGAAGCTCGGTAACTTGTTTAAAGTCAAAGTAGGAGGCAGATGTGGAATTTGTATAAATTGCTAGCCTCAAATCTTGGGATTTTTAAAAAATCCATTCTAATCTTTCATTTAACAATTATTCTTATTCTCCTCCCCACCGCTGCTTTGAAGTAGCTAACAGTTGTGTAAGCATATGCATTGTGTAAGGGGCAATGGTGGCTGCAGTCATCTTTGTGATCATTATGGTGTGCCATCCAGACCCCCTTTCATTAAAATACTTATTGCTGAAGCTGCTGAGCTTGTTGTCAGCACCCAACATCCAGCTGTTAGCCCTTCCAGATTGCCTCAGCTGCAGAAGGACCCCTCACCCAAATACATGACCCCATCCCTGGTAGAGTTCACATCCAGTGACTGGCAGATGCAGGATACAGGCCTGGTGATCTCAGCCTTACTAGGACAATGCTAAGTTTGCTCCGGAACTCCCCATAGGGTAGGCTGAGGCTGTCATTTGGATTTGGACTTCATTGTCATGAATTTGCTCACAGTTTCCTTCTGACCATTCCTGCTTTCTTCCCCTTCCTTCTACAGAACTTGATACCAAAGATATTCTTTAATAAATATTCTGTATGCTAACCTATATCTCGGAGTCTGCTTTCTGGAAAATCCAACTACAATAGTGATCCTTACATAAGATGCAGATAAACTAGTTTCTGTTCCTAGTACCTTAGTGGGGAAAGTAGGGCATGAATCTAAGTTACAACAGTATTAGATAAGTGTAGTAAGAAGTAGGGGATGTGGAATCATTCTGTAAGGCACGATTACCATATTAGGGATGCCAATCCCTTCTTCCATGCCCTTACACCTCCTCTTTAGAGAGTCTGATCTTTCCACGTCCCTGGAAGGAACAGTCAAAGGTGCCATGTAGTCATGTACCTTCTTTCACAGTTGACTTGTCACGGAGTGGACATCACACCCAGGGGAAAACAACCCATTGGCTTGGTTTGGCTATTAGCTTTTCCTCCAAGACATTTGAAATTGAGACATAGTGAGAACCTACTCTGTTTCCACTGGACTCTGGAATCGATGAAACAAATAAACCACCAGATATATGCAAAATCCAGAGAGCGGATGAGAAGAGAGCAACAACAATGAAACATATATGAATAGAGAAGCAGACAAGTGAGAACGGGGTGCTTCAGAGATGGACAGAGTAACTTCCATTCCTGATTTTCTGGTTTCTCTTACTCCAATTTCATATGAGACCTGGCTGCATTTTATGCCTTAGGTTCTGTGAGTTAGCCCTGTATTTTTTTTATTAAACACATTTAGCTTTTTTGGCAAAAAAAAGTCTGTTTCTTGTGATAATATTGGAGTAAGACAATCATAAGGGGGAGAGATTTGAATTGGGAATTGCTGGAAACGAGATTTCAATATGGGAAGATGAAAGGATCTTGGAATTCAAGGCAAGGAGAACATCACACACAAAGGTGCTGAAACACACACTTGTTGGACATATTTGGCGGATGATGAATGAGCCAGCTTGGTCAACATGGGTTGAACAGAAAGCAAAATAACAGGATAAATGCTTGCAAGACTGATGGGAAAACTTTGATTAATCGATGGAGCTGGCCTGGATTTTAAAAATCTGTTTATTCTTTTTAGGAATTCCCAAAGGCTATAGAAGACAGAGAATAAGGGTAAAAAACAGTAAAAGTTGGCTGTTGGAAGAAGTGAGAAAATAAAAATAGGGCAATGGTGTCTTACATGCAGCAGGGTAGTAAGAAGAGATGAATGAAAATCGGCAGTGAAATAAAAGGAATCAATAGGGTACTAGCAGGGAATTTGGGCTTCCTGCTGAATGATAGAGGGGAATAGGCTGTTTCTTAGGCATAACATTACATTTGCCACATGTGGCTGCACAGGCTGGGCCCTGCCGGCTCCAAGGAAGGACTGCCCCTTACAAAGACTTCAAAGTGAATGGTGCCCCTGGGCTTCTGCAATAGGGGTGGCCTTGCTCCTAGGTCATAACTCTGTGTATCCCCTCAACATCTTTCAATTGATGGCCATAAAAATCCCAATTCAAACTGGTTTTAAAACAGGGACTTTATTGGCTCATTTAACTGAAGAGTGAAGAGGCATACGGGCTTTGGGGGTGGATTCAGAAGTCCACACCCTCAGCGCTCTGACTCCAGACCTCTTTGATCCTTTCAGAGCAGCTCTTCTCTGTGTGTCAACTCTGTCCTCTGGTTAGGTCCTTTGATGGCCAAAATGGCTTTAGTAGTCTCACATCCAATTTCTTTATAACTCTCCCTACACAAAAGAATAGACTCTTCTTCCATGGTTTCTCCAAACCCTGATTAAATATCTCCTCACGTCTTATGGACCTAAATTAGGTCTTGTTCATCCAGGTAGTGTACAGATGAATGTCTAGCAATGCCCTCTCCCTGTCTGTCTCTCTCAAAAAAGAAAAAGAGGTAAAAATGAAAAAAACAAAAAAACAAAAAAAAAAAACCCTGACATGCAGCGTTTCATTTTTATGGCATAAACTCTCTCACCATGGCTGATTTCAAACTACCAATGCGATGTCCCTGGACCCAGCGTGCGGTAGAGGGGCCCGCAGTGGACTCTCTGAAGCCCCTGGGAGCTGGCTCCAGCAGTCGGCTAGGTCTGTCCCTGAACCGATTCCTGTGAATAGGTAGATAAGCCCTGCTGATTGGCTTAGGAAAATCAAAGGTGGCTGATGAAGCTTGTTGGGGTTAGTTCCATTTTTCCGCATGTAAGGTAGGGATGGAGAAAGTGGATAACAGTTGGCCAATTGTGAAATGTCTGGTACTGTTGAAGTTAATGCAGGAAGATGAGGAAGAAAGGTAAACTATTGGAGAGAGGAAGGCAGATAATGGAGTGAGATGTGGAAAAGGAGTCAAAGATAATGATTGGGTGGCTTACCCAGAGCACGAAGCGAGGGGGACAACGAAGAGGAGCGAAGTTAAGGAGTAAGGAGAGATTGACTAAAGTATTCATCTTTGCACTAAGCTATTCATCCAAGCTCTCTACAGTTTGGCCCCAATTCATTTTCCACGTCTATTTGGGAGGCCGTGTAGTGTCATGGGGACTAGTCTCATGATCTTGGGTGAGTTTGGGAAGCAATTCTGAACCTCTGCTCTCCTCAGAGCTTCATGGGGGTGTTGTGAAGATTAACTCAGCCTACGAGAAGGTGTAGGGCATAATGGCCACGAATGAAGTCTCTGGGGCTGGGCTGCCTCACTCAAACTCCAGTTCCAGCAGTTATTGTCTGTGGGACCTTGGGCAAGTTGATTAAAGTCTGCACCCCAGGTTTTGCATCTGTAAAATGGAGACTACCATAGTATTTTTCTCTAAGGTTGTTATGAGGATCATATGAGTTACTTATAACTTATAAAGTGGTTATATATATATATATTATATAATTTACTTATAACTTATAGAGTTAAAGTGGTTATATATATATATAAAGTGGTTATTATGACTTATAGAGGTAAAGTGGTTATTGTAAAAAGTACCTGGAAAATGACAAGTACTGTTCAGAAGTGACAGCAATAGTTGTGTAAAGTATTCAGCAGAATGTTAGGCAAATAGGAGCTACTAGAGAGTCATTAGCTACACTTATTATTATGACCACCTGCTACTGCCTTAGCCAGTATTTTGTTTTGTTTTTAGAAATGAAGTCTCACTCTGTCACCTAGGCTGGAGTGCGGTGGTGCAATCACTGCTCACTGCAACCTTGCATTCCTGGACTCAGGGTGTCCTCTCCCCTCAGCCTCCTGAGTAGCCAGGACTACAGATCTGCAACACCTTGCATGATACCCAGATTTTATGCTCTAGCCAATGTTCACATTTCCTGCTGTTCACTAGAAAAATGATTGCAGGACTGAGTGGGAAATGCAGACCACATCCATACATTTCTTCTTCTAAACTCTCAAACACTGTGTTTGTAGCTCTGTGGGCACTTACTATTTCAGCAGCACAGTTTTGTTTTCTGTGGACTTTCCTCATTTGCTCACATTCTTGAAGTGAGAGGGTGGCTTGGCCACTGTCGGCAGGGTTTAAATCATATTGGCTTTATTGTGTCACCAAGGAGCTCCTGGATCACTAAGAACGAGTACATATACTGATTTCAATGCATTAAACTCATTTTAACATAATCTAAGATATCTTGTTTGTGGGTCTTGGATCTTGGCTTTTTCTACTGTTATATAGGAGAAAATAATGGGCTTGTGTATCAGGCAGGGTCCCAGCAGGGGGCAGAATTCACCCCAGGTGCTTCAAATGCACCTATTAATGCATAAAAGCCTAATGCATTAATAGGTTTTAATACAGGGATGAACTAAAGAGTGGCAGGGCTAAGGAAAGCAACCAAGGGTGACAAGGCACCCAGAGAATAGTAACAGTGGGACATGTTACTTCCCTAAGTGATGAAGCAGGACACTGTGTTTTCAGAGCCCAGGGAAGGTGGAGTCCCGGAGGAGGAGCCACCGAGTTAGAGCTGTTGTCACCGTGATGCCCAGCTTCTCTAAGAAACATGGACCTAAGGTAGGGAGGGGAGAAGAGTAAAGGCTTGCCTTGCCTGCTCCTTTTTCTCACACTCAGATCTTCTGCCAGGGCCACCCATTGGCTGAACTCAACCAGGAACCTGCCATCAAGGAAGCCTGGGGGACTCAGTCCTCAGAGGTCAGCCTGCTGGGGCAGGGGACAGGACCGAGAATAGAGAATGGATAACATGAATTTTAAAAATATATTTTCTATGTTACTGTATATCCAAAAGAGTATCATTTCAACATGTCAATGATATAAAAATTATGATGTTGATGATTTGCATTCTTCTTTTTTTGTACTAAGTCTTCAAATCTAGTGTGTATTTTATTCTCCTAGTGTATTTGAATTCAGACCAGCCACATTTCTGGGGCTTAATAGCCATCTGTGTCCAGGGGCTATTACCTTGGAAAGTGCAGTTCTATAGTTCTAGTCTGTTATCAGTATCTTTGGATGTAAACATGGAAACAAACAAAAAAAATGTCAATACAATAAAATGACACCTTAGTGAAGAATAATTGTAAAATATTATGCCATTAAAGTCTTCAGGAAATCTAAGCCCACATTCTAGGATTTAGAGTGCTTATTAACAGAGCTGATGAATGATTAAAAAGTCTTTTTCTCCTTGTAAAAACACACTTTCTTTTCCTCAAACAGAGCAAAAGGAAACAACAACGCAATATGCAGATTATTTATGAATCTCTCAACTTTGAGAACCAGATGTAATACAAGTCTGCTATGTGTAAAAACTAAATCAGTGTTAAACACATGTATCAAAAGTATGTGCCTATAATACGATCTGTTTTCAAACACTCACTGAATGTATACCACATGTAAAGGAGCTTTATCGCCATGACAAGAAAATGTCACTACTTTCTACTCAGAATTTTTCCTTAGAGTAATAAAGCTGGACAGCATTCTTTGTGGAACTTCAGATGACTATGATTTCTTTTTCCATGAGATTAGATTTTGTTATTTCCTAATCTTGTACAATTTCCAGTTTGTGACAACATGGTTCATGTCCTTGCAATTTGGGAATGGTTGCTTGTTTTGGTTTTCCAAATGAGATGGTTTTGTATAAAAAGCTTTTAAACTGTATCTTTAGGTTTCCTGATTTAATTCTCAGCTAGGGAGATTTCTCCTGTTACCTCTGAGTCTCCCAATTTTCTCTTGCTGATGAAGGAGAAAATGTGTACAAATATGCATTTTTCTAAGGATACAGTATGATATTGCTGTATTGCTTTTACTTAAACTTCTCTGACAGCTTTACCTTTTGGAAAGGGAAATGGAGCAAAATTGTATTCTGTCTATTGCTATTAGAAATTGGATTGAAATAGCTCAGTAAGCAATTTTTTGCAACCTGTTGATTATGTGGTCTACTTCTGGCAGGCAAATCCAAGCATATATTAGAATATATTTAGGAACAATGAAAATTATGCCAGCTTAAATCTCTCCTGCCCTTCAGCCTTTTCTCTCTTCTAGAATATTTTATCTTCATTGAACATTCATCTACTTCTGAAAGGATCAGGAAATGCTCGGCTTTCATGCTTTTCTGCCTTCTCTTCAAGAGTGCCAAGTGGCCAAGAAGGACTCTTTTCCCAGAAGTATGTGTGTGCCCATTTGAAAATTCTAGGGCTTCCAAAACCATGTCTGTGACTTGATGTTAGCATTCCGAAGAGTCTTTATTCATGGTTTAAGCACTTGATGAAGAGTCCTCAGAGTAAACTCCTGGCTAAAGATGGATGGCCTGAGGTGATCCAAAGGCCAAATAATTTCCAGACATTTCTTTTGGATGGAAACACATGTCTTTCCCTTGGCATTAATCTCCTTGGGAGATAAACAGGCAGACCCCAACTTATAAATAGACTTTTCAGAAATTTCATTTGAAGGTCAGTTGTTTAGAATGGGTAGTGATTTCTTTCTATAGAAGTAATATTATAAATGGCAGTTAAGGATCAAAGTCAGCCCAAAAATTCTTACTTAACCCAGACCTCGGTTGAAATAGCGCAATGGCAAAGAATGGAAAACACAAGAGCCATACTGTGTGCATCTTGTATCCTTGTAGAAGTGGCATCTCATTGGTGATGATGGGCACAGCTTCTGGGGCCACTGACTGTGCTTGAATCCAGGCTTGGACATGCACTTGCTGTGTGACTTTGGGTAGGTCACTTGGCTTCTCAGTTTCTTCATTCATAAAAGGGGCATGATATTAAGATCTATCTCATGGAGCTGTTGTGTGAGAATTTAAATACACACACACGTGCGCGCGCACACACACACGTGCATTATTAGAACAGTTCCCGGAACTCAGGAAACACCATGTGATTGTTTGCTCTCATTCTTGGTTCTAGTAACTGGCAAGATGCTGGATCTATTTCAGCCACTGTTTCATATTTCAGTGAACAAAGAGCAATACTGAAGGAGTATTAACAACAAAACAACAGAGAAAAAAAGTAGTAGATGGCTTTTCCCCACCCGCCACCCCGCCCCATAGCATTACTGTTTAGGGGAAATAAGATGAATTAGAGGAAACAGGAAACAGATAGGTGCTGACATTGAATTATAGGACACTTTCAGTGTTTCCAAAGGTTGACTCTTTTTGAAAAGTTAAGTTTTTTAAAATCATAAACAATTTGGAGAACATAGAAAAGCACAAGAGAGAAAAAGTCTCCATGTCGGAACCCCCAGAAATAGCCTCCAATAACTTTTCATTTTGTCATCTTTTGGTATTTTGTCCTATGCATCTAGACAACTCTCAAAAATAATTTATAATAATCTGATTTAAGCCATCCATATTATTTTCACACTTGATTTATTCTCTTAGCAACATACTGTAAAATTTTTCTTCATATTCTTATACTGTGTGACTTCTAATGGCCTCATATCTTCCATCATGGACAGAATAAAACTGATACAGACAATCCTCAGTCGATGGACATTTAGGTTGTTTCCCTTTTTATACTATTCTAAATAATGTTGTTATAATTATGCATATGGATAAAAGTTTACTGTTACTCTTTATTCCTTTTAACCAAGAAGTTAAATTTCTAGAAATGTATGCATAAATGTTACTTGTAACCTAAGGCATTTGATACATTTTGCTGAGCTAGCTTTTAGAGTGTTGCGATTCATCTTTTTTTCCGGCAACTCAAATGCAATGTTTTAGGAAGTTTTCTAAATTCTGACATTGAGAATGTATTTAATCTTGCCAATCTGTTAGATGAAAGGGGCATCTCATGATTTTAATTTTCATTTTTTATCTGATGTTGAACATTTTTCATATGTTTATTGTCCATGGGAATTTCTTCTGTCAATTACCTCTTCATGTTCTTTGACCATTTTTCTATTACTGTTCAGTTTTCATTTTTTTCTGTTTCCCTTAAGAAAAACCATTTTTTTCTTCTGTATTCACACAATACAAAAACGTATCTAGAAAGGAAAATAAATTGCACTGTGTGCTCCAGGCGAGACTGTTATTGGAAAGTTAGGTGAGGCCCCCCCAGGGACTGTTCATAGGAGCCTCTGCTGCACTGAGCAGTGAAGCTGAGAGCGGGTGACTCAAAGCAAAGAGGGATCACACGCAGGGTCCAATGGCTGGAACAGGAAGGAAACTCAGGACCCAGCAGTATCGGATATATGGATAGATATTAATTATTATAGGTATGGGAAAATAATTGAAAAATCAAAATAAGAGGAGGATGAATTATTATGTGAAAGATTTTGAAAATATCAGACAAGTTGGGTCAAACAATTCTGCTGCTTTCTGGATGTCAGTTAAGTGGTCTCATTGATGAAGACTATTTTTAATATTTTATGAAATAATAAGAATAATGTAGCCCAAAGACAGTTCACATCCCTACCACTGGAAAACAACAGTAAGAGCAAGCTATAAATAATAAATGTACAATTATTTTCAATTGATTAAATTATGGTTTAACTAATTAGCAAGAAAAGGACAGGTTCTCAGTTAATTTTTAAATTCTCAAAAAATTTAAATTTTATTTACCTAAGATAAAACACTGAACGGTAGGAGTCCCTCTTTGCAAAAGAAATAGAATTACAAAATGCATAATTTGGCAAGAATGGCAGAATGTTGAAAAAGTAAGAACATTGAAAAGGGAAAAAGAAGAAAGTTATATGCAAATATTACACAAAAACACAAATATACGATAGAAGTGGAATGGCAGATATCTTAAAGGGGTGGCGGCATAGATATAATACAATACAAATTACAAGTCATGGCTGGGTGAGTTGGCTCATGCCTGTAATCCCAGCACTTTGGGAGGCCGAGGTGGGCGGATCACGAGGTCAGGAGATCGAGACTATCCTGGCTAACAGGGTGAAACCCTGTCTCTACTAAAAATACAAAAACAAAATTAGTCGGGCATGGTGGCATGTGCCTGTAATCCCAGCTACTCGCGAGGCTGAGGTGGGAGAATGGCGTAATGGCGTGAACCTGAGAGGTGGAGCTTGCAGTGAGCCAAGATCATGCCACTGCACTCCAGCCTGGGCGACAGAGCAAGACTCCGTCAAAAAAAAAAAAAAATTACAAGTCATTGGTAAAATTCAATATAAAGCTTAGAAGAATTAGAAAAAAAAATCTTGGAGATTCACATGCCAGAAGGTATGGAAATCATATACTTAGGAAACTATACTAATAAAAGGAGCAGATATAATATTCAACACCAATGGAGACAAAAAGCTGGATTCTCGATTAGAAATACCTGTGGGACATGGCTATTTGGGGGTCGGTGGGATGGTAGAAATGCACACAGTTAGAAAAACTTGGAGTCAGAGAAATGTTACCTGCAGCAGCAGCTGCATGATAGGCCCACATGGGCCCTAATGGGAGTTAGCAGAGGGTGGAGAGTAGCGGGTAACAGGAGAAAGACACTCCGAGTGAGTAAGCAGGGGTCCATATGACCTAGTGGGAGATGACAGGAATAACTGGACTCAAACCGGTTGTACCCAGGTGATTTGGCAGGAGGTGGTGAGGTAGGGGGTGGGACTGGACTCGAGGTGGGACTCAGACACCGGACCAAATTGAGGACTAGCTAAGACAGAAATGGAGTGGAAGCAGCTTTACATAAGACACGCCCAGCAATGTGCTACATCAGTTTACCATTGCCACGGCAACACCTGGAGTTACCGCCCCTTTCCACGGCAATCATCCTTTTGCATAACCACCCCTTAATCGGATGTACATGTAATTAAAAGTGGGTATAAATATGACTGGGAACCGCCCTGAGCTGCTCCTCCCAGCACATTACCTTATGGAGTAGTCCTGCTCTGCAGGAGCAGTCACAGAGCTGTACCACTGCTGGAGCTGTAACACCACCTCTTCAATAAAGCTGTTTTCTTCCACCCTACCACTGGCTTACCTTTGAATTCTTTCCTGGCCCAAACCAAGAACTTTTGTGGGCTAAGCCCCACTTTGAGGCTCTCCTGCTGGATATGCAGGGGCACCCAAAAGGGGAAGGCAATAATTGGAGAGCTATAGAGTTGGCACAGGAGTTCAGCTGCTGAAGTGGAATTTACCAAAGGTACGTCTTTGGGGGATGGGCAGGAGCTGAGCAGAGCCTCTGTCCTAGGAAGATGAGTACTGGTTAGAACCATGACTCAGGAGAGTCTGTTAACTCATGGATCTGCCTTACCACTTCCTGGGCTGCAAGCTGGGGTCATGATCGTAGGGCCGTAGGGCTAGCACAGGAGATAAACTACCAGAAGGTAGAGGCCCTGCATTTTGAACGAATGCACCTTTGGTACCCTAAAACCTAAAGTATAATAAAAAATAAAAATAAAAAAATAAACAAAGTAAAAAAAAAGAATTTATAAAACAAAAAACAAAAAACAAAAACAACAACAAAAACACCTGAATTCTGAGGACTGGGATATGGCCAGTGCTGAAGGTAGAGCAAGTTGCAGACAAACAGGCCCAAATGATGGAAAGGGGAATGAATCAAACAGCAAGAAAAAGAAAATGGAAAAGAAATGAAAGGAAATCCATGTTTATACAAGTGTTTGCATTTGGAATAGAAAATAGAGTCTGTAAGAGAAAATAATTGTAGAGTGTTGGGAAAAATTATGAATTTGATATGGTAAAAATCCTTTTTAAAGTGCTTTATTTATCTGGAATTCAGCATGTAGATCTTACTAACCAAATCCAGTCCTTCAAACACCTGAGCTCTAAAAAGAATTCACCATTTGGATTAAAATATCTCTGAAATATCTATTATTTTATCCCTCACTTACACAGAGTCTATTGAACTTTTGGCACAGATTCAGGGTCAGAGTTATAAACATCCCGCACTGCACTGTGGAAGTGCATGCTCTGCCTGCTCCTTGCTTCTCCAGTTCTCTCTCTCGGTGTGGGATTATCAACCATCGTTTCCACCATCAGGGTGCCCCTTCCTATAGAGCTGCTTCTTTCCCCTTTCTCTTCAATTTATTTCTTTGCTATTCAATGAAAAGTTGGATCTTGTCAGAATTGAAATCAATTTAAAGAAGGAAGAGAAATTTAGTGGTTCCACATGAACAAACCCAGAGGAGGAGTAGTAACCTCTGTAACAAGGGAGTTAGACACCATCAGGAAACTGCTGGTTTCCCTTCTCTGCTTCCCTGTTCCTGTGGCTACCTCGTCACAGTGCAACACAACTGCATGGTTGACAGTATGGCCTCCAGCATGGCAACATCTCCATGTCTGGAGAAAGGAAAAGGCTTCTCCCTTTTTTTTTTTTTAGAGATGGGTCTTACTATATTGCCCAGGCTGGCCTGAAACTCCTAGGCTCCAGGAATCTTCCCACTTCAGCCTCCAGAGTAGCTGGAACTGCAGGCACATGCCACTGCACCCAGATACCTCTTCCAATTTAACTAGAAAAAAAGTTCCTAGAAAGTGCGCTGATTGGCCAGGCTTAAATCACACATTCATGCCTTGAGCCATGGCAGGGGATGGTGGTGAGGCACTGTGAATAACTCTGATTGGGTCATTTGTTTACCGCTTGTGGCCAGGGATCAGAACATCTTTTTTTTTTTTTTTTGAGACAGAGTCTTGCTCTGTCACCCAGGCTGGAATGCAGTGGCATGATTTCGTGAGAAGTTAGAAGATAGCTTCTAATTTGCTTTTCTTTTTCTACATAACCCTTTCTTTTTTTTTTTTTTGAGACGGAGTCTTGCTCTGTCACCCAGGCTGGAGTGCAGTGGCACGATCTTGGCTCACTGCAAGCTCTGCCTCCTGGATTCACGCCATTCTCCTGCCTCAGCCTCCCGAGTAGCTGGGACTACAGGCGCCCGCCACCACGCCCAGCTAATTTTTTGTACTTTTAGTAGAGTTGGGGTTTCACTGTGTTAGCCAGGATGGTCTCAATCTCCTGACCTCATGATCCGCCCGTCTCAGCCTCCCAAAGTGCTGGGATTACAGGCGTGAGCCACTGCCCCCGGCCAGAACATCTTACAAGAAGGGAGGCTATGGTGGAAGAATGATCACCACTGAGAGAATCATTGTGAGCCAGGAGGCAGTCTCAATTTGTGTTCGTTATTACAGACAATCAAACTTGTGAAGAATTTGAGATGATGAAATAAACAAGACAGTAAATGAGGGCACCTAGGATGTGGTGGGAGACATGCAAGGATCTGTAGAAACTGCAGCGTGGATCTGGGTTTGCTTATTCCTAAGAGGCACTGGGTAACAGGAATGTTTCTGTAAGTACCAAATGGAAATACTTTCCTGTAATGCAAAACTTGTGGGATCACTTTCTGTAAAGATTTTAGGACAGGGTTGATACATGCTTGTCAGAAATAGATGAAAAAAAGTGCAAGTCTGCAGGAAGCAGGGATAGATGCCCCGAAGTGCACTTTAATCTTTCACATTTACAGAAATAAAAAAGTGGTCTGGGCAAATGTCTCCTTAAGAACAATTTACGACTCTTATAGGGTTTTACAAGTACACTGCTAAGGTCCCAGTGAAAAGCCTAGCACCAGCCTGAGCCTACTGAAAGAGATCCCGAGACTCAAGGGCCCCAAGTGACAATGGCCCCAGGCTATGTCCTGCTGTCCCTCCAGCCTGCCCTCAAAACTCAGTGAGAATGTAGCATCTATAAACAGGTAATGAGATGGAGTACGGACTCCCGCTTAGGGGCCTGTGGAACCCCCAACCATGGAAATAAGGGAAAATCTTGAGTTCCTCCAAGGGAAATTCTAGACACCTAGCCAGCCCTGAGAAGCAAATGAGCAACTCGATTAAGCAAGAAGGTAACAGTGGCTTAAAACAATAGCCAAGGAAGTTAGAGTCAGGAGATGTTTGGTTCCCTACAGAAACTAAAGATAACACTTTTTTTCTTTTATTTTAGGTTCAAGAGGTACACGTGCAGGTTTGTTACATGGGTGAATTGTGTGTTGCACGGGTTTGGTGTACAGATAATTTTGTCACCCAGATAATCAGCATAGCACCCAGTAGGTAGTTTTTCATTCCTCACCATCTTCCACCCTCAATAGGCCCCAGGGTCTACTGTTCCCTTCTTTGTGTCCATGTGTACTCAGTTTGTAGCTCCCACTTAAAAGTGAGAAAATGCTCTATTTGGTTTTCTGTTTCTACGTTAATCCACTTAGGATAATGGCCTCCAGCTCCATCTATGTGGCTGCAGTAAGGACATGATTTGATTCTATGACTGTGTAGTATTCCATGGTGTGTGTGTACCATATTTTCTCTATCCAGTCCATCACTGATGGACATAAAGACAACATCTCTTCTTTTATTTATTTATTATTATTATTATTTTTTGAGATGGAGTCTCACTATGTCACCCAGGCTGGAGTGCAGTGGTGAGATCTCAGGTCACTGCAATCTCAGCCACCCAGGTTCAAGTTATTTTCCTGCCTCAGCCTTCTGAGTAGCTAGGATTACAGGTGTACGCCACCACATCTGGCTATTTTTTTTTTTTTTTTTTGTATTTTTAGTAGACACAGGGTTTCACCATGTTGATCAGGTTGGTCTCGAACTCCTCAGCCTTAAATGAACTGCCCACATTGGCCTCCCAAAGTACTGGGATTACAGGTGTGAGCTATAGTGCCCGACCAAGATTACATCTTAACATATGTCCCTGAGTTGTTTTCTAGAAACCTAGACCCCCACCAAATGGATCCCCTGGTGCCTACACCCCAGGTAAGAAGGAACTGAGGACTGAACTCCGGACTGCCATTCTTTGTTCTAAATTTTTTCCCGAGAGGCCTGGAGGAGGTCATGCTTACAGGTTCAGACCTAACATCTTTTCTGCTGACCTCAAGTCTTCAGACAAAGTTTCACTTCCTTAATCAATTACAAATCAGAAAATCTTTGAATCTACCTGTGACCTATAAGCCCCTGATTGAAGATGTCTTGACTTTTTAGGTCAAACTAATGGATAGCCTCCATGTATTGGCTTATGACTCTGCCTGTAACCTCTGCTTCCCCACCTTAAAAACCCTTACATGTGGCCGGGCGCAGTGTCTCACGCCTGTAATCCCAGCATTTTGGGAGGCTGAAGTGGACAGATCATGAGGTCAGGAGATCGAGACCATCCTGGCTAACATGGTGAAACCCCATCTCTACTAAAAATACAAAAAAATCAGCTGGGTATGGTGGCGGGTGCCTGTAATCCCAGCTACTTGGGAGGCTGAGGCAGGAGAACCACTTGAACCCGGGAGGCGGAGGTTGCAGTGAGCCTAGATCCCGCCACTGCACTCCAGCCTGGGTGACAGAGAGAGACTGTGTCTCAAAAAACACCCTTACATTTAAGCCACTGGGGAATTCTTTTCTCAAGAATGAGCTGCCGGTTTCTCCTTGGTTGATTCCCTGCAGTAAACGCCTCACTTTCTCTCGCTGCAGATCTCGATGTCTGTGTTTGGCTTTTCTGCACTGAGCAGGCAGACCCAAATTCAGTTCAGTAATAGTATCAGTAGATTTATGCATAGAAGAAGGCACACCTGTAACACTAGAGAAGTGGGGCCCCCGAACAAAAACCTGTTCCATTAAAACTCCACGTTCATATTGGGCAGCCATTGAATAGGCAGTGGATTCTGTGATATAACTTACTGAACCCATGAGAACATCAACAAGCATTAGGTGATGGGTTGGAGAGAGGGAATTTGCATATGGTCTTTCGAGAGTACTCTGAGGTATATTTTGAGTTCAGTCTTTGCAATTAGCTCTGTCTGGATTCAGTTCCTAACTCCGTCACTTACCAGTGGGTGACTCAGGGTTAGACACATCTTTTCTGAGCCATGGAGATAATAAAAATGACCTGTTTTGTCAAGATGTAGTAAGGATTACATGCACTGAGAGGTATAGCACAATATCTAGTATATCATAAGCACATTTTCTAGTATATTTGGTAAATGTCAGGCCAATCTTCTTCTGTAGCCAAAGTGATCTCAAAATTTAAATGTGAGCATATCATTCTTCTACTCAAAACTGCCCCTATGGTCTCCCATTGCAATTGGAATGTGACCCAAAGTCCTTATCATGGTTTACAAGTCTTTATATGTCTGGTTCTTATGTTACTTTGCAATCTAATTTTTTGTCAGTTTCCTTGTGTTTATTTTTCTGACCACATTGACTTCCTTTATATTCCTCAAATGTCCCAGCAGTTTCTGCAGCCATGAAAATGTCCCAAGATTTCCCCACAGGGTGTTATCCTCTACCTTCCTCCATCACCTGCCATTTGCAGATGGTTTAATGGAACCCATTCCTATGGGTTTGCTGCTTGCTGGTGCTCTACTCCAGCACCAACTACGCAATTACTGTTAGACCACATTTTTCTTTCTAAAGGTTCCCGTATAATTTCCTTATAAACAAAGTACCTTGTTCATGTCCCGGTTTTGAGTCCCCCGAGTCTCCCAGGCACTGATCTTGTCTAGCACCCCACGGATGTTTTTACTCAGACTGAAAACTGAGCCACGTGTGGGATTCAAAACTCTGGCTCCTAACTCTCAAAGGGCTCACAAAGAACATTTCTCAGAGCCTCAGAGTCCATCTCCTTCTGAATACTTGATAATTTTCATTCTTGAATGCATTCCACACTTACTCACCTAAAACCCTTTGCAGAGCCCCACAATTGAAACATTTACGTGGCATGCATGATAGGCATCCTGACCAGCCATCCTGATCACATGCAAAGACCTCGCTGGTCTCCATGAATCATGGTTTTCCCTAAATGACAGAAAGACACTCTTTTCATCTGATTGCCTGGATGGGGCATGGCTCAGAAAATTGGTCTTGGTAATCCACAGACTAGACCTAGCTACTGTAGAATTACATATGTTTTATGGTATCTGTACTAACATGTCTGAGACACAAAAATAGGATCATTGACATTGGGGCACTTTTAGGATCTTGTGATAACTTTAGAATTTCTGATTTCCCTTCCTTTCTCTATCAGCGTGGGCCTATGTTTTCAGCTGCATTTCTGGACGCACAAGGATTCCAGTGCAAGAAGTTTATCTGGGAGGTGATTCCAAGAAACATCAGTAAAGAGTGGGGATATAAGGCGGGGAAGGAAATGAAGCAAATACACACCACGCACAACTGAGGCCTTCCTGCTGGGGAACTCTCAGTGGCAGTGCGGAAGATCCCTCCGAGGTTTTAACTCTGGTCAGTTATTGCTTGAGGGCTGTGGGGAGCTGTTAACTCCTTGGCACTTCCAGCTTTCTAGGCAGGTTTAGATAACTAGAGAAAGCGCTCAAAGAGACATAGGTGTTCATGGTTGGAAGCTGTCAGATTGATGTGTGCAGAAATGGTGAGAGCTAAGATGATACAAGGAGGAAGAGTAACAACAGCGTTAACAGCATCTACTACAGCATACCAGGAAATCATTGCCATCTTCCTGGCCATCATGATCTATGTTCAAAACCAACAAGGAATGCAGTGTAAAAAAATGACAGAAAACAGACCTTCTCTGCTCTAGGACCAGAGTTCACTCACCTTTGATGTCCTTTGCTCCCTCTGGATGCTGTCTCTGATTCCCTCTGACACATTGGTCTTTGGACATCGTGAGATTAAAATTATGATACCTGGGATTTGATTTCCTCCCTACCTGGTGATGCCATCCTTAACTTTTCTTCTGGTGTTCACACTGATTGCTGCCTGGCAGAGCTAAATTAATACTGTTGGCTAGAATGATAACTATCTATTATGCACCCAGAGAATTACAGTCTTTTAAAGAAAAAACAACTCCCTTGAATGGTTAATTCAACGGCTCTTCAAGTGAGTATGAACCTCTACATTTATCAGATTTTTTTTCTAATTATAAATCTGCCTAAATAAATATATATATTTTTTCTCCAGGAGTTGGAGGTCTGATTGAGCAGGTATTTTCCAGAAATAATATTAGCTAGAAGAGGCAGATTTCATGAGACAGAGAGAGAGGGGGAAAGAAAGAGAAAGAGAGAAAGAAAGAGAGAGAGATCAAAAGGCCAATGGAGGCCGGGTGCGGTGGTTCACGCCTGTAATCCCAGCACTTTGGGAGGCTGAGGCAGGCCGGATCACAAGGTCAGGAGATCGAGACCATCCTGGCTAACACAGTGAAACCCCATCTCTACTAAAACTACAAAAAATTAGCCGGGCGTGGTGGTGGGCGCCTGCAGTCCCAGCTACTTGGGAGGCTGAGGCAGGAGAATGGCGCAAACCCGGGAGGCGAAGCTTGCAGTGAGCCGAGATCGCGCCACTGCACTCCAGACTGGGAGACAGAGCAAGACTCTGTCTCAAAAAAAACAAAAACAAAAACAAAAACAAAAAACAAAAATGGCCAATGGAAAGGCCAAGAAAGCACATGATTTTAACTTTGGCAGTTTTACAACCAAAGGAAGAGGGTCAAAGAGAGTGAAACCTCTTCCTTTCTGAAAGTTCTGATTGAAACTTGAATTCTAAAATAGTCTTCGGCTTGAAGGATTGAACTGCACCATCTTTCCGTATAAATGGCATGGGAAGACACATTTTTATGTGTTGTTTTATGGGTTTTCTTCGCATCTTCAATGTCTAACGATTTTATAGTGCTTGGCTTTGCAGGGCCCTTGAGATAATCTCCCGAGCAATACTGGCTCTTTTATTTGTAACACAGGAGTAGTTAAGAAAGTGCCTGCACACCAATGACAAATTATTGCAATCTTAACTAGAAATAAGGTAGTAAAGATTGCTCAGACTAAAAACTTTAAAGAAGGTTAGAATACAGAGAGGGAGAGAAATCTTCCAAATAGAATAATGAAGTTAATTGGTAAAAATGAGTGTGTTTTACCATACTTGAAGATCAATTGCATTTTGTAAACCGTAAAGTTCTTTTCTCCTCCCACCAATTTGGTGGTAGGTTTTTTTTTTTGTTTGTTTGTTTTGTTTTTTTAATCCCTTGATTCTAAGAGTTTGGAATGCATCTTTAAAAGTGTACATTTTGGGGCTGGGTGTGGTGGCTCACACCTGTAATCCCAGCACTTTGGGAGGCCGATGCAGGTGGTTCACGAGGTCAGGAGATTGAAACCATCCTGCCTAACACGGTGAAACCCTGTCTCTACTAAAAATGCAAAAAATTAGCAGGGCGTGGTTGCGGGCGCCTGTAGTCCCAGCTACTCGGGAGGCTGAGGGAGGAGAATGGTGTGAACCTGGGAAGTGGAGCTTGCAGTGAGCCGTGATCGCGCCACTGCACTCCAGCCTGGGTGAGAGAGCAAGACTCCGTCTCAAACAAAAACCAAACCAAACCAAAACAAAAAAACAGTGTACATTTTGAGGAGTTATAGTCCCATTGTATAATATTTTATCTATAGAGCTGTTTATTTGGTATAAAATTTATTATAAGTGAGATGTAATTTGCAGATCATAAAACACTGTATTTTTTCAATCTGTCCTTGTGTGTTACTATTTATTTACTAAAATCTATTTCCAATTTTTAATGATTGATTAAGTTAAAGGCATTTTGATATTTACTTTAAGAAGTTATCTTAAAGATTCCGTTTTTCCTCGTTCTCAGTCTTATTCCAATAATTATGAAAGGCAACTTAAGGTGATGGTGAAGAACACAGGCTTTGGTATCAGATGGATTTTGATCTAAGTCCTGGCTTCAGCCATTACTAATTGTATGACCTGAGATAATTATTTAACTTTGTTCTGACTTTCTTTTCTTACCTATAAAAGGGGACTACTTTGACAATACTTAGTTTATAAGTGTAATATTATGAGAATTCAATGATATAATTATATAATTAACATTATGGTAATACGATACAATTAACACAGCATGATATAATAGAATTTTGGAGCATTAAAGCATTTAAACTGTTAGAAAACAATATAACTAATTAGCAAAAACATTTTACACTAATGGATTTGATCAGATGTCAAACTGAATGATATATTACTACAGCACAAGAGGTCAGCGAGGGAAATTAGTATAGAAGAGATAGCTCAGTCTCTGATTCTGGGCTTTGCATTTGAATACCCATTTACATATTTCTTTAAGAAAAAGTGATTTCCACCAAGATGCATTGGCCTGTGTAAGGGTCTCTAGGCAGCATAGAGCTCTTGGCAAGAATATTCTCACCCAAATATTTTATATGTAAGATAGTGAAATAAAAAGTTTAAAATATGCCTATAAAAGTTGAAACTTAATGTTTTAAAATTCTCTCTTGGATTTTTTTTTTTTTCTTACCAGAATCCTTTTCTTAGCCCAGCAAGGAGATGGAAAGGGAGTAGGTGGAACACTGAGAAAGTTTCACCATGGTTTGCTTCTTAGGTCATAAGTACATGACTTGTGGCTGGCTCAGACCTCACCTTTAAGTTTTGTTGGTTCATTAAGACTTATTTCCACATCATAGAAACTTAGAACTTGGAACACAGAATTTATGTGAGAAAATATCAAAGTAGATTTTTTTTTTTGAGATGTCGTCTCACTCTGTCGCCCAGGCTGGAGTGCAGTGGCGTGATCTTGGCTCACTGCAACCTCCACCTCCCAGGCTCAAGTGATTCCCCTGCCTCAGCCTCCCGAGTAGCTGGGATTACAGGCACATGCCACCACGCCTGGCTAATTTTTGAATTTTAGTAGAGACGGGTTTCACCATGTTGGCCAGGCTGGTCTTGAACTCCTGACCTCAAGTGATCCATCCACTTCAGCCTCCCAAAGTGCTAAGATTATAGGCATGAGCCACTGTGTCCAGCCCCAAAGTAGATGTTATCTAATATATTGTTTTTCCCAAAATAGTCCTCAGAAATATCCCAAGAGAATTCCCCTTTTTCACTCTCTGATCTCATACATTTCCTGTGTTCAAATAAATCCCCTCTTGAAACTTCATCATGCACATTAATATCTTAAAAGTTCTGAGGAGTCCTAAAATAAAGAAACCAGTATGATTCACTTTCTTTAACTCAATGAGTATTTCCCAAACTTCTGTGTCCATGGCACCCTTTTTTCTTTCCAGTGACAGCTGACATTCATGGAATCAGTGTTTCATGCAGTAGATTTCAGGCTACCCCGGGGTAATTCATCATGCCTGCAGAACCATGTCCGTTCTGGTCCAGTGTCCATTATCCCTGGTCTCGGCGGCCTAGGCACATACGCATAGCAATTTCAGGAACCCAGTGATGCAACCTGCCATTTGTAAGTCACAACTTTTAGATTCAGGCCCCTGTGAACTCAAAGCTTCAGCAGGTGTTTGAGATGCAAAGAAACATGAGATCATGGCTGTATTAGGGTTCTCTAGAGGGACAGAAGTAGTTGGATGAATGTATATATGAAGGGGAGTTTATGAGGAGAATTGACTCACATGATCACAAGCTGAAGTCCTATGATAGGCTGTCTGCAAGCTGAGGGACAAGGAAGCCAGTTTGAGTCCCAAACCTCAAAAGTAGGGAAGCTGACAGTGCAGCCTTCAGTCTGTGGCCAAAGGCCTGAGAGCCCCTGGGAAATCACTAGTGTAAGTCCACAAGTCCAAAAGCTGAAGAACTTGGAGTTTGATGTTCAAGGGCAGGAAGCATCCAGCACGGGAGAAAGACGGAGGCCGAAAGACTCAGCATGTCTGTTCTTCCATCTTCTCCTGCTTGCTTTATACTAGCTGCACTGGTAGCTGATTAGAGGGTGCTCACCCAGACTGAGGGTGGTTCTGGCTCTCCCAGTCCACTGGCTCAAATGTTAATCTCCTTTGGCAACACCCTCACAGACACACCCAGGAATCATACTTTGCATCCTTCAGTCCAGTCAAGTTGATACTCAATGTTAACCATCACAGTGACCTTCACCTGGGCTGGGGGGTCAGGGTGGCTAAGTTGAGCCTTTGTAAAGAGGTGACTGTGGAAGAGCCCAGTAGAATTCATGCACTTGTCCCAGCTGCTACATTTTCTTCTACAGAGGCTAGGGAAATTAGCACCACTGGTATTTTCTATCTCTAAAATTTGTTTCCATGTATAAAAAGAAAAAAACGCCAATAATTAAAAGAGAATGATAAGATGTTTGTGTTTGTGAGAAAGGAAAAAAAATGGGCTACTCAGGTATTAATAAAAGTGAATCTTCTCCAAATACTCTACCTATTTCTCAAGGGACTGTTTCCTTGCAAATACTGAAAATGAGAAATACAAGAAAAATCTATTTATTCCAAAGAGGAGTGCAAGAATGGGTAGAGAAGAGCCAATATATTTCCAGAGTTTTTCTTTCTGTTTCATTTTTGGGATGGACTAAGACTTGGCAATTTTTCTTCCCACGTTTCCTGGATTTTCTTCAGGAATGGAAACCATTTGTGATCATAGGAAGAAATGTTCTTGCTGACACATGGGCGTTCTTTGCTGTGTAGGCTCCAAGATTTTTAATGACAGCCATGTAAACCCCTAGTTCCCAGTGAGTGTTTGCATGGCCCCGGGCAGCTGTGTTTGCAAACACCTGCTGGGGGAATAGATAAAATTTTGCTGCCTTTTCTGGCCCAGGATGATGGATGTTTCCCTCTGTGTGGTCACAGAGTGGGAAGGCTCCCATGGAGCTGTAAAGGAAGAGCTCCCTTAACCACATAAAATAGGGCAGAGTAAGGCATGGATGGAGAGGAACTTTCTCTAGAGCAGTGGTTCTCAAAGTGTGGCCCCGCATCGGCACCATCAGCTTTACCTGGGAACTTGTCAGGAAAGCAATTCCTAGGGTCCCTTCCAACTCTCGGAATCAGAAACTCCTGGGGTGGAGCCCAGCAGTCTGTGTTTTGACAAGCCCTAGCCCTCTGGATGATTTGGATGCTGCTAACATTTGAGAACCACTGTCTGAAAGGAAAATAATCTGCTCAGAGGGGAAAGAGCATTACTGGGCATTCTTCAGATACTACTTTGGTATTTCCTCTGCAGTATAGTCTCATTTTGATCCCTTTGCCATTAAGTCCAGCTTAAGGATTATAGTAGTACCTATTCTTTTTTTTTTTTTTTTTTTAACAGAGTCTTGCTCTGTCGCTCAGGCTGGAGTGCAGTGGCGCGATCTTGGCTCACTGCAACCTTCGCCTTCTGGGTTCAAGCAATTCTCCTGCCTCAGCCTCCCGAGTAGCTGGCACTACAGGCATGTGCTGCCACGCCCAGCTAATTTTTTGTATTTTTAGTAGAGATGGGGTTTCACTGTGTTAGCCAGGACGTTCTTGATCTCCTGACCTCATGATCCACCTGCCTTGGCCTCCTAAAGTGCTGGGATTACAGGCGTGAGCCACTGCATGGGGCCAGTAGTACCTATTCTCACCTACACAAAGATGGCTAAGAAGCCCTTTCTGTACTTTCCTGAGTACAGGTGAGTCTGGCTGACATTTCTAACACAGTGATGCTTAACTTTGGCTGCATATTGGGATCACATGGAAGAAACTTTCAAAAATCCAAATATCCAAAGCCACATCACAGATGGGTTAAAGTCTGAGAGGAGGAGGGATGAGACTTGGGTATCAGTGTTTTTAAGCCTCCCCACTGGGATGATTCCAATGTGTAGTCAAAGTTGGCTCTAAAAGGAAAGGGTCATTGAGGCTAAGGGAAACGAAAGACTACGACGTGTACGTAGGCAAGATTGCTAAGCACTGGATTTCAAGCCTGAAAATTTTAGGGCTTACCTAAGTCCCACATCCTGTTTCCTGATTCTGGTGCATCTCTGCAGGCACCTTTCTTCACCTCTTCCCATTCTATTCTTTTGCAGACCACAGCTCCTGCGAGCCATCTGATTTCCTGGCTTCCAAGAGCAAGTCTAGGAAGGCATCAGATTTTACTTTATTTTTAAAATATTTAATTAATTAATTCATTTATTTATTTATTATTTTTGGAGCCATAGTCTCACTCTGTCGCCCAGGCTGGAGTGGAGTGATGCAATCTCAGCTCACTGCAACCTCCGCTTCCCGGGTTCAAACAATTCTCCTGCCTCAGCCTCCCGAGTAGCTGGGACTACAGGTGCACACCACCATACCCGGCTAACTTTTTTGTATTTAGTAGAGACAGAGTTTCACCGTGTTGCCCAGGCTGGTCTCAAACTCCTGAGCTCAGGCAATCTGCCCGTCTCGGCCTCCCAAAGTGCTAGGATTACAGGTGTGAGCCACCGTGCCCGGCCGACATTGGGTTTTATAATAAGACATCATCTTCACACTACCTTTGGCTCTTAGGTGCCAAGTACACAGAGGCAATTTTGATGGAGGCTGCTCTTTGGGCCACTGGTCTCATGTTATCCTATCTCTATTCTCCCCCCTCACTTACCTTCCTGTGCCCTGACAGGAGCTGTTCATGCTGTCTGGGGCAGTGATTACAGCACAGTGCCACAGTCCACTGTGTCTGCTTCTCCAGGTCCTTTGGGTCCTGAGACATCCACATTTGGTCTTTGTACCAGTCAGAGGCCTCCAGAGAACCAAAACCAATAGAATACATATAAATAAATTCGTTATAAGATATTGGCTTCTGCGCTTATGGAGGCTAAGTGGTCTCACTACCTGCCGTCCGCAACCTGGAGTCCCAGGGCCAGCAGTGTAGTTGGAAGGCTTGAGAACTGATGGTGGAGATTCCAGTCTGAGTTTAAGGACCTGAGAACCAGGAAAGCTAAGGGCAGAAGAAGATCAATATTCCAGTTCAGTCAGGCAGGGAGACAGGGTGAATCCTCTCTTCCTCCACCCGTTTGCTCTATAATGTCCACCCACATTAGGGAGGGCAAACTGCTTGATTCAGTCTACTGATTCAAATGCTAATAATCTCTCAGGAAAACACCCTCACAGACACACCCAGAAATAATGTTTAGCCAGATATCCCAGCAGCCTGTGATCTGGCGGAGTTGACACATAAAATTGATGATCAGTCTTTTTGGGTAAAGGATGAAGCATGGGGCAACCTGGGGTTTGGGGGGTGGTAGATTACCTAAGGTTTGGGAAGATTAGTAATCGACAGAGTGTTTGTTCTTTGATGTTGGTGGGGTTACAGGGTGTAGAGGAGGTGGGCAGTGTCGCTAAACATCCTGGTGTTTGCAAACAGCTTTAAATTGGAAATGTGTGGGTGTGTGCATGTGTATTCACAGGTGTGTTGGGGCTGAAACCACATGGAATTGAGAAAACTATCTTTGATAATGTAGATTACAGACATAGAAGGTGAAAAGAGATCCATTTACAATTTAGATAGTGAGGGACAGACTAATGACAGCTCTTTTGACTTCTTACAACTGGGTTTTGTGGCTGACAATTTTTATCTATGTCATTAATATGTGTCCATTTCTATGTGGTGGTCCAAATATCCAGAAAGAGTTTAAGAGTGAACTAACAGAGGAGAGAAGTACACCAGGGATGACCAGAGGCAGGAAGTCATTAACAGCTCTATGTGCAAAGGGGCAAAGTGAGAGAGCTGCTGCAAAAGGGAAGGACCCACATCACAGATACGTGGCCGTGGGCAGAGGCACACAGCCATTGCAAACCACAGCCCAGCAGGGAATAAATGCTCTGACCTCAAGTGTTTGTTGCACATTCAGTTGTCAAACTTGTCTCCCCCAGGACTCAGCAATTCCTTACCTTAGCTTCCTGGTAGATTTTTCAGAACCACCAAAGTTTTGCCTAGCAACTGCCAGAATTTCCAATGATCAACTTACAGGAGAAAGAAAACACTTAGTACAAATTGAATTAGCCCCCTTTTTCTCTTTCCCAAACCAAATGCGAAATGCTCACAAATCAATGTATTGCATTGATACAGCAATTTACTCCCTGACCCACAATTCTACCCCCATTTGGAGCTTAAAGCAGAAACCTGGCAAATTTCGTTATCTCTGATTTATAAGTGGGAAAAGGCCTATTCAGTGACGTGAGTCCACATTTATTGCTGGTCTATAGGCTTGTTTAGTTCCTCCTGTGAGGGTGTTTAGAGGAATTGCGTGGAGCTTTGTTTGTTACCAAAACGAAAGCCAGGCTCTGTCTCTCCAGCTGTCTAATGACAAGGGAAAAGATGTCAGGGCATCCTCATTTTACAAATTACCTATGAACAATTCCTACTAGGGTAATTTTATTCGTTTTGAGACATTTAGCTGCCACTAATCCAATAAGGATATACTTCCAGGATTCTAGGGTTAGAGGCAGCAGGTGAAGAAACAAGTAGACATTAATACTTTGTAAGCTGTGAACAGAAAAGATATCTTTTTGCTCTGAACATGGAAGATAGGTGAGAGACAGGCAGAAAAGCTTCCTGGTACTACTGCATTTGTCTGCAGAAAATTTTTGTGCCACTTGGCTCAAAGATATGTGAAGGATGAGGCTAAGATTTGAGTCTAAGGATGAAAAAAAGCCTCTAAATGTGGGTATAGGAAAAGGGACCCCAATCAAACATCTTCAGATACACCCTACTTGCTCTTTGACAAGACAGCTGCTTCCAGTAATGGGTTTCGTTGGAAGTATCCTTGTTTTTTTTCCTACTAGCCATCAGGAATTAGAATTAATCATAAATAAAAAGTAATGCTGCTAAAACTTACAAGGTCAAGTTTTTTATTCCTTCGATAAATGAACACATTTAAAGTGAGCCATATCATCAGGCAATTAAGTGCAGAGAAGAAATTATATTTATATGAACTTAAAGATGGTGTTAGGTTATAAGATCATGGAGTTCATAATAAGATAACAGAATTGAGGAACTAAGAATTGACCTTGATCTACCCTCTGGTTTAATAAATGAGGATACCTGATGCATTCAAACTATAAATGATTGGCCAAGAGTGCCACAGGAGTCAAAAACCAAGGCTCCATCCCAGATTTTTTTGTTTGAGGGGTAAATGATGAAGTCTGGATCTTCTGGTCTGAAATGGTGCCTTATGCCAAGAGAGGAATCTCATGAAAATCAAATCAGAGATGAATCATTAGGCATGGCCAGCACCAGGGCCTCAAAGAGTGCTTTCAAGACTCTGCTGCTCTCTGTCACTTCTAGTGTTCTCTGTATTGGCTTTGCCCTCAAGGTGGCCTTCTATCCATGGTACCAAAGATAGGCCCAGCTAATTAAGGTTCCTTTCCAAGTGGCTCAGGAGCCCTTTTCCAATAATTCTGCAAAAGGCTCAGGGGATTGCAGATTGCAGTTGGAGCAGGTTGTATGTCCAATCTTGGAGCACAGGTGTAGAGTCAGCTCTCTCAAACCCCACAGACTGGGAATGGGAGAAAGACAGTGCATGACTCAAAGACAGGCTCAGCAGATTGGGCCACATGTACCCTTTTCTTGGGTGGGACACCCATGACTTTGGACTTTTATATCCCTTTCCATATTCATACCTGAACCCAAGAGAAGGCAAGAGCAACAAAGCCACACATTTTTAGAAATGCGTTCTTTGTTGTTTGAAGAACTCTCCCAATTTTTGTAACATTCTCAGACTTCAGACTTGGCACACACTCAAATTCATGTCAGTTTTCTGAAATAACTTTTCCAGTCACATGACCACGATTTTAAGTCTTAGCAATTTCCTTTAGGAGAACATTTGTGTTGATTTAGCACCATTGCTGAGAATTCCTGTGCCCCATGTCTGCACCCCTTGACTCCAGGTAGCCCAGAAAAGGCTAAAAGGCTCTTTGGAAACACCTGTTAGGGAGCCGCGCACCTGCTTTCTGATGACCTCACTCTTGGCCATCCAGGCATCCAAGGACGACGTCTAACAGTTCATAAATCTAACCCACTCACCATTCCTCAGCTCACACGTTGGATCAGAAGGCTCCTTTTCACTTTTCTTTCCATCCAAAGTTTCTGGCAATGGAAAACTTTGATGTTTTCTGAGAGCCTGGGAAACTTGGATCGCATGCTATTAGCAGCTGTACTTTATAGTTGTAATGGCTGTGGAGGACTTATTTCTAAGTGTTGAGAAATGTATTGTCACCCAGATATTCAACGAGGGCTACAGAGAGATGTTGTGAATTAAAACACAAAGGGCAAACCACAGGAAAACGTAATATTTGGATATCTTACTTACGGGAATTATTTAGAGCCAAAGAAACTAAAATACAAAGTCCCTGGCTCTTCCAGATTATATTAAATTCCTCCATCCCTAAGGTCAAAAGCTTTTCATTGGAGAATGAGACATGAATAATACTATCAAGGGGTAAGCTGGTGGCAGGCTAGAGACAACCCTTTTTGGAGGTCCCCACGCAGCTGAGCACAGGGTGTGGACATACAGCTCTATGCCTGGAGGCTAATTAAATTCCCTTTGTAAAAATTAAGACTCTTGGGTGTGACCCCAGCATTATTGAATCAAATCTCCAGGGAAGGAGTTTTAAACATTTCCAGGTTTTAAGCAGAGGCTTAGATTGCCTAATTCAAGGGGAGAGCAAAGCTTTGCAACTAGCTCCAAACAACCGCAGGTTTACTCTCAGGGGCTGGCACCTTTCCTATGGAACCCCCTTGAGACGCAGCCTGTTTCCATCCACTGCTGTCACTAGTTTCAGCTCCATGTAGCACATCAAGTGCCCATGTTCTGGAGGATCAGGATCAGGGACTCTTGTTTCTCCAAGGTGCTGCCTGCTCTCGTCTCTTCGCTGCTGGACTTTGTAGGGACTTGAGGCTAGTCTCCCGGCGCCTTACCACCCTACCCCTATCCCCGCCCTGGGAGGAGTGCTATGGGTGTGGTCAGGGCCAGGACATTTTACTGGAGCTGAAGGCCTGGTCCATCTTGTTCCCCTGACTTCCCTTCTTTAGTCTGGATCCTAGGTAGTAGACATTGAGAAACACCCTATAACCTCTAGGTTATATTATAGAGCATCCTTATAATACAGCATCCCTCTATAATAGGTGACCCTATTACAGAGCATCCCTATAACCTCTAGGGATTCTCCGGACCCAAGACTTTTGTCCTTTGTTCCCTATGCCAGGAATGTTCTTCCCCATATCTACATGGCCTGCTGTTTCAGCTCCTTCAAGTCTTTGCTCAGATGTTGCCTTTCAGGGAGGTCCATGCTTACTACCTTATTTAAAGTGGCTAACTACATTTCTCAATCTCCCTTATCATGCTTATTTGTTTTTCCATAACCTGTGTCACCATCTAATGCAAAATATAATATACATACAATATATAATATACATATACATATGTTATGTTTATTGTTGATTTTTCACACCCAACAGAATGTAAGCTCTACAAAAGGAAGGGTTTTAGGTAATTGTTGTATTGGCTGATATAGTCACAGAGCCTAGAACCATTTGTGGTATTCAGTAAATATTTGTTGAGGAAATGAATGAATGAATGAGTAAGTGAAAGTCTGAGCCAGACTTCTGGGGGAAGGCCTAGTCCTGTTTTTCTCTTTTTTTTTTCACGTTCGGATGCTCTTCCTTCTCTAATATGCCCATGTAAGCTGAGACTGGAAGCAAGTCGGCTCCCACTCCGCCCTGTCCCAGGAAGCACACGCTGGGTGCCTATTCTGCCACTGGTGTGAGCTTTGTGGTCTCCACTGCTCACTCTCACTCTCTCACTCTCACACACACTCTGCTTTTCAGGGCACACATGCCTACCCTTTCTTCTTGGCCTCTTACACTGACCTCACTTAGCTAAAAGCTCTCTCCAAGGGGCCAGCCCAGTTCACTTGATTCCATACGGGGGTCTGGGTCAAAGTTCCAGCGAATATGTACTTCATTTTCATGTTCCTGCAGATCTACCGGGGAAGGATAGTCCCTGCTCTGTGGCTTGCTAATGTTTAGATCTCTCCTTTTAAATCCACCTGGACATTATTTGTTCTCTCAGCATCCCAGAGGTGACCCAATCCAGCCTTACTGTTTGGGGCAGGGCTCAGGCTGTACAACCTGGCACACTTCTGTACCTGGGGACAAATTCTTGTTTCAGTGCGAAAGCTTCAACCTTCCCCCTCATGGATGATCTGGAAGCCCTAGGAGGCCTGACTGAGCACTGCTTCACTTCTTGCTATTCTCTTTCCTCTTGCTATTCTCCCTCTCTCTGGGCCTCTACGTATCTTGTAGTCCCTGTCAATGGAAGGAGTGGAAATTTTTGCAATGCCATGTGATATTGGCTGGAAATTCTATGTAGCCTGTTTGGTTAATATTCTCACTAGGTCTCAGAGCCAATGTGAACTTCTGATTTCATGGTATTCCCAGCCAAAGAGTCGTCATCTTCATTGTGGTCAGCATCACCTAAAATTGCCTGGCCATTTGTCTTCTGGGCACTGTTTTTTATTTCATACACATGTGGTCTTTTTAATTTTTATTCCTCACAACTTTATGAAGTAGGTTCTGTTTTTTGTTTTTTGTTTTTTTTTTTTTTTTTTGAGACGGAGTTTCACTCTTGTCGCCCACGCTGGAGGGCAATGGTGCGATCTCGGCTCACTGCAACCTCCGCCTCCTGGGTTCAAGTGATTCTCCTGCCTCACCCTCCTGAGTAGCCGGGATTACAGGTGTGTGCCACCACGCCTGGCTAAGTTTTGTATTTTCAGTAGAGGTGGGATTTCTCCATGTTGGCCAGGCTTGTCTTGAACTCTTGACCTCAGGTGATCCACCCGCCTCGGCCTCCCAAAGTGCTGGGATTACAGGCGTGAGCCACTGCGCCTGGCATAGGTTCTGTTTTTACTCACGTTTACCAGATGATGAGAGTGAGGCTCAGAGTAAGTCAGTCACTTGCTGGAGCTTGCAAGATTATAAATACCAAAACCTGAACTCAGAGTTAGGTTTTGTTCGATGCCTAAGCACAAGCTCTTTCCCCACTATGCAGTGGACCAGGAAGGGATCAAATGTGTGTCCAAATGGGGGAGAATGCCCAAGGCTGAGCATGATTAAGTGTTGCATTGATCATCCTCTAGCTCTATGATTTGTTTATCTTCTAGTCTAGCTGTCTAGGACTTCAACATAACGTAGAGCTCGCTGAAATTGCTGGTGTCTCAGAGATTTGGGGACAAAGCCCATTCGTGTCAGGTGGTGGCCAGCTCACCAATTTGAACACAGTTTACATGTGTCCCAATGAAAGCAACAGTTGCGCTGTGGCCAGTCAGTAATCTGGGTTGTTTCAATAGCTTTATTAACTTGAATTTTATCCCATGGAACCAATAGTAAGTGCCTACTATGTGCCCATCATTGTACCTCCCTAAGTTGCTGTGCCTGAAAATTAGGTCACTGTCACAGGATGAATACCAGTGCCTGGCTGTGGGTACATGGACCACTTCTGCACACTTTCTTCAATCATAGCATGCTGGGGGGGGGGGGGGCAGATGTTTCCCTAAATGGGCTTTGTGGAACACACACTATTTCCAGAACATTTTAATAGTTATTACAAGGACACACAATTTCTCTGTCAAATAAGTTTCAGAGAACTTGAGTTAAAATTCAAACTTGGAAGTTTTTCTGCTGAAAGACTTCTCAAAGTCCCTACCATGTGAATGTGAATGGTATATTCAATGAAGAGTAAAGAATGTAACAGTTTCCCAAACATTATTGACTGTACATTGTCCCAAACATTTCCCCCTATGAATTATTACATTATACCTGTGCTCTGTGGAACTCATTTTGAGAAATACTGATTCAAATACAATGTACTCTCCATTAAAATAACAAGCAAAACAAAATAATATATAGATACTAAAACTATTTTCCATGTAACTTTCCTTTGCCCAAATGCCTATTTTAGTTGGTGGTGAACTAGAGGTTACAGAAGTGTGCTGCCTACATGTCTTTGCTCTGATAATTTGTTTCTAACCAAGAGGTTTTCTTGCTATGAAATCAATATGCCCTGCTTTCAGCCCTTGCCTAAGGAAATTAGCATTGTAAAATCACTTACAATTATTCTCTAACTCATCTACCAGGCTTCTAATCAAAGCACGTTTCTAAAATGGTTTATACATTGTTTTCCTTTTATGAAAAACTTTAAACTGAATACAACTAGGTGTTTATGAATGGTTTCTATGAGGCCTAATAATTTCTGAACACTATTTACAAAGCTGATTAAAGCTACTTCATTTTTTCTGGAATTCCAGAACCCACGTTAAACTAAGAGAATGATAAGAACAAAAAGGGAACCACACTCAACCACATCGAGGGCTGAATATTTTATTTCAAACTCCATGAATGTTTAATTAAAGAAGTCATTGACAAGATACTGCTCATTTAAAAAATTTCAATGCAATTGAATTTTTAGTTCACTTCTGTCATCTCTGTTGGGTTTTTATCTTTGGAATTCCGGACCAAAACATATTCCTTTTGGTTAACAAGACTTTCCTTTAACGGATGATAAGGCCAAGTGATTAATAATCACTCGGCTCTTATTATTTTCATTAGGATGATAACATATGGACATGCTGCTCAACTTCATCACAGAGCCCCCAAATGGAATCATAAAAGGGGAGATGAGAAATTCTGGTTTAGATTACAGCAAATAGCTTGAGGAATTGGCCCTGATGAGCTACAATTTACGGTTGTAAAATCTCACAGAGATGAGCCTTCTGCCGTTTCCTCTCTCGTGTTTGAGATTAGTTGGAGAGGGTGGTGGGGGATCATAATCTCTCTGTTTTTAGCAGTCTTGATTCCAGTGACGTTAGTTATAAATGAGATGGGTGTGTGGGTGGGCCTCACCAAATTCCCAACAAGCACTTAACCGTAGCCTCAAATCCAATACACATTTGTCTTTATTAAACCCCACTGGTTCAGCCAAAGCTGAAAGAGATATTGGTGGAGTCAGGAGGAGGGACTGAAAGGAACAGGGGAGGTGCAGATGTACAAGGAATGGAGTGATCAGAGATAAGGAAGTTACCCATGCAGAGAAATGAAGCTTTGAGGTACCGACTGCATTGCGCCAAAGAAAGAGGTGAAGGAGCAGGGAGATTCTGGTTAGTAAATGTAAAGCCTGGCTTTTAAACAAAATTAGCAACAATGGAGGGCAGGTTGACGCAGGTATGGGGAAGAAAATTTGTATTTGTTGAGCAACTATGATTGCCAGACCCTAGGCTAGGCTCTCAGACATGCTGCCTCATTGATTTTACAACAAAGGACAGTAGAAATAATCATTAACCAAATAGATCTGGTTTCAAAATCAGAGGATAATGAAAGTAATATGTATTCCATGGGGCTGCTGTGAGAAAATAAAACAATGCATATTAAAAAAAAAAGTTAAACAACATAGGGGAATGCTGGATGCATAGTATACGAGTTCCTTTTGTACTGGTATAAAGGAATACCTGAGGCTGGGTAATTTATAAAGAAAAGAGGTTTATTTGGCTCATGATTCTGCAGGCTGTACAAGAAGCATGGCACCCGCATCTTCTTCTGATGAGGGCTTCCGGGAGCTTTTGATCATGGCGGAAAGGGAAGGGGAAGAGGTGTGTCTTATGGTGAGAGAGGGAGCAACAAGATGGGAGGAGGTTTCAGGCTTTTTTAAACAACCAGCTCTCATGGAAACTAAGAGAGAGAGAACTCACTCAGTACCGCCGGGACAGCACCAAGCCATTCATGAGGGATCAGCCTACATGGCTCAACACCTCCCACAAGGCCCCGCTTCCAACACTGGAGATCAAACTTCAACATGCAATTTGGAGGGGAAAAATATTCAAACCATACCACATGGTAAACAATAAATGCCAGTCTCTCCCACCCCCCACCCACCCCCCAAGTTACCTACCAAACCAAACAACAACTTTAAAAAGCCCTGTGAGAATGAAGTATTGTTGGTCCATTTCACAGACTGAGCATGTGAGTGTTTCCTGTGTTCATCTCTCTCTCACTTTCTCCACTTCCAGTCTGTCTGTCCAAACTGACTTTACTACCCCACTTTGCCAAAGCAGCATCTTCTCCTGACTTTTGCATTGTATTAAATATCATTTTTCCTGTTTTCAGATTCAAAACCATACAATCATACCTGGGTTTCCTATACACTTTAGGCCCCATTCAACAGACATAATTAATGTCCTATTAATTCAAGAATGGCAGACAGTATTTCCTAGGTGTGTCCCCTCCTTTCCATTCCTATTGTCACTACACTCCTTCAGGTCCCCAATGTTTTTTGCTGCGCCAGTTGTAGGTTCAGTCTTTAACGAGTGTGTGGCTCTCACTGTGTTCTATCATATTGCCTTGCCTGAGGCTAATTTCCAACTTTTTGACCTACAAATATATTCTGCTTGATAATGTCTCACCTCTACTCATTGCACATATGGTCTCTAACTGGATCCCTGGTGTCCCACCTCCTCTCACTACTGCTTACCCCCACATATTGAGGTATTTGACATCATTTTTCGGTTACAGCTTTATTGAGATATCACTCACTATATGATTCACCTCTAAATGATTCACCTCTAAACTATATGATTCACACCTAAAGTGTACAATTCAATGTTTTTTGTGTATGTTCACAGACTTGTGCAGTCATCACTATAATCAATTATAGAGCATTTTAAACACTTTGTAAAGAAACCCCATACTCTTGAAGTATCACCAAACTTCTGATTCCCCCATCTCTAGGAAACCACTAACCTGATTTCTATCTCTACAGGTTTGCCTATTTTGGACATTTTCTATAAATCGAATTACATAATATATGGTCTTTTGGCTGGCTTCTTTCACTTCACATAATAATTTCAAGGTATATCCATATTATGGTATGTATCAGTACCTCATTCTTTTTTGTAGCCTAATAATATTCCATGGTATGGTAGACCACATTTTATTTATTCATTCATTAGTTGATGGGCATTTCGGTTGCTTCCACCTTTTAAATATTGTGAATAACACTGCTATAAACATTCATGTACAAATTTTTATTCGTATACATGTTTTCATTCTTTTGGGTATATCCCAAGGAGTGGAATTGTTGGGTCATATGGTAACTCTGTTTAACCATTTGAGGAACTGCAAGTCTGTTTTCTAAAACGTCTGCACCATTTTATGCTCCTACCAGTCGCGTATGAGGGTTCTAATTTCCTCATCAATACTTGTTATCACCTTACTTTTTGATGACAGTCATTCTCGTGGGTGTAAGGTAGTATCTCATTGTAGTTGATTTTCATTTTCCTGAAGACCAATGATGGTAAATATTTTTGCATGTGCTTGTTGGACATTTGTATATATTTTTGGAAAAAAATGTTTATTTAGACACTTTACCTGTATTTAATTGGCTGAATTCTTTTATTATTGAGTTTTAATTATTCATATTTTAGATATGAATCTCATCATATAAATCATTTGAAAATAATTTCTTCTATTCTGTGGGATTTTGTTTTTACTTTCTTGACAGTGCCCTTTGAATCATAAAGTTTTAATTTCGATCAAGTTTAATATATCTTTTTTTTTCTTTTGTTGCTTGTGCTTTTGGTGTCATATCTGAGAATCCATTGTTAAATCTAAGGTCACAGAGATTTACAAAAGGTCACAAAAATTATGTTTTTTTCCTAATAAATGTATAGTTTTGGCTATTGCTTTTAGGCCTTTGATCCATTTTGAGTTAATTTTTGTATATGGTGTGAGGTAAGAACATTTTTAAAGTCTCAGCTCATATGCCATCTCTCCATTAAGTCTTTTATGAAACCACTAATTAAACATTGAAAGGGGTGATAATAATGATGATAATAACACCAGCCACCATCAATAAAGTACCTTTTTTTGAGATTACCACTAGTTTCTTTCCCTTATTTTATCTAATTCTCATAATTCTGTAAAACAGTTGCTCAAAAAAAAAAACAAAAACAAAACCTAACTAAAAGAATGTTTGCTAATGTAGTGTCTTTTTCCCTATATTATAAATTTGGAAGTTTAAATAGCTTGTTCAGGTTAGTGGCAGATCTGGGATTCAAACTAGGTCTTTCTCTACTTTCTCCTCCCCTATGCTGTCTCCTGAATGATACTTGCCTTGTTCCTCTCTTGAGCCCTAACGTGACTTTACATGTGCTCCTCACACTTAGGACCCACCACATTCTTCCTTGAATTACAATGTTTTTGTATCTGAGTTATCTTCTCTCCTGAACTAAAGGGTCCTTGAGAACAGAAATACATTCATTTTGCAAGTTGTACAGCCACAATCACAGTGCATAAAAGACAGTTGATAAATACCTGTTGAGTTGAGCAGCAATTCAACTGAACAGTAAGTTCAGCAGTTTACTAAAATCAGAGCCTGGAGTTTCACCATAATTACCATTAGGTGATCAATGGGAACAAAAATAAGGTATCTTCATCTTCAATAATAATCTAAAAATGATATTGCTGTTTGAGCAATAAATAGCATAATAATGGATCAAAGCAGAAATATTGAAGGTATAATTGCTCCAAGTAAGCATGGTTTGACTTTAACCTGGAAGAATACATTATATAGCCAAAGAAGTAAGAAATGTTTGCATCCCTCAGAAAGATACTTATTTGGGTCATTGAAACATAGATGATTATTCTGGTTATGTATCGTTGTGTATGTAAAAAAAAACTACCCCAAACCTGTGTGGTATAAAATGTTTATTATTATTTCTCATGGTTCTATGCATTAATTGGGTTTGGCTGGTTTCTCATTTGATGACGCTTACATGGTTGCAGACAAATGTCAGATGAAGCTGCACTCAACTGAAGGTCAAACTGAGTTGAATGGCCAAGAAGTCCAACTCAAAGGCTGGCAGTTGATGCCAGATGAGAATTCAGCCGAGGTTGAGGACAGGCACACATACACATGGCATTTCCATGTGGCACGGGCTCCTTATATCACGGTGGATGTTTTACAGGAGTGAGCAATCCAAGAGACTCAGGTGGAAACTGCAAAGCTTCTTATGACTCAGCCTGGGAAGTCACAGAAATCCTGCTTCTACTGCATTCTGTGGGTTAAGCAAGTCACTAAGGCCAAGGACAGGGGAATTAGCATTCACCTCTTTACTGAAGAAGCAGCAGGCATATATAGGAATGGTCTGAATTGATAAAGGCCACTTTGGAGAGCACTACCACAAAATCGGAGAGTAAAAGATGTCAAATTGGCAGAATGCATCCAAGAATGAGTGTTTTCTGGATTAGGGGCATGGCTACCTATTCCAGTGGCTGAGGACTATCCCCTCTTTATGTTTGAGAAATTTTTATTCACAACTTTTATAGATTCAAGCTTATCCAGCAGCAAAGGATGTGTCATAAAGACCCAGAGGCTGCCAAGTGGTAATGCAAATATAAGCAAACACAGAGTAAAGCAAACAGGCTTAAATGGACTTATTAATATGCAATTTCAATTATTGTAGTATCTTCAGGTAAACAAGAACTTTAATGGGCCTACCACAGAGTGAAACTCTGTCCTTCTGGCCCTCCAGTCCTGCTGGACTCTCATGCTCCATCAGTCTCACATTCCGAGCTGTTCTGACCGTTACCCTTGACTCTCATAAGTTTTAATTTCTTCCCCTGGTTCTGTATCTCCACCCAGGCCCTGTGTTTGAACTGTAAACGTATTTTCCTTCCAAGAAATCCATCTGATTTTTATTATTCACCCTTTCAACATCTTGCACCATAGCAATTACTTTCCTGATGTCACTTCATTCTTAGAATATTGAGTATTGAAACCTTGAAAAAAAAAGTACCTACTTTAATCATGGGTTTCAGTACACTTTAAGAGCAACTGATGAGAAAAAGGTGTGTCTGGATATTACTCTACAAGGGATGTTTTACCTCTGAGCTGGGACATTGAGGGCATGATGACTCCTAACCAATGTCTTGTGAAGTGGACACCAAGACATGATCTGTGTAACGTGATGAAACTAAAGGCAAGAAAAAGAAGACAGGAGAAGCACAGTCTGCTTTACTCTCAAGGCAGAAGAGTGAAGGGCCTTATAATACATGGTATTTTTAAGCCGGGTGCAGTGGTGCATGCCTGTAATCCCAGCACTTTGGGAGGCCAAGACGGGCAGATCATGAGGTCAGGAGATCGAGACTCCTGGCTAACACGGTGAAACCCCATCTCTACTAAAAATACAAAAAATTAGCCGGGCGTGGTGGTGGGTGCCTGTAGTCTCAGCTACTTGGGAGACTAAGGCAGGAGAATGGTGTGAACCCAGGAGGCGGAGCTTGCAGTGAGCTGAGATCACGCCACTGCACTCCAGCCTGGGCGACTGAGTGAGACTCCGTCTCAAAGAAATAAAAAAAGAAAATAACAATAATAATAATAATAATACATGGTATTTTAAGCCTGCATTAAAACTGTGGGGATTAGAAATCAAGAAATGTCAGAGTAATAAAATTGATATTGTCTACACATTAAGAAATCAGCAGGCAACTTTAGATTTTAAAAGGCTATTAAATACAGTGTATGTCAAAATATAAGATATGGTCAAGGCAGTAACCACAGGAAGATGCATAGTTTTAAATGAATTAATTATATATATATATATACACACACACACATATATATACACACATATATATACACATATATATACACATATATATACACACATATATATACACATATATATATACACAAATGAATGTAAATAAATATTCAACTCAAGATGGTAGAAAAATAACTTCAATAAGGAGACTGGAGGAAGGTAAGCAGAAATTAATACATTTCACATAGAAAAAACTGCATAACATAATTCTAAGAACTGGCTTCTTTGAAAACAATAATGAGATAGACAGCTCTAGAAAGATTAATCAAGGAAAAAAGAATAAGGGCAAATTAAGACTGAGAAAAGGAATTTATATATGTAGAAGATTCTAAGGAAAGAATAATGTATTTTCCAAATTTATTTTCCAGTCTTTGTTAATCATTTCAAAAAGCTGGAAGATATGGGCAACTTACAAAGACTTCAAATCTTATTAAAGGAAAATAAGATAAATAATAAGGGGAAAAATAAGCCAAGTTTTCAAAGAATCATTTTCCCTCCTGCCAAAATGTCTGCACCTAGGTGGTTTCATGGATAAATTCTTTTCAGGATTCAATAAAATTCCTTTATTATTTAAATTGCTACTGGGCAGAGAGAAAGAAGGTAAGCAACCCAATCTGTTTTAAAAATCTAGCACCGGCTGGGCGTGGTGGCTCGTGCCTATAATCCCAGCACTTTGGGAGGCCGAGGTGGGCGGATCATGAGCTCAGGAGTTCGAGACCAGTCTGGCCAACATGGTGAAACCCCATCTCTACTAAAATACAAAAAAAAAGAATCAGCTGGGTGGATGTAGTGGTATGTGCCTGTAGTCCCAGCTACTCGGGAGGCCGAGGCAGGAGAATCGAGTGAACCTGGGAGTTGGAGGCTGCAGTGAGCCGAGATCGTGCCACTGCACTCCAGGCTGGGTGACAGAGAGAGACTCCAACTCAAAAAAAAAAAAAAAAAAAAAAAGCTAGCATTACATTAAAAATGAAACTGGACAGAGAATACCACTCCAAAGAAAACTGTTTATCAGTTTCTCTTATTAATACAAATTTTAGAAGTTATCTCATCTCAGCAAATAAAATATACCACATGACCAAGGAGGTTCCCCCTAGATTTATAAGGAATGTATTTTAACATATTTGTAATTTTAGTTATAAATAAAATCATTTCAAAAAAAGTCAATTTTATAGAATTCAATTCCATGCCTGACTTCAAATATAAACAAAAGACTGAGTAATCTAGCAATATAACTGCCCTTCATTCACAGGGTTAACAGAATGATCTGAAATGAACAATCACCTACCACATTTAGTTTTGTAACAACAGGGCATTCTCCTTAAAGTCAGGAGTAGTTCAGGGTACTGCCCCTGAAATAGTGGCATGAGTGATCTTCCTGCTTCCCATCTCACCCAGCTTCTTCCCATTCTCTGAAGGTCAGAATCCTTTAATGTGCACATCTTGTCACATGACCATTCTTCATACCTGTAATTAATTCCTTTTGTTCTTATGCAAGAGAACCAGGTCTTTAATGTGGTATCAATGTCCTGCAGATTATGGTTTCTCTTCAGTTCTTCTTCCTTACTTAAATGGGTTGAGACCTGTAAGGTCTTTGGGGCAATGTAGGGTACAGACACTCAATGGTATTGATGAGGAGGAGGAGGAGGAGGAAGAGGAGGAAGGTATTCTTCCGGGATTCCACCCACCAGACCTCCTGGACTTCCTTCAGCCCCTTAGTGGTGGCATGTGCTCTCCTCTCCCATGGCCCTCACCTGTACTCTTCCTGCCTGGAACCTTTCTCTTCTCTTCAACCAGGTGAAGTCCTTCAGAACTCAGCCTCTTACAGCTCCTTGACATTGATCTTCATTTTACTTATTGCAATTTTTAATTATGTATCTGTGTGATTGTTACTTCAAATTTCTAGAAAAAGAGGCCCTGATGCACATGCATGCAACCTGTGTCAGGGGTCTCTCCTTAATCTAATGAGCTCTATTCAGGGGCGCAGGGGACTGCAGCAGTTGGAAGCCTCCTTATTTTTTGTGGACGATGGGGAGGAGCCAGAATGACGAGAAAAGGGGATTAAGCAGGCCACCCGCCCTGACTACAGTTATTTGAAATAGTTCTGGAAGTGCTAACCGAGAAAGGTGAAGGATGAAAGATACAGACACACCACACACTCACTGTGGAATGCTAAAATGGTCCAGTAGAAAAAACTTCTTTTTTTGTTTGAGACAGAGTCTCACTCGGTCACCAGGCTAGAGTACAGTGGTGCGATCTCTGCTTATTGCAACCTCCGCCTCCTGGGTTCAACTGATTCTCCTGCCTCAGCCTCCCAGGCAGCTGGAACTACAGGCATGTGCCACCACGCCCAGCTAATTTTTGTATTTTTTTTAGTAGAGACGGGGTTTCACCATGTTGACCAGGATAGTCTCGATCTCCTCACCTTGTGATCTGCCCGCCTTGGCCTCCCGAAGTGCTGGGATTACAGGCGTGAGCCACCGCGCCCGGCCAAAAAAACGTTTTCACTGTAAGAGGACAATTTGTTAGGGGGTCCCTTATAAAATAAATGTAGAGAATTAGGATTTACAATAGTTGCACACATGCTTCAGCCCTTCACCTTTTGTTTGAATCCACAGACATTGTAGAAAAGAGCACTGAACAAATGCATCATAGTTCAGAAAGAAAAAAAAAAGCAGCGCCCCTTTTAGCTAAAACTGTGTGGAATCCCTGACAGATGGGAAAAGAACATGAGGTCAGTTTGGATAAGAAAGCCACATCCCCAAATGTGGTTATGTGCAAAAGGGGCAATCCAGAGGTTCTTGGGGAAGGATGGAACAACCAAGGGGGTGACCCTTCAGCATCCTGAATCCCCTCAGGCCCCCACGGAATTTTGGGGTAGGCAGAGAGTACAGGAGAGTGCCCAGGAGGGCCTGGGACAGAGACCCAGTGTCAACATGATGGTAACACCCAGATCAAACACAGAACTCATCCATGTGGAAGAACAGCTACTGGTACCTTCCATGGGGCAGCGGGCCCCACTGTTTCCTTTATGAAGAAGGCTGAAATCAGGCATTTGTACCATGGTCTCATGTAGGCACTTGGGGATCACACACTTAAGGAAAACCAACAGCCTGAAGACAGCTGCCAGGTGCAACCAGCCTGAGAAAACAGAATTAATGGGAGATGAACAAGGCAATGGTTTTCCAAGAAATGTAGGAGGATATTCTGTTCACTGAAGGATGAAACAGAGATCTTGGAACTGAAAACCTCGTCAAAATTTAAAAAACAAAAAACAAAAAATCTTCCATTCAATGGATGGGCTGGAAAGCAGAATTTGTGAAAATGGGGAATAGATCCCAAGAACCCTCACAGACCATAAGGCCACAGGCATGAAATGTTTAGTAAAAAAGTAAAGAGAAGGAAGGACAGCTCCAGGATGACCAATGTCAAGCTAATAGGCATTTCAGAAGGAAGGAATGGTGAAATTCAGGGGAAGAAATTCTTAAGCAATAATAGGGTATAATTTCCCCAAATCAAGGAAAGAAATATCTTCAAATGTAAAGAGTAGTATAAGGTGAAAAAGAACTCTCACCTGTACAAAGAGAAAGATACCTAAAGCTGAGAAGGAGAGGCCAACACACACAACACACACATGCAGAGAGAGAGAGACAGACAGACAGACAGACAGACAGAGAAATCCAATGTGAACTTAGGATCAGATCATATGTCACTGGCAGCATTGGCTACAGAAAGACAATTGAGCAATACGTTTAATCATCTGAAGAAAGTAACCTGAAAATATGATTCTGTATTCAAAAAATATAATTTAAGTCTGCAGGAAATATGTAATTTTTCTGACATGCAAGAAATAACAATGTTTATCCCCCCTACACACTCTTTTTGAAAGAATTATGAAAGAACATATTCCAGCAAAATAAATAAATGAATAAATAAAGCCAAAGAAAGAACTGGGATGCAAAAAGTAATTGAAGACGCAAGTGACAAAGTACGATAAGATACTAGTTGTATCAAGTTTAAATGCATGCTATACAATTCTACATGTCATTTCTGGACATAAGTGGATGTGGTAAAATACAAGGCCATGGAGGGAATGGTACGTATCAAATTCAGAATAGAGGTCACCTCTGGGGAATGAGGGGATAATAGGATTGGGAAGGAGTCCAAAAGGGGATTCAATTATACAGGTAATGTTTTATTTTTTAAAAACAAAAAGATAAGGATCTGAGCAAATATAGCTAAGTGTTAACATCTGTGAAATCTGGGTATTGAAAACATGAATAATGATTATACTATTATTTATCATTTCCTTTATATTGGAAATTTTTAAGAATTATTTTAAAGAGTGGATTAGAAATGAGGAAGTGGAGAAAGCATTGAGTAGATAAGTACTTAAGATATTTGTTGTGGAAAGGGCAGAGAGATGGGGCAGAAATTGGGGTGGGTGATGGAATCGAGAGAGACTTGTCTACATATTGAAGGAGATAATCTGGTAAAGGGAGGGACTGAGATGGGAAAGGGAGGACTAATTGGAGACAGGAGTACATGCGACAGTGTACAGGACACACTAACCCAAAACATGGCACCAAATGTGGCATTTGAGAAAACAGCAGAAGTCAGAAGGTCACCTTCAACCTTCTCCCCTGAAGCAGTTCATGTGAGAGGTGCCTTCCTTATATCCAGAGGAAAGAAACTCCTCAAGGCACCTCATGTGAGAGGTGCCTTCCCTATATCCAGAGGAAAGAAACATCTGTATCCCGGAAGATGCAGGGACACAGAAGAATCTTAACAAACAGTCCTTGCTACATTCCTTCCAGTTAATCACTATTAGACTCTACCCACTTTGTCCAATCATACTTCTCCAAGACCATCCACTTCTTCATCACACTCAGCATAAGAAAACACAGGTTTCCCTGTCTCATTGAGTCTTCATTCCTGTGTCACATAAAATTTATAGTCATACATTCATATGACTTTTTTTGTTAATTTGTCTTTTGTGATAGGAGCATCAGTCATGAACCTAAGATGGGAAGGAGAAAGAGTTTTATCCCTGACACAGAACACCTGAAGAAGCATTTGCCTTTCGAATCAACAGGAAGTCACTTCTTCCTCTTGAATGCCAGGCAGGACAGGTGAAATTACGGATCCTAAGGGTTTTCAGAACTTGGTGATGAGACTATAAAACAGCCTTCTCAAGATGTATTCCATTTTATCATTGACATAAAAAGTAAAATCATCATCTGAGAGCGGGCGGGATGGTATGGGGATGGCTTTCTTGTTGTTGTCAGGTTTATTAAGGTATTATTTACATCTGTTAAAATTCACCCCTTTTCATGCAGAGTTTCATAAGGTTTAACACACACACAAACACACACACACACACACACACAGTTTTTGCTACAATCAGTATATCGAACAGTGTCATCACCCCCCTGCCCCAATTCCCTTGTGCCCCTTTGTAGTCAACCCCTCTCCTCTCCCCAGACCCAGGCAGTTTGGATAAGAAAGCCACACCCCAAAATGTGCTTACGCAAAAGGGGCAATCCCTCGGGGTCTTGAGGAAAAATGGAATAACCAAGGGGGTGACCCTTCAGCATCCCACATCCCCTTGGGCCTCCAGGCAGTCACCGAGCTGATTAATATCCTTATTCTGCCTTTTTGAGAATGTTGTATGAAAGGGAGCATTTGATGTTGTATAATAAATGTTGTATAGCATAAATGTTGTATAGTATGGAGCATTTGAAATTCATCTGCATTTCACATGTATCAGTAGTTCATCAGTGTGTATTGCTGAGTGCAATACCATTGTATAGATTTGGGTTATTTCCAGCTTTGGAGGATTCTGAATAAAGTCACTCTGGACACTCATGTACAGATTTTGAGTGAACATTCATTTTCATCTTTCATCTTTCTTGGGAAAGGCAAGATTCTACTTGGGAAGAGGATCAGTGGGCCATGTGGTAAATTTATGCTTACATTCATAGAAAACTGCTGAACCGATTTCCAAAGAGACCATACCATGGTTATGAGGTTTTCAGGCAAAAGGAGAAAGCATGAAATTGGCATCTTGGAGTGCAATGTTCCTTGTTTTCTGTCTATCCCCCATCCCTATCTCCATCCTTTGCCCTGCTCTATGCCTTGGAAGCCTGCCCCCACTGATGGCATCATGTTAATGTCCTTGTTGGCTGGCCCTTGGTGGGATTTGTCAACAGAGGCACCAGTGGGAGACTGGGGTGGGAGAGAAAAAAGTCTAGATGTTTTTTCCCTGGTTCCTCCATGTCAATGGCTGTGTCCCTCCAAAACTGGTGCTCCTACCAGATGATGTTTTATCCATGGCTCCAGAGCTCTCCATGATTCAGTAATACTGCTTCCTTCTCCTCTTGCCTGTTCCGATTTAAGGATGGAACAACTGCCCACTCCCGCTCATCTCTGAGTGCCCTAACATCCCTAGTGTTTCTCTTAATTTTGCCCACATCTCTTTGAGAGGTTTTTTCATTAAAGTCTTCTGAGACATCTATGTTGTACTCTATTTCTGCTAGGACCTTGACAAGTTGAGTGAGAAAGCATACTCTTTATTTGGGGGGCTGAGTAGGATTTCTAGAGTGTCTAGGGATTTCTAGGGTTGCTCCTTTGAAATTTGTGCTCATGGATTTAAAGTGACTCCAGGCACTCTGGAGACATGATTTGATCTGGTGAATTTCAGCTGCATTGTTGCAGGAATGGAGAACAGATGAGGATCAGTCAAGACGGAGATTGAAGAAGTGAGTGGGTGATAAGTGGAAGACCAAACTTGTTTGTATGCTTCAGGTCTGAGCTAAAAGGAACTATTTCTGGTCATTTGTCTAAAGAGACTTTCCTGACTCGTTCTATTTTCTCTGCTGACTGTTTCCTTCATTGCATGATCACAATTTTCAATACCATGCTTCTTCACTTGTCTTTCCCCATGAAAAGCAAGCTTCACCTGCACAGGACTGTTCATTGTATTCACTGCCACATCCCCTGTGCACTGACTGATATAAAGTATGGGTTGAATGAAGCTTAGAACTTTTTTACCCAATGCATTTTTTTACCCTTGTATCCTATGAAGGTGAGTTCACCACTAAGAAAATAACCCTGAATTCTCCCTACTGACATTCATAGTTTTCATGTCAACACATTCCTTATACCTGGTATTTTCAATCTGAATCAGTTTTTTTTTTCCTGAGATTATAAGTCGAGGGATATAGGCTGATAATAATTAGAAAGTTGATCATGAAGGTTCATACAAATTCAGATATGAATAAATAACTGCCCATCTATGCCCAGTGAGCAAGATCAGAATTTATGATGCTAATTCTTTGACTTAAAGGCTGAACATGTGGAAATTGGTAGAAATGAGTTAAATCTAGATTGTTAGATTATCCAGAGAATGGGAACTCAGAGGAAGATTCCTTTCCCTCATTAAGAACTGAATCATTGACACGTACCTAAGGCTATGCCATGATAAATGTGAAATACTCATTTCAAAGACCTAAGTGGATGATCTTTTATACAAAGAAACAAGGTGTAGCAGTAAGGTAATAAGATTTACTTAAAAACTAGAATTAATAGAGACTTTAATCTATAATAATATTTCAATGCTACTTATAATGATTTTCTGAGGGAAGGAGGTTATTGGAATTTTTTACACTTTACATTATCTTTCATATTAGAGCATTTTTACAAGTCACATGTGTTACTATTGCATGCAGAAAAATATAAATATTTAATGTTAATAATTTCTAGCTATATTAAATTACTTTATAGGCAGAAAATAACATTAGTTTTCTTTTTTTTTTTTGAGACGGAGTCTCGCTCTGTCACCCAGGCTGGAGTGCAGTGGCACAGTCTCGGCTCACTGCAAGCTCCGCCTCCCGGGTTCACACCATTCTCCTGCCTCAGCCTCTCCGAGTAGCTGGGACTACAGGCGCCCGCCACCATGCCCGGCTAATTTTTTTGTATTTTTAGAAGAGACGGGGTTTCACCGTGGTCTCGATCTCCTGACCTCGTGATCCACCCGCCTCGGCCTCCCAAAGTGCTGGGATTACAAGCGTGAGCCACCGCGCCCGGCCGTAACATTAGTTTTTTAACCTCTGCGGCAGTGGTAGTTCTTAGAGAATGCAGGCTTTTGAATGAGATGAACTTTGCATAGAATCCCACCCTCCCCTTGTCTGTCTAGCTGAATGATATACATTAAGTTCCTTTCCTCGAGCTCAGGTTTCCTCATCTGTAAAATGGAGATGGCAACTGTGAAATTCCCTGGGTTCCCTTGGTTCCTTTGGTTGTTGTGAGAATATGTGGTGATGTATTCTAGGTAGTCACCTTAGTTCCGGGCACGGTGTTAGCTCTATGGAAGTATGGCTTCAAAGTAATGTGCGCTTATTTCCTCCTGAGTCATCCTTGAAGTGATCGCTTTATGTTTCTAACAATTGTACCAATATTCTCTCAGGCTTAAACAATGAATTACGGTCAGTGTACGTCTTCCTCAATCCCCATGTACAGTCAGATATCAATTCTGTTGACTGCTTTTTTATGTAGAATGACTAATATTCTCTTTTCCTTTCCATTTCCACTGCCACACTTTGAGTTTTGTCCTTACCCTAGTGTCACGCTGGTGTGACCCAGGCAGACTTCCTGATCCCCTCCCACCCTACAAGCACCCTCTGTTTTCCTTACTCGCAGCCTGTCTCAGCCCCTGCCCCTTGGCTACAGGTGATTTCCCCATGTCTCAGCACAGTGCCTGTATTGTCTCATTTAAAGATACTGGCTGATATTCAGGCAGATTCTACCCATAGAAATTGATGTAATCCTCAGTGCGAATCCAAGGTGCAGATTCTCCAAAGCAAGCCAAGAAGTCACATCTTCAGCCTGGGGTAGATGAGGTGCTCAACCAGTCTTGGTGAGTGAATGTTGGATGGCTTCTCAAGACCTACCAAACCACAATCTTACACAATGTCTGCAGCTCTTCATAAGAGAAGCCATCAATCAGGCAGCAGACCTCCCTGACTGCCATGTATGCCAGGCCTGACTAACAAAATATGCAATCATTACCCCCCACTGCTAGAATTGATCCATTCTTTAAGATCCTTCTCATAACCCAGCTCTTTTGAGAAACCTTTGTTGTACAATCTGCCTGTGTTCAAAGTTTTTAGAACTTACTTTTAGTCAATCCGTATTTTAAAAAAGGCAAAATTGTGCTCTCTTTGGTATTGTTTACTCTTATTGGGTCATCTGGCCACAAGTTACTTGTGGCTTTTACTGAAGGCAGCAACCAGGCTCAACTTCAGCACAGAGTAGAATCTTGATGTTCACTGATAATTAACTAATATGTGAGATAGTATTTTAAAAATTTTTTGCAGGGTGGCCTTTGATACCAGAATATTGTGCATGAAGCTGAAGTTCTAATTTCAAAAATGCACAAAAGGCTCAGATGGCTGAAGATGTGACTTCTTGGCTTTGTTTGGAGAATCTGCAACTTGGATTCACACTCAGGATTATACCAATTTCTGTGGGTAGAATCTGCCTGAGTATCAGTCAGTATCTTTATATGAGACAACACAGAGGTATACTTTTCTACAAACTTGTTTACCGGCTTTCTGAAGGTCAGCCAGATAGGGGTAATTTGCTACGTTAAACAGATTCAAGCCGGATGAAATACCAGGTGTCTTCTGTTCATCTTCCCACCTTCCTGAAGCACCATTAGAGCAGCCCCTTTGACGCCTTTTCTGACTTATTTTTCTTCCTGGTACTTATCACGATACGACAAACTATGTATTTCATTTGTTTATTTCTTTATCTTCCTCCATAATGACAAGGACTTGTTTGTTTTGTTCACTGCTGCATCCCTAGTGCCTTGGATAGCGCCAGACACATAGCAGACATTCAAATCAGAACTAAGGAATGAATGAATGGGTGCATGCCTCTGTCAAGAACCACCAAAACCAAAACAGACTTGGTGACAAATTACTGACTTATAATGGGGGAGTACAGTTGATGTGCTCTGGGGCTCTCTAGGACTCATGTAGAATTGGATGGGGCAACAGATATGTCTGGTGCCCCCAGCACAACTCCTTGGCCCATCTCTAATTTCAACCAAGCTGCTGTGGACAGCGTTTCATGCAAGCTCGGTTTACCTACCTTAAGAGCACTGAGGAAGGCTTTTCTCTTTCTGCCCTAGACTGACCTGGCAGGTGCAGCTAAGCCAGCATCACTGGAGGCATCCCACCATCATGAGGGGCAGGAGGCATGGATAACACTCCAGTTGCCGTCATGCTGGTGGGCCATTCGAGAAGCATTTTGCTTGTGTCAGAAGGTCCTGGTGGAACTGTTTTTTTCTCCTTCCCTGTGTTGTCACTCTTCCTGCTCTCTCATTCTTGCTTCCTGGGATCACCTCCCACATGAATTCCCTTGTCTCAGGCTTTGCTTTTGAGGAAACCCAAACTTAAACAAGTAGAGTGTTCATGTAAACATGATGGTGAGTTACCGAAGCAATTTCCTGTCCAATATGATTGTGTTGGCATTTGATTAGGAGTCGAACTTAGATTCTTGTTCTGGCTGCATCAAAGCTTCTTCCTCTTCTTCTTCTTCCTCTTCCTCTTCTTCTTCTTCTTCCTCTTCTTCTTCAACTTTTCTCTGTGAGTCTTGCCTAAGACTTTTTTTTTTTTTTTCCTGTGAGTAGGAAAACCTAGAAGTTGTAGGTCCAGGGTATTTCTCTTCTCACATGGTTCCTGGCTTACCTTGGATTTGCTCTTGTTCGCAGCTGCACAGCTCAAGTGGTGCACAGAATAATGAGAGGTAAAGAAAGATGTATCCTTCAGAGGCCAGACCCACCTCCACCCCCAGCTGAGGGCACATGAGCTGATTCTGGCCTTGAGGTAGAAATTCTGTCACCAAATCTTCCTGCCAGAGGCTGTTTTAGCTATTTGATGGAGACTGTTTTCCAAGTGTCTGACTTACGTTTCTTTTTGTTTGTTTGTTTGTCTGAGACAGAGTCTCGCTTTGTCACTCAGGCTGGAGTGCAGTGGCGTAATCTCGGCTCACTGCAACCTCCACTCCCTGGTTCAAGCAATTCCCCTGACTCACCCTCCGAAGTAGCTGGGATTACAGGCGCATGCCACCAAACCCAGCTGATTTTTGTTTGTATTTTTAGTAGAGATGGGGTTTCACCACATTGGCCCAGGCTGGTCACAACCTCCTCACCTCAGGCAATCTGCCCTCCTCAGCCTCCCAAAGTGCTGGGATTACAGGCGTGAGCCACTGCGCCCGGCTGTGTTTCACTTTTTTAACGACTTGACTTTTTCAAACTACGGTTGACCTTTGAACAAGGCAGGGGTTGGTTAGGGGCACCAGCTCCTCTCACAGTCAAAAATCTGCATATTCTTCTTGACTCCCTCAAAACTGAACTACTAATAGCCTACTGTTGACCCAAAGCCTTACTGATAAAGTAAACAACACATATTATGTATATGTATTATATACTGTATTTTAAAGTAAGCTAGAAAAAAAGAAATGTAATTAAGAAAATTGTAAGCAAGAGAAAATGTATTTACTATTCATTAAGTGGAAGTGGCTCATCATGAAGTTCGTGTCTTAGAAGGTCCTGGTGGAATTGGTTTTTTCTCCTTCCTTTCTTCTGATTTCCTTCCTTTCTCTGATTTCAAACACATTGCAGTGGACAGCGTTTCATGCAAGCTCAGTTTACGTACCCAATGTTGGGTAGGCTGAGGAGGAGGAAGAGGAGGGGTTGGTCTTGCTGTCTCAGGGGTGGCAGAGGCGAAAGAAAATCCACCTGTAAGTGGACCCACGCAGGTTAAACCCTTGCTGTTCAAGGGTCACTTGTAATTTATAACAAAACCTACACACCAGGTGAAAACTGTTTGATGCCAAATTCAACAAAATGTAAACGAGCATATTTATTTTTGCTCCCGTGTCTCCTCATTCCTCTGCATGAGACAGTGCCTACCATCTATCTGCTTATAAGTGAAAACGCCTTAGACATGTCTTTGGTAAAGTATGTAGCGTCTTGGAACTGAGTTTAAAAAGAAGATCAGGCCAGGCGCGGTGGCTCACGCCTGTAATCACAGCACTTTGGGAGGCCGAGGCGGGTGGATCACGAGGTCAGGAGATCGAGACCATCCTGGCTAACATGGTGAAACCCTGTCTCTACTAAAAATACCAAAAAAAAAAAAAAAAAAAGAAAAAAAGAAAAAAAAGAAAAAAAAATTAGCCCTGCGTGGTGGCGGGCACCTGTAGTCCCAGCTACTCAGGAGGCTGAGACAGGAGAATGGCGTGAAGCCAGGAGGCGGAGCTTGCGGTGAGCCGAGATAGTGCCACTGCACTCCAGCCTGGGCGACAGAGTGAGACTCCGTCTCAAAAAAAAAAAAGATCAAACTCACACAAGCCCACTTGGGTATGACTGTGATAGGTGGTACATTCTTGCATCCTGTGTACCCCATGCCACATATGTTAAGCATTGTGTGCCCATCGGTTGTGTGATAACAGGTCCTATAATGATATTATTATGTCACTGATTTTCTTGTAAGTTTCAGGTGCTTGTTATTTAACTTTCTTACTTTTTTTAAAAAAAGAAATAAGAAATGTGAGCAAATTTTAAATATTGTTAATAAATCAAGTTCTGCTGCTCCTCATTCAGCCCCCTGGACCTATTTTATTGAAGACTGTCAAGAGCTTGTTGACTCAACATGTCAAAAACAAGCAGACAGACCTGTTATATACAATGACTTTTCCATGTCATTTTGGATTTTTCTGCACAACCAACCAAAATATGGAGACAAATTGGTTGCCACAACTCGATCTTAAGCTCTGATTTCAAATATTTCTATTTATAAAAATAGCTTCATTCTTTTGTTAGTGATATAGATTTGAACTAAAAAAAAAAGATGAATACTGCTTTTTTCTATGTTCTATTTTGAGGATCTGTGTAAAATCAAAATTTAAAGAGCTTTTGCTGCTAAAAGAAGTATTCTGAAAGCCACTTATAGGCACTGCCACAAAGCCCACCCAAAGCAGAGCGTCAAACTCTAATCGACCACCGCCTTTCACTTAAACTCACTCCCAATCATCCCGGCTCTAGTCTTCATCTTTAAAATCTCTGGCCTCTTACTTTTTTTCTATTAGTACTAGGTTGGGATGAAAAGAAATCTGACATACTTAAATTGAAAGGTTATGATAAGGACATTATTAAGGGTGCACGTTTTAGTGGATGGATACTTTCTGGAAACCAGATTATTGCCCATATTCAGTTTAACTGGTTAAATGGCCATGTGAGCACTAAGGTGGTGCCGTGCAAAGGAGGTGAGATTACGTGCATCGTTGCCTAGAAATGATCCTTATCCTCTGCTTTTTACCTTAAAGCCTTTGTCTCATCCTGTATATTTTTACTGTGAAGCCTGTGATCTATCCTGAGTATATACCCTGCAGCCCAGGCATTTTTTTACAACTAAAAATCAATTCCAGTACTTAGGATCATTATCATCATTCTCATCCTGACCCATAACCTACATAACTCCTCCTCTGACACTCTTTGGGATGTGAAAAGTATATGTATAGATGTGCAACTTTTGTTTTCATTTAAGCTGTAAAAAAATGCTATATATAAGAAAATTTTTAAATGAAAATAATGAAGTTTAATGTAAATATATCTCATGATTTTTTGATTAATATTGTTTAGTACCCATTAGTAAATGAGTTTTTTTTTTTTTCTGACCCCGAGGAAACCATAAAGAGGAATCTTATAGAGCCTCAGATATCTGCGTCCCAGATTGGTCTGGACTATTTGATGTAGAAAGAGACACATTCACTGGGATGGAAGAAGATAATGTACTGGAAAGGAGCCAGAATCATGATGTAGTGGGCACTTGGGCTTAACTGGATTTCCATATATAGAGATCTCCTATCCATGAATTTAACACCAACAGTTTATTTCAAAGCCAGTGATTTAGAACATGTAATATAGAGTAATGTTATAAATGGTGGTTTGGCTCCTTCTGCCTGTGTCATATCTTATGGTTGCCCTGCATAAAGTAATCCAAAGGAAAGTTGAACATGGCAGTAGTGATACACAGAGTATCATTACTCTGAGTGGTCTGAGTCTACTCTCTATTCCCTGGGTAAAAAATTGGGTAGTATTAAAACAATAAATGACACAAAAATCAAAAGTATATATGGACAACACTCCTATGGTATTTGGTTATACAAAGTACAATCTGAATAGGAGTCGAAAACCAAGTTTTACTAGTATGAATGGGACTTGGACAGGCTCATTCACCTCTCTCCGCTCGGTAATGACATTTGTGAAATGGAGACAACATCACCTACTAAACTTACATTTAAGAACAAACGTCATGCCTGTCTGTATGCAAAGCAGCACGGCTAGAGAAGAGCTCAGAACAATGCCAACTCAGTTCGTTTTAAACAAAGAATTGTAAATATCAAATGGGTGAATGATCCTATGTTTCTTTAGTCAATTCAAGCTCCCTAAGAGCGATTTCACTTTTCCTCTCTCCTTTTTTTTTTCCTCAAAGAAGAGAAGCAAGATGCCCACATATTCTACCTCCTAATCTGCCAGCCAACCTGCACCTCTACCCATACATCCCACTTTTTTTTCTGATGTGAGAGGTGAACTGTCTGTTTGCCGATCCCAGGTGTCCACCTCCATTTGTGCCCTGAATCTCAGGTCTTCTTGCCTACTTAGGAGGATTGCTTCTACAACTGCTTCCCTTCCCTCTCTTAGATGATCATTTTCCCATCTGCTGGCTCATTCCCTTCAGCATATAAGAACACCATATCTTCCATCTTACAAGAACCTCCATAGACCATGCAGACTTCTCAGCTACCGTCCTGTTTCTCTACAAACTCCTATAGCCAAGTTTCTCTGGGAGAGTTTTGTGTAGTGGCTCTATCTACAGCCTCCTTGCATTCTCTCCGGAATCAACTCCAATCAGACCACTTCACCGAAATTTCTCGTTAGGCTGCCAATAACCTCTGCGTGGCCAAATCCCAGGTCATTTGCTGGTTTTCATCTCACTAAATGTGTTCACAGGCTTCAGGGCAGTTAATCACTCTCTCTTCCCCTGAGATACTTCCAGGCACCACGTGCTCCTGGGTTCCCTCCTTTTCTGCTTCCCTTGATGATGTCACTTTCTCATCCCTATCAAAAGGGAGAAGTGACTCATGGCTCAGTCCTGGGACCTCTTCTCTGGTCACATTCATTCCTCTTGACTTAATCTATTCTTGTGGTTTTATATCTAAAAGCTGATAACTCCAAAATTTCTCTCTCAATCCCATCCTCTTTCCTCCACTTGAGACTGCTGTATCCAATTGTCTTTTGAACGTCTCCATGTAGATGAAAAACAGACATGTCAAGAATTATCTGATTAAACTTCACTCTTGATTTCTGCCTACTTTTCCTCAAATGAAAACACAAGCAAATGAACACACTTCCCATCTTATCTAGATTGTTCTAAATCCCTCAGCATTGCTTACAAGGTCCTACATAAACATGCTGTTGGCTCTTCCCTGACCTCATGTTCCACAAATTTCTATCTGGCTCACGCTAGGCACGTTGTCCCCCAGCCTTTTTCTTGATCATTGTGGGTGCTGTCCCACCTCAGGGACATCATTGCTGTTTCCTTGGTCCATAAGAGTCTTCTCTGAGATGTCTGCAGAGCTGGCTTACTCACTATCCTGATAGCATTTACTTTCTAGTGTTTGATGGTGATGGTCACACAGGATTTGTTAGGCAATGCAATCAATAAATAAAAAGAAATGTATTTGGTGTCAAGTAATCATAGTCCTTATGCAGAAAAGTAATAACACAGGACAAGGAGGTAGAAAGTGCTGGAGATGTGGGGTGGTGTTTTGGATGGGATAATTAGGGGAGGCCTGTCCAGTAAGGTGACAGTTGAATGACAGCCTTAAAGAAGTGAGAAAAAAGTAGTTTCTATTTGATGGATTCACAAGTGACAGAGTCACTGAATAAATACAAGAGCACGGACATTTCTACACTTTCAGTAGTCTTCCTCTCAATTTTAAATCTGGTACATTTGCCAATCTCTCTAAAATTACTGAACCTTTGAGGAAATAATACACAAGTTAATGCCCCAAGTATTTGTGACACTGAGCCCTTCTCTTAAGTATAAAGATTAATTATGTGTATTAATTAATGAACATTAACATACAATATAATTTTTTGACTCAAAATTTTATTTTTTTATTATATTTTATATCACTTCTAAAATAATAAAATACAGGAGATAGAAGGCATGTCATGTTTTGATTTAGTAGAAATACATTCAATGTTTCACCTGCAAGTACAATCTTGGCATATCATTTCATATATTCTCAATCATATCACGTTTATTAAGAGTTTTTTTGTTCTATTTTAAATAGATTTTTCATTCTATCCAATGCACTTCAGCCTTTGTAGAGATGGAATATACTCTTCTTTATCTAATAGTAGGATGAGTCATATTACCACAAGCTCTAATATCCATACGTCTTAGTTTGTTTGGTCTTCTATAACAAAATATCTGAGATTGGGTAACTTATAAAGAACAGAAAATTATTTTATTACAGTTCTGGAGGCTGGGAAGTCCAAGATCAAGGCACCTGTATTTGGTGTCTGGTGAGGCAGTTCTCTCTGCTTGCAAGATGGTGCCTTGTTGCTGGGTCCTCTCTGGCAGAAGGGTAGAAAGAGCCTAGCTAGTTTCCCCTTGGCCCTTTTATAAGGGCATTAATCCCATTCGTGAAAGCTCCACCCTCATAATCTAATCACCTCCTATGCGCTTCACCTCTTAAAGCTATCACATTGGTGATTAAGTTTCAACATATGAATTTTGGGGGACACACTCAGACCATAGCACCTTAGAATCCTGGAGTTGGTTTTGCCTGATTATGGTGATGATGTATATCTCTATTAATCCACTTCTGGAGTCAACCTGTTAGTGTTTAACTTAGAATGTTTACATCTGTATTCACAAATAAGATGGAGGATCAACTTCTCTTTCTCTGTTTTGACAAACTACTGAATTAGTCATATTAGATCTGGAAGAGAACCAAGAATCTTCTTTCTTATAATATGTTCTGGGTACAATTTAAATGGCATATGAGTTATCTGGAGCTTGAAGTTTTGAAATAGAAAGTACCCATAAATTCCTTTGGGCTGGTGCTGTTCTGAAAGGAAGCACTTTAATACATTTTTAAGATTCCTTTTATGATTACAGCTACATTTAGAGTTTTAATTTAATTATGAGTAAATCTTAAAAACATGTATTTTTAAAAATTTTGCCTATTTTATCTACATTTTAAAATATATCAAAATAGATTTGTACAAACTATATACTATTTTATTAAATTTTTTCTGCATGTCTTTTCTAATTTTGTGTATTTGTGTTTCCTTCATTTTTATTTTATTTTTATTAATTTGTGCATTCGTATGTTCTTTTTTATTTCCTGATTAGAATAGAATGTATGCTTCCACTGCTTAGTTATTTTCGGAAACAGTTCTTAAGTCAGTTGATAAATTCTCCTGGTCTTCTCTTCTCTACTTCAGTTAAGGGACTTTATGATTGTTTGTATTGCTTGTGTCTGCTTCTTCCTTTGGGAGACACTGTTTTATGTAAGAATATGTATTAGATTAATTGGATCTATCCATGAAGTTGATTATTTCTCTCTCATAACATTTATCTGTTATCTTCATCTATTCTCTGGAGGGGTTTTATGAACTGATAACCAAATGCACTAATTTAAGTTGTTTTGCTCTTTTCCATTCTCCAATTTATTTTCTTTATTCATCATGGTCTGATTCTGTTTTGTCAACATTGAATTTTGCTGAGATTAGAAATAAAAAAGAAAAGACTAAATTCGATGTGGTCCTCTGCATTGGATCTTGGAACAAAAAAGGAAATTTAGTGGATGAACTGGTGAAAAATTATATCTTCATTTTGGAAAACAGTTTGACAATTCCTTATAAACTATATATAGTTACTATACAGCCCAGCAATCCCACTCTTAGGTATTTTCCTTAGTGTATTTAAGAGCTTCCATCCATGCAAAAACCTGCATAAAAATACTTATAGCAGCTTTATCCTATAATCACCAAAAACTGGAAAAGGCCAGTGGCTAAATTGTGATACATCCGTACAAAGGGATACTATCCAGCAATGAAAAAGACTGAGTGATCGATGCACACAACAACATGGATGAATCTTAAATGCATTTAGCTAAGAGAAAGAAGCCAGACCCAAAAGCCCACACAGTATTTGATTCCACTTATATACATTCTGGAAAAGACAAAACCATCAAATTGGAAAACAGATCAATGGTAGCAGTAACTTTGACTACAAACAGGGTGCACAAAAAATTTTAGGGTGATGAAACCATTTTTCTATGAACTACGGTGGTGAATGCATGATTTTATGCGTTTGTCTAAACCCAAAGAACTAAACATCATAAAAGTGACTTCAGTGTATGCATATTCAGAAAATAAACCTATGTGACAAGAGATCCAAGATGGAAGGTAGACTGATGAGTGAATTTAACTGTATTACATATGTTAGTTGGAATCACTGAGGGGCTGGAGGAAAACAAGAAACTGATCTAGGTAACTTTGGAAAACAATATTTTGACTGGGTACTGTAGGGCTGAAGACGAAAGGAACTGTATAACTCTGTACTCTTGTTGGTAACATTGTTCTTTGTGGAGATACAGGTTAACAATTATGAGATTGCTTTACTTATATACTGGGGGTTGAACAAGGAAGTAAATGGATGGTGGATAGTGAGAACCAGGTTTCTCACTGCTGGAGAGAGACATTACAAATCAGCAAGGAGCAAAGTCTAGAATGAGCCATATGACACTGGACTGGGGGGAGGATACCAATATGAACTCGTGTTTAGCTTACACACACAGAGAACAGCTACAGAAATAACTATTGACGTGTGTATACAGTGGTTAGTAGACATATACATACATCCTAGCTCTGTCTACCGAGAGGTTCTAGAAACGATACTCCAGTAGCAACATCACACTCAATGTATAGATCTCGGTTTCTAAATACCGTTCTTTAATAAAAGGAACATGGGATCCTTGGGGAAGTAAATTTTTCTTGGGTTCGGACAGAGAAAACAGAAAAGAAATTTTCTTACAGAAAAATTCCGAATGGTATATTTAGACAAAGCCCCTCTGGGAAGTGGAGCTTACTGCCGTTCCCCCTCCGTTAAGTGTATGCTGGACTTACAGACTCTCTTCGAAAGAACAGAGTATGGAAAGAAAAAACAACTAACTTCATGGCGGAGAAACCTGATAACCAATACTTTAACCAGGAGATCAAGGTTAATATCACCAGTGGGAAATCATGTTGATATCATGCACTGCCTGATGCAATGGGATGAAAATGTCCCTCATTCCACCTCTGCAGTATTCTCCATCAAAACCCAATAGCCCTAATCTAATCACAAGGAAAACATGAGAAAAGCCCAAATTGAAGGTCATTCAAAACACCAAGTACTCCTCAAAAACTGCAAGGTCTTCGAAGACAAGGAAAAAGACTGAGAAACTGACTGACTAAGGGAGACTCAGGGGATGTGAGGACTAAAGTCAATGTGGTCCCTTGCATTGAATCTTGGAACAAAAAAGGGAATTTAGTGGACAAACTGGTCAAAGCCAAATAATGAATGGAGTTCAGTTAGTAACATACCAGTGTTGATTCTTAAGTTCTGACAAATGTACCATAATTATATAAAATGTTACCATAGGGGAAATTGGGTGAGGTATATAAAGGAACTTTCTGTGTTATCTTTGCAACCATTCTGTAAATCTAAACTTATTCCAAATGAAAAGTTTATTAAAAATATTTCTTCTCTTGTTTCTTACAGCAACTGTTTTATCAGGGGAGGGGGTGACAGTAGGGGACATTTGCTCTAAAAGTTCAAGTAAACCTTACAATTGTATTCTCTTCTCATATCTGCTGCTATTTCTCTGGCTGTTCCTTCGTAGAGGAGGTGGTCCCTGCTCACTACAGGTGGCACTTGCAGGTGACTCTCTCCATAATTTTTTATTCAGGGGCAATCTGTCCCATGGGCAACCCAAAGCCGGTGAGGACAGAGTTCCTCATTGTGTGAGCACCACCTCCGTGGAGACCCCACTGCCCAGTGGCTAGCCCAGCGTCAATCCCACTGGGTTCAGGTAGTAGTGGGGGCTATAGTGCCTCTGCACCCTTTTGCTTTGTGTACCTGGCCTAGAGCTTCAAGCAGCCAACATCAGCCCTAGATTTGAAGTCATTGGATGCTACCAGTGGGAAATGGAGTCTCATTATTTCCCTCTATGGGCTAGTTGTTCATTTTTCTTGAAGAGCGGTTGGTTTGGCTTTTCCCCTCAGTGATCTGTCACCTTTACTTTTTCCCACTGAAACACCATGAAATTCTCGCTAATGGGAGAATTATTCCTTACATTCTAGTGGTGGTACACAGTTTTCCTTACATCATCGGATTGGTCAACGTCAGCGGGAACTGTGAGATTAGTGGTCAAATATGCAGACTTGGACTGCCATTCTGAATCAAGCTGGTGATTTGGAAGGCAGTGTCTTAGAATTTAGCAGCCCGAAGGCAACACAATTTTAGAGAACGTTTTTAGTCTTACCTTGGTAACCTTTAAATACAAAGAACCCAAAACACTGAACTTATATTTCTGTATCAGTGTCAAGAATAAAGTAATACTCTATTGTCTCCAGTATGGAGAATGAGAGAATTTGTATGCTTGCTACTTTTTCAGAGATATAACTTCCTATAAAATTCTATTATTGGAGGTATAAGTTTTCAAAATTGTGAATTTTTATTGTATTTCTCCCAGGAAATCTGTCGCAAAAAGAACACTAGACTCTTGTGCCTTTGGATCGCCTTCTAGCTTTTGAAATAGAACCGCATGCTTCCTGTTTGGTGATTTTTCTCCAGGCTTCATAGGTCCTATTTGGTATTGGGAGATGGATGGACTCGGAGTGTGCTGGGTTGTCTACTCTCCCTTCTTACTTCCAGCCAATTTCTCTGTGGTTTATTTTGCCTTGTGAGGTTTCCTCTTTTCTTTAATCTTTTAGTACATTTGCCCTCCAAATGTGGTGACCTGCGTGTTAATAAGCTCTTACCTTCATCTAGACTTACCTGCTTTATATTTTCTAGAAATCCCTCAAGGTTTCTGGCAGTGGATACAATCCTTTCTTAGTTTCCAGTAGTGATGTGGATTTCCCTCTAAATTCTACGCTAGATTCTTTGGTCAATTCACTAGGAATTTGGGGTGGAAGGTGGGAGGAAGGTGTAGTTGAGTTCATGGGGCTCAGATTCCTCTTTCGAACTAGAGATCTCTGCTATGCTTTATTTATTTTATAACCCGGGTACGTCTTTTCTTTCTAGATATCAAGTTCCTTGATGCTATACTTCTTGGGTTCAACAAAGCCTTGCATATAAGGCATTCAATAAATATTTGCTGAGTGAATGAACTGAATGATTGGATTTAGAAGATATTCAATTTAATTTAGTCACTGAGATGGTCCCCAGCATTAAAGACACTGCTTTCTAATCTTGGCTTTCTCCCGGTTACACACTGTCATAGTTAGCAACTGGTTGTTAAGTCAGACTGATCCATGTACTGTAATGTTTCTCCTCTACCTGACTCTGGGCTGAGCTAGACTTGGTTGCTGCAAGCTGCAGGCAGGGAATTATTGGTGGACAATGACTCCTACCCCAAGAGCAAACTCCATAAATGGCTCCCCACTCAGAACCCAGCAGGAAGGATGCAGGAAGGACAATAAGGTTGCTCAGCGTGTTCTGCACTGTGGATAAAGAACAATTCCTGACAAAATGAGGAGGTTGAAGCAGTTTGGAGATTAAAAAAAAATCCTGCCTGTCATTCTATTGCATGGAGCTATATTCGAATTTTATCTGGTGGATGTGATTCTCTTTGATCAGGTTGGTCGTTTGAAGGGATTTGGCACAGAATAGATAATCCCAACTTTGAGCATAAATCAGGGGCTGTGGGCTGATGGATGCCTGGCACTTTCTTATGATAATGTATGATTGTGGAATGGCAGGGAAAATACCACAGCCTTATCTCAGTGCAGCAGCAGCTGGGGGAAAGAACCTCGAGCCCAAAGGGAAGAGGGGGCAGGGGCATAAGAACTTAGTGATTTTTTTTTTTTTAAAGGAATTGTGAAACTGAGCCAAAAGTGTTCTGGGATGTGGCTGGAAATGCAGCATTTTAGAATCTGACGGTGGCAAAGTACCGGGCAAAAGGAAATATGACTGGCAACCCGTCCCCCTGAGTATGCTCAGTTTACAGTTGCTAGAATTTTGGAGAACATCAGCTGCTTGCATCCCCCTTCTGGAAACCCCTTAGCTGTGAATGGGAGAAGAAACCACTGCCAGCCTCCCGGGACGTGTTCTGTAACATCTAACACATGTGATGGGAAATTCTCACCTCTAGGGAGGTGCACACATTGTGGTCTAAGATAAAAGGGCTATTCTGAGAAGAACCCAAGGTGGGCACCCAGGGGCCCTGGGTCTGGACAGAGCCATTCCACACCAGAGTGTATAAATGAAATCTACCTTCATCTCTTTGGGTGCACAGTACTCCATGCTTATCACTACAAATAAGAAAGAAAATGGAACTGGGTGGTATTAAATGTCTAGTATACTATCATTCATTTAGTTGTGTTTTAACCATGCAGATTCCAACATCTGGCCCAGTGTTTCCAGATGGCCTCTTCCTACTAAGCAGGATGTACCTGCCCCTGGAACACATGTCCACATGCATCTCTTTTCGCTTACTAGGGGCAGGGAGAAGATGGAGTAGGGGGAACAATAGTCTTCCAAATTAAGAAATGTGATCAAGTGACCAACTCCTCTAAAAAATGCTGGTGTAAATAACCCTGCTGATATTAAACACATTAACAATTAGATAATGGTATTTAGTCTGCATTATTCAATTAGAGACTTTCTCACGCTCAAAAAATTGGCAGTGCTAGATGAAAAAATGAGGTTTCGAAGGCATCTTCTTATGGGTAGGAGGCAGCTGGTCAGTTCCCAAGATAGACTTTGACATGGAAAGCTCTTTAAGGCCAGGTGAGGTGGCTCACACTTGTAATTCCAGCACTTTGGGAGGCCGAGATGGGTGGATTACGTGAGGTCAGGAGTTCAAGACCAGCCTGGCCAACATGGTGAAACCCTGTCTCTACTAAAAATACAAAATTAGCCTGCCATGGTGGCTCACACCTGTAATTCCAGCTATTCAGGATGCTGAGGCAGGAGGAGAATAGCCTGAACCCGGGAGGCGGAGGTTGCAGTGAGCCAAGATGGTGCGCCATTGCACTCCAGCCTGGGCAACAAGAGTGAAACTCTATCTCAAAACAACAACAACAACAACAACAACAAAACTCTTAAGCTCTTTAAGAACTGGCATTAACATCTCCTTATCATTGACCACTGAGGGTCGTAGAGATGAATCATGTGGCCTTTCACACTTCAGAGAGAGGCTGTGACTGCCAACCCAGGGGAGACTCCACATTGCTTCCTGAGTACAAGGATCCTGAAAATGAACAAACAGCAGACACCAGCCTCCCTGGGACACATACTCATCCCTGGCTGGGTGATTTGCACACATGTTTAATTTCTTCTAGGAACAATGTAAACACAAGAAAGGAACTGTTCCTAAGTCTTCTCGCCTCTGCCTTCTCATCTAAACAGCAGTGCAGAATGCTTTAATAGCTAACATTTATTGCCCACTTAGCACATGTCAGACACTATTTCAGTTGCTTATGTGCATTACCTTATAAAACCAGGAAGAGAAAGGAGCTAAATATAAAAATCTCAATATATATCTGCAAAGTGTAGATGCTAACACAGAAATAATTTTAAGAGGAATAATCTCAACACTTTCCTTAGTAATTTCCCTGTTGCATATGGCACTGAGATATCAACTCCAATTAAGTTGGAAAATTATACTCCTAAATATCCAAAGGCTTTAAAAATCTTTCTTCCATCTAGATTTGGTCTAGGCCTATGATCAGTGTAAAAGATCACACATTTTTTTAATTTAATAAAACAGACAAAACTGAAAAAAGTAAAAGAGCTCATAAGTAATTGCTAAGATCACTGAAAAGGTAGGTTAAATAATCAGAAAGAGAAGCTCATTTGCAGAGTCCTTCTGTGATGCAGATATAACATTTAGGGGCCCACCAGGCAAGCCATCTAGGGGTGGGCCTGCACAGAGCCTCCCTGCACATTTCTGTATGGTAAACTCAAACTCTCAACCTTCATATCCTCCTTCCAAGGCTGGAAGGAGACTTGGTTTCCTCCCAGGAAAAACACTCTTAAGATTGAGGAGCAAACTGATAAGAACTAGAAATGAAAGCTACTTTGTATCAACAGTCACATCGAGACAGCAGAGGCTGCTGCATATCAAGGCAACTAGGCTGTTGTAACAGCAACCTAATAGAGGGCTGAAGAGGGAGACTGGGTTCGAGGAAGGATGTTTACCAGAGCTCCAAGTCAACAGGGGAAGACAATGGTGACCTGCAACAGATGTGACCACAGGGCCCAGGAAAAACAAACTGGCAACTACTAGTCTTGTTCCTCTCTTGGTGAGACTGGAGGGGATTCCAGAAACATGTAATTGAGTAATTATCAGGGTTGGAAGGAAGCAGCTGATGGAGTTCAGGACACACTATCCCAAAATATGGCACCATGGCATTTGAGAAAACAGCAGAAGCAGGAAGGTCTCTCTGACTTTCCTTTTCTACCCTTCTGTCCTGAAGCAGATCACAAGATCCTCATGTGAGAAGTGACCTCCCTATACCCAGAGCAAAGGGGCTTCCTTCTCTCTGAAGACACAGGGGACACAGAGAAGAATCTATTAGAGTAGGTGGTTAGGCAGACATGAGCAGGGTAGGAGAGGGCCCCTGCCCAGGAGGGTCAAGTGACCATCAAGTGATGGTCAGGCGGTTGTTAAACTGTCTAAAATGACAATAGGTCACAGCTGGCACCAGGGAAACAGTCTCCCAGTGGATAGAAAACACCTGAAGCTGGCGATCAGCAGCTTCCGGATAAGATCTCAGAAGTTGGGTGAGCAGGCTCAACCATGCTCACTGAGAGGCAAAATGGCAGAGTTTAACCAGTATATGATCTTCCTCTGGTGATGTTCAACTGGTAAGGGAAAAATGCCTCAAGTTAGCATGTGTACAGCTTCAGTAAATACACTGCACATGCAAACTGCACATTCTCAAGTGCTGGCAGGCTGCTGTGCATGCAGATAGCCATCCCCAAGAGAAGAATTGGGGAGAAGAAACACAAACCACCCAAATCATGTCAATATATAAAACCCCAAGTCAAGGGATGAATAAGGCACTTGGATCTCTCCAGTTGCCTGCTAGACCCTCTTCAAGGGTACTTTGCTGCTGACTTTTTGATGTAGGTGTTTAGGGCTATGAATTTTCCTCTTAGCACTGCCTTAGCTGTATCCCAGAGGTTCTGATAGGTGTCATTATTTTCATTCAGTTTGAAGAATTTTTAAATTTCCATCTTTATTTCATTTTTTGACTCAATGCTGATTCAGGAGCAGCTTATTTAATTTCCATGTATTTGTGTGGTTTTGAAGGTTCCTTTTGGCGTTCATTTCCAGTTTTATTCCACTGTGCTCTGAGAGAGTGCTTAATATAATTTCAATTTTCTTAAATTTATTGAGGCTCATTTTATGGCCTATCGTATGGTCTATCTTGGAGAACGTTCCATGCATTGTTGAATAGAATGTGTATTCTGCAGTTGTTGGATGAAATGTTCTGTATGTATCTGTTAAGTCCGTTTGTTCCTGAACATAGTTTAAACCCATTGCTTCTTTGTTGACTTTCTGTCTAGATGACCTGTCTAATGCTGTCAGTGGAGTACTGAAGTCCTCCACTATTATGGTGTTGCTGTCTATCTCATTTCTTAGGTCTATTAGTAATTGTTTTATAAATTTGGGAGCTCCAGTGTTAGGTGCATCAAAAAGTCTGAAAGAGCACAAAAAGACAATCTAAAGTCACACTTCAAGGAACTAGAGAAACAAGAACAAACGAAACCCAAACCCAGAAGAAGAAAGGAAATAACCAAGATCAGAGCAGAATGAAATGAAATTGAAACAAAAAAAATTCAAAATAGAAATGAAACAGAAAGCTGGTTCTTTGAAAAGATAAATAAAATTGATAGACCATTAGCAAGATTAACCAAGAAAAGAAGAGAGAAAATCCAAATAACCTCAATGAGAAATGAAACAGGAGATATTACAACTGACACCACTGAAATACAAAAGATCATTCAAGGCTACTATGAACACCTTTATACACATAAACTAGAAAACCTAGAAGAGATGGATAAATTCCTGGAAAAATACAACCCTCCTAGCTTAAATCAGGAAGAATTAGATACCCTGAACAGACCAATAACAAGCAGTGAGATTGAAATGGTAATTAAAAAATTACCAACAACAAAAAAAATCCAGGACCAGATGAATTCACAGCAGAATTCTACCAGACATTCAAAGAAGAATTGGTACCAATCATTTTGACACCATTCCACAAGATAGAGGAAGAAAGAACCCTCCCTAATTCATTCTATGAAGCCAGCATCACCGTAATACCCAAACCAGGAAAGGACACAATCAAAAAAGAAAACTACAGACTAATATCCTTGATGAACATAGAAGCTAAAATCCTTAACAAAATACTAGCTAACCGAATCCAACAACATATCAAAAAGATACTCCACCATGATCAAGTGGGTTTCTTTCATACCAGGGATGCAAGGATGGTTTAACATACACAAGTCAATAAATGTGATACACCACATAAACAGAATTAAAAACAAAAACCACATGATCATCTCAATAGATGCAGAAAAAGCATTTGACAAAATCCAGCATCCCCTTATGATTAAAACCCTCAGCAAAATCCACAAACAAAGGACATACCTTAACATAATAAAAGCCATCTATGACAAACCCACAGCCAACGTAATACCAAATGGGGAAGAGTTGAAAGCTTTCCCTCTCAGGACGGGAACAAGACAAGGAGGCCCACTCTCACCACTCCTCTTCAACATAGTACTGGAAGTCCTAGCCAGAGCCATCGACAAGAGAAAGAAATAAAGGGCATCCAAACTGGTAAGGAGGAAGTCAAACTGTCCCTGTTTGCTGATGATATGATCATTTACCTTGAAAACCCTAAGCACTCCTCCAGAAAGCTCCTAGAACTGATAATTCAGCAGTGTCCAGATACAAGATTAATGTACACAAGTCAGTAGCTCTTTTATACTCCAACGGTGAGTTGGAGAATCAAATCAAGAACTCAACCCCTTTTAAAATAGCCGCAAAAAAACATAAAATACTTAGGAATATGCCTAACAAAGGAGTCAAAAGACCTCTACAAGGAAAACTACAAAACACTGTTGAAAGAAATCATAGACAGATAGGGTGCGGTGGCTCATACCTGTAATCTCAGCACGTTGGGAGGCTGAGGTGGGTGGATCACGATATCAGGAGTTTGAGACCAGCCTGGCCAACATGGTGAAACCCTGTCTCTGCCAGAAATACAAAAATTAGCCAGGCATGGTGGCAGGTGCCTGTAATCCCAGCTACCTGGGAGGCTGAGGCAGGAGAATCGCTTGAAACCAGAAGGTGGAAGTTGCAGTGAGCCGAGATCATGCCACTGCACTCCAGCCTGAGCAAAAGAGCGAAACTCTGTCTCAAAAAAAAAAAAAAAAAAAAAAAAAAAAAAAAAAAAAACATAGATGACACAAACAAATGGAAACACATCCCATGTGCATGGATAGGTAGAATCAATATTGTGAAAGTGACGATACTGCCAAAAGCAATCTACAGATTCAATGCAATCTTCATCAAAATACCACCATCATTCTTCAGAGAGTTAGAAAAAACAATTCTAAAATTCATATGGAACCAAAAAAGGGCCCACACAGCCAAAGCAAGACTAAGCAAAAAGAACAAATCTGGAAGCATCACACCACCTGATTTCAAACTATACTTTAAGGCCATAGTCACCAAAACGGTGTGGTACTCGTATAAAAATAGGCACATAGACCAATGGAACAGAACCCAGAACCCAGAAATAAACCCAAATACTTAGAGCTAACTGATCTCTGACAAAGCTAACAAAAACATAAAGTGGGAAAGGACACCTTTTCAACAAATGGTGCTGGAATAATTGGCTAGCCATATGTAGGAGAATGAAACTGTATCCTCATCTCTCACCTTATGCAAAAATCAGCTCAAGATGGATTAAGGACTTAAACCTAAGACCTGAAACTATAAAAATTCTGGAAGATAACATTGGAAAAACCCTTCTAGACATTGGCTTAGGCAAGGATTTCACGACCAAAAACCCAAAAAGAATCCCATAAAGACACAGATAAATAGCTGGGACCTAATTAAACTACATTTTTGCATGGCAAAAGGAACAGTCAGCAGAGTAAACAGACAACCCACAGATTGGGAGAAAAATCTTCACAATCTATACAGCTGACAAAGGACTAATATGCAGAATCTACGAGGAACTCAAATCAGTAAGAAAAAAAACAATCCCATCAGAAAGTGGGCTAAGGACATGAATAGACAATTCTCAAAAAAAAGATATAAAAAATGGCCAATAAACATATAAGAAAATGCTCAACATCACTAATGATCAGGGAAATGCAAATCAAAACCACAATGTGATACCACCTCACTCCTGCAAGAATGGCTACAAAATCAAATAATAGTAGATGTTGGCATGGATGCGGTGAACAGGGAACACTTCTACACTGCTGGTGGGAATGTAAACTAGTACAGCCGCTATGGAAAACAGTGTGGAAATTCCTTAAAGAACTAGAAGTAGAACTACCATTTGATCCAGCAATCCCACTACTGGGTATCTACCCAGAGGAAAAGAAATCATTATTTGAAAAAGATACTTGCACATGCATATTTATAGCAGCACAATTCACAATCACAAAATCGTGCAACCAACCCACATGCCCATCAATCAACGAGTGGATAAACTGCGGTATATATATAAATATATATACTATATAATATATATTATATATATAATGTGTATATACATACTATACTATATATATACAATATACAGTATATATAATATATATATATAGTATGTATATACACAATGGAATACTACTGAGCCATAAAAAGGAATGATTTAACAGCGTTTGCAATGACCTGGGTGAGATTAGAGACTACGATTCTAAGTGAAGTAACTCAGGAATGAGAAACCAAACTTTGTATGTTCTCACTGATAGATGAGAGCTAAGCTATGAGGACGCAAAGGCATAAGAATGATACAATGGACTTCGGGGACTTGGGGGGAAAGAGGGAGGGGGCGAGGGATAAAAGACAACATATATGGTGCAGTGTATACTGCTCGGGTGATGGGTGCACCAGGATCTCACAAATTACTACTAAAGAACTTACCCATGTAACCAAATACCACCTGTACCCCAATAACTTACAGAAAAATATAATAATAATTTAAAAAGTGTACTTTGCTTCCTTTCATTCCTGCTTTAAAACTTTTTAGTAAACTTTCATTCCTGCTCTAAAATGTGCCTTGGTCTCTTCCTCTGCCTTAAACCTACTTCTGCCCCTTAGCTGAATTTTTCCTCTGAGGAGGCAAGACCCTTAAGGATTCACAGGTGGCAATAAATCTAAACAGGCCCTGCTAAGTCCCTCTACTCTACTACCATTAGCTCACACCCCCTTTGTCCAGTCATACTTCCTGCATGACTGTCCACTCTTTATCAAACCTAAGCACAAAAATACACAGGTTTCCTGATTCTTGAAATCTTCATTTCTGAAGACTCCCATGTCACATGAAATTTATGTTAAATAAATATGTATGCTCTTCTCTTGTTAATCTGTCTTTTGTTATTAAGCACCTCATCCATGAACCTAAGATGGAAAAGAAAGAATTTTCTTTCCCCTGCACAGACAGACAGGCATCTGGCAGGTAAATGCTGGGGCCAGGTCAGGTGGTTAGAGCCTGAGGCTTCCTGCCAGTGCCTGGGACTCAGGCTGTGCCGAGTGAGGGTCAGCTTGAGGTACAGAGGATCCTGGCTCACAGAGGGTGCCTCCATGTGGTGTGGGCCTTTTCAGGATAAAACTCAGGTGGCATTCTGCGAAGATGGACATCCACCTGGCCTGAAGGAAGAAAGGAGGGCACTTCTCTTTCTCAATGGCCCCCAGCCACCATCCAGGGAGGGGATAACATGTCAGTGCCTCCAAGTGAGGTGAGTGGGTTGACTTGATTTGTATTCTTCAGATTGCGATTGACCAGGAATTCTCAGTATTTCTGTAATTGTACCGCTTAAATGTTTCATTTGACACTTTATGCAAATTAAAGTGAATAACAATCCTGAGGCAAGCCTTTTAACTATTCCCAAGAGTTTAAGAAAAGAGCACTTTGTGGACCAGGAATATCTTGTGAAACTAAATACCTGCTGGAGTTCACTGAGGTGGGTGGGGGAGGGAGTCACAGAGCAAACGGGAGGATTCTTCACCATGTTCTGTTTCCAGCGTGTTTATAAACAGTTGGAACAGCAGCGAATCCTCTGTTGTAGAACACTTTCTTTTTTTTTTTTTTTTTTGAGACAGGGTCTCACCCTGTTGCTGAGGCTGGAGTGCAGTGGCACGATCACAACTCAATGTAGCCTTGACCTCCCGGGCTTAAGCAATCCTCCCACCTCAGCCTCCTGAGTAGCTAGGACTACAGGTATGCACCACCATGCCCAGCCAATTTTTGTTTGTTTCATAGAAATGTTGTCTTGCCATGGTGCCCAGGCTGGTGTAGATACTTTGCTTTTACTTGTACTCTTCGCTCTAGCCGATTTGCTTTTTCCTCCCCTTAGTGTCCAAATCCTGGTCATCCCTCAGTCCAAATGCCATCTCTTCCATTTGAGGTTTCCCTTGTTTTCACAGCTGGCAGAAACCTTTCCTCTCTCACCTGTCTCCAGCTCTCATGCTGTTCCCATTATAAACCACCTAAAAATACTAGCTGACTTCCTAAAATTTTTATTTAAAATCATTATTTATGTACACATCCGAGCTCCATTCTAGACTGCTAGGTCTTTAATATTTACTGAATAAGTATATAGGAGGTCAAAAAGTTTTGGAGGAAATAGAAAGCATAGAAAGTAATTGAGAAAGTTTCTTGATCACATGAATATGTAATATGTTTGGAATATAAATGAAAATTCTCAACCTAGAACTCTCTGAAATTTAGTAATATAGCATTACTGTATCAAGTAATGCTGATCAAATCAACTTGTCCCAACAAATAAAAATACTACTTCATAATTTAACAGATTTGACTGGCTGAATGATTCATGCAAAGATCACTTAACTGGGTTGTAGACCCTGATCTGCAACTAACTGGTTGGGTGACTTCAGATGATACATTTGACCTATGAACTTCCTTTTATTCTATCTTGTAGAATAAAATGGTTGAATGAGATGATTTTTAAGATAATCTTTAGGTTCTTTAAAGATGCTGTGATCCCATGGAATACTATGCAGCCATAAAAAGGATGAGTTCATGTCCTTTGCAGGGACATGGATGAAGCAGGAAACCATCATTCTCAGCAAACTATCACAAGGACAAAAAACCAAATACCGCATGTTCTCACTCATAGGTGGGAACTGAACAATGAGAACACTTGGACACAGGAAGGGGAACATCACACACCAGGGCCTGTCATGGGGTGGGGGGAGCGGGGAGGGATAGCATTAGGAGATATACCTAATGCAAATGACGAGTTAATGGGGGCAGCACACCAACATGGCACATGTATACATATGTAACAAACCTGCACGTTGTGCACATGTACCCTAGAACTTAAAGTATAATAGAAAAAAATAAAGATGCTGTGATCAAAGAATCAGTATTTGTTGATTGCACTACCCAACAAATTTTGCCCCACCACCACCACCAAACGCTGGAAGATAAATTCTGTCAGGATGGTGAGTAAGGCCAGCTCTGCAGATATTTGAGAGAAGACGGTTGCAGGCTGAGGAAACAGCAAGTGAATGTTCCCGAGGTGGGACAGCACCCACAGTGATCAAGGAACAGTCCTGGGGGGTGATGTGCCTAGAACAGAGTGAGCCAGGCAGAGATCTGTGGGACGTTAGGTCACAGAGGTAGCCAGCAGAAAGCTTATGTAGGACTTTGTAACAATGGTGAGAGATTTAGAACTTAATCAAGATGACATGGGAAGTGTTTTTCAAGCACAGAGTGATATTATCTAGTGAATATCAACACTCTGCCTTCTGTACAAAGACTAGGCTAGAAGGGGAGGGGACATTTGGAAGACCATTGAAATAGTTCAGGTGAGACCCACCCATACGGTAATGGTGGGGGTGGTGAGAGGTGACCATATTTGGGATATTCTCTCGCAAACTAAAGACAGAATTCTGAGTCCCCCACTGACTGAATGGATCCCCTCTTGGCCAAGGTGACCCCAGAAAAACCCTAAAAACTGAATTCCCAGCCATGAAGAGTTGGGAAGTCAGACACAACTCATTATACCCTCTCCCTTTTGGAGTTTAGCCACAAGTGACTAGCATTAATGTTAAAATAGAAATCAAAAGACTACTAGAGCGGACTCTGTAACAAAAGATACCAAATTATAAATAGGGCCTAAGGTCATGCAAGGCAAAGGTTGAGTCACATCCCTTTAGAGGTCACTCTGACCCAATGTATTGGTTAACAGAAATCCTTATCTGAAAACATTTTTTTTTCCTGCTGATTCCAAAATTTTAGACAAAGCCTTACTCCTTCAATGAATTACAAATTAAAGAATCTCTAAATCCAACTATAACCTGTAAGTCCAAACTTCAACATGTCCTCCCTTTGGGGGCTAAACCAATGTTATCTTTCATGTATTGAGTTATGTCCTTGCTGTAACTCCTGTCTCCCTAAAATGTATAACACCAAACTAATGAGACTGCCGTGGGCGCATTTTCTGAGGACTTCTTGAGATTGTTCCCTGGGTCATGCTCACACACATTGGCTCAGAATAAACGGTTTTTTCGTTAACTTTTTTTTTTTTTTTTTTTTTGAGACAGAGTCTCTCTCTGTTGCCCAGGCTAAAGGAGTGCAGTGGCACTATCTCAGCTAACTGCAAGCTCCACCTCCTGGGTTCAAGCAATTCTCCTGCCTCAGCCTCCTGAGTAGCTGGGACTACAGGCACACGCCGCCATGCCTGGCTAATTTTTTTGTATTTTAGTAGATACGGGGTTTCACCGTGTTGCCCAGGCTGGTCTCGAACTCCTGAACTCAGGCAATCTGCCCGCCTTGGCCTCCCAAAGTGCTAGGATTACAGGTGTGAGTCACTGCACCTGGCCAACATTCTTAATATTGAGCTGACTCAGTTTGCTAAAAGTCTGGATGCCAAGTGTGTGTGTGTAATACATATATAGATATCTGCATGTATATATACATATTTATTTATATACATTTGTCAAGGATGTCTCCAAGATTTGGAGTCTGAGCAACTGAGAGAGCTGTTCAGTAGGGTGTTTGGTGAGTCACCACTAAGAAAGATCCACAAACAAACTGTTTTGGTTGAACTGCTGAGCTTTTGTGAACAAACCATGGAAATACGGTCAGAAGCAGAGGTTTCTACAAAGACAGCTGGAAAATCTGAAAGAGGGAGTAAGAATAGCCAGTTCTCATTAACCTGGCACTGAAGTAAACACTCTCTCACAAATGCAGATTTTTTTTCCTAATAAGATCCTAAACAGTTAGAAATATTTGGAACCAAATTTTCGTGTATTTTCTATCTAGCCAATGTCAATAGCTTCCAGCCAAAGACCACCAGGAACACACCTACAGATGAATAAGTTAGATCATTGCTTGTTACCGTGCAGGGTCCTCATAACATCCCCACAGAGTCCAGCCAGCTCCTAGGTGCCGGGGCTTGCTTACACGTACGGGCTCCTTAGATGAGGTCTTTTCACTAATGGACAGTCCTAACCTTGAAATTAATTTTATGGGCTAATAATAACAATTATGTCTGGACATTTGACACCATACTCCCGGTGCATGTAATCATCTTTACCAAATATTCCTCATGTATATTCCGCAGCTCTATTGATTTTGTTAGACTCCCATTCCCTTCGAGAGATGATGATTGGAGTGTAGAGGGAGATGAGGTACACATTTGGTTATTAATTGGTAGAATCCTGAACAGTGAATTACATTAGTGAACAATTGACCCAATTAGATGGCAAGATGATGAGTATACCAAATGGCTAATGACTAGTGTATTACAACTGTCTTAATTGATTAGAGTAAGTCAGCTGATCAACAATTTGCTCTGTTGCCTTCATATTTAACCATACTCTCACTTAACGCAAAACACAAAAGCACATCACCTGGATGGTTACTTCATTCTCCTCATTGTATATGCACAACCTACTTTTATTTTATCTTGATGGTACACCCATGATGACAGATGCAGTGCAGTACTTGGTGCTTTGCATATTTTGAAATGATCACAGTATCATCCTTGAAAATAATTCCACCTTCAATTTGTGCCTCCAGGGACACAATAGTTTATTCACATAAGAAACAAAAATGTCATCCATCTCTGTTGGCTTCACCCTCTGACAAATTGCCTCACTGTTTGAGACTTTCCCCTTTCTGCCTGCCCCTATATAAGATTAATTACATTCCTCTGTGTCACTCATTCTCTCCACCAATGTGTTCATTTTCTACTAACTTTATCCACTGATGTACTTCACCCCCGTGTTCCTAAGGAAGCCTGAAATTAACATAGCCTTTTTTTAATTACTTGGTTTTTCCAGGGTAAACCATCCCTTTGTGTATATCCAGAAAACTATGTACATCATTATCATCTGGCTCCCAAAGGTCTTCTCTCCTCATTAATCCTGTAAGTGATTTAGTTATTCTTCAATTTAAATAGAGACATGCCCAATTTCTAGTCAGGACAAATAAAATACGGGATTTCTGTCACCTCCACCCTGCCCTTAGTTTAATGTGCTTAACTTGAAAGTTGCTGGCAAACAACCTCCAAACACTTTTGTAAGAGCAAGGAAATTCAATCCTTAAGATGCAATGGTGGTAATTCTCTTTTGTAGCTGCTGGCCCAAAGTGAGTTCCTGGGCAGTTTTCATGGCAAAATATCCTGCCCAGGGTTCTACAAAGAAACAGTATAATTTAGGGAAAAGAGCCCTGGAGCTGGAATCAGAAGACCCAAATCCACATTTATCTTAAGTGTGTGACTTCAGCTGCATCACCTAATGTTTCTGCTAGTACAACTTTGGCAGCCAGGAACAGACAACCCTAAGTCACCAGAATGTAAATAATAAGATTTATCATCTGATGCACTATAAGTAATGTGAAATGGGCAGGTTTAGGAGTGCTGGCCCTAGGCTCTGGATCTGTAGTTTTCCTTGGCTTTGTCCTTTTTTGTGTATTGGGTTCATCTATAGGATGGCAACAAAATGGCTGCAGCAACTCCAGCCATCACATTTAGATTCAACAACATCCCGAGGCAGTACAGTGACTGTCATCTTCTCTTTAAGAACAAGCAGCCCTTTTCCTAACAGCTCTTGAGCATGACCAACTGGCCAGACCACATCACAAGTCTCCCTTAAGCCAATTATTGGTGAAAAGCATGAGGTTACCACAATTGGCTTAGACCAGTGGTTTGAACCCTTGGCTGCATATTAGAATCCACTGGGGAATCTTTTAATTATCACAATGCCCAGAGCATACCCCAGACCAATAAAATCAACCTCTGGGGGCAGAATCTGGTATCAATATTTTATAAAATTCCTCAGGCTGCTGATGTTGAGAACCACTGGCTAAGAGTAATTAGAATCTACTCATCAGTTTCTCTTAAATTATAAGGAAGACAGTAGATTCTTGAACAGTATCGGGTTTCTGATGGGCAGAATGAATGAGGAAAAAGATGATGGCTAGGGAACCATTATCTGCTTTCCTTCATTTCTCAGAGGCACGCCTGTGAAATGGAAGCCAGTACCTGTCGTACTCATCTGCCAGGGTTGATGTGGCTCATTGTGAAATTTTAAGTCAGATATATATATTTATATATACATTCAGATATACAAATATACATATATACATATATGAATGATTATTCTTATTGCTCTTGTGCCCTAAGTGGACAAATGTCCAGGAGGTCTGGCCAGAGTTCAAGGCTCTCTACCATTTAGCCAAGTCAGGTTACAAAAGGTTACTTCGTTTACAAAGATCAAACACATGGAAAAAGGTAGGCAAACATAGGGCAGTTTTTTTAAAAAATCTATTTCCAATTACTGACTATTCAGCACCTTGTGAGTAAACACCCAGACCAGTAATTCTCACACTTTTTTTTTTTTTTTAGACAGGGTCTTGCTGTCATCCAGGCTGGAGTGCAGTGGCGTCATCATGGCTCACAGCAGCCTTGACCTCCTGGGCTCAGGTGATCCTTCCACCTTGGCCTCCCAGGTAGCTGGGACTACAGGTGCACACCACCACACCCAGCTAATTTTTTGTGTGTAATTTTTGTAGAGATGTGGTTTCACCATGTTGGTCAGGCTGGTCTTGAACTCCTGAACTCAAGCAATCCACCAGCCTTAGCCTCCCAAAGTGCTGGGATTACACGCATGAGCCACTGCAACTGGAGGTTCTCAAACTTAAGGCTGCATAAGAATCACCTGGAAGGCTTGTTAAAAGTGATTGAAAAGCCCCACCCCCAGAATTTCTAATTCAGGAGCATTCAGTAGCGAATAGCATTTGTAATAAGTTCCCAGGTGATGTTGATACTGCTAGCGTGGGAACTTTGGAACCACAGTTGGCATTTCTTATCTCCATTAAGGTCAAGGTACTCAAAGTGTGGTCTGGGGGCCAGGATCTTCAGCATCATTGAGAAATTGTTAGACATGCAAATTCTCTGCTCCCGCCAAACCTACTGAACCAGAAACTCCAAAGCCTAACAGCCCTATTCCAGAGTTTCTGATTCAGTACCTGCAACAAATCCTCCAGCTGATGCTGATGCTTGCTAATGTTTGAGAACCACTGATCCTTCCTGGCTACACATTAAAATCATGGAATTAAAAAATCATAAGACCTGGGCTTCACTCCTAGGCATGCCTTTTAAAAATTGCCCAGGTGGTTACAGTGCGCAGCTAGGGTATGAGAACAGCAGTACCTCTCAACTTTTCATGTGCTAATTACTTGGGATCTTGTTAATATGCAGATGCTGATGCAGTAGTCTGGAATGCAGCTTGAGATTCTGCAATGTTAAGAAGATCCTTGAATATGTGGCTGATGCTACTGGTCTCCCAGCCATAGTTTGAGTAGCAAGGATCTATGTAGATGATTAACAGACTCCCTCCACTCCCACCTCCATGCTGCTTTAGTGAATTGACATGCATCTTTTGAGAGGCTTGGCTTTTTTCCAAGCATCACTGAGAAACAGAGTGTAATCTAATGGGAAGCTTTAAAGCCTCTTCTCGTACATAGCTAGGCTGATTGCCCACTGTGTCCCTGCTCTGTGGTTTTCTGGGTCTCCCTTTAGAATGAAGAGGTTGGCTGAACCCACACAGCTGCAGCCCCATTGCTCCAATCAGAATCATCCCAAACTCCCACACAGATTCCTGCAGTTGCTCTCTCTTCTCCTTGCCCATTCCAAGATGTGAGCAGTGTCTTTTTCTTACCAAAAAGTCTGGCATCCCAGTGACCCTAGAGGGCATAATATCTTTGAGGTATTTAAGGCGAATCATACGCCTTTACCCTACCCTGATGTAACCAACTACATTTCTAATTATTTTCATGGGGGAACCATACAGTTGACTCTCCATATCCTTGGAACCCATGGATACAGAGGACTTGAGTATGCTGGGATTTTGGTATCCTTGCAGGTAGGGATCCTGGAACTAATTCCTTGTGCAGACGACTGTACTGACCTAATGTCAGTGAACAGGTGAACTTCGGGAGACCAGGTGACCCTTGTATTCTGTTTACGGGACAGGCATAGGACTGGGTTATTTTTTCAACACTAGCAGGACACAGAGGATGCAGAATAAATAGGGGGATGTAGGAATGAAGAAATTTGTCATTGCTATCATTTTCAGTAACAATGAAACTAGGCTGAAATCTTCAAGGGTCATTGTTCATGCCTCAGTTGTGCAGTTGAGCCCACATTAATAGACAAGATGATTTCCAGATAATCCAGATGATTAACAGAAGAAATAAATCATAAGTGATGGGTGGGTCTGCTTTACTCTGAAGCTGCCTGATGCAGACCTGCTCATCTCTAGAGACAGGCTCAGCTGCATGCTTCCTGACAGTGACCTTCAATGTATGGTCCCCTGACAAGCAGTGTTGTCTTGGGAGCTGGTCAGGTGGCCACACTTGAAGTGACTTTGCTCTAGTAGATATTCGGTGATTACGTATGTAGCACGGTTGAAATTTATACATTCTACTCAGATAAGAAAAAATCACTCTGCTGAATAAAAGTAGAGGGTAAGGGAGAGGAGATAAGACTTAAACTCACCACTTACCTCTTAATGGCATTTTAGTTCCTTCTGAACTAAATAGTCCTTGCAGTATCCCACTTGCTTGCCCAGTCTATTTATTCTCCTTCCTCCTATTCTTTTTCCAGATGGCATCTAGGCATCCTTGGTAGCCCCAGTGGCCTTGTGACAGCAGTGGGAAGAAGGCTTAGTTCCCACGTACATCCATGTCCTGGAGCTCTCCGTGGTTCCTCCATTGCTACGGTGGACCACCACCGTAGCTTCCTCTTTGTGTCTGCGGCAGTCGGTACACACCCAGTCTATCTGCAGGCCCCATGTCCTTTCTGGGTGACTTAGTCCCACCTTGGTTCTCCTGAGGCCAGCGGTCCTGGTAGCCCCCTGCCATCCTCTGTCCATGTCTTGGTTTACTTCACTCACCCCAGCATCAGGGCACCGTGCCCCATGCCTAGATGGCCCCGTGGTAGGTTTTCCGCTGGTTTCCTGCTTTGCTCCTCTCTGCCCCCTTGGGACGTCCTCTGGGACCTCTGATTTCCATGTTGTTGTTGTTTGGCTGCATAAAGATCTTCTGGATAACTAGTTCATGGGCTCTAAAGAGACACACAAGTACCACCTCAGGCCCTCTCTCTTCTTAACGTCCCACACTCAGCCTCCTCTTTATTACGGCCATGGCCATGCTCTGTTGGGGTGGCAATAGGCAGAGCATGGGGTGTCCTTTGGGGTCTGTGACTGTCCCTTGGCTCTTCCCTCTATGACCAAATGCTCACGCTGCTTATGGTAATATTTCTTCCACCTTGCTTGTCTCTTCCCTCAAGCTCTATCCCAGGAGGGAAGGAAACCAACAGCACTGGCATCATGTCTTTACTGCCCTCCCCTCATGGGAAGTCTAGGACACATTCCTGAGCTGGCATTTACTCAGCCCCAACTCCTAGGCCATGTGGCAAAATGGCCAGAGGGAAATATAATGCAGATTGGGATGAGGAAAGTTAAAAAGTTTTATTTTGCTTATACAAATTGTTTACGGGTACGGAATACAGAGTTCTAGTCTTCTCTGAGCTCCTCTGTTCCTTGGAGTTTCCTGCCAAAGTAGAAACAGAAAACACCAGTGCCTATCAAATGGAGAGGGCTGCGGGTTGGGGGTTACGTGATCACTACCTCAGCAAGTAGAGTTGGAAATAGTGATTATAGTAGGCATTTTGTATTTGTGTTTACCTACACAGCAGCAAAAAATCAGCTGGCTGTGGTTGGGCACAGTGGCTCACGCCTGTAATCCCAGCACTTTGGGAGGCCGAGGCGGGTAGATCACAAGGTCATGCGTTTGAGACCGGCCTCTTGAGGCTGAGGCAGGAGAATCACTTGAACATGGGAGGCAGAGGTTGCAGTGAACCAAGATCACGCCACTGCACTCCAGCCTGGGCGACAGTGCGAGACTCCGTCTCAAAAACAAACAAACAAACAAACAAACAAAAAACTGGCTGTGCGGGTCCAAAAACATAGTTTCACATTGGGAATGATGCCTGTTTGATCTGTTACTATATCCCCAGTGCTTGTATCTGGCACACACTACCAATAATTGTGTGGAATGCAGCAAACATGGAGAGAGAGAGAGAGCCCAGCAGACGTGGAAGTGGGTGAAATAACCCAACAGCTTTAACAGTGCAGATGAAAAGAAAATCCTCCAGCATGGAAGGAAAATACATCTCATCGCCACAACCATTTTCACTCAAGACAGTCAATAGACTAGTCGAGGCAGAATTCGGATGATGGTTTAGACGTGGGTATCCTAATCATAATGGATTTTTATTTTTCCTTATTTTACCAATTCTGCTTTTATTTCCCCTTCTTCAGCAATATTTTCTTCCCCGTGACCAACAGATTGCAACTTCAAGATAACTATATTTCACTTAACATAAAATAACATCTTTAAATCAATCCCTGTGATTAGGGATGTTCTATTAAACAAAAAACAAAAAAACAAACAAACAAAAAAATACACTTGGCCGGGTGCGGTGGCTCACACCTGTAATCCCAGCACTTTGGGAGGCTGAGGCGGGTGGATCACAAGGTCAGGAGTTCAAGACCAGCTTGGCCAACGTGGTGAAACCTGTTCTCTATTAAAAATACAAAAATTAGCCAGGTGTGGTGACACGTGCCTGTAGTCCCAGCTACTTGGGAGGCTGAGCCCGGAGAATTGCTTGAACCTGGGAGACAGAGGTTGCAGTGAGCTGAGATCGTATCACTGCACTCCAGCCTGGGTGACAGAGCAAGACTCTGTCTAAAAAAAAAAGAAACACTCAATGAAGTTCAGTAGGTTGAGGCAACATGCACCCACCCCTTTCCAGTAGACCAAAATAGTACATCCCACATCCTTATTTCACCAATTAAAATTTCAGAGTACTCATCATCCTTTTTTTCCTCTGATTTTGTATTACAGGGATTCTTCCCTATTCTACTAGCAGATACTGTTGGGATGCTCAGAATCACAGCCATCTGAATCCTGTATTTTCCAACTATGCTGGAATGAAGGGCATCCATGGACCATATGAAACACTCCTCACAGCTTCCATATGTCTCAGTGCAGTGAACATCAGGCATGGCCCTCAGCAGGCAGCCCCTGCCCAAGGCAACATGTGGAAGTGGATTCTGGTCTTCAGGGCTTCCAGCATTCACTTTTGTTCCCCATCTGTCTCTCTTCTCATGCAAGTGAACCCCCAACTTAACCAAGCTCTTCCTTCTCATGTTTTACAAATTGGCAGTTGTCAACCATGAGTTCTCAAGTAATATTTTTACTATTGTGGAAAGGTAACTAAACTTCCCCCCCTCTCTCTCTCTTCCAAGTATGGTGGTTATAGGAGGTCCGGGAATTAGAAGCAAGTGATTGTCTCATGGTGTTACTCATTGCTGGGCAACATCGTATGTCAGTTATACTCTGGCTGCAAGTAACCAAATATCCAAAAAAAAAAACCCCGAAAAACAAAAACCATATTATTTAAATAAAAATAGGGTGGCAGAGTTGAACTGGGGCTCACTGGTATGGGACCTCAGGTTGCCTTCTCTGTGATCCTCTTGGTCATCTCCTCCTGGCCACAAGCTAATGTGGGTGGTAGCTGTAAGCTTGGAGTCCTCATATATCAATGTTCAAAATGGGAAAGGAGGACAGGGCTTCTTCTTGTGCAAGTCTCTCTCTCTTTTATCAAGGAAGAAAATCATTCTCAGAATCAAAATCTTTTTCTTCTAGCATATGTCCCTCCTTAGGTCCCAGAAGCTACGAATGGATCATAAATCAGTGCCCTGGCCACAAGGGATCCCAGGAACATGAGATTCAGACATTGTCTTCTTCTATACTGCTTGGTAGGTTCTGTACTAACCATGTCTTTTATTTCCTATATTCTGATGCTTTGATATCTGGGGCCTTGCTGACCCTGGAGGGATTGCCCTTCCTAGGGTTAGCCAATTCTTGGAGACAACTCTCCAACTTCTCAAATATAAACCCACCGATTCAGAGCCCACACATTTTTAACCACATCCTTTATGAGGCTGTAATACTCTGGACCGCTCTCTATCTGCCCTAATCACACTAGGAAATAGCCCCTATGTGCCAGACCTCACTGAAATTATTCAAACTTGCTAATCCTAAGCCTGCTTGCCTTGTCTTGCCTGTTCCTTCCTGGAGAAATCACAATAAAGACTCTTGCCCAAAACTCACTCTTATTCTTGTGACTCAATCAACCCTGGAGCTTCCCTGTGTGGAGCCTCTTGCATGGTTTGCCCACTCCTCTTGGGAACTGTGAGTAACAAACTATCTTTTCAATGGCAGTTTTTTCCTGATCAGTCAGCCTTACTGAACCTCAGATTTTTCGTTAATACATTATATTTTAGAACAGGCTTTCCTGATAACAAAACCTTCTGGAAGACTTTTTCTCTTCCAGGGAAAAATAATAAAAGAAAGTCTCTACCTTTCCAGATAAAATAGCGTTTTTCTAATTATTTGTTGCTGCATGACAAACTACCCAAAGACTTAGTGGCTGAAAACCACAATGATTATTTTACTACCTCCCATGGTTTCTGTGGGTCAGGAATCTGCAGGATTCAGATGGACAGTTTGGCTTCAGGTTGCTCACATGCCTGCTGTCAGGCGTGCCTGGAACTGCAGTAATATGGGGCTAAAGACACTCAGTCGGGCATCGTGCTATGCACATGCATTATCTCCGTTATTCTTTTATAGCAACGCTTTGAGATAGGTACTATTTATTAACATGATTTTACAGATGGGGCCATGGACTCACAGAGTTAAGTAATTCATCAAGGTTATGTAGTTGGTAAATGGCATCACTGCTCAAGAGGGAAGCCCCCTCCCCGCCTCCTTTCCCATCACACTACTTCATTTTGATGTCTCTGTAATAGGAGAGGTTTGAAACCATCCTCTGCATTCATTTTTTTTTTCTACATTGTATCACATCCCCAGCCAAATACAAAGTCCTTGAGGCCAGGTGTGTTGCTTATCTTGCTCACTTCTTTATTCCCAAAGGCTAGAGCAGAGTCTCGTACATTAAATGCACTCAGTAAATAGTCGTTGAATGAAGCATACGGCTTGGGTTTGATTGTCCATCTGACTAATGGGTCTGATAAGTAGGTCCTGTCTGCAATGACTCCAAGCCATAGAAATGACCCCACCTGCCTGAGGGTGGTTATTCCTCAGATTTGACTCTTGGGCAAGTCCCTTTTCCCATCGCTGGCATTTCTTGTATGCACTTCTGGTGGCTTGTTCCACCAATGAAGCCTCACTTCCCTTCATATAAGGCTCCAACTTCAATGGTGATTTCTGCATTACTGAGAATACATGATGCTGAATCCTGCGGGAGGACAGTTTACTGCTTTCTTCAAATGTAACAGTGGCCAGGTGTAGTGGCTCATGCCTGTAATCCCAGCACTTTGGGAGGCCGAGGTGGGCAGATTATGAGGTCAGGAGTTGGAAACCAGCCTGGCCAATATGGTGAAACCCCATCTCTACTAAAAATACAAAAATTAGCTGGGCATGGTGGTGCACACCTATAGTCCTAGCTACTCAGGAGGCTGGGGAAGGAGAACCACTTGAACCCGGGAGGCAGAGGTTGCAGTGAGCCGAGATCACGCCATTGCACTCCAGCCTGGGCAAAAGAGCAAGACTCCATCTCAAAAAAACAAACAAACAAAAAACCAAAATAAATAAATAAGTAAATAACAGTGATAAATAGGAATTCAGAATCCATCTCTGCCATTCTTTCTTTTTCTCTTTTCTTTCTCTCTCTCTTATTCTCAGTTCCACCCCCAGCACGATACCAAGCTTTGGCAATGCTGGCGTATATGGTACAGTTTCTCTATTTTTCTATGCTGTCTTATGTTCTGCATGGTCAAGTTTCTCCATAATAGCATTTGTGAAAGGGAAGGGGTGGCATGGGCCACATTAGACCCCAGGGAGAGGACCCCAGACATCCTAGCTCTTCTTCCTAAAATACAGAGAAGTGTGCCCTTGGGGACCAACATCCTTTTATGATCAGAGCGAGAAGCCTGCGGGTGAGTGTATTGGCATCGTGGCACTATAATCTTATAATAGCTGCTCTTTGTCCTCACAATAAACCTCTAACCCAACCTTCATTTCACATGTGACACGGAAGTCTCTTTCCTTTCATTACTTTCACTATAGAGTCAGGTTTCCTGGGCCACCATATGGCATACTTATACCTTGTGACATGATAGCAGGGCTTCCTATATTGTATTGAGCTTCCTCAGGGACAAGATATTTTGTCAAGGGAGAAGGACTGATATCCCCAAGCTTCCTGTGGTGGTAATTCTAGAGGAATCCCTGTTTGCTGCTGCCATACCTTTTTGGGCCATTACAGATTCCATCTCAAAGAAGAATTCTACCCTAAGTGTATGGAAGATCCAGATTTCCATAGCTTTCTGGGACATGCTGAATAAACTGTATAATATCTTGCAGGCAATTACTTTTCATAGAAAGTCTTGGGCCAGAAAAAAATAGCATAAATCTGGCTGAAGCATTTCAAAATCTGTAAGCAGAATAAATTCCAGACCAGGGCCATGGAACAGTAATTCTCTTCAGACACAATGGTTCTCACCAGCAAAATATGCTCCCCTTCCTATGTAGAAAAATGGAAACACTTGAAGGAAAGAGCCTGGAGGGTCTTTGAAGATCATCCAACACAACCCCTTCATTTTCTTTATGATTTGAAGAGGCAAAGCATTTGGTGTGAGGCTACAGCATGAACTAGTTGCAAAGCAGAAACTGGAATGCAAAGGTCCTGATGCCAGGCCTAACATATTCTCATTTTGCTAGTCAGCCCACTGATCTACCGTGAAGAACTCTGAGATTACAGCACATTAGGAACAAAAAGGAGGAGGGGCTTTTTAGAAGAACAGCAAGCTCACTTTACACTTGAACGAACTGCTCCAGATAGAAGAACTCACACTTTAAATGTATGTTGAGAATTCCCAGCCTGCCACCCGTTCTCCTAACTGGGCATCTTCAACCTTTCTTGTCATCAATATGTTGGCATTCTCGCGATGGTGCAATGAGAACTGGAATAAAGAAGGCATTGAGAGATCAAGGAACTTCAGGAGCCTGGCAAACCACTTGAGTGAAAGAAATTGAATATAAAAGGAGTGGTTTGGGCTGTGTTGAAGGGCAGGGCACGTGTTCTATCTAAAGGTATTCCTGCTCAAAATTGTAAAACGCTGTGTTGGACATGTACAACCCATGGCAGGCTACATATGACCACTCGGTGACCTCTGCTATGGCCACATAAGAAACTTATTACTGCTGATATTTCTCCTTAACAAAGGAAATGGTGCTTTCATTTGACTTTGTGACTTTGTGGAACTTGAACTTGCCCTTTGCAAGCTGGAGGATTTGACACCATGACCTTATAATGCCAGACACTTTCTTCCACATTCATCCAGGCTGTAGACCATCTACTGTACCCTGAGGACTTTGCCCTAGGACCCAGGCTGGAGAACAGGAATATAAAATGAAGGAGGTGGTGGGCTGTTGGTGACGATGTAAATTGGACTAGCACTTTGTATTTCATTTACCCGACATGGGAATTCAGGCCACCTCCAACCTAGTCACTTAGGGAATGCCTTGGAATGTACCCTGGGAGTGTATTCACAGGAAGTTTTGTTCCAGGTTGTTTGTAGAAGCAAACTGCCTCTGCAGCCACCTGGTGGGGTGGTCCAACCCTGGTATTTTCTTGGAGAATGTGAAATCTCTGTTGGGGCTGTTTTTCAAGACTATCCAAACTTCCAAGTCTTGAGGTACCAAAGAATTCCCTGCATTCTTCCTTGATGCCAAGCAGAGAGAGCATAAGCAGAGAGAAGGTCCCCAACATTCAGCTGTCTCAGGTTCCCTAGGTCTCACTGGAGATTGGAAATCTCCCTTGGCTGCTGCCTGTCAATACTCTCTCTGCGGGGCTGAGATTTTCTCCTTGGAGTAATATTAGTAAATAGACATCACATTGTTCTCTCCATTTTCCTGTCTTATTTCCAGGCAAACATAAATTTCTTCCTTGCAGGTCACCTCTTCCCATGCAAATCAGCTTCTTAAAACATATGGCTGAGAGCTGTTCGTGGCCCAGGCCTGCAAACAGTACTGGCCTTTGAATTCCAGTTCAGGCTCATCCAGGAAACCCCCCACCCCAGTACTGTCTGGAGAACTGTGGTTTGGCCCAAGCCCTTGCAGTAGTGACCTCCAAATGGGATGCACTCCCTCCAGAGCAAATGCCTGACAATCCATTTGGGTGAGAGAAGAAACAAGTAGAATCTCTTTTTATCTTGTATCTAAATAATTTAGAAAGGGATTGCCACTATATAATATTGTGATTGACATGGTATGTGTACATGATTTGTGAACAAAAATATATGCACTAGAGGTTCCAGCTTAATAATTTTTTTTTTTTTTGTCTTGGGACAGTCTCACTCTGTCACCCAAGCTGAAGTGCAGTGGCACAATCTTGGCTTACTGCAACCTCTGCCTCCCAGGTTCAAGTGATTCTCCTGCCTCAGCCACCCGAGCAGCTGGGATTACAGTCATGTGCCATCACGCCTAGCTAATTTTTGTAATTTTAGTAAAGACCGTGTTTCACCATGTTGGCCAGGCTGGTCTCAAACTTCTGGCCTCAAGTGATCTGCCCGCTTCCGCCTCCCAAAGTGCTGGGATTACAGGCGTGAGCCAGGTGCCCGGCCAAGAAAACATTTTATTTCATTTCATTGACTGCTGTCTTACAGCGTGGCTTAATGGTATTTTTAATAAAAATCAAGCATATGATTTAGAAAACAGGCTGCTTTCAAGTGATTAAACAAGACCCCAAAGTCCTACAGAAAATCTTAGTGCAGATATGGGTGGCTAAGCATTCGCATCTCTGTTCAGGCCAGGCTCTTTCATCTTTGTGTAGCGTGTCAACCTTATTCAATAATAGTAACAACCACAGCAACAATAACCCTTTATAGAGTCATTATCAAGACCCAGGCACTGCTGAAAGCATTTTATGGACATTATCTGATTGTATTTCCTTAATGACCCTATGAGGTGGAAATGAACTGTTTTTACTCACGACATTTCTGACCCCAAATGTGTGGCATCCTTTTCAACACCACTTCTCCGACTCTCCAGCACCGGCTGGGTATCCTACAATCCACGTCAATTCCAACACTGTCTTCCTGCAGTTAGCATCAGATTTCACAAATTAAGGGTTCAATCCTTCCCACAAGACTGCCCCCACGTCAGACACCAGTCACCAAGTCCCAGGTTGTCACCTGTACTTCTGACCAACTGGCTATAAATTCAGGGGGTTTCTTTAGGCCCCTCCCCAGTTTCCACAATTCGCTAGAATAGCTCACAGAGCTCAGGAAAGTGTTTTACATACTACTACTTGTTTATTACTATGGATACAACTCAGGAACTGTCAAATGGAAGAGATGCATTGGGCAAAGTGTGGAGAAGGGACACAGAGCTTCCATGCCCTCTCCGGTCCTGCCACTCTTCCAGCACCTCCATATGTTCACCAACCTGGAAGCTCTCTGAACTCTGTTGTTCAGGGAGTTTAATGGAACTCTCACTAGGTAGACATGATTGCTTAATGAGTTAGCTATTGTTGATTAATTCAATCTCTAGTCTCTCCTCCTTGGAGGTTGGGGAGTGGCGCTGAAGGTTTCAAGTCTTGGTCTTTCTGGTGACCAGCCTCCATTCTGAAGCTATCTTGGGTTTTGGAGAGAATCACCTCATTAGAACAAAAGATACTCCTATCACCCAGGAAATTCCAAGGGTTTTAGGAGCTTTGTGCCAGGAACTGGGGAGAAAGACGAAATATCTTCCCATGATAATACAGGTGAGTACCATTTTATAGCTGAGGAAACTGAGAGTGAGAGAGGCTAGGTAACCTTACCCAAAGTCTCTGAGCTGATACACAACAAAATCTACAAGACAAGGGTTTAATTCCCATCTGTTGAATTCAGTAGCTCATCTGCCTAACCACTTCACCATAGTTCTTCTGCCAGAGTTACTGTCAAAGACTTCCTCTTATTAGGTGACAGAGAACATCTACGTTTTTCTTTTAACTTTTGTGTTTTATTATAAAATCTATATATATTTAGCAGGAGCTAATTTAAAATAAGAACTCCAACATGTTGATTTGTTAGCTTAATTTATAATAGAATGCATTCTTGGGACAATAGCTGAGTCTAGTCATCCTCTTTCTGTACCTTTGTCCAGGTATTTCATCACAGAAAGACAGACAAGGTCAGTTAAAGGAAAGAACTGGAGAGGTTAATTAAATCAGATAAGGTCAGGTAAGACCAGAACGCCAGGCAGGCAAGAAATATCAAGGGCCATTTTCACAAGATGGCACTGAAGGTGAAGAAGGAAGTTCCTGCCCCTCCCAAAGCTGAAGCAAAAGCAAAGGTTTTGAAAGCCAAGAAGGCAGAGATGAGAGGCATCCACAGACACAAAAAAAGATCCACAAGTCACCCACCTTCTGGGACCCAAGACACTGTGCTTCCAGAGGCAGCTCAAATGTCTTCAGAAGAGCACCCCCAGGAGAAACAAGCTTGACCATCATGCCATCCATCGTCAGGCTCCCAACTGCCGAGTCCACCATGAAGACAGAAGACAACCACATGCCTGTGTTCACTGTGGATGCCAAAGCCAACAAGTGCCAGATCAAACAGGCTGTGAAGAAACTCTGTGACACTGATGTGGCCAATGTCAATAACCTAATCAGGGCCTGGTGGAGAGAAGAAGGCATACATTCCACTGTTTATCATGCTTTGGATATTGCCAACAAGATTGGGATCATCTAAACTGAGTCCAACTGACTAATTCTAAATATACATTGTTTCACCATTAAAAAAAAATCATGTTCTGTAAAATAGGCTTAGGAAAGGAGAAAGACATGTTCTAGGTAAGTAAAAGTTCAGTGGTTCATAGAATTCAGGTATTGGGAGCTCAGGAAACAAGGCTAAGAAACCAGGGGAAGACAGAGGAGGACATTGGGCAGAGGTTCTGGATAATGCAAATAACAAACTCAGATCAAATTATGAACAACAAGAATACAGAGTTTTAGCCAGAGACCCAGTCTCTGTGTAACAACACTGGAGATGGAATCCTGAGGCAACTGATTTCTAATGCATGGCTTCTCTCAAGCCTTCCTGCCCATGGTTATATTTTGCTTCAGAGTGTTGGGAGCCAGGGAATCTGAAACTCAAAGCTGGTCATTGCACATGTGGAGAGGAGACACCAGGTGAAGAGCAGATATATGGGGAGATCCCAGCAGTAGGCATAGGAATGGAAATCCAATTAATTAGCAAAAGCTTGATTTGGGCAGTGTGCAATTAGAGAAAAGGGACATGTACTAAAATCAGAGACTGATGGAATTGCTGCCATCTGTCACAAGCTGGGGAATGTGTGAAAGAGTTTAGCTCACTTTGTGCTCAGATCAAACAATTCTTTACGGTTCTATTTTTCATACATGGAAGGTGAAGCATGGAAGTTCATGTCTACTTATTTCTTTTCCATGATCTTTTACTTTGCTAACTTCTCATCCAGTTGCTATACCCAGCCCAGTATCCAGCCCAATAGGGGCTTGTAGTGGTTATTCTAATTTCTTGTATTATAGTGTATTACTGCTGACTACATAGAGAATTCCTTTTAAGGCTTGAGGAGGAGCCTGAACAGAGCCTGTTCTCTGACGAAAAGTGAAAAAAAATTGCCCGCAGGTAATGAGCTCGAAGAATCAAATGTCTTAAGACTCTCAGGTGTGCGCTGCTTCAGAACAAAATTCAGTCAGATTTGATTACGTGAATTAATTGGCAAATTTATTTTCATTACTGAGACAGTAATTTAGTTCTAACCTGCAGAGAACTCACATATGTTTCAGGCTTGACAAGGGCTGTGGCTATTGCAGTTTACCACAGTCTGAGATTCATAGTTAATCGGGATACATTATAGTTCTCCAGTGAGAAATAAATCCAAACAAGAAAAAAATGTGTATATTAGCAGCCCGTTGTTTTCAGGGAGTTAATAGCCCTCTGAGTTGTGCATCCTACGTAAAAATGACTGTGCATTCCACACGGCAATGATTACTTTGTGAGAAAATAAAGCCAAAGAGAAAGTAAAAGTAATCAATTTACAAAATGCTATATACAAAATAAAGCATTTTTAGATGATTTCCAGTGTCCTCACTTGTTAAATGACAGATTGTTAAAATATTTACATTTTGTCTAAACATAAAGCTATTTTTTGTACATCCTACTAGAGAAATGTGTGTTAGATAAAACAAACAGTGGAATATTACTGAAAAAGTGGAAGGGGAGTTTTATTCTCCTTAGTGTCTTGGGATTGCCCTCTTTGCTGTCTCCTGGATAATTTTTCTTTCCCAGAGAAACTGGATAAAATATTGCTTCCAATTCCCTTCTAGGGAGGATGCAGACTTTCTGAGGAAGAATCTTGATGGCCCTGGGAATTGAACACTGGAGAAGAGCTATGTTAGTTAAACTGCTCTACATAAGAGTTAAGTCAAGAATTTAGACTTGTGAGGGCAATTATTTTTATTTATATTTTAAATGGCTATTATGTCTCTTAAGTGTCTTTTAATCAATACATTATCCTTCTATCTTCTTTTTTCCTTGCAGTTGCGTATTGAGGACACAAGGGCCTTCATCCTACAGAACTTCCTAAAATCTGTATTTTGCTGGTTGCACTCTCGTGGTGTTAGGTATCTATTGAATTCCCTGAAATGTAGAATTTAGAATTATAGGCTGGTCAGAGCCTGGTTTGCTTTTTTTCCCATCAAGTCTGCCTCATAGGTGGTAGTACGTACTTCCATCTGGAGGTACACAATGTCCCCCTTTTGATGATGTTAGCAGCCATTGAAAATCATTACCTAGATCAAGGGTAGGCAAACCTAAAAGGCAAATCTGGCCCACTGCTTGTTTTTGTAAATAAAGTTTTATTGGAACGCAGCCCATCGGTTTACATATTATCTTTGGCTGCTTTTGCACCCTAATGGTAGAGTTGAGCCTTTGTGACAGACACTATATGTCCCACAATGCCTAAAATATTTACTTTCTGGTTCTTGGCAGAAAATGTGTATTGACCCCAATCTAGATACATTAAATTATTAGAGGACAAAAAATGATGGCATTCAAAATTTGTCATTCATTTTTCACTTATTAGCTACAATACTTTTATTTTTAAAAACTTCCATTGTCAACTGTTGATTACTACAGGTTCTATAAGAAAGACAGAATATGTTTGATTCTTTCAACCTTCTTTTCAACCATTTTTTAGCTTGTTTTAAAACATAAAGCTGATGGCCACGTGCAGTGGCTCACGCCTGTAATCCTAGCACTTTGGGAGGCTGAGGTGGGTGGATCACCTGAGGTCAGGACTTCAAGACCAGCCTGGCCAACATGGTGAATCCCTATCTCTACTAAAAATACAAAAATTAGCTGGATGAGGTGGAATGCGTCTGTAGTCCCAGCTACTCAGGAGGCTGAGGCTGGAGAATCCCTTGAACTTGGGAGGTGGAGATTGCAGTGAGCCGAGATTGCACCATTGCACTCCAGCCTGGGCGACAGAGTGAGACTTCATCTCAAAAATAATAATAATAATAAGACTGTTACTTAGCATCCTCCAAAGAAGTCCAATAGTCTAGATTTTGTTTGGTTTGATTTGTTTGAGAATTGTTATAAACTCATGAATTTAAACATATCTGATGAACTTCAGATTGTCTCAGTTATTATTATTCTTATTGATATTCCAATTGTTCCCTCGTTGGCCATTGGGTGCCTAAGCCACAGATGGAGTCCTTGTGACAGAAACCTAGCAGTGTTGGATAGTTTTCTTGATTTTTGAAATAACAACTATTTCCAGACTCACCTTGTATTTTTCCTGCCTCAGTCCTGAAATTAGCCATTTCTCTGAGGTTTCTATGTGGGAAATGGTATTTAGAGCTCTTAATCTGGGTGCTCACTATTAATGGGTTGGTCATTGTTTATAGGCCTTTTCCGTGGATGGCACTAGGAAACACATATTCATTAAGTTATAAGATATCATGAGTTCAGAATCATACTTCCCATTTTAATTAAAAACTATAGAAATTTTACTTAACCTGATCAATTTTACATCTGTCTATCCTTTCAACTATACTAATTCTCTCAGTTGCCAATGACAGCAACACATTAAGTAACACATGTATCTCTCACTGTATCAGCCTCAGCATAATGATACAAACTTCACCACCAACAGTATGATTCTGAAAAAGTTTCTTCCCCAGTTCTTTTAGTCCTTAGGCTATCTCACACAAAAATTTTACATTCAAATTACTATCTTTTAAAGTAATTTCTTACTTAGATTAATTTCTTACTGAGTGGTTTCACCACCCACTGTATGTTAATACATAGGAAGGCTCATTTACCTAATTTTACTTTCGATATTTAAAGATTACTTTTTTACTTCATTTTATAATCTTATAAAATATTTATATGGTTCTAAAGTCACATCTACAAAACAAGGTATTTTCAACTAAGCCTTATCCCCTCCACGCTATTTTCTCCTTCTAAGTAACCTTTTTTTTTTTTAAGTTATGGTTTGCCTTTTCATTTTTTTAAATAAGCAAATGTTCTTTTATATTTTAAAAGAGATAAACTACAGGATTTTATATATATGTATATATAGGTAGATACACACACACACACACACACACTTTTCTTTACCTCTTAATTTTTTTCACTGAATATTTCTTTTGTTGTTGTTGTTGAGATGGAGTTTCACTCTTGTTGTCCAGGCTGGAGTGCAATGGCGCGATCTTGGCTCACTGCAACCTCCGCCTCCCAGGTTCAAGCAATTCTCCTGCCTCAGCCTCCCAAGTAGCTGGGATTACAGGTGCCCACCACCACACTCAGCTAATTTTTTGTATTTTTAGTAGAGACAGGGTTTCAGCATGTTGGTGAGGCTAGTCTCGAACTCCTGACCTCAGATGATCCACCCGTCTCAATCTCCCAAAGTGCTGGAATTACAGGCGTGAGCCACCGCACCCGGCCTTTCACTAAATATTTCTTTGAGATTACATATAGTAATGTCAACAGATAAGTCTCTGAGGTTGAATTGGAAAGGAAGGAGCATGGAAGAGACATGGCAGTGGAGGGAGAGGAGAGGACAGGAGGATCAAACAGACAGAAGAGGAATAATGTCAATGTCAATGTAATACCTTCCCATAATAAACTTCAGAAAAAAAATTTTTTAAAAATATTTTTCTCTTCACTTTTACTTCCCTCCCACCACCAGTAAAGAAGCGGAGGTTGAGTTCTGGGTCTGGAGGTATAGAGCTACACAGAACGTGTGGGAGCAGAAGCTAGAAGCAAGGATACTATGAACATGTAAGTCCCTGGGAATCAGAACTGTGGAGAATGATCAGCTTTTGTAGGCCACAGAATCTGTGGCATTCCAGGCCAATCACACCCTCCTTCTGCCACAGCTGATTACAAATTAGAGTTTCCTACAACTCCCTGCCCACCAGGCTCCATAATATCCTCTTTGAGGGATAAACGGACCCATCTGATGGATGAATCACACCAATAAAGTCCTTGAATGTCCCATATCTTTGTCTCCCTGTATCAAAACTCCAGAAAGTCTCACCTGATCTCCCAGCCTGTTTTATGGATGAAGGCAGAAAGCCTCTGTGGTTATGCTGGGTGAGACTTTGACACCAGCATGTAAACTGTGGAACTGACTAAGATCAGTGAATGAATCACAGCATCAAAGCAGCACCAGGGCCCTCCAGGCATAACCAAGCCTCAGTGAACCTCAGCCCCAACATGCCAGATGATGTTCCAAGACATAATTTTTCTTTGTACCACAGCCAAGAATGTGGCAGAGTGGCAGTGACTGGGTACTCACACTGGTTTCCCACAAAGTAGGTGCTCCAAGGCAGTGTCTTGGTCCAGTAACGAATCTTAAGTGTGCTTCCCCCAGATGGCCAAAACAGCTCGCGTTGTTAAGCTGATAACCCTATTTTTCCCTCCCCTGATGCAGCAGTGACACAGCCTTCAGAGGCAGTGAGTGGGGAAACCGTCTTAGCCTTTATACTCCATAGGCAGAGATAGGAATTCCTTTTCAGCTGATGTGTGTTTTTTTCCTAACCATTAAATGTGTGCTTCCACAAACAATTCTCTGATTCTCTGATATCAACTGGGTGTCCTGGCATTCAGTTCTATTCTGACGCTACCCAGAATTAGTACAGACCCCACAGGTTAAGTGCTCAGCCCCACAAGATGGCCCCCACTTCAGATGCCAGCCACAAGTGACATCCCTAGGCTACCTGTACTGCTGCACTAGCTGACTACAAATTGGAGTTTTCTGCAACTGCTCTCACCAGGCTCCATAATTTGCTACAACAATCACAGAACTCAGGAATGGGAGTTATTTCCTGTTACTGTTTTATTATTAAGGATGAGCTCAGGAAATGGAAGAGGTGCACAGGGCAAGGTATGGGGAGGGAGGTGGTGCAGAGCTTCCATGCCCTTCCCGGGCTCACAATCCTCCCAGCACTTTGATGTGTTACCAACCAAAAAGCTCCCCCAAACCTCCTCATTCTGAGTTTCTTATTAAGGTTTAATTACATAGACATGATTGATGAAATCATTGGCCCTTGGTGGCTGACTTCAATCTCCTGCCCCTGTCCTCTCCCCCAAGGTGGGGCTGACATACACACACATATGTGTATATATATATATATATATATATATATATATATATGTATTTTTTTTTTTGAGATGGAGTCTTGCTCTGTCTCCCCCAAGCTGAAGTACAGTGGTGTGATCTCAGCTTACTGCAACCTCCGCCTCCAGGGTTCAAGTGATTCTCCTGTCTCAGCCTCCTGAGTAGCTGGGATTACAGGCGCCCACCACCACGCCTGGCTAATTTGTGTATTTTTAGTAGAGATGGGGTTTCATCATGTTGGCCAGGCTGGTCTTGAACTCCTGACCTCAGGTGATCCACCCACCTTGGCCTCCCAAAGTGCTGGGATTACAGGCGTGAGCCACTATGCCCAGCTGGTGGGGCTGATATTTTAACCCTCTAGCCAAGTGGTTGTTTTTTTCTGGTGACCAACCCCTATCCTGAAGCTATTAGACCCTCCACCCTGCCAAGAGTTACCTCATTAGCGTAAACATGGCTATGGTCAAAAGGGGCCCCTTTACAAATCACAAATTATACTTCTGTCACTCACAAAATTCCAGGGGTTTTGGATGCTCTGTGCCAGGAACCAGAGACAAAGACCATCTTTGGTCTTTGGATCCATCAAGTTGCCTAAATGTATTGGTTTTACATCCAGGTTGCTCCATCTGTACTGACCTGGCTTTTCTCCAGGCAAAAACTCTCTTGCAATGACTGGTAGGCAGGCAAAGTGCTTTAGGAAGAGATTGATTCATTACTCACTTATTTATTTATTGTACCACAGCTGGTAAAAATTCATTAACATGTGTTGAAGGAAGACAGGATGAGGCAGAATGAGTTTGAAAGTCCCAGGATTTTTGGCTTAGAGTTCACCTCTTGGGAGGGTTTAAGAGCTAAGTAATTCAGCTGCACCCATGTATCCAAGTACACATAGGCATGGATTAGGTGTGAGGTGGAAGGTAGGGAGGAAGCAGAGCAGGTGCCAGAAGTGGGAGAGGTGGGCTGTGATAGAGATCCCTGTAACCACAAGACAAGGACCCAGAGACGCCAGCTGAACACCATTCCTTGGACTCCTGAAAACCCATTCACAGCCATCAGGGCCCCTGAAGTGAGATCCAGGCATCATTGAGGAACAATCTGTAGGAACTGGGATGTTCCTTTACTGAGAATCAGATTAGGAAAGTGAAAAAGGAAAAACAGGCATTCTTACTATCGTAGGCTTCACAACTACATTCTGAGCCTGGTGGTTTTGGCTTGTGTCTGTGAACAGCCAATGGGTGGCTAGTTTTCCGAACAGTGGAAATTTGGCCTTGTCCTCCATGACTAAACACATTTCATAACAGGCAGCCTTTCCCCTACTGCTAAGTGGTTTCAGGTACTAAAATATTAAAGAAATATTTTTGGCTTTCCTAGCCAACGGTGGAGCTTAAATTTTCAACCTGCTTCATGAAAATACAAAGTGTTAAATATTAACTAAATTGGGCTATTTTTAGCTTTCTGTTCTGCTTAAGCTTTCTCTTCCTAAAGCACTTTGCCTGCCTACCGGCCCCTTGTAAGAAACTTTTTGCCTGGAGAAAAGCCAGGTCAGTACAGATGGAGCAACCTGGATGTAAAACCAAGACATTTAGGCAAGTTGATGGATCCAAGTAAAAATATTGGCACTATAAGCCATCTTGGGGCTTTCCTACAAACTATGACCCCTCAGGAGCATTGGAGTTCTTAAGTTGTTAAGTCTTTATATTTTGACAAAAAGAAAAGAATTTGAGATTATTTTGTTAGTGAAAATAGCCTTAGTACTCATATTGTTTTCTCCCAAAGCAGGTGTTCCAGAGGATGAATCGATTAAGATTTCTAATTCTGCTGTTTTAAGCCATGCTTTGCCTTAATTGGCTGTGTCAGTTAGTGGTGTTAGCTTGAGACCCTGATCTCTTTAGCTAAGCCAGGTAGAACGCTGACTTCACAGGCAATAAGCACAAGGGGGCTGGCTGAACCCCAGTTTTCTTGGGCAGAGTTGGAGATTCCCTTTTTACCCAGGAAATGGTCCAAATTACTGGACTGATGGGAGGTCAGGAAGATGCAAAAACAGCATATGGCTCTGGCTTTTTTTAAGGCCAGTCAGACAAATGACAGTGAGTGGTTTTGAGGAAAATCAGTATCAGGGAGAAAAAAAAAAAAAAAAGAAAAAATTCCAGTACCGTAAAAAACAAGCAGTCACTGGTTATCATTCTGAAATCTGATTTCAAGTGAATTTTCTACTCTGATGCCAACAGAGCACTTTTCTTTTCCTTCCTTCCTCCCTCCTTCCCTCCGTCGCTCCCCTCTCCCTCCCTCTCTCCCCCGCCTGCCTTTTTCTTTCTTTTCTTTCTTTCTCTCTCTCTTTCCTTCTTTTCTTTCTCTCTTTCTTTCTCTTTCTCTCTTTCTTTCCCTTCTTCATTTTTTAAGACTAGGTTTCCATCTGTCACCCAGGCTGGAGTGCAGTGGTGCTGTTATAGCTCACCATAACTTTGAACTCTTGGGCTCAAGCAATTCTCCCACTTCGGCCTCCAGAGTAGCTAAAACTACAGGCATGTGCCACCAAGCCATTCTAATTTTTTTGTTTCATTATTATTATTACTTTTTGTAGAGATGGGGTCTTGCTATGTGAAGTGAACTCCTGGCCTCAAGCAACCTCCCTGCCTCAGCCTTCCAAAACACTGGGACTACAGGAATGAGCCACCGCACCCAACCCTCAACAAAGCATCTTTCTATGAAGTACCACATGGCTAAGATTATAAGAAAATTCCACTGGTCCCATCAGCCTTCACCCCAAGACAAAGTAGTCCTGTTCTTCGACCAGCTGCAAAGACTTCTTTATTTCACTCAACTGTGGACTCAGGCTGCAAAGATACCATTGAAAGCATTAAAAAAAAAAAAAAAAAAAACTAAAGAGTGTGAACTTTTCCTGACCTTATTTTTGGGATGGAGCTCACAGTACAAGTGCACATTTAAAAGCCTGCAATGGAGGTGTTTGGATTACTTGCCATGTTGGAGTACATCAATGTCAGCACTGAGAGATGATCTAACCAGTGGTTCTCAACCTTCACCGTGCATGTGAATCATCTGGGCAGAATCACGTGAGGGAAAATTAAAATATACAGATGTCCAGGCCCCACCCCAGAGATTCTGATTCAACTGGTCTAGGGTAGCACCAGCATTTCTGAAAAATGTCCTTGGTGATTCTAATGTATAGTCAAAATTGAAAATCATTCCATGTTCTTTATTTTCAAGATGCGGTTACCGAATACCAGAAAAGTTAAATACTTTTGTAAAGTTGCAGCTGAAAATTTGTGGGGCTGGGATTCAATCCCAGGTACTTCTAACTTCAAATTCCTCTCTCCTTCTGCCAATGTATTTTATAGATCATATGGCCTCGATGCGGCTGAGTTGGAATATAGACCTTAGGTCTCCTGGATTCCTGCCTAATGATTTTCTGGCTCCACCATATCAATATCCACTTTCTTTCTAGCTCTTGACTTACTGGAGTGAGAATCAACAGCAATTTTCCCCTTTCACTGAACTTCTGGATAGGCTGTCCCAGAGAATATGAAGCTAGCTTTCTTTCGTTCGAACATTAGGCGAAAGTCAAGTCAATCAAAATTTATAGCCAGGGCTCAGAAACTCATTTCTACAGGATTCTGTAACCAAGCTTCCAGAAGGATTTGAGAGTCTTAGAATCTTGGTTTTCCCAGGAATGAGCCAGTCAAAAAGAGGTCACCAGCTGAACTAGATGATTCTGATTCCACAAATCCATCTCCTTTGTCTATCTTCTTTAGGAATTTTTCCTTGTTTACAAAGGATTATGGAAGAAAGGAGTTAATCTCTATGGCCTCTTTTTTCTTGCCTTCTTAGAGAAAACATCTTTCACTTCCAAATTGACTTGAAAATTTATGATAAGAATGAAGATAAAACAACTAGCTTACTGAGAGCTTATTGGCAAACACTTCACATGTTATATTATAAAATTTCATAGCAATCACATGACATAGGTATGTTTCTACTACATAGCTTTTCAGCTGATGACACTAAGGCTCAGAGAAGTTAAATTATTTGTCTAAGGTCACACAGCTAGCAAGTAGTGGAATTGGAATTCACAGCTTGACACCACAAACTCTGTGCTGGGCTTTGTCGGTGTCTGCACTAGAAAGGGCTGACGTGATGCCTGTGATTCTGGTCTTCATCTGTTAACCCCTTCAGCCTACGTACAGAAGGCATGGGCTGTACCAAGGACTTTCTCCTTGGCAAGATTTGCCTTCTGTCGTATGCAAAGGAAAAGATTTCCTCTTCACATCAGTGGTCTTCAGAAAATAACCTACCAAATCCAATCACTTGCCTCAAGGCTGGACAACTGTGATATGCAAAACACTCTGGAATTCTCATGGACTAAATCAGCACTAGACTTGACTTGAGATCACGTTCTTCTCGATTCCTTCTGCTGCTCTAGCCTGCTTCCCTCACTTACTAACATTTTTTTTTTCTTCTAAAGAGCATTCAGTATATTAAGAGTATGTGAATCTCCATCTCAGACTCTACTTCTGGGAAACCTGAGCTGAGACCATTGGTACCAGGAGTAGTCCTAGGAAGCTGACTTTAAGGATGAAATTCTGAAGTTGGATCACTTCGAACCTTCTGCTAAAGGAGGTTATCATCACTGGTGGTAGGTGCAGAGTGATAGTCCCTGGCTGCTGTAGCAGCTCAGTTAAGAAGACTCTCACCTGTAGTGAACTGGGTGGGACACATGGTAAATACATACAGTATTGATTCCCCCAGTTCTTCTCTAAAGGGAACATTGGTCATTTACTCAGGTAACAGCACAATGAGAAAAATGGAATACCCATACCATTTGAGGGCTGTAGATACAAAGTTCAAGTTGACACTGACGCACAGGGACCCAAAGCTCCATCTGGGCCTCCAATAGAGTAAAAGTACAGGGGAGTCATGTAATAAATGAAGTCCTGACCCAGGTCTATCTCACAATGTCCACTGGATCCAGATACCACCCAGTGGTTGTTTCCTCAGTTCCTGAATACGTAATGGAAAGGGACACATTGAGTTGTTGGCAAAATCCTTACACTGGTTCATTGACCTATACACTTAGAGCTATTTAATAAGAAAGGTTCAGTGCAAGCAACTGAAACTCCCTTCATGTCCAGCCAAGATAGCAAATGTAAAGTAATCATTATATCTTTGGGGAAATGGTAGATAAAGATTTAAAGGATGCAGGGGCAATCGTCCTGCAAAAACTAGGTTCATCATGGAGAATAACAGTGTGCCACAGCAAACTTAACCAATTAGTACAGCCAATTGCACCTGCTGTTCTGGAAATGGTGTCTTTATTAGAGACTCTGGCAAGTGGCATGAAGCTATTGATCTGGCAAATGCATTCTTTTCAATACTCATCAAATAGGAAGACAGAAGCAATTTGCATTCATATGGGATGAATAGCAGTATACATTCATGGTCTTGCCCCAGAGATATGTTAATTATCTTTCTCTCTGTCCCTATATTGTCTGAAAGGATCTGGGCCATCTGGACATTCTATAGATGACCACATTCACCCATATTGCTGACATCATGTAAGTTGGCCCTGATATGCAAGAAGTGGTAAAACACATGCACTCCAGAAGGAGAGAGAGAAACTCTAAAAATATTTAGAGTCCTGATACATCAGTTAAATATTTATGGACCCTGTATTCTGGCACAAAATGGGTCATCGTTTCTAATGTAAATGACAGGCTATTGCACCATGTACCTCTTACCACTGAGAAAGCAGCACAGGGCTTAGGTGGCCTCTTTGGGGTTTAGACACAGCATACTACACTCTTGAGAATACTACTCTGACCCATTTATTTGGTAATGCTGATGTTTTAAGGGGACCTAAAGCAAAAAAGGGCTCTGAGGCAGGTCCAGCCTGCACTGTGAGCAACCCTGCCACTTGGGATGCTTTATGGAGTTTCTAGCAAGTCCCTATAGAGAATTCATAAGGTTTCCTATGATTTCCTAGGTTCTTGAGAGCAAAAGAATACTATCTACAACTTAGACATACATGCTATTAAAACCACACGCATGTGTGCACACACATGCTCAAACTCATCTGCTACTGAGCCCTGACAGAGACACCATGAATTACCATAAGACATCAAATGGCCGTGGAGTCAGAATTGCACATAATGAACTGGAGACTGTCAGACTCATCAAGTCATAAAATTGGGGCGGCCACTGCAAGATAGGAGTGGTATATTCTGGATTGAGCTGGACAAGGTTCAGAGAGTATAGGTGGCCTAGACATCAGACCTCATGTCAGTTTCCTCTATTATATCAATGCCTCTCGCACAGCTCACACCTTTCATCTCAAGAATCATTCTCTATGTTCAGAAGGCAGAGGAGAAAATCTCCTGTACTTAATACATAAATGGACTCAGATCGGTAGGTTTGTATGAACTGGAGATGAACTTCTTCATTCTAGCCCCACTTAGAGGTGGCCGTGAAAAACAAATGAGAAGAAAACTTATCAGTGGGCAGAGCTTCAGGTCATGCTCATTGCCATCTGCTTTGTATGGAGGGAGAATTGACCTGAGATTAGAATATATATGGACTCAGGACCAATGCAAATGGCTTAGCTGGTTGGTTAAGGAAGTGGGAAAAGCAAGATTGGAAGAGAAGACAAGGAGATCTGAGGAAGAGTTATGCAGATGGACATGTGGGAATGGACATCAAGTGTGATCATCCTTGTACTGCATTTTATGCCCACCATAGAATATCCACTGAAGAAGAGGCACCAACACCCAACTGGAAAGGTTGATGCAACCAGTTAATGGCAGCCAACCTCATTCCCTGACCACTCCATTGTTTAGTGAGTGGGGTTGCCATTACAGTAGAAATAGAGGCTATACATCTGTCTAGCAACACTGGCTTCCTCTCACCAAGACCGAGACTTGCCAGGTTGGACTTCAACTGTTTAACATCCAACCTGCCAGTAAAAGAAATCAAATTGAGCAACTACATGGTACCATGACATCAGTAACACCAACCAGCTACTACTGTTGGCCATTCAGTTACACCAGATCCCTTCTTCTCTGGAAATAGCAATTCATCTTAATCACAATTGGTATGTATTCTGGATACCAGTTTACCTTTTCTGCCTGAAGTCGCTCTGCCAGTACCATTATTCCAAAGGCTCACGGAGGGCTTGATCTTCCAACATGTAATCTTGCATAGTACGTCCTCAGTCCAAGAGACTGGCAAAGAGTGGCACAGCAGTGGGCACATGGGCATGGTATTTGCTGGTCTTACCACATATTATACCATGTAGAAGCTACCAGCCTGGTAGAACAGTAGAATGTCCTTTGGAAAGTGCAGCTGAGGCCTCAGCTTTGAGATGACACCCTCTAAGGATGGAGATTTAAAAATGTTTGGAGTGCGTCTCCAATATAGCTATTGGAAGCAGTATTATTCTAGCGAACACATGGGTCCAGGAACCAAGCAGTAGACTTAGGAGAGCCTCCTATGACTTTCATTCCAAGAGGCCCTCTTAAGGAACTTGTGCTTCCTGCCCCTGAGTGTGAGTCTCAAGTTCTGGTTCTCAGAAGGCCTGTGCTTCCATCAAAGGACCCAGTAAACATCATGCTGAACTTTAAATTGCATTTACCACATGGTCACTTTGGGTTTCTCATGCCAATAGACCAGCAATTAAAGAAAGTAGTTACCATGTGTCTTGTGAGGGGCTATAGCCTAATCATCACGAAGAGGTAGAATTGTGATTAAACAAGGCAGGCAGGGAAGTGATCCACTGGGGTACCTCTGGGCACTCTCATGCCCAATTATAACTACAAACAGGTATAGAGAAGGAAAACGATAAAATCAAGTAAAGCCTTGAGATCAAGTACAGCAGCAGGGGTATGATTTATGCTGTTCTTATCAGTTTCCCCAGAATTTACGACCCAGCAGGATCATGGAGAAGCTGTATCCAGATGGGGGAGAACTTAGCGCCAGAAGCACCCATAGGGCTGAGAGCTAAAGGAGTGGACTGTAGTAGTTGCTATTGGTACTTATGCCACATTCCCCTTACTACCCAGCAAACCCACCCCTCAGCCCCTGCAAGTACCGTGGCTAATGGTTCACACCTGTAACTGTCCCTATCCTCTTTCTTTTGCTACTACTGTGTAGCTGCTTATGCTGCTGTTGACCCTAATGTGTTGCAACTTTAAGGAGAGTCACTTTCCTCTACTGCTGACCCCTACTTCTAACTATTCCCTAGCATCTGGGAAGAGACCCTGGTCTCCCTGACTGCTCAATCACAATCACAGTAGTAACTGAATTTCACTACTACTAACTAACTAAATTTCAGTTTAATTCAGGGAAGATGTTCTTCCTCACTCACTGGATATGGTCTACATTCCACAGCATAGAAAACTCACTCCCAAACTTCAACAGTGTCCTGATAAGGTGTGGCATGGTCAGCCTCTCAGCAACACTGTTAATCCAGGTACTCCAGCATCAAATTCAGTTCAATCCCTGCAAGTCTATCCTCTAGCACAGTGGTCCTTACTGTCTCACTTAAAGCTTCTGCATGGCTCTCAAACAAACTGGTTGGGGGCCCTATCCTTTAACAAGGAGGAGCAGTCCACTTCTACAGGCCCAGACAATTCAAGGCTCTCCAGGGCGCCCACCCAGATGTCCTCTCCAGAGTCTCAGTATCCCACCCTATAAAGACCTAGACTTTAGTTTAGGAGACTTGCTGGGGCTGATTCGTCAACCTTTTCTCAAGTTCTGGTGCTCTTACAGATAGATCGTGAGCCTGGTTCTCAGAATGACCAGCCCTCCAAATATAAGAGAGAAGCATTTCTTTAAAGGATGCCAAATAGGTCCTCTGGTGTTCACATTTTACTTTGAATTTTTGATGATCACCCTAAACCTCTCATTTTCTCTCTTCAAAGCCTCAGTGGTGTTCAGCCACCCAGTTCCTCAGTTCTTATAATTACCATTTCCCCCATGCTGCTCCACTCCCAGAGAAAGTGCACAAGCAGGGGCATATCCTTCTGCCTGTGTCCCAGCCCAGAGGCTGAGAAATCTTGCTCTAGCAAGAGGAGCCTGTCCTCCCAGTCGTAATGTGGCTTTCCAATCAAAGTCTGGCTATAAACATAAATATCTCTCTCAAGAACAAGCTATACATTTAAGGCACAGAGCAATTTAAATCTAATTTAAAGAAAGCAAGTCTCTAATTCTGTGTTAATCTTGTCCCTAAAAATGTTTTACCTAGTTCACGTAGTTGAACTGAAAGTTAATATTGCTCAATCTGAAATTATCTACATTTAAATTAGTTCACCGATTCTAGACAGCATTGGTTACATGTTTGTTTCACAGCTATGCCACAAGAGGGTTTGTCTTCCCTAAAGGTAACTTCTATCTTCCATCTTAAAAATGAGGCGAGAACTTGCAATGGCCCCAAGGACAGTTTTCTAACTTTGAAAACATAAAGATACAGCCTCTATCAAGTACCTGTTCCATTTAAAGATCAATGCATGTGTATAGACAAATTGTTACACCAAAGAAAACAAACACTACCCAAAGCTAATTACTCTTAACACGTTGATATATTTCCCACCAGTAATGTTTGCTCAGAAGACGCACATCAGAATGGATGCGTTTTCAAAAATCTCAAGGAGATAATTTATATTATTTATATTTTGTAATTGCAGTGTGAATTATTTTTGTGTGTAAGTTATTTAGAAGGTTACTTCAAGGTTTTTATTTCTGTGGCTTAATAATTTGATCATTTTTAGTTTTATTTTATTCTGGTAAGAAAAAAGGACGACAGGAAAGGCTGTACCGTTCATTTATCGTTTTTGGTTTTTTAATTTGAGATTTTTTTTGTAACCTAAAATGCTCAATTTAAAAAAATGTATTCTATAGATGGTGAATGTTGAGGTTTATTGCTCATTTGTAAGAGGTATCCATGCTACTTATTGAGTAGATTTTGTAGTTTCTATATACACACTTCATCATTGCTTGTTTGACCTATCATGAATAGTGATATATCTTAATATCCTCAACTATTACTGCATGACCATTTTTCAGAGGTTTTGTTAAATCTGCCTTGCTGTTTTATTCATCTCATACATGTTTGTACCACTCATCAAAAGAAGTGAACTTTTGCTCCCTTCAATATTTTTGTCTTGAAGTTGGTGTTTGATATTCTTGCTTGTACTTCTCCTTCCTTTTGTTTGATTTTGATTGATGTATCTTTGTCTAATATTTTTCTCTTCACGTTCTGAACACCTTTGTTTTAGATGTTCTCTTGTGGATAGTAATTGGCTAAATTTTGAAAAAAAAAAAAAAACAACTCAAGAGTCTTTGCCTTTTAAGAGCCGTTTAACATCAGCTCTGACTACCACAAAAGGCCTATTTCATGTTCTAACATATAGTTTTATACTTTTTAAATATTGTTTTATGCTGTTTCATTTGTGACTCCTATTTGCTCTATAAACCATGTTTTCTTTGCTTTTACTTTCTTTGATGTTTATCTTTTAATGTTTCAAAAGCCTCTGGCTGCACCTTGACTAATTCTCAGAGTCAAGAAGGAAAGGATCTTTTGAGTACACAATCCTCCATGTTCTCCTCTCTCCACATTTCTCAGGCTTTGTTAATATTAGCTGACGTTTTAAACTCAGATTTTTTTCATAGAATCATGAATTTTACATTATTTTAAAAGGAGCAGATGTTTTGATTTTAGATTCATTTTACAACTAGATTTACATTTATCCTGGAGAGAACAAGATAAATATGAAGCATGTTTATCTAGTTTTAGAGCTGAATCCTGTCAAATTTAATGCAAAGTCTCCATTTTTCAGTTTGTAATATTTTAGTATCTCTCAGTGAGTTGGAGATAATCTTTAAATAATTGTTTCCTATGGATTTTTTTGGAGTTCTTAATACCTACATCTTTTTTTATCACTTCCATTGATAAAAGACGACTTGTATCTCAACAGTTTTTGCTCCAAACTGTGACTGTTGCTCCACTACCTTGTGGGATTGATACTGCAGATGAGAAGTTAGAAGATAGCCTCTAATTTGCTTTTCCTTTTCTACATAACCCTTTCTTTTTTTTTTTTTGAGACGGAGTCTCGCTCTGTCACCCAGGCTGGAGTGCAGTGTCGCGATCTTTGCTCACTGCAAGCTCCGCCTCCTGGGTTCACGCCATTCTCCTGCCTCAGCCTCCCCAGTAGCTGGGAATATAGGCGCCCGCCACCACACCCGGCTAATGTTTTGTATTTTTAGTAGAGACGGGGTTTCACCATGTTAACCAGGATGGTCTCGATCGCCTGACCTTGTGATCCACCCGCATCGGCCTCCCAAAGTGCTGGGATTACAGGCGTGAGCCACTGCGCCTCTACATAGCCCTTTCTTTTTGCTGAAGTATTTTTTAGGTATATTGATCCTTTTAATTTAAACATTATTCCAAAATTAAATGAACATGTTCATACTATTTTGCCTAAGACAGCATGGGAATTGCAATCCATACACAGAGGTCATTTTTTTTTTTTTTAACCTTGGCCAGTGAAGGGTTGATTTGTATTTTTTCTTTGATAATTGCTTATGCTTTATTTCTCCCCTTGATCTTTACTCCTGGTCTTTCATCTCTGTTATTTCCTTTCTTAGTATTTCCTTTCAGACCTTTCCCTCTGTATCCTTAAGCATGGATTTAATTTGTTTTGCAGCATCAACTGTCTTCTCCGTTTTTTTTTTTTAACTTTTCCAATGATAATTCGTGGAGGTTTTCATCCATAGAAGCTCCATTCTACAAGTCTGACATCTTTGTCCTCCACTGTTCCCCTGATCCTCCTGATCTTCCAGCCTTGTGGAGAAATAGAATTGGCTTTGGGGTCCCATCTGTGCTCTGCCCACTCCTGTGTCCTTGTCCTTCCTTTCCTTAGCCAGGCTCTTCCTCTTAGGATGTATTGCACCATGGCCACTTGTCACCACTGTACACTCACTGTTCATGGATATTTAACCTCCAAATAGATTTTAGAAAGACAGGAGGTGGAGTGAAGAGAGAGAGAAGGGAACAACTGCACTCTTGGGGTCTCAAAAGAAGTTTCTTGGGTACTCTCCATTGGGGTCCTCAGAGTTCTGGTTTGCACCAGTCCTCGATTGCTTTTTCTTTTTCTTTTGAGACAAAGTCTCACTCTGTTACCCAGGCTGGAATGCAGTGGCATGATCTCAGCTCACTGTGACCCCCACCTCCTGGGTTCAAGCAATCCTGCTTCAGCTTCCCAAGTACCTGGGACTACAGGTATGCACTACCATGCCCGGCTAATTTTTGTATTTTTAATGGAGACAGGGTTTCACCATGTTGGCCAGGCTGGTCTCAAACTCCTGACCTCAGGCGATCTGCCCGCCTTGGCCTCCCAGAGTGCTGGGATTACAGGCATGAGCCACTGCACCCAGCCCAGTCCTGGATTGCTGATGGCGTATCTCCCTCTCCCTTCGGGGTCTCCTTCTCACCAGAGGAAGGTTTTTCTCAATCCATCTTCACCTGCCTCCTCACTCAAGTTTTCCTCCCAGACTCAGGCATGCAGTTGCCTGCTAGTCACAGGCAAGTCCACCTTTTAAATCCATCCACTCTGCCATCTCCGGTATCTCCCGAGAATCTTTGAGAAACTGCACCAGGGGCTGCTGCTCAGATGCCCTTTTAGAGTAGAGTGTGGTTACTCTTCTTTACAGAAAAAAATGAACAAACAATATCAAACTAGCTGTGAAGAAAAGTATGAAGGATGTAGGAGGTATCCCATAGGAAGCAAAACTTAAAAACCAAGTTACTGGAAAGATAAGGGTGATGTTGGTCCTCAGGAATAAATGGAACCAGGGACTTCAACACTGCTACAATTCTTCTTCATCATTACCTATATTTATGTGACATTTCATTCTCTCTCTCTGTCTCTCTCTCTTCCTCTCTCCGTCCCAATTCTGGATCAATCTATTGTAGCCAAGGAATAAGCTTATCTTAAAAAATGTAACCCTCCATAGAAACCATGTGTTTAAAGTGGAGGAATAAAATTGGCTGAGAAAGAACAGTTTGCATTTTCAGAATAATCATGGGGAGAAAATGGACAGAAAAAACAATCAAACAACCAACGACCAAATAACTGAATAAAAAAAAAGTGTCCACTACATCATCTTCTGTTCTTGTTCATTAAAAATTTATTTAATGATACATACATACATGCTTTAAAAACTTACAGCATTACAGTAGTGATAATGAAAATCAGCAGTCCCAAGTCTTATTCCTTCCCTGTACCCTGCCCCCTAAGACAACTGCTTTCATCTTTTAGCCAATTTTTCTAGTCTAAACCTCCATATTACCAAATACTATATTGGCACTGCTATATTTCTTAATATCATAATTGTAGACATTATTAAATTTTTAATTGAAAGTGAACATCCAATTCTTTTACATACTCACATACGCTTATTGTCTTTTCTCTACTCTCAGTATAGCTAAATCATGCTTATTGGCAAATTCAGAAGTTTGTCATGTTATTAATATTGTGATAGCGTAAGTATTATTCATTACTAAGCCATGTGGTATACTGTAAATAAATATATTTGTCTTTTTTTTTTTTTTTTTGAGACGGAATCTCGCTCTGTCGCCCAGGCCAGAGTGCAGCGGCTTGATCTCGGCTCACTGCCAGCTCCGCCTCCCAGATTCACGCCATTCTCCTGCCTCAGCCTCCCGAGTAGCTGGGACTACAGGCGCCTGCCACCATGCCCGGCTAATTTTTTGTATTTTTAGTAGAGACGGGGTTTCACCGTGTTAGTCAGGATGGTCTCCATCTCCTGACCTCGTGATCCGCCGGCCTTGGCCTCCCAAAGTGCTGGGATTACAGGCGCCAGCCACCGCGCCTGGCCATATTTGTCTTCTTATGTAATGTTTTTCCCCTTGCAAATTTGTAATTGTCTTAACTTTTTTGTTTTTTTATCATTACTACTAATACTTCCCCAAATATGTAATGCAATTATTAAACTACTAATTTTTATTTTTCCTCGTGGTCAAGAATTGATGCTAGGGAAAGCTCAGAAGTCATTGGAATGGCATAATACTGGAAAGAACGCCTTTCCTGATTTCTCAGAACTGGAAATAATTTCTCCTTTGAGAATTCCCATTGACTGTATCTCTCACGGTCCTGAACCTTTCTGACTTATCATAGCTATTTGTCTATGCATCTTATCTTTTCTACTAGACTGTTTTTGCTCTTTGAGGGCAGGATCTATGTCGAATTCATTTTCCCAAGTTCCCAATCCAGTGTTCTTATGAGAGGCCACCCCATAAATACAGAGAGAATAAATAAACTCTGCAATTCACTCTAATATTTTTACATTTTTTCTGTGTTCATGTTGAATAGGTACAATGATGCTGATGGAGGGAGATTGAATTTCATGAACTTAATCCATATGCTGTGTTGAAATACTTAACAGAGAGTTATATAAAGGAAAGTTAGTGGTTTTAAGTAGCTTCTCCAGTAAGTGGAAGAACTAGGGTTCGAAGCCAACTGTAAATCCTGTGCCCTCATCCACCACATTCCAGGCTCAGGTCAAGGCCCAAAAATAGGTGGCTATACATTAGCATGTTGCTCGGGTCTCTAAGATGTTTCCCATTTTTATCATGGTGGTGCTAACCTTTTTTTGTTCCATATAACCTCAAAGTCTGTAATTTTAAACATGAATATCCTTAAATTCTAAAAAGATTTCATTTTTAGTGGATGCGAACATTCCATCTGAAAAGCTTCTAAAACCAGTGTTTGCCATCTCTGAGCCCAGGGTACTCTTTAAAAAATTGTAATAGAAGTGAGCACAGACACCTTCCAGGATTTGTAAAGACATGAAAAGAGTTTTCTTCAATGAGGTATGGCCTGGTTTGAGCTTGTTTTCCGTTTGTAAACCCCTGAAGACAAACACCTGCATTCTAGGTCATTTCAGGAAGAACGAGGATCCCAGAATTGTAAAAAAAATCTTTCAGCATTTGGTGGTTTTCTGTCGAGTCTACCAGTAGAGGGCGCCTAACCATCAGCAATCTTCTCAGAAACTTCTCTCCATGCGCTCAGGCACCAAATTTATCTTGTACTTTTTCAAGCTGCCAATTAACAGAATGGGCAAACCCATTTTCTCTTCATTTTGCAATTGTCTCGCATTGTGTAAATGAAAATGCCTGCCTGCGGGGTGGTGGGGATTTGGGGGGCTGTGTAAGAGAGGAAAACACAGCTTTCCCTTCACATAGAAAATTGGAATAAATTATAGACAAGATGTTATTAATTCTGGCACTGTGTTTACCTGGTTCATCCATCGCAACTTGGCGACTGGCATGCGGCTTTCTCAGCTATTTATAAGGCCTTGTATATGATTATGCCAAATGTGTTTTTTTAACTCATCCCTATGAACTTATGCCAGATGTCAATGAATTATACAACCTCAGACTGTTAGCAGAGACAACGGTGATCATTAGTAGACACTGGTCAGTATACAGATGAGTAGACTGATGCCAGAGGATGCAAAGGTCTTCGCCAGGAATCCCCAGTTAGTTAAAAGAACAGTGGGTACCAAAACCCACTGCTGACCACGCACCCAAAACCACTTATTTAATCCTTTGGATGGGAAACGCATTTAACACTTCTGAGTAGGAAATCCCCTGTAACCAGTACCTGCGGGAACCCAGGTCATAATGTCAGAGCCACTGGAGCAATGAGATTAATTTATGAAGATTTTTAAGAGAGTTTAACTCAAATGCATACATGTGGATTGGTTTTAGTACTGGGGTTTAGATTGGCTCTCGCTCATGTAGCCCATTTTGCCTTCTTAACTTCTCATGCATGCCTTTGTCCTTCTGAGCTAATATTGTCCACTTTTTTCTACCCTAGGCCACCTCTAGGAGACAAGGCTTTAAAGGGAAAGTCATACCTGTTACCATGATACACAAAATCCTGCATGATCTAGCCCCTAGCTACTGACTGATCTGCACCGAAATTTGCCTGTACTTTGACCCCCTGAACTAGTGCCCTTCATTGACACTGTAAACTCATCCCTGCCGTAAAACCTTTACATAAGCTGTTCCCTTTGCCTGCAGTTTTCTTGCCTCAGATCTTCTCATGGCTGGGTGTTTCCCCTCCAAATATCAGCTCTTCCACCATGAAGCCATCCCTGACCAGTGGAACTAGGTGGTCACCCACTGATGCTTTACTCCATCAACTTGTGTTATTTATGTCGCCTTGTAACTCACTGGTAATTTTTTCAATTTTGTGTTTACTTTTGTCTTTCAACCCACTCCCATGACTAGAATGTGTATTTCATGAAAGCAGGGACCTCATCTTCCTTTTTCACTATTTTCTCTCCAACCCTCTGAACAGGTACTCAAGTGAGGCTACAGAGAAATGTTCCTCTGAGCTGTGCGTAGGGAACCTTTCCTTAAGCCTGTTGTCATACAGCATCCACAAGCCACTTTCTCTTCAGAGGGAGTTCAATGTCTTCACGGCCTTTGGAGGTTTCTTTTCTTTGAGTGAGCTGCAGGCTGCAGTTGTTGCTAACTCTAAGGTTTGAATGGCTTTGGGGTGTACCCGCCTCCTCCTCAACATGTAGACAAATCTGGTCTGGCTGCGTAATAAGCACAAATCACCTGCCTTTGCTGACTCTCCCTTGGGACTCCAGAAGTCCCTCACTAAGGTTATTTCCGCCATAAAACTCTGTGGAGCAGAGTCACATGGAGGGCATAGACGAGTTGTGGCTGATGAGTTAGGATATTATCTGGAAATTGACTTTAAGGGAATGAGCAAAAGCAACTTAATCAGTTAGTCTCATGGGACTGTGAAACATCTTGGGATATCCAAGGTATGTGATGAGGTCTGCCCACTCATTAAAGTTATTAGATCCTCTGGGAGGACAAGTTTAATAAATTTCCTTCGTGTCTCTTAAAATAAAACCTAATGTTGTTTCTTTTGGAAGAACGAGCAAGGCCCTTCTCTCTGCTCCGTATCTCAGACTTGTGCTACAATTGGTGGGGCGAAATTAGGCGTTAAGAGGAGTTTGGGAGGGTCAAAAAGGAAGGAATTCCACTGCACGTAACTGTACAGCTATCACGATTTCTGCCCTCTCTCTCTTCAACCCACGTCAAGGAGCAGAGGTACAACTGAATACTCAGTAAGGTGAATATTATTATTGGACTTGGGTATCAATGGTGTCTAATATTATTATTATTCCTAATAATTAGGACTAATAGACACCATTGCCTGAATACTTGTTCTGTGCTAGGTGCCATTCTAGATGCTTCCTATAACTGGTTTTATCTAATTCTCACAACAGTCTTATGAGGAATTAGTTTTCCATTTTGCAGATAAGAACACCAAGGCTCAACGAAATTTAGGGCTACTATCTCAGGCCACTTAGATGGTGAAGTCATGATTCAAATGTGGTCCTAGTGCCCTCCACTACTTCACAGCGTTTCCCCATACTACAATGCTGTGAGCCACCAGAATGTCTCTTTCTACAAGCACTGACTCTTTAGGGATTTACGGAAGCCAAAAAATTTTAAGGGGTCACTAGTGATCTCACAGTTAAACAAACTAAAAACACATGAGTCATTCAGACTGAAGTGTGCATGTTGGTTACACTGTTGGCAATAGAGACTTCATGGTGATAGAAGATATTGCATTTCTTTATTTTCAAGCTTGAACACTCATCAGTTCAAGTTTACTACTTTTGGTTATTTATTTAGCAAATATTAGGTGCTTAAACTGTCAAGACCAGTGTTGAGCACTGGTTATAGGGTAGTAGACAAGGTCAACATTGCTTCATTCTCTGAAATAACTTAGTTTAAAATTCTCATTGAAGGAAAATAAACAAAAATCATAACTCACATTGTCTAAATTTCCTTTAACTTGCCAGAAAATTGTTTCATCCTTAGCAAAAGTTACTAAGAAATGACTTCTGTTGTCACATTGGTTCTGGCCCTTCTCTTCAACTTGTTTCTGATATCACTCACAAGATGTGTATTTATAATAAAAGGTTCCACTATGGGGTGGCCTCTGACAGAAAGGAAGGCAGGTGGATTACTTACCCAGCCCTACTGGCCACGCTTTACAAAGACTAATGACCAGGCCCCCATTGATTCTATTCTTCATAGGGCCCCAGAGCTGGAAGAGGTCATTGCTATTCTTTAAGAGCCCCAGTAATAGAATAGAAAATACAGGTCAAAATTTAAAAAGGGAAATTTAATTAAAATGAAGAACTGAATCTCCAGATTGAATAAATCACTTTCAGGAAAGTAGTGACAAATTCTACCAACAGTAGATATATTCAGGTTATGCTAATGAAAGTCAAGGCTAAAGAAAAACTAGAAAAAAACTTATGCCTTCTTTAAAGCAGAAAATTATCATGTAGGTCTCAGGTTTCTCCACAAAGACCATTTCAACACTGTAAGAAAATGGAGTGGTGTCTACAAGTCTAAGAGAAGGAAGCACGACCCAACACTATTATACCCAGCTAAGTTGTTCAGGAGTGTAGGTAGCATGCAGTCATTCTCGAACACAAAACAACTTAGAAAGTATTGTACCCATGACTTCTCCTTGAAAAAAACAAAACAAATTTTACTTGATGAAATTTAGCAACCAATGATGAATGGAAAAGCTAGTTACTCATGCCTCTGAGGAGTTTCCAGACTTAGGAAGCAAATAGTGTTGCTTGGATATAAGATCTTGCTGAGCTTTATGAAAACTGTGTGGGATAGTAGAGAGAGCCCGGGATCCAATCTTGGTTTTATCACCAACTTACTGTGTTCAAGAATATTTCTCTTAACACCTGAGCCTTAGTTTTCTGCATCTGAAAAATGAGACTACCCTAGCTATGTACTCTCCATATACAATGAAAGACACAAATTTAGACATCCCCAAATAATGGTGCCATTTCTCTCCCATCAAATTCTGCATCTGCCTACAACCCTGGATTGGTATTCTTTTTTGATTCCTGTTTACACTCCATGTCAGTGATATTTGGGGCATTCCACAGTTGGTTATCCCTCTGGTCAGTTTACTGCTTAGTCAAGGCTTTTGTTAAAAGCCAAGGCTCATTCAATTGAGGCCTCATCTTGCTTGCTATGACATCATTAATCATGGACTTGGCTGGGCAGCCACTCTGGGACTTGGCTGAGCCCCAGCAGCTGTATTGTTAGCAGAAGGTTGCCCTGAAAATTGTGATGCTGCTTTTCTTCCTGGGTTTGCAGCAAAAGCTTCGTTTGCTGGCAAGGTTTTAGGGAGGACATTCGAAGAGAGGACTTTTTAGCTCTACAGTTCTTTGCTTTCACCTTTCCTCTGATGGGGACACTTGTGAGATCTGTCTCTCTCGAGTTTTCTTACCACACTGACAATAAAACAGCTGTCACTGCCTTCTCTACAGCAACAGATACAGAGATTAAAATGGTGAGAGGAGGGACAGGAAGGCTGACGCCTGGCATAACTGCCTGTTCTATGGGTGCCCATGACATCCTGTGATTCTTTAGATTAGAGCACTTGCCACAGTATCTACTTGTTGTATCTCTCAACAGGCACAATTCTGCATTTTATTTGTAGTGCATCACTAACAGCACATTCCTGCTACATAGGAGTGCCATTAATATTTGCTAAATAGCGGAACTAATGGATGCCAAGGCAAGGGAATCACAGGGGGAGAGTTGATGGTAAGCAATGTAGGTAACACAGGGTTTATTGATTCATTGGCACAAGTAATTCATTTGTTTGACCCAGCACACTGGAAAGAGTGTCTACAACGGACACACTCAACATCAGGTCCTAGCTATCCTTCTATCTTATACCTCCATACTTCTTTACCCTACCTTAGCCCCAACAGCCAAGGTGATGAACGTAGTCCACTGTCCATCATCTTTCTATGGACTAGAAACCATTTGACACTAGGTTCTTATTTAGCCACACGGATACTGTAGACTATTGCTTGTGTGACTGCACCAGTTATAGTAGAAATGATGGCCTGGCAGCATGCTTCTCTCTTGTATTGCTCATTTTGGAGCCAGTGCCCAGATTTTAAACTTCCACTCACTTATTTAATGAGCACATTCTTTTTGCCAGGCACTGTTCTGAGCACTAAAATGCCTCAGACTCAGTTATCTGCCCTCAGGAGGCATTAAACCTAACTATTGACTCATGCCCTCTAGTAGCACTTCTAATAACCTAATGCCTTTGGGTTGACTTGCTCATCTTCCTTTCTAGGGCTTTTTTCATTGTAATGATGGCATCTGATGAGGCAATATAGATATAAAAATGTACATGAGTTTATTTATTTGGAGTGGCCATAGCCAAGGTCAATAGGAATATAATAGGCCAGTAAAACCTATCATATATCTAAATAAACAGGACCAATTTTTCCTTCTGTACACAAAGTTCAAATTCTCCTCATAGTCTCATTTTTAGTATGTGGTACAATCTCTAATCCCCACATAATGTCTCCCCAAGGTGGAATTAGCTGGACTGTAATTTCTTTCATGAGTCTTTATGTCATTTGCGTGGGGCTCTTCCCATCATTAGAAGGGGCTGTGCTGAAGGTACCCAAGATAATGCATGCAAGGTGGGCTCTTGGTGACAAATATTTGCATTTTGTCTCCATTCTTGAGTCACTGCATTCACACCAAAGTTTTAAGAATAGAAACATTTTGCAGCTTCCTCCTCTGGTTTTTCCAAGAGGTCTTATTAATAACCTGTACCATCTTCCTTCAATTTACCAATAATACATTTCATTCCCACTTCCCAAACCTGCGTATTTTTTCCCTCCTGCAGTATAATGGATTCCTCCTCTTCCCAATACTACCTATCCAATATTTATCACCTCTAATTCCATGAGTTAAATTAAAATGAACTTCATCTTTAATACAGGAACTTTCTCCAAATTTCACATTATTCCAATGATGTCCCTATTCTATAGTTTCCTATGACAGAAAACTAGGAGTTATCTTGTTTCTTTTTCCCGTCACCTCTGTTGAATATTTTCTTGAACATTCTTTCTCTAACCTCTTTCTCCAACACTACTGTAATCTCTTCAGTCCATAAACACTCATGCAAATGCACACACCTGACCACTACCACCACACTGCCTTACATACAGACCATGACCATAGATTTTTAGCTGATCTCCCTGCTAGCACACTCTTGAAATGCTAAAGCATCCTGTGCTCTACCCCCAAATTCAACTTCCTGAAATCTTGCTTTCTGTAATTCAAAGTCAATACTTAATGTCTCCCATGGTGTTAGCCCATCTCTTCCTGCCCGTGAGACTGCCTCCATCACAAACCACCTCCTCTCAGGTGCTACTTCTGTCCATGTCTGCCAATGTTAATTTCTCCTTTCATTAAACTCCTGTCAACATCGTGTCTTTCTTTCACTCTTAATAGCTTTGAAATTATTTTCATGTGTTAATCTTGTCCATCTTCTCCTCTGGTATCCTAAAATTCAGGAGGTCTGCAAAAAATAATTTGGCATTCACTTCTTTAATATTTCACGTATTTTAGTCTTGTTGCCCCAAGCCAGATCTAGGCAAATTCATATGCCTTTTAAAAAATTCCTGAGAGAGAGTCTTTAGGTGAATTTATTCCTTAATCTTCTGAGTCACTCTTTAACTCTGGTTTTGGACAACTCCCCTCTCCACCTTTGAATTGCCTAAGAATTGCATCCTCACCAGTGAGCCCAGCCTCTCCCCCTCCGCATCCTCTCTAATCTGATTCTGATTCCACCTCAGCTGGGACAGCTCAACTTGCATCCTCCCATCTTCCTCCCTGACCTCTTCATGACTGAGCCGCGTAAGAGCAATACATACGAACAACAACTAATATTTATTTAGCTCTAACGATGTACTCAGACTGTGTTAAGCACTTTCTCTCATTTAATCCTCACAAAAAACCCCTCTGAGGTAGGTAAATGTTTTCTGGAAAGAAACCACAGAGGGCCTGTGCCACTTCCATGGAAACAAAGGCTGTTTTCAAACACTGTTAAGAAACTGTTTCTATCTTAGGCTTTCAATGACCTGGATTGTCCATGTGTGGAAGAGGGAAAAAAAGTAAGAGAGAGAAAGAAAGAAAGAAAAAAAATTGCTAAGGGAAGCTCTTCTTTTAATGCATTGGTTAATTAATCAATTAATTTTGGGTTATGCACAGGCACTTTCTTCTCTGTGATTAGAAGGGGAAAAAAAGCAGGACTTTGTACTTCTGGGGAATGCTCTGATACTGAAAGGTGCAGGCTTTTGCTGCTGAAGTTTCCCTTTTCTCCCCAAGACCCATCCGTAGGTATTTCAGTGTTGAATAAACAGGCCTGCACGTTGTGTGCCCGGCTCAGGACACCCTGCTGAGAGTATGTCCTTAATACCAACAATGCCACACATTTATTCTAAGCTGACCCCACTGACCCTCAAAAGTTTGTTCCCTCAACTGGGTCTCCTTGGTCCTTTCATTCGCCTGAATTCCCTACACAAAGCCCTTGTCACATTCACAGTTCTCTTGCAACTAAACTGGGATGGGAAGAGAGGGGGAGTGGAAAAGAAGTTGAAAATAGCCAAACCTTGATCCTCCACCTAAAAGAAAGTGAGGACATTTGCATGTTAAACCATCCGCACACATTTCAGCTTCCTCTCACCCACACCCACCCCCGTTTTAACACATTCTTTTCTAAAATCCTGAGAATTGGGGCCCACATCCCCATCTGAAGGAACTAGAGGTCAGTGTAGATAAGAAACCCCACTGCGAAGAAAGCTCTTTTCTCTCCTTTACATTTGTAATTATCAAGAGTTTTAAAAAACATTTATATTCCAAATGGAAGGCTCTGGCTTTTAGAAGGAGGAGAGAAAAGATACTCTTGGCTTTAAGGGTGCATTTTATTCCCGGTTTCTGCCCATGCCTCCTTCCCACCCCTGGCCTGTTTGTTTATCTTTGATCTGTGGAGGCAGTATTTCAAGGAAGAATGACATCATTGGCTGTGAAAAAATATTTTATGTTTTTCCTCATCGTTTAATTATCAAATTCTTCTTTGCCACTCACCCACCAGGAATGGAAACTGCCTATGAACTTAGGATGGACTGGCTTACTTCAAAGAAGAGTCTTTCCTAGCCAGCCTCTTCTCATTTTTCTTTGTTATTAGTTTTATCTCTTCAAACCCAATGTAATGAGAACGCTCCCTTGAGTACAAGTAAAGCAGATAAAGAACTCTGAGGGTACATTTGCGTTTTTCCACGTCTCCATGAGGGGAAAATAATAGGCCAATATACACTTTATTTCATTAGCATTCACACTTGAGCCGGGGAGGACTCACTTTAATTTCCCATCATGCATCGGCTCCCACAGCCCTTTGACCCTAGGAATCGCCTCTGAAGATGGGGAACAATGGTGAGAACCCTTGTGATATTTGACATCCTGATGAACGGAGATTATTTTGTTGTTGTTGTTTAACCTAGGGGAAATTCATGTAACATAAATTTAACCATTTTAAAGAGAACGAGTCAGTGACAATTAGTACTTTTACAATATTGTGCAACCATCACCTCAATCTAATCCTAAAATATTTTCATCACCCCCAGATAGAGTCTCATACCCATGAAGGAGTTTATCTCCACTGCTTCCTCACTCTAAGATCTTGGCAATCACCAATCTGATTTCTAGAATGTATTTACCTATTCTGGATATTTCCTATAAATAAAGTTATAAAACTTGTGACCTTCTGTATCTGGCTTCTGTCACACAAGACAGTGTTTTTGAGTTTCATCCATGTTGTAGAATGTATCTGCATTTCATTTATTTATATGGCCAAATAATATTCCATTGTATATACCATAGTTTATATATTCATTCTTTTCTTGATGGGCATTTAGATTGTCTTCAACTTTTGGCTATTGTTTTCCACTACTGTGAACGGTGACACTGTGAACATTCCTGTGTAAGTATTTATTTGGGTTTATTTATTTATTTTGAGATGGAGTCTTGGTTTGTCACCCAGGCTGGAGTGCAGTTGTGTGATCTCGGCTCACTGCAACCTCTACCTCCCAGGTTCAAAAGACTCTCATGAGTCAGCCTCCTGAGTAGCTGGGATCACAGGTGTGCACCACCATGCCCAGCTAAATTATTATTTTTTTGTATTTTTAGTAGAGATGGGCTTTTGCCATATTGCCCAGGCTGGTCTCAAACTCCTGGCTTCAAGAGATCTGCCCGCCTCGGCCTCCCAAAGTGCTGGGATTACAGGTGTGAGCCACCACACCCGGCCCCTGTCTTTAGTTCTTTTGGTAATTTATCAAGGAATGGAATTGCTGGGTCATATAGTAATTCTGTGTTTAACTTTTTGAGGAATTGCCAAATTATTTCCCACAGTTGCCGAACCATTTTACCTTCCCACTGCAATGTATGAGGGTTCCTATTTTTCTGCATCTTTGCCAACATTTGTTATTTTCCTATTTTTTTTTTGTTTTGTTATAGCCATCCTCATGGGTATGGCACCTAAATGTATTGTACATCCTAGTGGCATCTCAGTATAGTTCTGATATTCATCTTTTTACCTACTAGTAATATTGAGCATCTTTTCATGTGATTTCTGGCCATTTGTACACCTTCTTTGGAGAATGCTTATTTAAGTCATTGGCCCATTTTTAAATTAAGCTGTTTGTTTTTACATTGTTGAGCTATAAAAAATTCCTTATGAATTCTGGATACTAGACCCTTATTCAAGCAAATATTTTTTAATTTGATAAAGTCAAATTATCTATTTTTTTCTTTCATTGCTTGTACTTTTGGTGTCATATATAAGAATCCATGGCTAAACCCAATGCTATGAAGATTTACCCTTATGTTGCCCTAAGGGTTTGATGGTTTTAGTCTTTGTATTTAGGTCATTGTTCCATTTTGAGTGAATTTTTGTATGTTATGAAACAATCCAAGAGTGGAGTCTAACTTTATTCTTTTGCATGTGGATGTCCAATTGTCCCAGCACCATTTGCTGAAGGGACTGTTCTTTTCTCAGTCAATGGTCTTAGCATTCTTGTAAAACATCAATTGGCCATAGTCATATGAGTCTATTTCTGGAATCTGAATTATATTCCATTGGTTTATATGTCTATTCTTATGCAAGCAGCACACTGCTTTTTGTAATTTATTTTCAATTTACAAATAATAGTTGTGCATATTTATGGGATACAATGTGATGTTTTGATCTATGCATACATTGTGAAAAGATTCAATCAAGCTAATTAACATATCTATCACCTCCTCAACTTATAAGTTTTTTTGTGGTGAGGACATTAAAAATCTATTCTTTCAGCAATTTGAAATAGATAATACGTCATTATTAACTGTGGTCACCGTGCAGAGCAATAGATCACTAAAACTTACTCCTCAGTCTAAGTAAAACTTTGCACCCTTTGTTCAGCATCTCTTTTTTCCTTAGTCACCCCCGCTCTGCCACTGTATCCCCAGCCTCTGGTAACCACCTTTTTATTATGTTTCTATGAGACTGACTTTTTTGGATTCTACATATAAGGGGATTACACAGTTTGTCTTTCTATGCCTGGCTTATTTCACTTAGCATGATGTCTTCCAGTTTCATCCAGTTTTCGTGAGTGACAGAATTTCCTTCTTTGCAAAGGCTGTATACTATTTCATTGTTTGATTGCTATAGCTTTGTAGTAAGTTTTGAAATTGAGAAGTATGAGTCCTCCAAATTTGTTTTTCTTCGTCAAGATTGTTTTAACTATTTGAGATGCTTTTCAATTGCCTATAAATTTGAGGATTAGGTTTTCCATTTCTGAAAAAAAGACCACTGGAATTTTGATAAAGATTCTGGTAAATCGGCCGTGTGCAGTGGCTCATGTCTGTAATCCCAGCACTTTATGAGGCCAAGGCAGGTGGACCACCTGAGCCCAGATTGCACCACTACCCCCCAGCTTGGGCAACAGAGCAAGACCATGTCTCAAAAAAAGGCTGGGGGTGGTGGCTCACACCTGTAATCCCAGCACCTTGGGAGGCCAAGGCTGGTGGATCACCTGAGGTCAGGAGTTCGAGACCAGCCTGGCCAACATTGTGAAACCCCATCTCTACTAAAAACGCAAAAATTAGCTGGATGTGGTGGTGTGTGCCTGTAATTCCAGCTACTTGGGAGGCCGAGGCAGGAGAATCGCTTGAACCCAGGAGGCAGAGGTTGCAGTGAGTCAAGATTGTGCCATTGCACTCCAGCCTGGGTGACAGAGCAAGACTACATTTCAAAAAAAAAAAAAAAAAGATGATGATTCTGGTAAATCTACATTACTTTGGGTAATAACTCTCATTTTGAGAGTATTTACTTTTCTAATCCATGAACACATGACATTTTTCCATTAGTTAGATCTTCTTTACTTTCTATTGGCAAAAGTTTGTAGTATTTATCATACAAGTCTTTTACACCTTTGGTTAATTTATTCAAGGGAATTTTATTCTTTTGGGTGACGTTGTAATTAGATTTTAAAGAATTCTACTTTTCCATTATTCATTGCTGGTGTATAGAAACACAATTGATTTTGTGTGTTGATCCTGTAGCCTGAAGCTTTTTGCTGAATTTGCTTGTTAGTTCTTGTAGTTCGTGTGTGTGTGAATTTGTATTTTCTTTATATAAATCATGTCATTTGAGAATAGAGATAGTTTCACTTCTCACTTTCTAATTTGAATAACTCATTATTATTTTTATTGCTTAATTGTTCTGGCTAGAACTTCTAGTGCATGTTGAATGACAGTGGTGAAAGTGGGAATCTTTTTCTTGTTCTTGATCTTAGGTGGAAATTTCAGTCTTTCATCATTGGATATGAAGTTACCAGCAAGTTTTGATAAATACTCTTTATCATATTAAACAAGGTCCCTTCTATCTGTAGTTTTCTGATTGCTTTTTTAATTATAGAGGGCATTGGTTTTAATTAAACGCTCTTGCTACATCAGTTGAGACTAATTAATTTTTGTTCTATTAATGTGGTGTATTGACTAATTTCCTTTTTGAACTACTCTTGTTTTCCTGATGTACACTCTTCTTGGTCACGGCATAGAATCCTCTTAATATTCTGTTGAATGCATTTTTCTTTTAAAACACATAGGAAACAAAGAGAGGAGTTACAAGCTAATAATAGTATTAATTTTTACATTTACCTATGTAGTTATCTTTACCAGAGTTCCTTATTTCTTTAGATGAGTTCAAGTTACTAGAGTCTTTTCAGTTCAACCTGAAGAACTTCCTTCAGCATTTTTTAATAAGGCAGGTCTGCTAGTGACTAACTTCCTCAGCTTCCGTTTATCTAGGAATGTCTTAATTTCTCCATCATTTTTAAAAGGACAGTTTTGCCAGTATAGAATCCTTGGTTAATTTTTTTCTTTCAGTACTTTCAATATTTTATCCACTGCCATCTTGCCTCCATGGCTTCTACTGTAAAATTGTCTATTGATTGTATTGAGGATCCTTTATATGTGACAATTCACTTCTCTTTTGATTTTAAGATTGTCTTTTTGTGTTTGGCTTTGACAGTTTAATTATAATGTGTTCTGGTATAGATTTGAGTTGATTTTACTTAGAGTTCATTGAGCTTTTTGAATGTGTTGCTTTATGTATTTCACCAAATTTGAGAAGGTTTCCTGCCATTATTTCTGCCATTTTTTTTCTTCACCTTTGTATTTTTCTTCTCTCTCTGGGACTTTCATAGTGCATATCTTAGTATGCTTGATAAGTGTTCCATTGGCCCCTTACATTCTGTTCATTTTTTAAATTAGTTTTTCTTTCTGCTTTTGAACATGAATAAATCCAGTTGTCTTTTTTTCCTAGTTTTTGCATTCTTTCTCCTGTTTTCTCAAATCTGCTATAAAACCCTTCTAGTGAATTTTTCATTTTAGTTACTGTGACTTTCAGTTACAGATTCATTCTTATACTCTGTATCTCTCCATAATCCTTATTTACCTTTATTTCTTTATCTTTCTTCTTTATCTATTTATGGATACTCTGTATTTTTTAATACATCATTTTCCTGGTTTTATTTGTTTGTCCATGCTTTCCTGTAGTACTTTGAATATATTTAAGACAATTTGATCAATGAGTCTTTGTCTAATAAGTTCAATGTCTGGGCTTCCTCAGGGAAAGCACCTATCAATTTGGTTTTTCATCTGAATGGACCGTATTTTCTTGCTTCTTTGTGTGCCTTGTAATTTGTTTTTGTTGAAAAATGGAAATGTTTAATATTATAATTTAGTGACCCTGTGATTCAAATTATCCATTTTCCCCATGGTTTTCTGATGTTGATTGTTAAGGGCTATGGCCATCTGTTTGGTCATGTTTTTCAAACCATTTTTTCTGAAGACTGTAATTCTTGTCACATGTGTTCACTGAGGTCGCTGTTAAATTATCCCAGCAATCAACAAATGACTTTATAGAAATTTGATTATCTAGAGCCAAAAAGAAAAAAAAAGTTATTCCTCTCTCAATCTTTATATTTTGACTCTTAGCTGAGGCACTCCTTCACTGTTAAGTCAGGCTTCCTACAACTCTACCTTACCCTTCACCTCCTGCTTGCAGGAAGCTCATAATTTGTCAGAAGTGCAAGTCGAGATCTTCTCAGATTTTATCTGAGTATGAATCCAGTCCTGGCCTTACATGATGTGCTCTATCTTCCTCAGTACATTCAAAGGCTTTTCTAAACCTGTGTTCGCTCAAGAACCTCCCTCACTAGCCTTCTCTTTCCTGTGCTCTTGCATTTGCCTGCTGCTTGCTTTGTCATCCATTGATCCAGGTGGGCACTGGTAGTGTATGTTTTAAATCTTTCTGCAGAGACCATTGCTGATGCCTCCCAAAAGCCAGATCCAGCCTGAGGAAGTGTGTCAAAACAGGACTGCCAAACAGGTAAAAGTGCATAACCACTGAAATTTAAAGAGTAGGTCAATATTATCTTCTTCACACCAGCAAGACATACCAGGAATGTGAGTTGTAATAATCATGACTGCTGCTACAGTACTAGGGAACTAAGAATGGTAGGCAGGCAAGCAACAATGCCACAGTACTCTTCGTTAAAATTCACTTACTTTTTTATTTTTTGTATTTTGCCAAGGACTCTCCTGGTTGTTGCGATTCTTTTATTAGAATCCAGAATTCTAGAAGAAGTTGATTCTGTCATTTTTTTTTTGCCAACTATGGCCATTTCAGTGGAGGGACCATTCTTTGAGCACCCTACTTTGCCATCTTCCCTGATGTACCTCCCTAATCTGCTTTCATCTTTCTTATTTTGTGGGCTCCCAGAGGAAATGGCAAACCTATTGAACAATGTGTGTGTATGGTGGGGGAGGGCATATAAAAAGAGAGGTATAGTAGGAGAGAGGGGTTGTGGAAGAGGAGCAAAAATGTGAAACTCAATTTAGGACTTCCTTCTAAGAGAAGCTGTAGTTAATCTCTTTCTCTTGCATACCTTCAAAGCCCACTATAATCAAAAATATATATTTTGTTAAGGAGGTATAAATTACACAAATGCAAAAAGGACTGCTTGCTCTCAGACATGCTGCCAGAACAAAGGACGCTCTTGCGAAAATGACAAGTTAGTGCTCTTCAAATAATGTTTGATCTCTTCATGAGCTCCTGCCCAAAAACAAATTAACTTCAACTGCATACAATAGTGTGGATGAATCTCACAAAGCTAACGTTGACAGAAATAAGATGAACAGAAAAGCATACACACTTATTATCTAACTTATACACATTTCAAAAGCAGACAAAACTATTCTACGGTGCAAGACATCAGGTGGTGGTTACTATTGTGAGGGTCAATGGTCAGAAGATGCTCCTGGGGTGGCGTCTATAGTGCTGGTAATGGGACGGAGAGCTGGCACCGCATGTTCAGTGGTGCTCCAGCAGGGAAATATTGCATAACATGTTTATAGACAGAACATGACCATAAGAAAAGTTGGTCAGCCATGCAAACACAGAAAAAAGAAATATACAGAATCCAAGCAAATAATAGGAAAGAGTACTCTGCTTAAGTTCATACTTTAGTTGGGATTATTTTGATTGTACCTATCAGAAAATCTTGACTCAAATGGATGAAATAATATTGAAAATATACCTTTAAATAAGTACCTTGGCTCCAAGATTAATTCAATAATTTAACAATTAACCACAGATTCAGATTCTCTGTTTTCTTCATTTTGCCTTCTTTACTAAAATCCCCCCCGTATTCTTAATATAGCTGTTCACAGTTCCAAGTACCACATATGAATTGAACATGACATGACAGAGAAAGGAAACATGAAATCCATATTATTTCCCTGTATCTTTTTATCCATGAAGAAAAAAATGTCTAGATCTTCAAGAGTATTTGCTTCAAGTGGGAACTGCATCATATTTCACTCCTAAACCATTCAATGGCCTTGAATTCCATGTTTTGCGCTATGTTTGTCTACATCTGATTTCTTTTCAGTTTACATTTTCCTGGTATCATGGTACCTTTATTTTCAACTAGAGCCATGTTTCTTTTTTAGAAAAATCAGATTATCTTATTAAAGAATTTAACTAAAATGTTCAGAAAAGGCAAATACATATAGAGAGAAAGTAGACTCTTTGTTGCCTGGGGCTAGGATGGGAATGGGTAGTGAGTAACTGGAATGGGCGTGACAAGTCTTGTGTGAATGATGCAAATGTCCTAAAATTACATAACTCTGTAAATTTTAAAAAAATCTTTGAATTGTATTTTTATGTTATGTAGATTATACATCAATAAAGCTGTATTTTAAAAAGTGTTTAATTCATTCTCATTTGCTACAACAAATTTTTAGATCCTCATTCATCTTGTTTTGAATTTGGTTTTATTTACTTACTTATTCATTTATTTATTTATGTTTTCTTGAAGTAGCTTCCCCTGGTTTTGTTATAAGGACCAAATTTACTTGATCATGTTTCTTTAGTGGTCTTAAAATTTTACCTTATGATTTTATTTTATTGTTATTCATAACAAAATCAATTTCCTCCTACATACCAATATAAAGACAGAGACGGTAACTACTTACTTCACCTTATAAAAGATGAGATGTAAAATACCTTACTCATTACCTCTCACTCATTATCCTATCACTTCCTAGTTTCAATAAATAATTCTGGAATGTTCTGATCAAGAAAATTTTCAAATAAAATCCATATTACACAAATCCCAGATACATTCAGTTTTATAATTATGTTACACCTCCTTTCAAAGATTTAATTATTTCACCTATTTTATTGCTCACCATCACTTCTTTTGTATCCTGTTTTATCTGTTAATTTCTTAGTTCAGTATATTTTCAATAATTTTAACATTTGATTAAGCAAATATCTATTAAGAATTTAATATGAGCCAAGTATTGAGGCAGGCTCTGGGGTTATAGTAATGGAGAGGATTAATTTCCATACATACAATGGTTATTATACATTAAATGAATGGGTATCGTATTTGAACTTTAGCATTCTTACATATGGAATGAAATTTTCAGGAATGGTAAGAACTATGTGTTGTATGTTCTATTCATTATTATTATTATTTTTAATTTAGGAGGTCATTAGGCTGGGTAGCTCCAGTGCTTTAAGTAAGCAAACTGAAGCTCAATGTAAATAGTAAAATGAAACACGGGACTTTACCAATCAGAAAACAGCAACTAGCCTCTTAACTAGGGTCTTTTCACTTTAACCAATCAAATAGGCTTTCTTTCTCTTACTTCTACATCAACCTGTAAAAGCTCACTGCGTATGCTATTGCAGCAGAGCTCTTGGAACCTCTTCCAGTTCTGAGTGATGCCCATTCATCAATCTTTCTTTGCTCAAAGAAAGTCTGTTAACAAATTTGTTTAAAGCTTTTTCTTTAACTTGTTATATGTCCAAGACTGTATTTCTGTTGTTCTCCTACAAATTATAGTTTGACTGATTATAAAGTTGTCATATTTTCTTCTTCTCAAAATATGGGACATTATTCCACTTAGCATTATAAAAGAGAGCTTTCATGTCAAGCCAATTTTTTCCTCTTTTAGGCAATCTGATTTTATTTGAATTTTATTGCTGTTGTCTCTCCTCAATACACACACACACACACACAATCATTATTTGTTTTATCTTTGGAATTAGAAAAATATTTGAATGAGAATGTGGCTGAATTAGGGTCTGTTGCTTCTACCTGGGAATTAGTGAATCCTCTGAACTTAAAAGAATTTTCTTTAATTCATTCTCTATTACTTCTTCTGGTATTTTCTCTATTTTGATAAATATATGCTATAAAATATATAAATAATCTCAGATCAGTTTTACTGTTATAGCTAAGCCATGTTGCAGTTATACAAACTTCAACATTTAGGGGCTTAAGTTTTACTTCTTGCACAAGTGAAGTCTGGTGTATTCAGATCTTTCAGGGTGATTCCCTTCATAGCAAAGATCGAGAGATCTAAGATTGCTTCTATTTTGTATTTCTACTATCTTAACGTGTGACTTCTATGGTGGCTGTAGAGGATGAAGTGAGAATCCAGAGACTTTCTGCTGCTTCTTCAGTCCTGAAGCACATGACTTCAGCTGGCTGGTCAGAGCTAGTCCTGAGCTCCAACCTGGGGAGCACATGGAATATTGAATGAGCACCTCATGAGGTCATCCCTACATCCAGATGACTTGTTTTACTTTCAGAAGTGTTACAACCTTTTGATAAATGAGAGGTTCTATCAAGGGGGAATTTGATCAGATGTTTTAGATTTGTCCCCATTTCAGTTGCTTCCTATGTCCCAAATGTTCAGATTTGGGGAGAGAAGTCTATGCTTGTCCAATGTTGGAAGCTGAGATGGGTTCTCTCATGGATCATATAGGCCCCATATGAGTTTTTCAGGTCTGAATGAAGAGGGAAGTGAAGCCTCTAGTTTGATTTCTGTTTTCTTCAACTAGGTCAGAGCTTCAGCAGCTTTCCAGGGGTGAATAGCCCAAATATGAAAGATGCCAATGTCCAAGCTAACTGCAACAGGGAGATTCAATTATCTCCAGAAAATTCACAGAAGAAACGCTCACGATCAACACACACATTAAAAATCGTTTCTACCCCACTTTCACCTGGGTGGCTACTTTGTCTCTAACTGGCCGTTTTGTCCAGGAGAGCTGGCAGAACTAAATGGCAGGAGAAAATCCACCCAGCAGGATGTATGAATCCCAGTGTCAGGTCCATTTCCTAGGTCACTGGTCATCACTCACTGTCTGCCTCCCCCAGAGCCCTCACTACCAGCCACTGCTCTTAGGAAATGTTAAGGAGAACTTGTCCAGTGTTTTTTTTTTTCCCCCCTTACTTCCCAGGAGAGTTTTTTCTTCATATGTGGTGAATCGCCAGTTGGCCAAATCTTTCCTTGGCTTGGTCTTATTCATAATATAGAGAGCAGAAATACTTTTGAATTTCTACATATGGATAGAACTCTTCCATAGTTTCTAATTCTGATAGAAAACTTATATTTCTTGGCTTATATATTATTTTTAATATTTATTTTTCTGATTAGAAAAAATCAGAAAAAAAGAGTAAAATGGTTGTTGCAAACAATCCAAACATTTCCAAAATGTGTAACCTAGAAAATGGATGTCGAGTTGAAAGGGTCAGAGATAAAGACTTAAATGTTTATTGTGTGACCTTACATTGCTTAAATTTTATAAAATCTTTATACTTGTGAAACTGAAAATATACACATGCAAAATTTAATGAAAGTCTTAATTTCCAATGTAACTGCTATGTTCCTTTATATACATACTTACATACCAACTGGTTCATTTGTTAACTTGCATACATATATTTACATATTAATATATATTTATTATATTTACTGATATGGTTTGGATCTGTATTCCTGCCCAAATCTCTTGTTGAATTGTAATATCCAGTATTGGACGTGGGGCCTGGTGGGAAGTGATTGGATCATGGGGGCCGGTTCTCATGGTTTAACACCATTCCCCTTGGTGTTGTCATCACAATAGTGAGTTCTCATGTGGGTGACACTTCCCTCTTCGTGCTTTTGTTTGTTTTTGGTTTTCTGTTCCTGTTAACAGTCTACTGAAGATAATGGTTTCCAGCTTCATCCATGTCCCTGCAAAATTAAACTAAAGAGCTTCTGCTCAGCAAAAGAAACTATCATCAGAGTGAACAGGCAACCTGCAGAATGGGAGAACATTTTTGCAATCTATCTGACAAAGGCCTAATATCCAGAATCTACAAGGAACTTAAATTTCTAAGAAAAAAACAAACAACCCCATTAAAAAGTGAGTGAAGAATATGAACAGACACTTCCCTTCACACTCGTGCTCCTGCTCTGGCCACGTAAGATGTGTCTGCTTCCCCTTCGGCTTCCATCATGATTGGAAGTTTCCTGAAACCTTCCCAGAAGCAGAAGCCACTGTTTTCTCTGTACAGCCTATAGAACTGTGTGCCAATTAAATCTGTTTTTTTTTTTAATTACCCAGTCTCAGGTATTTTATTATAGCAATGTGAGAACAAACTAATACACTTATAAATGTTAAATTTATTTTACAGAAATGAGATACAAATTATATAACTAGTTTGATCTATTTAATATTTTTTCTTTTCTTCCATGTCACTACCTGTAGACTTTTCTCAGTACTTTTCATGGCAGTATATTGTACTCTTTCATTGTTTCAACAAGGATCTGGATTGAGGAGGAATTAAATATATGTTCTGAATTGTTATGTTTTCTGGAAATCTGTCTTATGACTGTTTCACAGTAAACCTCCTATTCTCTTTAAATAAAGAAGTTGATAGATTTCAAATTTCCAAGGGAGTTTGGTTTATATCACTTGTGACTGCTCTGTTCTCATGAGATGTACTAAACTCTTTCGCTTTCGGTAATCAGTCCTCACATACATCTCTCAAACTGGTATTTTTTTTTTTGAGACACAGTCTTGCTCTGTTGTCCAGGCTGGAGGGCTGGAGTGCAGTGGTACGATCTTGGCTCACTGCAACCTCCGCCTCCTGGGTTCAAGCAATTCTCCTGCCTCAGCCTCCTGGGTAGCTGGGATTATGGGTGCAACACCACCAGGCCCGGATAATTTTTGTCTTTTTAGTAGAGATGGGGTTTCACCATGTTGGTCACACTGGTCTCGAACTCCTGACCTCGTGATCAGCCCACCTCAGTCTCCCAAAGTGCTGGGATTACAGGTGTGAGCCACCGCGCTCGGCCACATCTCTCAAGCTTTCTTCCAAGATTCACTATTATAGGATATTCTGTTTGGACATGATGTACATAAATACAGTCTTCCATGTGGTCCTTTTCCATTACTGGCAACAGAAGCCAAAGAAATAAAACCTACAACAGCAACCCTGAAGGTAGAAGGATAGTGTTGAAGATATGACAACAGAATCATACCAGCCTCACCAGGAAGCTTCTGCCTATGTATTCTCATCCATCCATCTTTAGAGCCATCAGATTCAGATAACTGATGAGCTGAAACATGTAATGCCCGCCATGCTGGAATTTGCTTCTTTCTGGATCAACCTATGTTGCCGTTTCACTTGTTTTATGATAGAGTTCACCTCAGTATTTAGATTTCGTTTAAACATTAAAACAGTGAAGACAGTAAAAATAAACACTTCTCTTTAATGCCAAAGGTGAAATTCAGTTCTCAGCCAATTAAAGAACCCACACACAATAGACATGCTGTTTGCTGAGGAAGTGCTTTTGGAGAATCGCCTCTTACTTGGTTTTAGCTCTGTGTTTAATAGCAATCAAAGTTTGTCTTCTAAAAAATGTGCCACAGATAAAAAGCATTGTGTTCACAAAATAAAACCATGGACAGAATCCATGGATGTGTAACCAGAATGTAACCTAGTTCTTGTGACAGTGACTTCAGGGATCTTTCGTCTAAGGCCATCTTCCCCTGAACTTGTCTTTGTGTTAAAGGCTCACCTGATGCCCAGTGGAGACCCACCTGAGCCTTCTTTCTTCAGCTTGTTTACTTGTATAACCTTTTCATTCTCATCCTTAACACATATCAAGGTGTGTCTGTGCCTCATGATTGATCTTCAGGTGAAAAACAGCTAACCTCATCACCTAATCCATGTTGGCCACAAAGTCTCCACAGTTTTTATTGTGAAACTGAAGACATAAAAAGAATAATTTTTTAGACAGTGAAATGATGGCCTGGATTTTCATACTCTTGAAAACCTGTTCATTCATCCATTTTGCACTTCATTCACCAGTTAGAATGCATAGAGTATTGTATTATTCTTATGGCGCCTCAACTCAGGTTATAATTCACATCCAGGTGGAAAAATTAGAGACTCGACTTGGAGAAATTGTCTTTCTTTGCTCAGCTCAATACCTATGATTTTTCCTCAATCAGAATTTGCTTCATTCCTTCAACCCTATACAATCTAGTCTTTTTGTCAGCTTATAGTCCTCAGGAGGGAGGGATGAGAAACTTTATGATTGGACTGAGATACACTGAATTTAATTTAAAAATGGATTCTCTGAGGCCATCTGAGACTTCATCCTTTTAAGTCTTCTCACCTTGGATCACTTGAGGCTTGCAAGATTCTTGGCCCCACTGATCTCTATCACACACGTCAGATGGGTTCTAGTCTTGAACTTGTGTCTCCTCTGTCCTCTTCCCTCCTGGCTCAAATTTTATAAGCCTGTCTTCTTTGGGATCTTCTTTTCCCACCTTCCTGGTGCTTCTCTTGTCTTGTCCTTCTCCTCAGCCTCCTTACATTCACTTTGCCCTGGATAGAATCCACAGTATTTATCATCATTTAGTGTCATTTTGTCCACCTATAGGATGACCCAATACAAATTTTTGTTTGAAATAACATAGCTTTTCTCTGTTACCCACAGTAATACCCAGACTATGCAGATCTTGATGATGGCTGATTTTGTAAATGGTAGAAGGCAAGTACCAAGGATTTTCTTCTGTTTCTAGTTCACAAGTGCATTTCAGGAGGGGCTTCATGAAAGCGTATCTTGTGGGAAAGCAAAGCATAGCAGGATAGTGGAAAAAAATAGAGTGGAAGAAAAGCATTCAAGTTCCCCTCCCCTTACAAGTGATGCCCTCCATCTCTTGCGTACAGAGTAGTTTTGACTCAGCATTCAGGAAATGACAGTGGCTATTTTTGCTTAGACAAAATAGGCCCTTGGGCTTTGGCCTGAAGCTAGTAGAAACCCGTAATGAATAAAAAAGAATGCCCCCATTTAAAATTAAAGCAGTATCACTGCCTGTGTCCGAAGAGCTGTGCTAGGGACTAAAAGCCTACAAAAAGCTGTGTAACATCAGCTATCTCCGTTTAGGATATGCACACTGAATTGAGGAGGTATTTATGGAGAAAAAATTTTAGACATCCAATCCCATGATTATGATGATCTAATAATTAGAATTTGTAGGACTAAAAAGGTAAGGTCTACTTTATGAAATAATGGAAGCAGCTCAAGGAAAATGTAAACAGTTGAATTCTTTGAAAGAAAAAACTAAAAACAAATAGATGACTTAGATGCACACTGACTAAGAGTCAATGCAGAAGACAGGCCCTGTCCTCCAGAACAAAGCTAATGAGGGCAGCTGCAGTCAGACTCCATAGTTTAGATAAAAAATGCACATAAAACCTCAACTTGGTGACACCAAAGAAAGTCTGGCATCAAATGACTTCACAGTTCTGAGATACGCATTTGCTCCTCCAGTTGCTGATAAGTGGAGTGGGTGTGGCAAGGCTCATTCCTGACTAGATTATAAACAATCCAAATTATGGGACACTTGGAATTGAATGAGCTCATAGCATTGACAGTGAAATCAGAGAAAAGGATTTCTAGTTACAACAGTGGTGGACATTATCAGAGCTCAGTCCCCTATTAAGAACACTATATCCTAAGAGGATGTGCACCTAGTCCTGGGAGGTGCTAGGTGTTTCAGTCAAACATCAGGCAAGAAACAGGAGAGTCCTGAAATGGACAGGACATCTGTATCTTACATAGAAAACCTCAGATACTACAAACAGACCAATCTCTGTTATTTATATGTAAAGAGAAAGAATGGATGGAAATAAATATAGTGTAAGAAATTCTGGAAGAATGTAGGGATAGATGTTGAACCTTTGTTGGTCATGTAGTCAGAAGACAAATGGGCATTTAAAAAAAATTTTAGAGTGGTCTATTTTATGACAGACAGAAGGTACTTAAAACTGATGACAGGATGGTTTATCTCATGAGAAAGTGAGGTTAGGGAGGAAAAAAGTTTAATAACAATGAGGGGTTCACATATATGTTTGTAAGACAACAAAGACAGGAGAATGAGGGTGTAGGAAAAGAAACCTCCAAACGTTCCAATCTACTGGGAACATGAGAAAAAGAGGAGGAGAGATGAAATGGAACAGAGAATCAAGGGCAGGGGAGTTGGGGTGTAGGAAGAGGCAGCTAGACAGACAGAGACAAGAGGACTTTGCAGAGGACTTGCTGAGACTTTTGGGACAATGTAAAATGCTTGGTGCCCAAGGATGCTTACCCTAAATTGTGCCTTGAGATATGCAAATTCTGAGAGGAGGTGCAGAGATGATCCTGATCAGAATCAGGATCCTGATTCTTTTCAAGAATCTATAGCATCAAGATAATTTGACAAAATAGAAAAGAAATAGTCTTCATGTTATTTTAAGTGGAAAGAAAAGTCATTTTGCTCTAACATTCTCCACTATATTGTCAGGTCATCAATTTCCCTTCACATCTGAGAGGCTCACAATAAATTATTTCTTGTAATAGCTGGAGATTATACACATTATAAAATTTCAAAATATTAATTAGTTACTAGACCTGTATTAAATGAACTGTTTTTTCTCTTTGAAGGCTTGCAGACCATGTAGCCTAATCTTTTGTGATTTTTCTCCCCAAAGCCAATGGTAAACTTAAAAAAAAAAAATTAAAAGATTCCCTCATTTTCTTTTGTTACTTTTTAGAACTAAATTTCTTTTGTGATTTGGTCATGCAAGCTTTGTAACTTCTACAATAAGGCTTTTCTCTATGGAAACAAAAACAATAAAAATAACTTTTAAAATGTTACATGCAAGACATTGAAAATGAGATTTTTAAAAGGAGAAAGGATCTGGGATACAGGGAACACAATTCCTCCCAGGGCCATTTGCATCATAAAATGTGATTCATCAGCCATTACATCTGCATGGTTCTCCAACTGATGGACACTGATTGCAATAACCAGGGGACGTTGCTATTCATGGTGCGTAATGAGCAAGTCTCTGAGACACACTGCCAGTCATGGGTCAGGCAGAGGGTTGGGGTTTCAGAAAACTCAAGAGATCCAAACACCACCACCAACACAGCACCTTGCAAAAAATAAACCCAAACCAAACAAACAAAAACACCCTCTCCTTTATTTCCAGTTTTCTCTGATTTTGGAGAAAGTTGTTGATAGCTGTCTGGTATTTTGCATATAGAATATACCTTATGTAAGAGTTCAGATACTTCTTTCTATATACTTCTTGAAGAGTTTAGAGGCTCGAGCTCAAAATCTAACTAGCTTGAAACAATAAAACCCTCAAAAGATGAAATACAGCGACTAGTCCATTTCCAACACTGTAGCCTGTCTGAATCAACTACTTTCCTCGCCATTTATAGAAGATACATAGTCTCTGGAAGTTTAACAGAACTTAATTGAAGGTGTTAGAATGTGTGCTCATATATTTCTTCCAAGGTTTGCTCAGTTTAGATTATGCAAACACACCCAGTCTTTGCAGAGGCTGTAGGTTATTTTCAGAGACTTCCATTAGTGTCACTCTTTTAACCTTATTACAAAAAGTAAAGTTTACAGCATAGAATTGAAGGTTAAGAAGTGGTTACTTAATACTTTACAGATAGACTTACTTTCAAGGAGTTCATATTTCTGCTCCTGGTGAACTACCATGAGCAAATAAAGCCACATTTTTCAAAAAAATTATTTATTTTTTTCTTTTGGTAGAAAATTGTCCATTTTTTGTTGTTGCTAAAGCAAAAGTCTGATGTGAGTAAAGGGAACCATGCCTCCAAATGACTCCAAAACTAAAGAAAGATTTACTCAGCGCTTCAAAGGGATTCTGTAAACTTTTCAAGGTTTTGCAAACTATCTTCAGATTATTGATCTGCAAACACATGCAGGGGTGCAGGCACATGTACACATAGTAAGTACGTGTCTGGTTGAATTATATGGTCAGTTAAGTTAAATAACAAGGCATTTCAAACAATAAGTTGACTGATTTTGTATTTTGACTAGTTAAAATTCTTAAATGTGTTATTTTGTGAAAACTTAGACATATTCATGCCGCATTGTAAGAAGTTATAGTGGTTCCATAGTTGGTGATTTTTTTCTCCCAATGTTTTCTTTCAAGTTCAATGAAGATTTCTTTCTTTGATTCCCCCTTTTTGCAGCTGATTCTTAAAAAGAACATTATTTCTTCTTCTGAACAAGAACTATCCATTATATTTAAAGCTTATTATTTAAGGCATTTACCCATGGAGCCCCAAAGGACTATTTCTAAGTAGAGACAACTGCTCCAAATGTCCCTAGATTTGTTTTTGTCATTATGCAAAGGAAAACATAAAAGGGGAAGAATGAGTCCTCAGCGCTTTGGGACATTTATTGATCTTGCTGGAGGATGAGCTTCAAACAACAAGTCTTCCTCTGAAGACACAACTTTGTTATGACCAGATGCTTTTGAACATGTGAATTAATCCTGCATCACTGCATGGATGATTGATGTTTTTACTCTGAAAGCTCTGGGGCCCCTGTGAAATTTCTGAGGTCCAGTGATATTGAGACAATGATAACCTTGGCACCATTGATTTTGCTGTGAATTGGGATCATGTTGCAATATGTGCCATGTCAAAGATATGTACTCAAACAATACACTGTGCTATTCTAGAAAACTCAGCAAGCTTCTTCTCCCTTTAAGCAACAAAAGCTCAACAAGCTAACAGAGCAAAGCTTCCAGTGGAGATCTTTACTCTTTGATGTATGCCACATGTGTCTTCAGACTACAAATCAGAGCCCTGAGCTTCTTGGCTGGCAGTATACTTCATCAGTATTCATCTTTGTGGGAGGCCACATAATTAATAAAAAAATGAATCAAGAGTCTCTGGGTGAAAAAAATTCATATCAAGCTTGTTTAAACAAATAGGGAAATTTATTGGGTCAGTAAAAAGGAAGCAAAGAGGTGCATTTAGCTTCAGGCAAGGCTGGAACCAGGGCTCCAACTAGGTTGGTAGAGTATCTTCTCTGCTCTGCTTCAGTTGGTTTGCTTTCTCAGACAATCTCACCCAATGTGGCCACAAAATGACTACAGGTAGCTTTAGCTAACATGCTTCCAGTTTGGCAACCCTCATGGAAAGAAAATGCACTTTCCTAGTACTTCCTGCAAGAGTTCCATGCTGGATTGTCTCAGTTTAAGCCTGTGTCACCCTAAAGGGAGAAAGGAAAGTAAAGGAGCATGTATGGGTTGTAGCCCACTTGAATCTCATGGGCAGAATATTTTCTCAAATGGATGCCACACAGGAGAAACAAAATTCCTTAACCAAGCATCTCACAGCAGGGAATGTTGCACCATATTCACAGTTTATTCTTGATTGGTTTTTAATAAAATAGTTATAAAATATGAATGTATATTAATCCATTAATTTTTTAAATAATAAAATTTGTCTAGACTATTAGCTGACAGAGTATAACGTAACTCAAAACACTTATGGCCAGGTGCGGTGGCTCACGCCTGTAATCCTAGCACTTTGAGAGGCCGAGGTGGGCAGATCATGAAGTCAGGAGATCAAGACCATCTTGGCTAACACAGTGAAACCCCATCTCTATTAAAAATACAAAAAATTAGCTGAGCGTGGTGGCGGGTGCCTGTAGCCTCACTTACTTGGGAGGCTGAGGCAGGAGAATGGCGTGAACCCAGAAGGCGGAGCTTGCAGTGAGCCGAGATCATGCTACTGCACTCCCGCTTGGATGACAGAGCGAGGCTCCATCTCAAAACAACAACAACAAAAACTTATACTACTTGTCACATTTTTAAATGTGTATAAATTTGCTTGTAATTTCAAACTACGTGAAAAGAAACAAATATGTCTCAAATTTATCCTGGATGAAAGGAAATTAAATTAGAAATAATGAGCCACTCAGAAAAAAATAGCAAAGAACACTACTTGAAAAAATATTTCATAAAACAACCAAAGATTTAGTCAGAGGCAATTTCATTGCCTTGTAATTTTATTAAAATAAAAAGAAAAAAAGTAAACATATTCATTACCAAAACTAGGTCAATGAAGTAAAGAAGAAAAGTGAAAAGAAAAGTAATGAATTAGAAGACAGAGCAATAGAATTGATCAATTCAGAACTTATTCTTTGATGTATCATGAAAAAGTGACAAAAATGTCATATATAATAAAGTATAATAAATGATATGAACATAAGAAATATTTAACAAAAAAAGTACAATATAAAATTTTGAAAAATTTATATATACTAATAAAAATTCTGTTTGAAATAGATATTTTGCAGATTAGTGACCAAAACTGACTCAAAAAGTGAAAAACTATACTAAATTAGTGACAATGACAGTTTATTTAATTTATTCTAAAGAACTATCTGCAAATGAGATCCCTGGCTCAAAAAAATTTATGGGCAAATGTTTACATCATAAATAATTCTCATGCTATATAAATTGTTTCATTTGATATCAAAAGCTATTATCATCCTACTTAAGATGTCTGCAGAAACCTGAAAAAGATGCAACAGAAAAGTAGATACATATTTTAAAAATTGTAAAAATCCTCAAAAGTATAATTAAATATCTCAGAGTATTTCAAAAGTATAGCACATCAAGCCCAAGATAGGCTTTTTCTAGTAATGCAAAGATGGTTCAATATCTGGAAAACTTCTAATATAATTAATCATTCAAATAGGTTAAAAAGTTGAGGACTTCATAAAAATTTTAAAGGCTGTTTTTTTGTAAAATAAGACATTTATAAATAAATATTGGGATACATCTTTAATATAATAAAGATGTTTTCCCCAAGACCTGCTCCTATTTCAGTACTCTTAACAAGTCCAAACCAAACTCTTATTTTTCTCTTATAAAAAGCTAAGTTGTTCATATCCTTTGGATCAACGATTCTACTCTTAAGACCTTATTGTTTGATATATTCATATACATTCGTGATAAAATATATATGTTTGGAATAGCAAGGAATTGTACACAAACATGTCTTTCAGTGGGATACACGCTGGTTAAGCACATGCTACATAGAAAAAAATTTACAGCCACTTCTCCGGGGCCAGCGTTTCGCAATGCTATCGCGTGCACACCCCCCAGACGAAAATACCAAATGCATGGAAGTAATGTCTACGAACTGATGTGAAAGATCTCCAAGACAGTATATAAAATGCCCCCCTCTTTTCTCTCTCTCTCTCCTCTCTCTCTCTCTGCCTCTGTCTCTCTCTCTCTCTCACACACACACACTTCAAATAGTAAGAGTTCAGAGAACACATATAATGAGATTCTATATTACTCAAATCTATTTTATTTCTGAGTTTCAGATAGTGAGAGGAAAATCAGAGGGTTTATAAAACACAACTTGTTAGATCTATTTGGATTCCAAGTTCTGACCACGACAGTCTTGTGTGTATACACATAAGTGTATGTGTTTATGTAGATAGAATTAATTCTCAGGAGAATATACTATCAGCTAGATTCTGATTACAAGGGAAAAAAATTCAATCCAAGTTTGCAACCAGGGAATTCCTTATCTCTTATAAACTCAAAAGTATAAAATTAGACTTCACATATAACTGGGTAGGGTTCAAAACCATACTATCAGTCTCTGATTTCCTCCATATCTTGGCTCTGCATTCTGTTTGTTGGTTTTATTCTTGGGCTCTACGTGGTGTGATTTCTAACAGCTCCAGATGACATCTTGACTATACCAAATTTAAAGTGTTTTTTTTTTTCTTCCTCAGTAGTTGAGATAAACCTCCTAAAATTGAGTCTTGTTGGCTCTTGTTGGCCTGACTTGTATCATATTCCCTTTCCTGATGGAATTTCTGTGACTAGGGAACCTCATCAACTTTGGGTTAAAATCAAATCCACAAAAATATATGAACTGAGTTAAAGTGGGAAGGGATGCTTTATGCAAAGCTAAATTATTAAAGACGCTGCAGGGAAAACAATTATTTACTGCAGTGCAAAACAACAGCAACAATAACAAAAAATAGGAAGACTGGTTGTCTTTGGTAAGAGAGATAAAGCTATAAATGGAAGGAAGGGTTTCTTTTCTCTTGTGCTTCATTTATGGTTTTCCTCCATGTGCATACATTATTTTCTCAGTAGTAAAAAACAACTTGAAAATATTTATGGAGAGTGAAATAATGGTAAAATAAAATCCCTACATCACACCATATACTAAGCATACATTCTAGATAAATAATTTATACTATCCAAAGCAATCTGCAGATTCAACACAATTCCTATCAAATTACCAATGTCAATCTTCACATAATTATAAAAAACAATCCTAAAATTAATATGGAACCAACAAAAAAGCCCAAATAGCCAAAGCAATCCTAAGCAAAAAGAATAAACTGAAAGTGTCACATTACCTAGCTTCAAATTATACTACAAGGCTATAATAACCAAAACAGCATGATACTAATATAAAAATAGACATATAGATCAATAAAATGGAATGGATAACCCAGAAATAAAGTCATATACCTACAACCAACTGACCTTTGACAACATCAACAAAAATATACACCGGGGAAAAAGACAGCCTCTTCAGTAAATGGTGCTGAGACAAATGAATAGCCATGTGCAAAAGAATGAATCTGGACCCCTATCTCTCACCATACAGAAAAATTAACTCAAGATGGGTTGAAAAAGTAAGACCTGAAAAGATAAAAATCCTAGAAGAAAATCTAGAAAAATCTCTACTGGACATTCACCTAGGCAAAGAATTTATAACTAAGTCCTCAAAAGGAAATGCAACAAAAGCAAAAATAGAAAAATGGGACTTAATTAAACTAAAAAGCTTTGCACAGAAAAATAATTGACAGAGTAACCAGACAACCTACAGAAAGAGAAAATATTTGCAAACAGTGCATCTGACAATAGGCTAATATCCAGAATCTATAAGGAACTGAAACAACAAGAAAAAAAAAATCTCATTAAAAAGTGGGTGAAGGACACGAACAGACAAAACAATATTTTTTCAAAAGAAGGCATACAAATGGCCAAGAAACATATAGAAAAAAAGAAGTTCAACATCACTAGTCTTCATATAAATGCAAACTAAAACCTCAGTGAGATGCCATCTTATACCAGTCAGCCTTGTTAATATTAAAGAGTCAAAAAATAACAGATGTTGGTGAGGATGCTTATACACTGTTGATGATAATGTAAATTAGCACAACCTGTATGGAGACCTCTATGGAAAACTGTATGGAACTTTCTCAAACAACTAAAAATAGAACTACCCTCTAGTAATCCCACTGCTGGTATTTACGCAAAGGAAAATAAATCATTTTATCAGAAAGACTTCTGTGCTCATATGTATATCACATCACTCTTTACAAAAGCAAAGATATGGAGTCAATGTGAGTGTCCTACAATGCATGATTAGATTTTTTAAAATGTGGTAATACTACTTGGCCATAAAAGAGAAGGAAATTGTGTCTTTTGCAGCAACATGGATGGTACTGGAGATCATTATCCTAAGAGAAATAACTCAGAGACAGAAAGGCAAATATAGCATGTTCTCACCTACAAGTTGGAGCTAAACAATGGGTGGCTTCAGCTTGTAAGTGACATATAGAGTGGAATAATAGACATTGGAGGAGGGTGGGAGGGGAGTGAGAGATGTAATACTATCTATTGGGTACAATGTTCAATGTTGGGGTGATGGATACCTGAAAATTCCAGACTTCACCAGTATGCAATAGATCCATAACAAAACTACATGTGTACCCCTAAATCTGTAAGAATAAAAATTTAAAAAGTAAAACATATATTAAATAGTTTAAATATGAAATTACTCATTTAAACTGTGCTGAAGAATATAAAAGTAAATACTTATTAATTCTTGTATTCAGGGAGATCTTCAAAGTGAGCCACAATTGGCAAGGTCCACAAGAAAAATAATGATATTTCCAACCCATTTTTACAGTAAAATAAAACAAAAATACCAAAAAAACCAAGCTGAATATAAAGCTTGTAAGGTGAATACCCTTTTAACCACCATCCACATATAGAAATTTAACTTTGCCGCCCATACCAGAAGCCCCTCGGTATGCCCCATCTTAATCTTAAGCCCCTTCTTTTTCCCCACAAAGTAACTCCTATCCTCATTTCTATATCATTATTTCCTTCCTTGTGTTACTTCACAGTTTTATCACCCACGTGCTCAACTCGACACAAGAGTTTAGTATTGCCCATTAAAAAAAAGGATATGTCTTCTAAATCTCTTTTACTACATAGATTTTCTTTTCATTCCCTTCTTCCCTTATGATTTATTGTTGAAGAACCCAGGCTGTTGGACCTGTGCAATTTCCTGCAGTCTGGATTTTTCTGATTTTGCACCTGTGGGGCAGTTCACCATGCCCTCTACCCTCTGGAGTTCCTGCATGTTGTCCATTAGACTGAGACTGGATCAGCCTGATCCCAATGGTAAGACTGTAAGTGGAGCTGGGCTCTTTCATCAGGAGGGACATGATATCTCAGTCTCTTTTTTATGATGTTGAGCAACTCTTGATGCTTACAACTTAGATTCATTAATTCAGTGGGATTGCAAAATAGTAATATCCTATTATTTATTTGTCATTTATTAGTGGAAAACATTTACAAATAGGTACTACCCCTCATCTACTACTGGATGCCTTAAGTGAAAGTTCATACAGAAAAGACAAAATAAATGCTAGGTTCTTTTTCTTGATTTACCAGTTTTAAATAATATGTTCCCTACTCATCTCCACAGGTGACTTTTTAGGTTTAGGTTTTTAAAAATATGTTGTTATGAGTTCAAGGATTTAAATTTTTGATGGGTTTCAAGCCATTGCAATTGTTATCAAAGCTCAAATTGTTCACTTTTGACCTGTGAAAATGTCTTCAAATTAGCTTCTGCTTTCTTTTCTACATGAGTCTTGTAGTTTGGGATAGTACCCACACATTTGGTTTGAAAGATATTCCAGGGTAATCCTGTACAATTCCTGCCACAGATGTGGATCAGCTGTTTCTCGAAAGATAAAAACCAACCAAACAAAAAACCTTGATTTCTTTTAATAGAAAATAATATTTCAAGATCTCTGTGTGGACTCTAGGGATGTTCTCTATTACTTGATTGCTCATTGTTTCTAGATCTCTTCAGTAAATAAAACTAGAAAATATGTATATAGCACCTGTAAAATAAAACATCCCACAAATTCATACAAATATTTACAATACAAATTTATAAGTACAGGCTTTTTAAACAAGATTTTTGTTTGTATTGTGTGGCTACCTTCTTTCTTCAACACTGAGAATCATGGTTCTTAAGGACACAGGGGATCATAGAATTGGAATATCCTAATGATTAATTTACCTTATTACACATTACATAGACAAAAGCCTCAGTTTAACAATATATTATAGCCATCCATTATAGTTTTTGAGAATAGCTTAAAAAGTTGGTTTTGTCCATAATCTCAATATTCTTTCCCAGTTTTTGAAAAGAATTGAATAAAATTTGAAACAATTTATAAATATTTGATAAATTTAAAAAATTAATTTTATTCTTAATAACTCTATTATATACTATACATTCTGTAATGTAACCCCTTTAACTCTTAGTTCTACTAGTAACTATATGTTTATGCCCCAGTCCCTATTCCCATGTGACCTGAATCATTTTGGTTGTCTAAAGCTGGTTTTCTGGCCAGGTACAGTGGCTCATGCCTGTAATCCCAGCACTTTGTGAGGCTGAGGCGGGTGGATCACTTGAGGTCAAAAGATTGAGACCAGCCTGGCCAACATGGTGAACCCCCTCTCTACTAAAAATACAAAACTTAGCTGGGCGTGGTGGTGTGTGCCTGTAATGCCAGCTACTCTGGAGGCAGAGGCAGGAGGATTGCTTGAACCCGGGAGGCAGAGGTTGTAGTTAGCCGAGATCTCACCACTGCACTCCAGTCTGGACGACAGAGTGAGACTCAGTCTCAAATAAATAAATACATAAATATAAGGAAAAAAATAAAGCTGGTTTCTTGATTACTCCTCAAGAAGAAATCATGGGAACAAAATTCCTTGAGTTCTTGCAATTTGACAGCCAATGATCTATGCCCTTTATACTTAAAAGTCATATTTGCTAGATATAAAATCTTTAGCTCACATTTTTTTGAGTTCCTCACGTGTTATTATTCCATTTTATTCTGGCATAAATTATTGCTGTTAACAGTCAGATCATCTATTCTTTGCCTTACTGTTGTTTTGTACTCCTACAAAGCATATGGTAATTCTATGTTTAGCACTTTGAAGAAAAGTGACTGTTTTTTAAGATGTGGTAATTTTATTAGAATATGCCTTTATTGTCATTCTAGGTCAATATATTTTTTTTAACTTTTAAGTTATGGGGTACATGTCCAGGTCTGTTATACAGGTAAACCTGTGTCATGGAAGTGTGTTGTACAGGTTATTTCGTCACTCAGGTATTAACCCTAGTGCTTGTTAGTTATTTTTCCTGATCCACTCCATCCTACCACCCTCCGCCCTCCGATAGGCCCCAGTGTCTGTTTTTCCCCCTACGTATCCATGTGTTCTCATTATTTAGCTCCCACTTGTAAGGGAGAACATGAGGTATTTGGTTTAATGTTCCTGTGTTAGTTTGCTAAGAATAATGGCTTCCAATGGATCAACTCTTAAACACGTGGTGTGTTCTTGCAATACATGCTGTCGAATTTTTTTAACTTTATAAAAAAGTTTTTTTGATTTATGGTTTTTGTTTTGCATTTTGATTTTTTTCTTTGGGAACTCTCATTATCTGTTTATTGAACACTATCTTTACCATTGTCCCTTTCTCTTAAATTCATTTTTATCTTTTCCATTATTATTTTTACTCTTTCCTAACTTCTACCTTCTTGGTGTGTATTTTACTCTTTTTCTAGTTTCTTAAAGTGAAAGCTTAAATTCTTGATTTGAGGCCATTTTTTTATTCTAATATACGCATTACTTCCAAGGAAGCAGTTTTACCTGCATCCTACAAATTTTGATGTGTTAGATTTCATATTTTCTCAGCTAAAAACATTTTCTATTGTTCTCCTGAAATGTCTTCTTTGATCCATAGATTATGTCCAAATGTGCTGTTTAATTTTCAAGTATTTAGAGATTTTTCCTTTATCTTTCTGCTGTTAATTTCTGATTTCATTCCATTATATTTAGAGACCATACTATGTATAATTTTAATTATTTAAAATTTGTTGAGGTTTGTTTAATAACCCAGATATGATCTATCTGGCTGAATGTTCTGTGTGCCCTGAAAATAATGTGTATTCTGTGGTTATGAATTAGAAAGTTCTATATGTGTAAATTAGATCTCATTTTATGACAGTGTTGTTTATTTCTTCTATTTTCTTGCTGATTTTCTACTAGTTCTACATATTAGTGAGAGAGGAGTGTTGATGCTTCCAACAGTAATTGTGGATTTATTTCTTTTTTTAGTTCTTTGTTTTTGCTTCATGTATTTTTAAAGTTCTGTTGTTACATGCATAAACATTTAACTTTGTTATGTTTTCTTGGTGAATTAATCTCTTTTATTAGCATGGAATGTCCCTCTTTAACCCTGCTAATGATTTTTGCTCTAAGATATACTTTGTCTAATATTAACACAGCCACTCCAGCCTTCTTCTGATTTATATTTGCAAAGCCTATATTTATCCATGCTTTTAATTTTTTAATTTTTAATGTTCCTACAATGTTATATTAAAGTGAGCTTCTTGTACACTCATAACGTAGCTGTGTCATTTTCAAATTAATTCTGACAATCTCTGTCTTTAATTATTGTCTCTAGATCATATACACGTAATATAATGATTGACATATTTGGATATAGGTGTACCCTTTCACCGTTTGCTTTCTTTTTACTTGTTTTTCCCCCTTTTCTCTTTCGTTTCTTCTGTGATATGTGAACATTTAAAAACCTTCCCTTCTAAGTTATCAACTGTATAGTTTAGAATATCTCTCTCTATATACATATATAATATATATATAGCTGTTTTACCAATTGCTGTAGGGATTAAAATATGCATAATAATAACAGAGTTCTCAGTCTATTTGAATTAATGTTTTATGTAGAAATTTCACCACCCCATAGATCCCTTTACTTTCCCTATTTTATGTTTTAGTTGCCTTGTGTATCATTCACTGAAAATTTCACAAGACAATGCTGTGATTTTTGCTATTAGCTGTAAAGCATATTTTAAACAACCTAAGAGGTGAAGTCCAGTCTATATTTGCTCAAATATTTACTATTTCTGATATTTGTTCTATTTTTTCAATTAAAAAAATTCCTTATTTTCGCCTTCTATTTCTCTTAGGGCACTCTTTGTTTTATTCATTTTTTCTGTGTTTCCATGAGTTTGTATTTTGATTCTAATTTTTTACATTTTTTTTTCTGAGTTTTGGCACCTCATTGCTGAATATTGCAAATTCTAATTTATGTTGTTCTTTTATGATATTGTATGACACACTTAAAGTCTTTCATCTTGTTTTGAAATGAAATGTTATGGTTTTGATATGTTCAAAGGCATGCTTATGGGATGCTTTAATTATCTGCGGGGATATTATTTGGCTTCTCATTGTCCTTCATCTAATAGTAAAATTTTGTGGGAAGCTTTCTGTTTCTAGACATAATTTATTCTTGGACTAGTCCTCCTACCATTTATAACTATAAAAGTGTTACTATATATAATGAGGAAATGGCTTTCAGGCAGTGAAAAACAGGCAGTATAAGACTGCAATCATTCGGAAAAGGGAAACTCGTTAGAAACCCTATAATTGCTTTGTTCTTTTCCTTGAGACAATTTTCCGAGTAAAGAGGGAGCTGGATTCTGAGCAGAACCCAGTAGTTTTTTAACCTGGTAGGTAGTTGATAAGAAATAATTAAAAATTCAGAGCAGCTGAAGTGTCTAGGATCTGTGAGGGCAGCAGAGCTGAGGGAGCTCTATAGAGGGGCAGCCCCTAAAGTCTGTTTAGAGGAGTCTCCTGTGAGTCTGTAGCTACACATAAGAGAGCGACTTCATTCAACAGAGATCAGTTGATTTGGGGCTGAGATATAACAGATACTAGAGGTCAAGCTATGCTAGGGGAAGAGTACTGCCCAGGGATGTGACAGCTATGGTCCTACAGAGTAGAGAGATTTTCATAATTCATCAACATCTTGGCATCCCACTGAAACACCAGAAAAACTATATCTTCAGAGTGAAAACCAAGCTTTAGAATAAAACTTGGTCTAGAGCCACCCTAGCTAAGCATACAATCAAGCCCAAACAGACAGAATCTGATGTCAGGTCCTGCCAAGTTAGAGGTTCCTTGAAAGCCTACAAGCATAAAGTAATCAGCCAGTAATTTACCTGCTTAGCAGGACAAGAATGAATACTCTCTAGAGATCATTAACAGAACCCAGAATCTCTATTACATATTTTTAGAGTACTTGTATTATCCATTATGGCAATTATTTTATTTAAAAATAATGATTCACATAAAAACAAAAACAATAAAATATATTTTAATAAAGACAAATTTGTTAAAGAATTAAATAAAAATATGATCTCAGTTAATGAAAATATAGGGAATCCAAGCAGGAAAAAAAGTATTAAAAATGGAAATTCTAGAACTGAAAAGGACAAAAAAAATTTAAACTACTGGATAGACTTAGGAGCACATTAGAGATGGCAAAATAAATACTAACCCTGAAGACAGACCAATAGAAATTATCCAATCTGAAAAAGAGAGAAAAAATTAAATGGACGAGCCTCAACAAGGGAAACAGTATCTAATGGTTTGATATAAATGTAATTGGAGATCCTGAAGAGGAGAGTTATATTTGGATGGAAAACAAAACTGAAAAATATTGAATAAAAATATTTGAGGAATAATAGCTAACAATGTCAAAATTTGATGAAAAACACTAATCAACAGATTGAAAAAATTCAGCAAAATCCAACTGCAATAAGTATAAAAAGAATGGTATCTAGACTCATCCTAGTCAGACTGTTGGAAACCAAATTAAGAAAAAATGTTGAAAGTAGTAGGGGAATAAAGGAGTTTATAGAACACTTTATGTACAATAATCCTGCAATAAGAATAATCGTTGACTTCTTACTATAAGTAATGAAACTGGGAGATAATGGCGTAACATATTTACCATACTGAAAGAAAATAATTATCAACCTAGAATTTTATATCCAGAAAATATGCAAGCAAAATGAAGATTTTTTAGGTAAGTGAAAACAGAACGTATTGTAAGCAAACTTGCTTTCTAAGAGATGCTAAACTATGTCTTTCAGGCTGAAGGAAAATGATATTAAATTGCAACCTGGATCTATCCAGAATGGAACGCACTAGTAAATATTCATAGTTAGAAAAATATAAAATATCATTTTTTCATAAATTTTCTTAAATAACCAACTGATTAAATTAGAAGTAAATACACTGAGGTAAGGGTTACAATATACATAAAAATAAAAGATAACAATTGCATAAAGGATGAGGGAATGAGTAAATGGAATTGTACTGTTGTAAATATATTACATTTGTAAAGTAACAATGAAAAGCAAAAAGTAGGGAGTATCTGGTCTGAACTGAGAATAAAAAAGAATAAAGCAGGAGGTGTGAAGAATCAGGAATAAAGTGTGAAAACATACAATATTCATTCTAAGTAGACTGTAAGATAACAATGCCTAGCTAAAAGACAACAAAGAGGCTTGCCTAGGAGGCAATAAAGGAATTGTAATTTAACACTAACACTTATTCAATAAATTCAACAGAAAACGGGAAAAGAGAAAACCAACAAAAACAAGAAATTACAACAGAAGATACAAAAAAATACATAGCAAGATAACAGACTTAAACCTAACCACATCACAGTTACTACATTAAGTATAAATGTACTAAATGCCCATAGTTAAAAGGCAGATACTAAGTGGATAAAAAGGAAACACCAAACTAGAATCTGTCTACAAACTAGAAACTGCAGATTTTAGTTATAAAGATACAGATAAACTGAAAAGAAAAGGCATGTAAAAGATATGCTTTGAAATAATTAAGCCCAATAATTCTAAATATATCATATATAATTAGAAAAATGAAATATACATTTAGAATTATGCTAAATATATATTTATAATTATGCAAAGTATATATATTTAGCATAATTACAAATATGTACATATTTAGAATAATCCTAAATATAAACCTATATATAGGAATAATACTAAATATGAACATACATATTTAGAATACTCCTAAATGTGTGTATATATGTGTGTGTGTGTGCGTGTGTGTGTGTATATATATATATGCAACTAATGACAGAGAACAAAAATTCATGAAGCAAAGTAACGTGACTAAAGGGAAAATAATCATATCTATAATCACAGTTTTACACCACTTTCTCAGTAATTTATTAAGAACAAGTAGCAAAATGAGAATTCAGGAGCCTAAATTGGTACTTACAGTATCCTACATAGCAAAACTACAGTGAAAAACACTATTTTCAGCAAACGTGGAATATTCATCAAGATATGCCACATACTGGACTATAAAATGTCTCAATAAATGTCAAGAAATTGAAATATTTCAGATTATCTGATCCTGATAGAATTAAATTAGAAATCAATAATAAAGTATTTCAAAATCCACAATATTGAGCATTAGATAAAAAACTCTTCTAAATAATTCATAGACTAAAAAGGAAATTATAATATTAGAAAAATGAAATTAAACACATTTTTAACCAAATGATAATGAGAATACAACATATCAAAATTTGTGGAATGGCACTTAGCAATGCTAAGAGAAAAACATATAGCTTTAAATTCCTGCATTAGGAAAAAAGTGATCTTTTTTCCAAAATGGTGAATTAGAGGCTTTTAGCATGCCTCAGCCACTTGGAAATGGCAAGAAAGTGCATAAAGATCAGTTCTGTGAGCTTCAATTCCAGAAGGAAAATGAGAGTCCACAGGAATCAGGAAGGTCACTCCAGAATCCAGGAAGGAGAATGCGGGCAGACAGTCTCATGATGGCATCTGGCTAATAAAAGGGAATGCATCCCCAGTATGTGAGAGAGGCAGAGAGCCTCCCTCATTCCACTCCCCGACCTTTTCACTGGGCATCCGAGCAACCCAGACTGAAGGAGAGCACTCTGCTTCTCCAATGCCCTGAAGTGAACCTGGGGAGAGGCTTGGAAATGCCGTGAGGGAAAGACATTGGGGAAAAAAGCTGCAGACATTTTCTCAGGCCTGAAACAGACAGCAGAATGCCCTTGTTAATCTGGGTGCAAACAAAGTCACCCATTCCCTTTGATGACCTGGTAACATGGCCATGCAGACAATTTGGTCTCAGCCCAGAGACTGCAGTGAATGCTCTGAAGCTAGGTAGGGTCCTAGGTAAGGTCCTCCTCAGCCAGAACAATGGAAAGCATCTCACCAGTAAGCACTGGATTGTGCTCTCCCTCATCACAGGGGCAGGAAGAAAGCTGCTATAGCTATAGGTTTCTCCTGGGCAATGAGACTTGCAGAGTTAGGTTGGCAACCTGGAACTGGTCTGTGTATGCCATACTGGGTGCCCCTGTCTGCTTCTCTTAGATCGTGATGCAGTAAGGCCCTCTCTGCTTGATGCCAAGGCAGATTTCCAATCATTCAGAGAAGCTGCTCATCTGAATCATCAGCCTGAATTGCCCCACCCCTCCTGTGCATAGATTTTGGTGCAGAAGGGCCCTCTCCATTCCATACTCAGGCAGATCTCCAAGCATTTGGAGGACCCACTCCCCTGGATTTAAAGTTTAGTCTACACCCCATCCCCGTGCAGAGAACTTGGGACCAAGGAGTTTTCCCAACTCCACACCCACGGATAACTTTTGGTGCTTGGTGGCCACCCACCAGATCCTCCGTTTGTGCTTGCCATCAGCAGACCGGTAGGCCAACCTACAGGTCCAGCCCTGTCCATATTGGTCCCCACCAGCCAGGGGCTGAGCAGTGAGCTCATACCACTGTGCACTCCTTGAATCAGCTCTGTGCCTGGGGCAACAGAAAGCTTCTCCCAGTAAACAAAGATCAAGTATATACCCAGCAGTGTTGACTGCAACCAGCTCTTACCTATAAGTGCCATCTACTGGCTTTTATGTTGAACTGCACAGCCCAATATAAAACCTGCTGACCTGAGTGCATAGGGCTACAGAAGCAAAGGCAAAATACCTACCCAGCAAGCTCTACAATCACATTCTTTAGGAAAGGAGGAGAGGAAAAAGGAAAGAAAAAAGCAATAATATTATAGGGAAAGAAAGAAAAAGAAAAAAATCTACCCACACGAAAATAATTACAAAAATCAGAATTGCCAGCTTCTCCTGATGAGAAGGAACCAACATACGAATTCCGGCACCATGAAAAATCTGAAAGTGGTGATACGACCGAAGGATCACACTAGCTCTCCAGCAATAGTTCCTAACCAAAAAGGAAACTCAGAAATAACAAATAAAGAACTCAAAGCATGGATTGCCAGGAAGCTCAACAAGGTGCAAGTCAAGGTTAAAAATTAACACAAAGGAACTTCTGAAGCAACCCAAGAAATGAAGAAAGAGATAAACATCTTCAATCAAAATTAATCAGAGCTTCTGGAATTGAAAAACTTACTTAAGGAATTTTAAAATACAATTGAAAGCTGTATTAATAGACTGGATCAATTAGAAGAAAGAATTTCAGAGCTTCAAGACTGGTCTTTTGAATTAACCCAGTTAGACAAAAATAAAGAAAAACAAATTAAAAAAATTAACAAAGTCATTGAGAAATATAGAACTATGGAAAGTGACCAAACCTATGAATTATTGGCATTCCTAAGAGAGAAGGAGAAAAATTATACAATCTGGAAATCACACTTAAGTAAATATTTCAAGAAATTTTTCCTAATCTTGATAGAGAGGTAGATATCCAGATATAAGAAATCTAGAGAGTACCTGTGAAATACTACACGAAATGAACACCACCAAGGCCTATATTCACCAGAGTGTCCAAAGTCAATGCTAAAGAAAAAAATAATACCGGTAGCTAGAGAAAAAGATCAGATCATTTACTAAGGGAATTCCATTAGGCTAACAGCAGACTTCTCAGCAGAAAACTTACAAGCTAGAAGAGACTGGGGACCTATTTTCATCATTTTTAAAGACAAGAAATTCTAACCAAGGATTTCATATCCTGCCAAAATAAGCTTCATCAGTGAAGGAGAAAGAATATCTTTTCCAGACAAGCAAGAGCAAAGGGGATCCATTACCAGACCAGCTTTACAAGAAATCCTTAAGGGAGTTCTAAACATGGAAAAGAAAAAACAATATCTGCTGATATGGTTTGGCCGTGTCCCCACCCAAATCTCATCTTGAATTGTAGTTCCCATAATCTCCACATGTTGTGGGAGGGACCTGGTTGGAGGTAATTGAATCTTGGGGCAATTACCCTCATGCTGCTGTTCTCGTGAGTTCTCACGAGATCCTATGGTTTTATAAGGGGCTTTCCCCGCTTTGATTGGCACTTCTCTCTCTTGCCACCATGTGAAGAAGGATGTGTTGCTTCCCTTTCTACCATGATTGTAAGTTTCCTGAGACCTCCCCAGCCCTGTGGAACTGTGAGTCAATTAATCCTCTTTCCTTTATAAGTTACCCAGTTTCAGATATTTCTTCATAGCAGCATGAGAATGGACTAATACAGTAAATTGGTACTGGTAGAGTGGGGTGCTGCTATAAGGATACCCAAAAATGTGGAAACAACTTTGGTAACAGGCAGAGGTTGGAACAGTTTGGAGGGCTCAGAAGAAGACAGGAAAATGTGGGAAAGTTTGGAACTTCCTAGAGACTTGGAGGGCTCAGAAGACAGGAAGATGTGGGAAAGTTTGGAACTTCCTAGAGACTTTTTGAATGGCTTTTACCAAATGCTGATAGTAATGTGGACAATGAAGTCCAGACCTAGATTGTCTCAGATAGAGAAGAGGAACTTGTTTGGAACTGGAATAAAGGTGATTCTTATTATGCTTTAGCAAAGAGACTGGTGCCATTTTGTCTCTGCCCTAGAGATCTGTGGAGCTTGAATTTGAGAGAGATGATTTAGAGTATCTGGTGGAAGAAATTTCTAAGCAGCAAAGCATTCAAGAGGAAGCAAAGCATAAAAGTTTGGAAAATTTGCAGCCTGACAATGCAATTGAAAAGAAAAACCCATTTTCTGGGGAGTAATTCAATCTGGCTGCAGAAATTTGCTTAGGTAATGAGAAGCTGAATGTTAATCACCAAGGCAATGGGGAAAATGTCTCCAGGGCACATCAGAGACCTTCATGGCAGCCCCTTCCATCAGAGGCCCAGAGGCCTAGGAGGAAAAATGGTTTCTTGGGCTGGGTCCAGGACCCCGCCTGCTTTGTGCTGCCTTGGGATGTTGTGCCCTGCCTCCAACCCTTGGCCACTTCCAAGTGATGTTGAACCCAGGGGTGCACAGAAATCAAGAATTGAGGTTTGGGAACCTCTGCCTCAATTTTAGAGGATGTATGGAAATGCTGGGATCTCCAGGCAGAAGTTTGCTGCAGGGGCAGAGCCCTCATGGAGAACATCTGCTAGGGCAGTGTGGAAGGGAAATGTGGGATTGGAGCCCCCACACAGAGTCCCCACTAGGGCATTGCCTACTGGAGCTTTGAGAAGAAGGCCATCATCCCCCAGACCCCAGAATGGTAGATCCACCAACAGCTTGCACTGTGTACCTGGAAAAGCAGCAGGCACTCAAAGCTAGCTCATGAAAGCAGCTGGGAGTGGGGCTATACACTGCAAAGCCACAGGAGTGGAGTTGCCCAAAGCCATGGGGCCCCACCTCTTGCATCAGCGTGACCTGGATGTGAGACACGAAGACAAAGGAGATTCATTTTGGAACTTTAAGGCTCATAGGCGGAAGGGACTTGCCTCATGTCAGATGTGACCTTGGACTTGGAGTTTTAGGTTAATGCTGGAATGAGTTAAGACTTTGGGGAACTGTTGGAAAGGCATGATTGTGTTTTGAAATGTGAGGACATGAAATTTTGGAGGGTCTGGGGTGAAATGATACGGTTTGGCTGTGTTCCCACCCAGATCTCATCTTGAATTGTAGTTCCCATAATCCCCACATGTAGTGGGAGGGATGCAGTGGGAAATAATTGAATCACGGGTGCAGTTACCCCCTGCTGGTGTTCTTAGGATAGTGAGTGAGATCTCACAAGATCTGACGGTTTTATAAGGGGCCTTTCCCCCTTTGCTTGTCATTTCTTTCTCTTACCGCCATGTGAAGAAGGATGTGTTGCTTCCCCTTCCATTCTGATTCTAAGTTTCCTGAGGCCTCCCCAGTCCTGTGGAATTGTGAGTCAATTAAACCTCTTTCCTTTGTAAATTACCCAGTCTCAGATGTTTCTTCATTGCAGCATGAGAACATACTAATACACCTGCTACAGAAACACACTTAAGTACATAGCCCATAGACCCTATAAAGCAACCCCAGAATAGATCCTATTGTGAAATAAGATCAAAACCTCACAGATCAATATTAACCTTGAATATAAATGGCCTGAATGCCCCTGCTTATAAGGCACAGAATGGCAAGTTGAATTAAACAACAAGATTCATCCATTTTCTGTCTTCCAAGAGACTCATCTCACACATAATGACTCCCATTAGCTCATAGAAAGGGTTGGAGAAAGATCTATCACACAAATGGAAAACAACAATGAAAAAAAGCAGAGGTCACTACTCATATATCAAATAAAACACATTTTAAACCAACAACAGTAAAAAAAATGACAAAGAAGGACATTACATAATGATAAAGGGTCCAATTCAACAAGAACACTTAACACTTCTAAATAACATACCCAACATTGGAGCACCCAGGTTCATAAAACAAGTACTTTTAGACCTAGAAAAAGACTTAGACAGCCACACAAGAATAGAGGGGGACTTCAACACCCCATTGACAGCATCAGATGGATCACTGAAGCAGAAAACTAACAAAAAAATTCCAGACATAAGTTCAATGCTTGACCAAGTGGACCTAATAAACATCTACCAAATACTCCATCCATCAATTGCAGAGTATACATTCTTCTCATCTGCACATGGAACATAGTCCAAGATTGACCACATGCTTATCCATAAAGCAAGTCTCAATAAACACAAATAATTGAAATCATACCAACCATATTTTCAGACCACAGTAGAATAAAAATAGAAATAAATGCCAAGAAGATGTCACAAAACCACACAATGACATGGAAATTAAACAACTTGCTCCTGAATGACTTTTGGGTAAACAACAAAATTAAGGCAGATACCAAAAATTCTTTGAAATAAATGAAAACAGAGACACAACATATCAAAATATCTGAGATACAGGAAAAACAGTGTTAAGAGCAAAGTTTGTAGTACTAAATGTCTACCTCAAAAAGTTAGAAAAATCTCAGATTAATGATCTAACATTACATTTAGAAGAACTAGAAAAATAAGACAATACTAACCCCAAAGCTAGCAGAAGAAAATAAATAACTAAAATCAGAGCAGATCTGAATAAAATTGAGATCTAAAAATCCACACAAAGAATCAAGGAAACAAAAAATTGGTTATTTGAAAGTGAAAACAAGATCAACATACTGCTAGTTAATTAACCAAAGACAGAGGGAGAGAGAGACAGAAGAGTCAAATAAGCACCATCAGAAACAACAAAGGTGACATTACAACTGATCCTACAGAAATACAAATGATCCTCAGAGACTATTATAAACACCTCTATGCCACACAAACTATGAAATCTAGAGGAATTTGACAAATTCCTAGAACCACAAAATCTCCCAAGATTGAATCAGGAAGAAATTGTAACTCTGAACTGGCCAATATCAAGTTCTGAAATTCAATCAGTAATAATAAAAAAAAAAAAATCTCCCAACCAAAAAAAAAGACCCGGACCAGATGGATTCACAGCTGCATTCTACCAGACACACAAAGATGAGCTGGTACCAATTCTACTGAAATTATTCCAAAAACTCAAGGAAGAGGAGGAGGGACTCCTCCCTAACTCATTTTACAAGGTCAGCATCACCCTAATACCAAAACCTGGCAAAGATACAATGAAAAAAGAAAACTACAGGCCAATATTCCCTCATGAAGTAGACATACGAATCCTACACAAAATACTAGCAAACCAAATTCAACAAAACATCAAAAAGTTAATTCACCATGATCAAGTAAACTTCATTCCTGGGATACAAGATTGATTCAACATATGCATATCAATATATGTGATTCATTACATAAATAGAATTAAAAACAAAAAACGTGATTATCTCAAAAGATAACGAAAAGTTTTTGATAAAATCCAGCATCTCTTCACAACAAAAACTCAAGAAACCAGGCATTGAAAGTACCTAAATAATAAGAGCCATCTATGACAAACCCACAGCCAAAATCATATTGAATAGGCAAAAGCTGGAAGCATTCCCCTTGAGAATTGGAATAAGACAAGAATGCCACTCTCACCATTCCTACTCAACATAGTACTGGAAGTGCTATCCAGAGCCATCAGGCAAGAGAAAGAAATAAAAGACATACAAATAGGAAAGGAAGAAGTCAAACTATCTCTCTGCACAGACAATATGATTCTATACCTAAAAGGAACCTAAAGACTCCACCAAAGGGCTCCTGAATCTGATAACTGACTTCAGTAAAGTTTCAGGTTACAAAATTAATGTACAAAAATCAGTAGCATTTCTATACACCAACAACATTCAAGCTGAGAGCCAAATCAAGAATGCAATCCCATTTATAATAGCCACAAAAAATAAAATACCTAGAAATACATCCAACCCAGGAGGTAAAAGATCTCTGCAAGGAGAACTATGAAACACTGATGAAAAAATCATAGATGACACAAAAAATGGGAAAACATTTCATGCTTCTGAATTGGAAGAACTAATATTGTTAAAATGGCCATACTGCCCAAAGCAATCTACAGATTTAATGCTATTCCTACCAAACTACCAATGTGATTTTTCAAAGAACTAGAAAATTCTATCCTAAAATTCATATGGAGCCAAAAAGGGCCTGAATAGCCAAAGAAATGCTAAGCAAAGAGAACAAAGCTGGAGACATCACATTACCTGACTTCAAACCATTACCCAACTTCAAACTAAACTATTGGGCTACAGTAACCAAAATAGCATTGTATTGGTATAAAGACAGACAGACAGACAAATGGAAGAGAATAGAGAACCCGGACATAAAGCCACACACACATCTATAGCCATCTGATCTTTGACAAAATAAAAAAAATGGAAAACAAGGAAAAGACTTTCTACTCAATAAATGGTGCTGTGACAGCTGGCTGGCCATATACGGAAGAATTAAACTAGATCCTACCTTTCACCATATATAAAAATTAATGCAAGATGGATTAAAGATTTAAATGTAAGACCTCAAACTATCATAATCCTAGAAGAAAGCTTAGGAAACATCATTCTGGATATCAGTCTTGGGAAATAATTTATGACTAAATCCTCAAAAGCAATTGCAATGGAAACAAAAATTGATGAGTTGGAGCACAGGAAAAAAAATCTGCCAATAGAGTAAACAGACAACCATAGAATGGGAGAAAGTATTCACAAACTATGTACCTGACATAATCCTAATATCCAGAATCTATAAGTAACTTCAACAACTGAGCAAGCAAAACCCAAATAATCTCAGACAAAAAATAAAGGAAACAGCCAGGTGCGGTGGCTCATGCCTGTAATCCCAGCACTTTGGGAGGCCAAGGCAGGTGGATCACCTGAGGTCAGGAGTTCAAGGCCAGCCTGGCCAACATGGTGAAACCCTGTTTCTACTAAAAATGCAAAAATTAGCTGGGCGTGGTGATGGGTGCCTGTAATCCCAGCTACTCGGGAGGCTGAGGCAGGAGGATTGCTTGAACCCGGGAGGCAGACGTTGAAATAAGCTGAGATCACGCCACTGCACTCCAGCCTGGGTGACAAGAGTGAAACTCTATCTCAAAAAAAAATAAAAATAAAAATAAAAATAAAAAAATGAAGAAAACAAAGGCAAAAGTTGATTTATTACAAATATTGGTAAAATAAAAATCTTTAGCAATAATATTCAACAAAAAATGTTGGAGTAATAGAAATACAGAAAATTGGAACTAGAATCCAGAAACAGATTTTCACTTATAGAATAACTTGACACGTTTCAATGTAATTTGTTTTCATCTTTGACAAGACAAAAATCCGTATTTTATAATTTGTTAACAGCTTTATTGAAATATAATTCACATACCATAAAATCCACCCACTTAAAGTATACAATTCAACGATTGTGCTATATCGCATTATTAACCTTTAAAAATTATAGTAATATATAACAAGATTTGCCATTTTAACCATTCTTAAGTGTACAATTTAGTGGCATTAATTATATTCACAATCTTGTGTAGTCTTCATCACTATCTACATAAAAACTTTTTAATCATCCACACACAATAAGTCTGTCACAATCAAGCAATAACGCCTCACTCCCCTTCATCCCTAGTTCCTTCACAGCCTCTAATCTACTATGCTAGATAGTTCATGTAAGTAGAACCGTACAATAATTTTCCTTTTGTGTTTTATTTCACTTGGCATAATGCTGTCAAAGTTTATGCATGTTGTAGCATGTTTCAGAACTTTATTTCTTTTTATAAAATATAGTAATCTTCCGTTATATGTAGAGATAACATTTTGTTTATCCATTCACGTGTTTATCACCTGGGTTGTTTCTACCTTTTGGCTATTGTGAATAATGCTGCAATTAACATGGACATACATGCATCCATTCAAGTCCCTCCTTTCAAAAACACTGGGTATATACACCTAGGAGTTGATTTGCTAGGTCATATGACATTATGTGTTTCGCCTTTTCAGGAACTGCAGAACTGTTTTCCACAGTGGCTGGACCATTTTATATTCCCACCAGCATTGTATGAAGGTTTCAATTTCTCCACATTCTCACCCACACGTGTTATCATCTGACTTTTCAATTATAGACATTTTTATAAGAGTGAAGGGCTATCTCATTGTGGTTTTGATATGCATTTCTCTGATGACCTATGATGTTGAACACTTTTTCTTGTCTTTTTTTGGTCATTCGAGAATCTTCTTTGAAGAAATTTTTATTTCTATGTGTTGCTTATTTTTTATTTGGGTTATTTACCTCTTTATTATTGAGTTGTGTCATTTATATATTTTAGACATAATTTCCTTACATGAATGACTTGAAAATATACTCTTCCATTCTGTAGTTTGTCTTATCACTTTCTTGATAATGACTTTTGATACACAGAAGTTTTTAACTTTGATGAGGGTAAATTTACCCATATTTCTTTTGTCGTCTGTGCTTTTGATGTCATATCCAAGAATCCATCACCAAATCCAAGATCATAAAGATTACTTCTATGCTGTCTTCCAAGAATTTTATGATTTTAGCTTTTTAAATTTAGGCCATTCATCCATTTTGAGTTAATTTTTATATATGATGTTGAGGTAGGAATCTAATTTTATTTTATTTTATTTTTGCACATAGAAATCCAAATGTATTAGCACCGACTTTTGAAGATACTATTCTTTTCCCATTTGTTGGTCCTGGCACCCTTGTTGAAAAATCGGTCGTCCATTGATATGTGTGTTATTTCTGGATTTTTAATCTATTCCATTTTTCTCCTTGTCCACACTGTTTTGATGAATGTAAAGCTTTTAATAAGCTTTGATGTTGAAAAGTGTAAGTACTTTAATTTTGTTCCTTTTCAAGACTGTTTGGCTATAGAGCATCCCTTGTAATTCTTTATGTATATGAGGATTGTCTTTTCCACCTCTGCAAAAAAACTTGCTAGAGATTGCATTAAGGGCTGGGTGGGGTGGCTCATGCCTGTAATCCCGGCACTTTGGGAGGCCGAGGCAGGTGGATAACAAGGTCAGGAGCTCGAGACCAGCCTGGCCAAGATGGTGAAACCCCATCTCTACTAAAAATACAAAAATTAGCTGGGCGCAGTGGCGGGTGCCTGTAATCTCAGTTATCCGGGAGGCTGAGGCAGGAGAATCACTTGAACCCAGGAGATGGAGGCTGCAGTGAGCTGAGATCGAGCCACTGCACTCCAGCCTGGGCAACACAGTGAAACCCCATCTCAAAATAAAATAAATAAATAAATAAATAAAGAGATTGCATTAATCTATAGGTTGCTTTGAGTAATACTGACATCTTAACTGTGTTACGTCTTCCTGTCTGTCAACATTGGGGTATCTTTCCATTTATTTTGGTCTTATTTAATTTTTTTCAGCAAAGTTTTTTATTTGTCAATGTACAAGTCTTTTACCGTTTTGGTTAAATTTATTCCCAGGTATTTTATTCTCAATGTTACTGATTTTGGGGTTTTAAAAATGGTGTTAGAACAACTGGATATCTATTTTAAAACGGATAAGCCATGCCTTCTACCTCACATCTTACAAAATTACTTGAAGTGAATCACAGACCTAATGTAAAAACCAAAACTGTAACATTCCCAGAAACACAGATGGGAGGAACTCTTGCAAACCTGGAACAAGAAAGGATTTTCTAGGATACAAAAAATATTGACCATAAATGAGAAAACTTTTGTTGTTTAAATGATACACCCAAGAGAATTAAAAAGCAAGCCATACTCTTAGAGAAAATATTTGCAACTCATATATCTGGCAAAGGGCTTTGACCCAGAATTTATAGAGAATTCTTACAACTCAGCAATAATAATAAGAAAACCTAAAAATGATCAAAATACTAAGTAAAGTCAATGGGAATGGAGAAGTAAGGACCTCTGAAAACCATCTCACTCATAAAAGCAATAAGAAAACTGGCAAAAATGCTCAGAATCAGTTTTTTCAAAACTCTGGAAATTAACCAAAGGCTTGTTTGCAGCAATCCAAAGAGTCTCACTCACACACACACACACACACACACACACATGTCTTGGTAAAAACAATGAGGTTTGTGTTATTTTATTTTAATAATATGTAGTCCCATTCCCTCCTCTCCTCTTGAGATTGCCTGTAGTTTCACATAGGACAAAATCAACCCTCCGCAATCACAGCCCCAGGAAGGAGTAGAATGCAGTAGGAACTCCTTCCGAGTTGCAGTTTGAGAATTGTTATTTGACCTGTCGGATGGTTTCCTGGAAGACCTCACCTACCAGGTTTATCTTTCTTGCACTAACCTCAAGGTCACTTAATGTGAACAGACTTAGGGCGTTTGCCAAAATCAATCAGAGTTAATTGTTAAACATCACAGCTGCCTGAAGAAATGGATACTGTTTGGACAAACAATGGGTTGGCAGAAAACTTAAAAGGAAAAGCTGGGGTATGAGACACCCAGGGGGCTTTGAAACGCTCCAACATATTCTGGGACTCTGGAAGGCCATGTGCACATGCAGGGCTGTGTGTAAACCCAGGACTGTACACATGCTTAGAAAGGCCCAAGAAGGCCTTAAATCCTCACCTCTGGCTGACTTTGAGGCTCTGCATTAGCAAAAAGTGAAGACTAAGGCAGGGCTGTCAAAATTGCATGGCTGAGTGTTAAAGGCGTGCCCCAACACACAGTTTCTCAACAAAGACTGGGAGACTTACTTGTTACTGGCATTAAAAAAAAATGTCAGTCCAATCATTGACTGACTACTAAGCTAACCAAACACAGATTTGAATGGCCACGCACAACAAAGAATACAGACTTTGAAGAGTTAGTTCAGAGAGGTCACTAAACCAATAAGCAGCAGGAACAATAAACAGCATAAACAGCAAACTCTGTAGAAGGGGTAGAATCTGATTTCGAGTTTTCACATGATATTATTAAAAATGTTCATTTTTTAACAAAAAATTATGAGACTACAAAGAAACAAGAGATCAATCTCTCCACTTCAGAATAATTAACTTAGAGCATAAATTCTACTTCTCTAAAAGTAGACAGTAGCATTGTCTCTAAATATGATGCGTCATTCTTTGTTTTCTAAACTGGAATTACCTAGTTCACAGAACTACAAACAGTAATCTTGTAGTTGCACCAAGTTACTGAAGCAAGAAAGAACACAGAAATACAGTGCAATGAAAAATGTTTGTTGTAGAATGCTAGACATAAACAAAATTACCTCATTTATTTTAAGGACCATTACCCTATTTTTTTTTTCTCTTTAGCCAGACCATTATTCTATTTCTTTTTTCTCTTTAACCCAGAAGTGATGTTCTAGTAATGATAATCACAGGGTATAGATGTGGTCTTTATCTCATGGATATTTTTATCTGGATTGCTAAATGGTTGCCCTTTTCTGAGAAAGGTATAGTAAAACATCCTATCATGCTCTCCTTTTTATTGTCCAGAAGGTCCAAAGGGACTAAGGACTCTCGGAGGGACCAATGAAGAGGCCCTCTGAGCTAATCATTAATAAAGGTTGTCTTTAAGAAGCTCAACTTGTTTTGGGCCGGGTGCGGTGGCTCATGCCTGTAATCCCAGCACTTTGGGAGACCGAGGCGGACGGATCACCTGAGGTTGGGAGTTTGAGACCAGCCTGACCAACATGGAGAAACCTCATCTCTGCTAAAAATACAAAAATTAGCTGGGCGTGGTGGCACATGCCTGTAATCTCAGCTACTCGGGAGGCTGAGGCAGGAGAATCACCTGAACCCAGGAAGCGGAGGTTGTGGTGAGCTGAGATCAAGCCATTGCACTCCAGCCTGGGCAATAAGAGCGAAACTCTGTCTCAAATAAAAAAAAAAAATCTCCGTTGGTTTTGACACTGAACAATGAGGATCGTGGATTTGAGCTTCATTCTGTTCACAGACAATCTCATTTGCAGATGATAGCATAAGCCTGTCCAAATTTATTACTGCAAATGATGCAGCCAGTGTATGGAGGACTCAGGACGAATTCCTCTCTCAGAAAACCAGCAGCACATCCTAACAATGTGCTACTCATCTCACTCTTTAAGGCACAGCAGATCACAAACTTGAAGATTATACAGAGAAAGAAAGCCATAGATCCCACAGCCGAGCAACTTGAATCCGAAATATCATATCTGCCTGCCTACTTCTCTGAACTGACAAAACTACAAAGAGTATACATTCTGCCATTAAATTCCCCAGACCTTTAAAAAATTCAGCCAACTATTTAACTACCCTGTTGTAAAATCTGATGTTAAACCACCACCAAAAAGTTTGAATTACACAAGTTTCCATAAAAGCATTTTTCTCACTACACATTCACTTTATTATCCTTTTTATTGGAGGACTGAAATAGTCGGGTCTCACGTCCTCACTGCCATCTGGTCAGAACAGCTAGTGACCTCGGTCAAGGTTTATGCTGACAGTTGAGCATAAGAGTTTTCTTAAACAGCACTTTTCCCAAAATTTACCTTATGGCAATGTGACTCTTAAAGCTAAAGGTTCATATTTGATTTAGGGATAATTAATGAGACTATATTATGGCACCAAAATGCATTCAATGGGAATGATGAGTAGGTAAAGCATGCAAGGCTGCGAAGGTAGACATGGGGCAGAACATGGTTGGGGAAAGGGTTGGTACACAGACATAAATCCTGGAGAGAATTTGTTTGTAGCTCTATGAATGGAGGTGAATTTGCTTCCACTCCCATCCCCAACTGAGGGTAGAAGCGAATGTACAAATCAGAATGCCAATTATGTGTCAACACCAGGCACACACTGTCACATGCATTTTCTCATTTGTGGCATATGAACCCGGAGTAACAGTTTATGGTTTTCTGCTATCTGGTGGCTTTGGCTGGCATATTAATACTTACGTAGAGCAGGCAAAGAGGAACAGACTTTTTAAAAAAAACTATTCTTCTCACCAAATCTTATGATGACTATCTACCATAAAATGAGTAGATAAGTGTCCAAAAAGTGTTGACAAAATTAAAAAAAAATGCTACATGTAATAATTTAAGTCTCATAGATTAGATACCATTTTTCAAGAATCAGCTGTAAGGATTTTGGCTGCCAATTTATGGCTATTCCAGCTGCATCTGAACTTTCCTTTAAATATTTCCCTTTCCCTTTTCATTAGGGTTCTACCAACAAGCAGTTTTGTTTCTGAAGTGAAGGACAGTTATATGTATATTTTTTATGAATAAATATACATTTGTAAAGAAGCAAAATCAAGAATAGGACTAAATATTTATGAGAATTCAAGTCAAAATGAAAAATTTATCTTTTACTACCTTATAAAACTCTTTAAATGATACAAATTTTTGAAAAATAATAATTTGAGTCAATAAGACATCACAATACCTGTTCAATGAGTAAAAGATTCACAAGCAAAATATCAAGAAGATATTTTATTACTAAATTCAAGAAAATATTTATCATGCTAGATATTTATCTTTGTATAGGCTAAAGCAATAAAAACAAAATAAAGCCCCAAATGGCTAAATTATTAACTGAAAATAATCAAATCTGTTTTATTTCCACAATGCCAGACACTAAAATTTAGAAAAATGAAAATCATTGATTCTGTTCTTATGTTGTGAAATTACCTAGGTTTCTGCTTTGTTTCAACAAATCTTTAAGTGTCTATTGTGGACCATAAACTTTCTAAGTATCTGGGATACAGAATAAGGTATGATCTCTTCCTTTGCAAAGCTTAGAATCTGGTTGTAGAGATAATGCTGAGCAAACGAGCCCACAAATAAATAAGAACTTAGAACGCCCATGAGTAATCTGAAAGAGTAGCGGAAGGTATTAGTGATGGCATAGAAGGGAGGAGTGGGCCATAACAGGCAGGTCAGAAAAGACAGCTTCGAAATGTGCCACTTAACACAGGGAGCTCAAAGAAGAAGAACTCAAGTCAGCTAAGGAAAGGATTTGAAGGAGGAAGATAGGTTCAGGTAGAGGGACTGTCACATATACATCCTGAGTTCAGATGGAACATGTCATGCTTGTGCAACTACAAAAAGACACTGCGGCTAGATTACAGAAATAGCATGTAAGAAAGTGTGGATTGAGATAAGACAAGAAAGGTGAGTTCAGCCAAGGAAGGTTTTATGGATTACATTAAGATTTCTTGCCTTCAACTAAAGCCTGGGAGAAGCTTAAATATGTTTAGAGTCGTTTAATGGGAATAAAATCCAAGGAATAAAGTTAATTTTAAATTTCACCAAATTCAAAGCAGCATAGGACTTAACTTTAAACTATTTATTAAATCTACTCTAAGTTTTATGAATTCCAGTTGGTAAGATAGCAAAGGGAAAATTACTTAAAAATATATTGCATAAGCTATGAGTCACTCTTCCCTAAATGGACACATCATTACAACTTCTATTTCATAGATTTTTTTTTATTTGGAATGTTCCCAATCTTTTTTAGTATATTTGGTCCTGGATTTCAGTAATGGTTGACAAACCTGCGTAGAGTTTTGTAAGTTCTGGGGAATGGTTAGGCCTGTGACCCAGATTGTTAAGAACTTGGAAATCTATACAAATTCACTGCACTTAACTACAAAGAAAGAAAGAAGGGAGGAAAAGAAGAAAAGGAAGCCAGCAAGCGAGCAAGAAAGAAGCCTGGGGGAGGGAGGAAGGGAGAGAGAGAAGGAGGGAAAAAAACAGGGACACAGTCAAAAAGAGAGGATTAAAAAGAAGATGGAGAAAGAAGAACAGAGAGCAAAAAAGCAAGGCAATATAGCAAATCCAAGAGTATGTTGAGAAGGAGTATTGGCAGGTGCTATCAACTTTAATCAAATGGAAATGCTGGCTAAGTTTTGAAGAGAATTGCATCACTGAATAAGACAGTGATTTCAAACAAGCTTGGGACCCCAACTATGATCAACAGGTGGTATTCTGATGTCCTGTTTAGAAGTGGTCACAGTGGGACAAGAAAAGGGAGAACTTCTCAGAAGAAGAGAATTGTTCCAAGGGTTCTAAGGGCTCCAAACCAGTAGACAGCTTAGTGAGAAATGCAGAAATGTTCTATAACCTCAGGGGAGAGGTCTCCACAATGATTTCCCAGGGAGATTTCAGAATTGCCATCGAGTGGTGATTGCTCTTTTTTTTTCTCATTCTCCCTATTTCACTATTTTATATTGAGTATGTGTGGAGATAATTTGTCTTTTAATTTCAAAGGGCTCTAGACCAAGAGGAATCACCTTCAGTCCTAATAGAGAGATTGTGAATATCACTTAGAGATTCCAGACACCAGACACCATGGTGGATGCAGTGAATTTTGTTTCCTGTGAATGAAGAGAAGGTGTGTTCTGTTTGTGAAAGAATATTTTGTGGGAAGAAGAGCAGATAATAGTAGGTATCAGTGTGGTCCACGAAATATCCGTTTTTTCTTCTTGCTGTGAGGCAGTATGCCTTTCCCTGCCCTCTCAAGGTTGAGTTTGGCTATGTCTGACTTGCTTTAGCCAATAAAATAGCAGATGTGGTATTATTTCTCTTGTATATAGAGCTAGCAGTGCAATTGCTGGGTCGTATGGAGACTTTACATTTAGCCTTTTAAAGAACTACTAGACTCTTTTCCAAAGCAGGTGCAAGATGTTACATCACCATCAGCAATGAATGCAAGAGTTTCTTTAAATTTCTTCACATCCTCACCAACACTTGTTAATATCTTTTTTATTAAAGTCATGCTAGTGCGTATTAGACTGTGATTTAGATTTGCATTTCCCTGATTACTAATGAGGTTGAGCATCTTTTCATGTGCTTATTGACCATTCATATATCTTTTTTGAGAAATCTCTATTCAGATCTTTTTCTATTTTTGGAGATCTGTTATTATCCTTGTGTTGTAGGAATTATTTATATATTCTAGAGACAAGTTCCTTATTATATACAGTTGACCCTTGAACAACCCACGTTTGAACTATGTAGGTCCACTTACATGTGGATTTCCTTCCATCTCTGTCCTCCTTGAGACTGCACGACCAACTCCTCCTCTTCCCCCTCCCTCCCCCTTAGCCTACTCTACATGAAGACAAGGATGAAGACCTTTATGATGATCCATTTCCCCTTAATAGTAACTATATTTTCTCTTCCTCATGATTTTTAAATAACATTTTCTTTTTTCTAGCTTACTGTATTATAAGAATGCAGTATATAATACATACAACATACAAAATGTGTGTTAATCAACTGTTCATGTTATTAGTAAGTCTTCAGGCCAACAGTAGGCTATGGGAAGTTAAGTTTTTGGAGATTCAGAGTTGAATGTGGATTTTCAACTGTGCTGAGGGTTGGTACCCCTAACCCTTTTGTTGCTCAGAAGTCAGCCGTATATGATTTGCAATTTTCTGTCATTCTGTTGTCTTTTCACTTTCTTCATGATGTCCTTTGAAGCGTGAAAGTTCTTAATTTTGATGATGTCTAGTTTATTTATTTATTTACTTTTTAGATGGAGTCTCACTCTGTTGCCCAGGCTGGAGGGCAGTGGTGCGATCTCGGTTCACTGCAACCTCCGCCTCCCGGGTTTAAGTGATTCTCCTGCCTCAGCCTCCCGAGTAGCTGGGATTACAGGTGCCCACCACCACTTCTGGCTAATTTTTTTTGTATTTTCAGTAGAGACAGGGTTTCACTATGTTGGCCAGGCTGTTCTCGAACTCCTGACCTCAGGTGATCTGCCCGCCTCAGCCTCCTAAAGTGTTGGGATTACAGGCATAAGCCAGCACGCCTGGCCCAGTTTATTTATTTTTTTCTTCTTTTGTTGCTTTTGCTTTGGGTTTTTTTTTTTTAATCGCCTAATTCAATGACATGAAGATTCACATCTGTTTCTTCTACATGTTTTGTAGTTTCTTCTCTTACATATAGGTCTTTGATTCATTTTGGGTTTATTATTGTATGTGGTATGAGATATGGGTCCAACTTCATAGTTTTACATATTCAGTTATCCCAGCTGCATTGGATAAAGAGACTCTTCTTTCCCCCGTTAAATTGCCTTGGTGCCGTTGTCAAAAATCAATTAACCAGAAATGTGATAGTTAGTTTCTTGATTCTCCATTCTATTTCATTGATCTATGTCCTTATGTCAGTACCCACTATCCTGATTACTTTAGCTTTGTAGTTAAGTTTTAAAGTTGGGAAGTGTGAGTACCGTAACTTTTTTCTTTCTTAAAGATGCCTGACTATTCTGGGTCTCTTGAATTTCCAAATGAATTTTTGGACCAGTTCGTCAATTTCTGTAAGCAAGCCAACTGGGATTTTGATAAGGATTATGTTGAATCCGTGGGTCAATTTCAGAAGTACTGTCATCTTAACAATGACAAATCTGATTTATGAGGATGGGGTGTCTATTTACTTAGTTTTCAATGTTTTGACATTTTTTATAGATTTCAACAATGTTTTGCACTTCTTTTGTTATATTTCTAGGTATTGTATTATTTTATGCATACATTGAATCACTTTCTTAATCTTTTTTTTTTTTTTTTTTGGCGTTTGGGTGGGGGAACAGGGTCTCACTCTGTCGCTCAGGCTGGAGTGCAGCGGAATGATCTTGGCTCACTGCGACCTCCATCTCCTTGGTTTAAGCGACTCTTGTGCCCCAGCCCCACCAGTAGCACGAATTACAGGCATGCACCACCATGCCTGGCTGATTTATTATTTTTTTTTTTTAGTAGACATGGGGTTTCGCCATGTTGGATAGGCTTGTCTCGAACTCTTGACCTCATGTGATCCACCTGTCTCTGGCTCCAAAAGTGGTAGGATTGCAGGTGTGAGCCACAACACCCAGCCTGAATCACTTTCTTAATTTCAATTTCAGTTTATTCATTGCTACTGTATAGAAATACAGTTACTTTTTACATATTGATCTCGCATTCTGCAACCTTGCTGAGCTCATATATTAGTTCTAATCAATTTTTAAATGGATTCTTTAGGGATTTTTATATAGAAAATCATTTCATCTGCAAATAGAGATAGTTTTATTTCCTCTCTTCCAATCTGGATGTCTTCTATTTCATTTTTCTTGCCTAATATGCTCTCATTAGCCTATCCAATACAATGTTAAATAGAAGTGGTGAGAATGGACATTCTCCTTTCCTGATTTTTCAGTGTGAGGTTAGCTGTGAATCTTTTATAGATTCTCTTTATCAGGTTGAAGAACTTTCCTTCTATTCCCAGTTTGTTGAGTATTTTTATCATGAAGTAGTACTGAGTCAAATTTTTTTGTGTTGACTGAAATGTGTTAAAAAATTTTTAATTCAATATTTGTTTTATCATTGAGTTTCCTTTGAACCCAGTTTGAGAGACTTGTTTAAATGACATGATAACCTCAATACAGAGATACGCAGGCTACTGGTAGGGTTAAGATCTGAAGGTGTATAAAGAGTGCAACTAAATTTGTATGTGGCACAGTATGAAAAATTTTCACAAACCAGCTGAAAAATTACATTGAGTAGTGTTTTAAAAGAATAATACATCATGAGTAGGAATGCTAGGAGAGCTCAATATATGATCTATTAGTATTATCTTTTATAAGCAGAAGAGAAATGTCTGAAGACTTAACGATCATCCCTTGATGATAAGAAAACATTTGGCAAAATTTCCATTTACAGTAGTTAAAAACATTGCAGTATCTAATGCATTTCTGGCCCCTGCTCACTAGTACCAGTAGCACCTCAAGGTTGACATAGAAAATGTAAAATAAGCATTTTACTTAGCACTAGAGGCATTTCTATTAAAAATTGGGTGCTCATTATCTTTCCTATTATAGCCATTATTCAATATTGTGAAAATCTCAACAAATGCAATTATACATGAAAACAAAAACTTGTAAATACTGGAAAAATCAACAAAGTATTATTTTCAGATGCTTTCATTGTCCACCCAGGTAATCTAAGGGCCAAGTAGGAAAGTGCCAAAGTAAGATTTCAGTAAGATTGCCTGTGAAAAAATGAAATGCCAATATCTATCCAATCAATATATCAGCCATATATAAAGAGAGGAAACAATGGGGAAAACGCACTTATAATGGATAGCGTAATTATAATATGATGTCCAGGGAAAGATGGAGCCATGAGAAGTGGCACCTGTTTGACGTGGTCAAAGGTGAGTTAAATAGCATGAAACCAGAATCGCACTAAAACTAGAGAGATGTGTCATAGACATGCCTCAAACTTTGAGGAATTTTCTATAAAACACAGTGCAGATAACAACAAATTTAATGAATTCACTAGAACTAAGTAATAATTCTTTTTTGTGAGAAAGAAGTGTAGTACCTAGGGAAATAAGTAAAGAAAATCTTGGCAGAAGGCCACCAACACCTTCTAATTTGGAGGCACTAGTGTTCTGGCAGCAAGAGCAGGAGTAGGAATAACCCTGTCTGGAGACCCTCTTCCTGCTACAGATCAATCCATGCAAAGACAGCTGCACCACAGACCTGAGAGCAAAGGTTATGGGGCCGCCATGTCAATGCTCGGACAGTCTCCAAGTGGCCAACCACTTCCCTGCACATCTGGCGCTTTCTCCAAAACAGGGGGCTTTGACTCTCAGTTGAGGAAACTCATGAGGAAAAAGACATTCATTTGACAACATTAAAACCACAACAACCATGACAATTCAAAAGCAATTCAAAATAACATGAATATATTTGCAACACAATTAGATGCAGTGCTAATATTATTAGTATGCAAAGACCCCTGCAAATGAATTAAAAGATCACCCAGTAAAAACGGGCCGGGATGGATGAGCAGTAAACTCACATCCACCCAAACACAGAAAGACCAGTATGCCAGTATGTGCCAAGACGCTCCCCTTCATTAGTAATAAAAATATTTAAACGTAAACATTGAGAATTCATTTATTTGACACATATTTTCAATAGTATAATACTTCAAAGAGTACATATTGCCAATGGGGCAAAAATCGGAACAACTTATCTAGAGGAAAGTGTGGCAAATATTTCAAAAGTCTTGAAAATGTTCTTATCCTAACCCAGTAATTCCAGTGCAGGAAATTTAACTGTAAGGACATAAGCATAGATTTAGTTATAGGAATGTTCACTGCCGTGCACTGCGGTTTGGAGAGTGGAAATTTGGAAACCACTTACATTCCTGACAAAATGAATTGCTTTAAAACATTAGAGAGCTGTCATATAAATACCAAGGAACTATGAAAACACAGCACGTGAATATTGATATTCAAAGAAGAGCTTCATGACCATTTTAAAATCCAACTGAAAACATGGTTTTATACACTTGTACACGTATGAGAAGCCAGAGTGCGAACTTAGTTTTTCCTCTTGATGGTGCATTATTACTTTGTTGTTCATTTGTAACAGCAAAAGGAATAAAAGCTCATAAATGGATAAAAACGAACTAAATGACATTTAGGAAAAGGTGGGCCCAATGAGAAAGGAATCCGTTATTTTTTCGGTACCAATCATGAGGACACTTTTTTTTGTATGTCCCAATCAAAGAAAAAGTGTCAGACTCCAGATCTTGCCTAGCGAGTAATTTGTTTGGTTTGGACTTCATTCAATGTGTCAAGGAAACTGTTTATTCTCTTTCTGAGTGGACTTTCAAGCTTGAATCCCAAATAGGTAAGGCTGATTGGATAATGCCCTGCTTGCTCAAACATCTGCTGACTTGAATCTGCTGCTTTTGATGGTGGTACCCATTGTCTGAACTGCAAACAAATCAACCTTTAACGATGCATCCAACCAAACAAAACAAGCAGGTGCAGCAGCTCTGGTTGTGGAGAGGTTTCTTGAGTGATGGGCTTTGCACTGTCTGCCTCTTTGACATAGCTAAAGACATCTATAAGGGACAGGGGAGAAGAGGAAGAGTTTAAAGGTTCTTGGGTAGGTAGCCCAGGGTAAAATGTGGAGTCTATAATCCTTGCAGATTTCAGTGTGAATGCTAGCCCTGACTCACCTCATTCTGTGCAATGGGATTACAAGAGCACTATAGCACTATAGGTGGACACACTGGCAAGGTTGTTAACAGATCTGATCAGGCAAAAAGAACATCGTAAATGGCACAAATTCCTGGAACCAATGAAAGTTACCTGGGCTTTATAACACAAAGCGTTTTACTTGTGTTATCTTAAATTCTCACAATAATACGGTGAGGAAAAAAAGAGCAGGAATTTTTTCTATTCTTCTGATGTAGAAAGTTAGAATTTTAAATGATTTGTTCAAGGTCAGATAGGGCTTCTGGGTATCAAAAGAAAGTTTTCTAAAATCGCAGAATAGGGTTGTTTCCACCTATTATTTTGAATTCACACAGTAACAAAAAAAATTTGTGTGAAGAAGCTTTGAATGTCAGAGTAAGAAAGTGGCAGGGGAAGGGGTACAGAGAGAAAAATGAGTTGCATTCTATTTGGGGAGGAATAAATGAGCATGTCAGCATGATGTGGCTTGCTTGACTCTGCTCCCTATTTTTTGTTTGTTTGTTTGAGATGGGGTCTCGCTCTGTTGCCCAAGCTGGAGTGCAGTGGTGTGATCACGGCTCACTGTAGCCTCAACTTCCCAGGCTCAAGTGATCCTCCTACCTCAGCCTCCCCAGTAGCTAAGACTATAGGCATATGTCATAATACCTAGCTAATTTTTATTTATTTTTTGGGTCTCACTATGTTGCCCAGGTTGTCTCAAACTCCTAGGCTCAAGTGATCCACCTGCCTCAGCCTCCCGAAGTGCTGGGATTACAGGTGTAAGCTACCATGCCCAGGCCTGCTCCCTCATTTTTTCAACTGCTATGTATTGATCACCTATAATGTGCTGAAAATTGGGATGGAGCTTTCAAGTATGTGCATACAAGCATGTCTGGAAGATGGAATGGCTTTCAAAAATCATCTCAAAACATTCCATTTCAATAATATAAAATGATATCTCTTTCATATTACTACTGACTAATTCTTCTTTATCCAGAGATATATTTTAAATGCTAAAAATCTTATTTCTGAGTATAAATTGAAAACCACTGCTGACTAGAAAAACTTCTATTGAAAGAGATTTTTACCTGTACTATAAATTACAAAGAATCTCAAATGTAGAGTGCAGGTACAATAATGCATCTACTATGCTTTACTGGTGAATGAGGTCTTGTCAATGGTTGTATGACAGTTTTTTTCATAAAGCCAATTACAGTTTCCATAAACAGAGATTCCTAGCAATCTCTCATAGATGTTTCTATCAGTGAAATGATCCTCACACTGGATGTCTGCACATAGTTTACAGTAGTAATTGTCATAGTTATGTCTTCACATTTTGACTGATGGCACTATTTTCCATAGAACTTATTACATCAATGCATAAAGGTAATTTTCACTAAGATAGATAGATATGAAGAATGAAGATAGATAATTGCAGGCAGTGAAAACCTAAATATAAAATACTTGTTGAGTTGCAAAAGCAATAAATGCTGATTATAGAAAAAGTTAGATAATATTGGATTGAAAGAACAAGACTAAAATCACCTGTATTGCTGTTACCCCAGAATCCCACTGTTAGAATTTTAATATATATAATTCTAGAACCTATTTATGCGTGCACAAATCAATACGTGAAAAGGCCTGTACTCTATTTAGTTCTTTAAATTTCACCATTAGATTAGCATGTAGGCAAAAACATATTCTTAATATGAGGCTTCAATTTTTCTACTGTATAGATGTACCATAATTTATCCATTCTCTTATACTTATTAGCATAATTTTCTAGCACTAGAACTTTTGGGTCAAAATTTACAAACATTATAAATACTTTTAAAGTACATGTTGCCAGTTGTCCTGCAGAAAAATTATATTTTACATTCTCAACAGCAGTACATGTAAGAGCTTTGGTTACTCAAACCTTAGCCTGCAGTGGACTTCTCAAATATTTGCCAATCTCATTAGCCAAAGTAATAGCCTTCATATTCAGATTTTCTTTTCTCTGATGACTGGCAAATGGCCTACTATTTATACCCTTATATAATTATTCCTGTGACCTCTTTTTATATTGGTGTGAACTCTTCCTATAAGAGATTATCAGCCCCTTGCCATGTGTAGCCAATGCTTTCCCAAATCTGACATTTATGTTTCAGCCAGTTGACCTTCTGATGTCAGCCTTTCCTCTCCTCATGACTCTCAGTTCTTGTTTCAGAGAGGCCATGGTTCCCTGTGCTTTGAAATCTAAGATATATTATCTTCCTTGGCATACCATTGCTTTAAAACCTCAAATGCCATTCCATTTTCTATCTGTGGTGTGATTTTCTCTTTTCTTCATCTTTGTCCAAACTGTTATGTGAACTCTGCTAACCAGTCAGGATAAGTGGCTTGCACTTGGCCCTGCAACCCTTCTTACCTTCACTTGCCCAGTGACAAACTGCTTCTCAAAGTCAGAGGTAGGAATGCAGGTTGTTGTGCATGGCTTCAAGTCCAGGCCCCAGTTTATAACAGGATCTAGTGTATCCCTGCACCTTCAGGAGAACGCATCTTCCTCTTTTCTCATTACCTGGTCCTCTTCTTCTCTGATCTGACATAGGCCAATCATCAGCAAGCATCTCCACCACAGTCCTTCCTATCTCTTCCCCTACCACTTGACTTGAAGCTCTTTTCTTCTCTGTAGGCACTGGGAGTTGCCTATTCTGCAGCTTCTGCTTTATTCCTAAATGTTTTGTGGGATCCTCAATCTCTGTCTGGTTGTAGAAGTGCATCAGGGCTAGAAGGTGGGAGTAGCAGGTCAGGGGAGAAGAGGGAAGAGAGGCAGAAAACTACTGTATTTTGATAGTCCCAGGGAGCAGCATCAGAAAACAGAGGAGGCCAGTTGCCCCATGTTTTGGTCAATACTCACTCATCACCTGTCCCCTGATTCAAGGTACCTTCTACCATTTTCCGTGACCTCTTGTTTTCATGATTCAAAGTTCAACCATGAGCTGAAGTCTGAGTAGAACTTTTCTTAATCCACTTCTTTCTGTCTTATAACTAATACCACTTCTTCAAAATTTCAGGCATACTTAGTGGAGAATTCAATGACCTTCATAGTTATTTTTGAAACAAAAGCAGAGAATAACTGAAGTGCAACAACTGTTAACATGTATCTTCTATCCACAAATGGTCTCTGGGCCTCTTCTCCCACTTCCTGTGTAATGGTTTACTTTTATAGAAGATTCTCACTGCATAAATAGATATTGTATCATGGCCCTTAGGTTATGGGGAACACAGGTAAGGCAGATTTTAAAAAGTGATTCATGTGCCACACCTTTTGAAAGGATTCTTATACAGGAGAGATTGTACAACATATAGCTAGGAATAATTTTTTTAACCTTGAGGTAGTGGGCTAATGTAAGAAATAGCATGTTTGGGAAGGTAAAGGGCAGATTTCAACTTTCTAATTCGAGAAGAAATGAAACAAACATCTGAGCATCCACCACTTGTGTATTAGTTACTTATTGCTGTATAATAAATGATCCCAAAACTTAGTGGCTTAAAACAATGAGAAACATTTATTGTAACATGCAATCATGAGTTCAGGAGCAGCTTGGCTGGGTAGTTCTGGCTTGGGATCTCTTTTGTTATTGCAGTTTGATGTCAGCTAGGGTTACAGTTATCCAAAGGCTTAACTGGGGCTGGAGGATTCTTTTCCAAGGCAACTCACTTACAAAGCTGACACTTTGGTAAAGGATTTTGGTGGGAGGCTTCAGGGTCCTCCCCATTTGAATGTTTTCATAGGGCTGCTTGAGTGTTTTCATGACATGGCCTGTATCCAAGACAACAAGGCAGAAACTGCAATGCCCTTCATAATCTACTCTGATAAGAGAAGGCTAGTCTTGGCCTCACAAGACTAGCTGTGATTGAGTGTAGAAGGACACCTCACAAGAACGTGAACACCAGGAGGTGATTATTGAGGGCCATCTTGGGAGATGGCTACCAAAATACGTCAGATCCTCTTTTATTTCTTTTTATTCCTATCCATTTTGTGTAACACATGGAAAAAATAAAGCACAGAAACTGGTAAGTGACAGACGTAGGATTTAAACCCAGAATTCTCTGGCACCTAAATCCATGCTCTACCCACTGCAGTGGGCTTCAGAGCAGGTGGCTGTGTCTCTGTCACCTGGGATTCTGGAGGAGGAGCCTGAGGCAGTAGTAGTCTCAAGGCATCATGGCTTTCCAGGGTTAGTAAGTGCCTGAGTAGGGGTTCACAACCAAGGATAGTTGAGTTTAATTTGTAGCTTGAGACCACATGGAATGTATGAAAGGAGGACATGGAGCAGATTGGCTCTGGAATGAACTACAGGTTGAATGGGCAGGAGAGGTGACCAGGAGTAGAGCAGAAGAGTATGTGCATTAGAACAAAGGCTAGAGTGATTTGCATTGTCTAACAATCACTTTAAGGGAATGTAGGGCCTGTGGTTATGGGGATAATAATGAGGAAGATAGTTTCAATCAAATTGTGTGTAAGACAAAAATGAGGCTAGAGTAGAGATGTCATCTGAATCCAGGTGTGTCAACTTACTTGGTAACAAAGGAACAGCTCCAGTTCTGTTTAGAGTGTGAGAGTACACAATGATTATGCTCCAAAGGGCCCCTCTGACACAAAGCTAGTTGCCTGAAACAACCTTGAAACAGACCCATGATCTCTCTTCCAGGTAGTTCTCTTCTGAAATTGGGCATGTTTTGGAAATAATTTAGCTCCTCTCCCTTCTGATGTTTCTCATTCGGAGAGCTAAGTGGATTTTAACTATGACTTGTCTGATGATTATCTGCTTGGGAAAAATGGCTCAAGCCCCTGAAAAGTTTCCCATGGAACATGCCTAGTGAGAAATGCTTAGTTTGTGGGGAAGTTGATCTTTTAGAGGTAATGATGCAGTTCGGGCTCTATTACCTGCTTTAAGCTTCAGAGAAAATATTCTTTAAATGGAAACAGATTGAGAGGGCAAATGGCAAACCTGTGGCTCTTGAGCTCTTCTTCCCCATTAACCAAGACTAAAAGGCAGGCCTTGGAAATCCCTTTTCAAGAGCTGCCAATGACATAACTTCATTTTAATGTACTACAAGTCCTTACGGGCACATGCTTGATTTCATTTTTTCATCTGAACTTCTGATGTAAAGGAACCCAGTGCAACTTTTAACTTGGCCAATGTCTGAAAACCAGGTTGCTGGATTCTGAAGTACATCATCAGTGGAATGAATTCTTTTCATCTTTGTTCTCTACTTTTTATTTGCCTGCATAAAGGAGAGAGAGTCCCTTTAATGTTGTGTGGATAAAAGCCACAAGAAAGAGATAAAGCATGGAACATGCACGGGGCCCTCGGGGTAGACAGAGCAAGGAGTTTTGGATGGCTCTTTTCAACAAAGAAAGGCACATTGCTAGTTTAGACAATTACAGACAAGACAACTGTGGTTTAATTTGCATTAATTGAGAACTGTCCCATTGTGTACAAGGAGATTTTGGCAATGACAGATTAAGACTGATGTACATCTATAACCAACAGTCAAACAGATTATTACATTGAGGGGAAAACAAATAGCTTGAATGTTGCTTTAAAGCTATTCACTTTTGGCCCTAAAAAGTCACCAGAATTTCCAAGCGTGGCTTAAAGCAGAGTCTTTGCCGTCTTCCTGCTTTCTCCAAATTCCTTATCAAAGGTCAAGAATGCAGTGCCCTTGGCATATTATCATGTCTGCATGTGTTCCTTTTCAGCCACTGACCTAGTGTTCATTTTAAGGGCCCAACTGTGGATATTCCTACTGTGTCCACCCTCTTGTCTGACTATATTTCATTAGTCCTACTTACTACTTTTAAGACCAGCAGAAGGAATGATTCATCCCTCTCCTTGTTAAATTTAGGAATGTGTTCTTTTCACATTACAGCAGCAATGGCCACAGAAGAGAATTTTATTAAGGTGGACAAAGCCCTCCCTTAACTTCCTTTAAATTCCAACGTTCAGTTAAGTGGAGTGAGATCATCCTCCTCAGGGAAAACTATTAAGCCCTTAATTCATCGAGTTAATTTTTGTATAAGGTGTAAGGAAGGGGTCCAGTTTCAGTTTTCTGCATATGGCTAGCCAGTTTTCCCAACACCATTTATTAAATAGGGAATCGTTTCCCCATTCCTTGTTTTTGTCAGGTTTGTCAAAGATCAGACAGTTGTAGATGTGTGGCATTATTTCTGAGGCCTCTGTTCTGTTCCGTTGGTCTATATATGTTTTGGTACCAGTACCATGCTGTTTTGGTTACTGTAGCCTTGTAATATAGTTTGAAGTCAGGTGGCCTGATGCCTCCAGTTTTGTTCTTTTCGCTTAGGATTGTCTTGGCTATTCATGCTCTTTTTTGGTTCCATATGAAATTTAAAGTAATTTTTTCTAATTCCGTGCAGAAAGTCAATGGTAGCTTGATGGGGATAACATCGAATCTATAGATTACTTTGGGCAGTATGGCCATTTTCATATTGATTCTTCCTACCCATGAGCATGGAATGTTTTTCCATTTGTTTGTGTCTTCTCTTATTTCTTTGAGCAGTGGTTTGTAGTTCTCCTTGAAGAGGTCCTTCACATCCCTTGTAAGTTGGATTCCTAGGTATTTATTCTCTTAGAAGCAATTGTGAATGGGAGTTCACTCATGATTTGGCTCTCTGTTTGTCTATTACTGGTGTATAGGAATGCTTGTGATTTTTGCATATTGGTTTTGAATCTTGAGACTTTGCTGAAGTTGCTCATCAGCCTAAGGAGATTTTGGGCTGAGACCATGAGGTTTTCTAAATATACAATCATGTAATCTACAAACAGGGACAATTTGACTTCCTCTCTTCCTATTTGAATACCCTTTATTTCTTTCTCTTGCCTGATTGCCCTGGCCAGAACTTCCAATACTGTGTTGAATAGGAGTGGAGAGAGGGCATCTTTGTTTTGTGCCAGTTTTGAAAGGGAATGCTTCCAGCTTTTGCCCATTCAGTATGATATTGGCTGTGGGTTTGTTATAAATAGCTCTTATTCTTGAGACATGTTCCATCAATACCTAGTTTATCGGGAGTTTTTAGCATGAAGGGGTATTGAATTTTATCAAATGCCTTTTCTGCATCTATTGAGAAAATCATGTGAGTTTTGTCACTGGTTAAGTTTATGTGATGGATTATGTTTATTGATTTGCATATGTTGAACCAGCCTTGCATCCCAGGGATGAAGCCAACTTGATCATGATGGATAAGTTTTTGACGTGCTGCTGGATTCGGTAAGACCTAAAAATATAAAAATCCTAGAAGAAAACCTAGGCAATACCATTCAGGACATAGGCATGGACAAGGCTTCATGACAAAAACACAAAAAGCAATGGCAACAAAAGCCAAAATCAACAAATGGGATCTAATTAAACTAAAGAGCTTCTGCACAGCAAAAGAAACTATTATCAGAGTGAACAGGCAACCTACAGAATGGGAAAAAATGTTTGCAATCTATCCATTTGATAAAGGTCTAATATCCAGAATCTACAAGGAAGTTGAACAAATTTACAAGAAAAAAAAAACAACCCCATCAAAAAGTGGGTGAAGGATATGAACAGACACTTCTCAAAAGAAGACATTTATGTGGACAACAAACATATGAAAAAAAGCTTATCATTGGTCATGAGAGAAATGCAAATCAAAACCACAATGAGATACCATCTCATGCCAGTTAGAACGATGATCATTAAAAAGTCAGCAAACAATAGATGCTGGAAAGGATGTGGAGAAACAAGAACGCTTTTACACTGTTGGTGGGAGTGTAAGTTAGTTCAACCATTGTGAAAAACAGTGTGGTGATTCCTCAAGGATCTAGAACCAGAAATACCATTTGGCCCAGCAATCCCATTACTGGGTATAAACCCAAAGGATTATGAGTCATTCTACTATAAAGACACATGCACAGCTATGTTTCTTGCAGCACTATTCACAACAGCAAAGACTTGGAACCAACCCAAATGCCCATCAATGATAGACTGGATTAAGAAAATGTGGCACATATACACCATGGAATACTATGCAGCCATAAAAAAGGACAAGTTCATGTCCTTTGCAGGGACATGGATGAAGCTGTAAACCATCATTCTCAGCAAACTAACACAGGAAGAAGAAAACCAAACACCACACGTTCTCACTCGTAAGTGGGAGTTGAACAATGAGAACACATGGGCACAGGGAGGGGAACATCACACACCAGGGCCAGTCAGGGGGTGGGGGACTAGGGGAGGGATAGCATTAGGAGAAGTACCTAATGTTGATGACGTTGATGGGTGCAGCAAACTACCATGGCACGTGTATACCTATGTAACAAACCTGCATGTTCTGCACCTGTATCCTAGAACGTAAAGTATAATAATAATAATAATAATAAAAGAAATTAGTAAGCCCTCACATTTCTTTCAGGTGTCTTACTTTTTCATGAAGCTTTCCATATCGACCCATTCCATAGATGAGCAAATAGAGACTTGTGAGACCTGCAAAGTTAGGCAACCCGAGGGGAAGTTTCTGGTAATACAATCCAGGTGAATTTTCTAACACCCTATGAATGAGCTGCAAGCCTAAGGCTAAACGGAAAACCAAGCCCCAATAATTTTCACCTTTCCTTCAAATTAAGGAGACAGTATTTTGACATTTGTACAGCCCCAGAGAGATCTCCTGCTCGTGAGCTGAGCTTTAAAGTATTATTGCATATGCTCCATTGAGTCTTCAGGTTTGAGCAGCATTTATCCAAAAGGCAAAACTTCAACATATTTCTCTGAAAATCACCCTGGTTTAAAATATCCAGGCTGCTCTGTGAAAGCACCTTTGCCTTTTCTCCTCTCAAGCTTTCTTCATATGCTCAAGTAAACAAGCCACGCTGAAGCTGAAGGACTCAGACCAAAAACAAAAGTCAAGGGGAAGGCCCAGAAAGCGCGGCCAACACATTCCCACATTTCCATATTTCCAGATTTGGGGTTCTGTGTTCAGAGCATGAACTCTCTCAAACGTTCTGCTCCCATCGGTCTGCCTTTTTAAGCAGCAAGATTTGTTGCTGGATAATTCTAAATGACCATCGCATACTAACAAAGCCATCCTATTTAGACATGGGCAGATGAGATAGAAAATGGGTGGTTCGGGCAGATTTCATGAGGTCTAATAAATCTTCAGTAAATTAAAGCTCATCCCCCGCTCCTCCCTTCGTGGGCTCTTTGTCTTGCTAATACACATTAGGCCTTGCCTGGCTTCACACTTTCAGGCATTTCAGAGGTGAGGCCTGTACAAAGCTGCAGATGTGGAGACGGAGGAGACCTTTGCCCCAAATGTTACCCATTAACATTAGCGTGGCCCACAGAAGAATTTTACTATGGTTCTCCCGTCTCAAAAGAGCTCCCAACCAGCAACTTGGGAGCTTAAAGCAACAAGAAGAGAGGTGGTGAAGAAGCAGAGAAGGCCACTGTATATCTCTGTTTCCAAATTGTGTGGTCCTGGTTCATTCTTTTAAAATATCCAGAGAGAGAGAGAATGAGACATGGCCTTTGTAATTACAAAAACAATACAGTTTGAGTATGTATAAATGATAGTACTGACTGGTGTAGAGTGAAAAGTTAATCACCCTCTCTGCCTACATTTTGATAACTAATGTTAAGTTTCTTATGTATGCTTCATGAAAATTTCTAAGCACTTGTAAGCACACAACCACCTTTGAAAAAGGAACACATACAAATGGGATCATACCGTCCTGCAGGTTGCTTGATGCAAGAAAAGTAGCAAACTGGAAAAACATACATGACAGAAGACTAATTTCCTTAATGCATAAAATACTGGTGTAACTCAATAAAATAAGGAGTAGTTACCCTATGGAAAAATGAGCAATATATTACAAAAGCAGCCAACAACAACAAAAGAAGTGGCCAAAGAAAAGTTTCCCATTCAATTGAACAAATAAAATATTAAACAACAAGCTGCTACCATATTTCTCCTATCAGCGTGGCACAAATTCATAAGCTTACTAATTAATATCCAGTGTTATCAAGGATGCAAGAAAACATATTCTTATAATCGGAGTAGAAATTTTTGGACAGCAATTTGACTAGGTATCAAATGAAATATCCATATATCCTTCGACTTAGCAACTTTCTATTGGGGTTTTTCTTATTGACAGAACTTTGTACGGTCCTACAAATGTATGTACAAGAATGTTTACTACAAGCAACACTAATAGGAAAAAAGAGAGGAAATCTATATTTGCATAAATAAGAAATAGTTTAAATACAGACTCTCTATGAAATGGAACACTAAAAGTAGAGGCTGTCACAGAAACCCTCCTTCAAAGGGATAAGAACTAGGAGGGGCCTTAACCGATTGTTCGGATTTGGCCAGGTAGATGAGAGGAGAGGAGGGAAAGGGTATTCAAGAGTGGTTTGTAGTGAAGACCGCTCCTCTCCCAACAATCCTCCAGATTCAACCCCATCTAGCCCCATGGCTGCACAATCTGGAGGGTAGGTCGGAGGCAGCAGCAATAGTAGAAGGATAAGCAAGGATTTAAAGTGAATCTACCCAGAATCAGAAGGCACAGCAATTAGGAGCTATGGTGACAATGGGGGGGTTCTATTTTTCCTACTCACAATAGCTCATTGGGCACCTGCTGGCCAGGCAATGCACTCTGGGAGAAAGAGTCATGCATATGCCAGGAACAAAGTCCTGTTCTCATAGAAATTCATGTGTTTTCTTTCTCATTCCATGTAGCAAATATTTTGGTCTGGGAAAATGAGCACATGCTTCTTTTCTGCACCTATCTCTTTACCTATAAATTTAGCCTCTCATTTCACTTGTGGCTTCTGAATTGCCTGGATCGCAACACGCATTAACAAACACACACACAGTTATAGCCAAATCCACCTATAGGAATTCTGAAGGGGATTAACCTCACACAGGTCACATTCTGAGCAAGGCGTGGCCACATCTCCATCTCCTTTCTTCCTGTGCTGTCTTGGGCTGTTTCTATCTTAGACTTCCATGGCTTCATTTTCTTCCAAATATTTCCACTGTGCCTTCTGCAACTTTGTCCCATAATAAATAAATTCTGTCTCTTCACAGAACATTTCTCCAACCTTTCCTACCTGGCCACAGCTCAGAAGTGGAGGAACCATTGTTTCACCAAATCTTGCAAATTCCAAGCATTTCCTTGTGCTTTTGTTCTTGCATTACACTCAACCAAGAAAATCCCAAACCTGGGAGAGTCTAACAAAAGCCTCCCGAGGGCAGCCCTGCACAACTAAGTCCTGCTAGAAAAAAGACTCACAACAGAGCAGATGGATAAGCAAAGATTTGAAGTGAATCTACCCAGAATCAGAATGCATCTCCTGATGTGTTCTGCTTTCTGTAGTGACTGTTGTCATACCTCCTTTGCCACTCCTTTTCACCTTTGACTTCCGCCCATACCAAACAAAGACCAATTTCCATCACCACGACTACAACCCTCGCTCCCGCCTCTGCACTCATTGTCTTCTCTCTCCAGTTAGAGTGCAGGACATTCCTCTCCTGCATTCTAAGACCAACTCCATCCATTTTGCCTCCTCACTGACCTCATTTCCTCACCCACATGCATTTTCAATTTTCTTCTCTCTCTCTTACTCTCTTCTCCCAGATCACTGCCTTCAAAAATCAAACATGTTCCAGGTTCTCCCATCTGAATGAACTCTCACTGCATCCTGCATCTTGAGCTGTTCTAAACAGTTGTAGATACATACCATCTTCTCTTCCTCCTCCATTCAATCTCGCACCCTACCATTCTATTGAAATTGCCTCAGGAAAGGTCAGCATTTCACTCCATGCAGCTAAATAAGAGACAGTTTAATCTTCATTTGTGCTTTCAAGGGACTCCTTCCTCCTTCTAGAACTTTCTCTTCTCTTAGTTTCCATGACACCTCTCTCTCCTTTCTTCTATTTCTCTGGCATTTACCTCTCAGCTAACTTTTCTGACTCACCCTCTTCTACTAACTCCTTAGAAATTGGGGCTTGCCCACCTTCTTGCTCTGTACTTTCCTTAGGCAAGTTTATCAGTCTTTTACATTTAAATAATATCTCTATAAATAATGTTATTACTACTATTTACAAAACTAATAAAATTTATCAAGTTATTTGCACATCTTAGCTTATCAGTAACTTATCACAAAAACCCTATACAAACAATAAGCATATTACATAAAAAACAGGAACTGGCTCAGTAGGGTAAGATTTGCCTAAGGTTGCACAGTAAATTGTAGACCCTGTTGTCGCTAGTCAAGTCCCAGGCTACTTGACTTCAAAACCTTATTCTTCATCATTGTACTCCTAACAATCCTACTGATAGGATTTCAAGTTCCTATCTCCAGTCCAGGCACTTTTTTGGAACTTCAGGATCAGACAGTCAAGTGCCAGTGTACCTACCACCTGCTTCAGTTCAACATGCTCAGAACTGAACTCTGAACGCCTTCCTCCCCCAGATCTCTTCCTAATCTGCTTTTGCCTTGAATTCCCCATCTCAGTAGATAACACCCTGATATGGTGTGAATATTTGTCCCCTCCAAATCTCATGATGAAATGTAACCTCTAGTGTTGAAGGTGGGGCCTGCTGGGAGGTATCTGGATCATCAGAGTGGATCCTTCATGAATGGCTTAGCCAATCCCCACGGCAATGAGTGAGTTCACAGGAGATCTGGTTGTTTAAAAGTGTGTAGCTCCCCTTGTCCCCCCTCCTCCACTTGGCTCCTGCTCTCATCATGTGAGGCACTGGCTCCCGCTTCACCTCCCACCATGATGGTAAGCTTCCTGAAGCCCTCACCAGAAGCAGATGCCAGCACTTGAGCACAGCTTGCAGAACTGTAAGCCAATTAAACCTCTTTTCTTCATAAACTACCCAGCCTCAGATATTTCTTTAAAGTAATATAAGAACTAATACACACCCTGTTCTTCCAGTTGTTCCAATTTGGATTCATTAATGATATCTTCTATCATCATTTATCCAGCTAACAAGGCCTGGAAATACACACACTCACACACACACATACACATATGCACACACAGATTTCTCTCCAGCTTCTTAAATAGTGCAAATTGATTGTCATGTCCCTCTTAAACTCCCCCTGAAGCTCTACAATGATTTAATGATAATGTCAAAAATTATTTCCATGATGCACTACACTCTCCATGATTTGTCTTCTTCTTACCTCTGTAGCCTTATCTCCCAAACTCTGTCCGGTAATAATTTCCAGCCACCCTGGCCTTCTCTGTTCTTCACATGTGCTCTTTCCATGGGTAATTTTCCTGCTAGGTCCCTTGTTTTCCTATTATCCCACTTCACATCCCTCTTCTTAACCTTTAAGAACCAGATTAAACTTTTTTTCTCATTTAATCTCATTGCACCTTGGACATTTCCTTCATAGCACTTATTACAATTATAAAATTGTATATGTTAAACACAATCATGTTTACATGATTAAACATGATTAAACACAATCACGTTTAATATTTATTTCCCAATAGACCAAATGCTCTATAAAAACAAGGAATGGCTATCTGGATAACTTATGCATCCTGAACCTTGCATAGTGCTTGAAATATACTTGAAATTCACTAAGTATTTGTTGAATGAATAAATAAAGCAAAGGTATGACGGCATACCAAGCAGAAGTATCAAAGACTAGAGAGCAAGGTCTAGGTATATGGTTCTCAAATTGGGGTTCCCAGACCAGCTTATGATGTTGCTGCTGGTTCCAGTGCTTGTAGGCAATAGTTTTATCTGTGAAATGGGAATAATTTCTCTCAAAAAATGCTATTGGGAAAATTAAATCCTAGTATATGAGAAAGCACAGTGTCCTATAAAAAATTAGTATGAAATAAATGCTAATATCTTTCCTTGGTCTCTATTGTTCCCCCCAAACAAGTGTTATGCTATTTAAAAGGCAGCCTAAGTAAAAAGATTATTTGGGTAACTGTTATCTGTGCTGAGACTTTTAGAAGCGTAAGGTAGAATCAAAAACCTCCCTGGACCAAAATGGAATATATAAAGTCTTTCAGGACCACTCCAACCAATTTCTTTGTTTGGAACAAACAAACAAACAAACAAACAAACTTTCTTTGTTCTTTTCAACTGGATTTTAGCTTAATAGTAACCTAGGACATCTAAGTAACACTTAAACCTTAGTAAGTAGATAACGGTTCCCAGGAACTGACAGTATTTCTGGAAAAGGAAAAGATCAAAAACTAAAAGGATTTTCTACACTAAAGCTCCGATCCATGAGCTCTTCTTATGTTGCATCCTGTTGGATCCAAGAGATAGGCTAACATCTGCTTCTAAAAGATAAACTTAAGATAGTGTGATTGAATGTGTATGATATTCCCCCCCTCTGTTAGTCTTGGTCTTGGCAGACTCCAGCTTCCAAATTTATGGGCTGTAGGATACTGATATCTAATGGGTTTAGGAAATGTTGGCTGGAAACATGACCTTCTTGGTACAGGTCTTGCCATCAGTTAACTACTAATTTAAGATTCAGTGAAGGAAAATAAATTCAGATCTCAGTGACAAAAATTGCCCTTAACGTCTTTCTTCTTTGTTGTTAATGCTAATGGCTAATAAGGGGTACAGAATCCTTAACCCAACTCTGTCATTTTTATGGCACAGGGCAAATGGAACACCCTGGAGTTTTAAAGCCTAACAGCTTTAAGATTGTGTTTTTGTTTTCAAATCTCACTGCCTTAGTTCAGTTTATTACCACCTCTCTGCTGATGATATCACTTCTCATCAGGTTTTTTGGTGCCCAGTCTCTTCCTTTCCCAAGAAAAGAGGATTACTGCCCTATTCATCCCAATTAATATCACCCAGTGAGATTACACATAAAGGATGCAGCCAGCATCTGGCATGTCCACTTCTATAGTGAGTTATTGAAAGTGAGATATTAGAGATAGACGTCTTAGATTTTCATGCCAATCCCGAAGGGTGAAATGACTTCCAAGGTTACAAAGACTGCTCGTGGCAGAGAGGAGAGTAGACAAAATGTCAAATTCTTTCCATCACTACTTTTAGTCTGGACTTTTTTTCCATCCTAAAGATCAAGATCACTAATTATTCTTGTAATAGTAACAACAGTACATAGATTCTAACATTAAAGGGTATCATATAGAAGCAATAAGAGGCATTCACAATTTTCCTTATTCAACTAATTTTTGAGCATGTATCATGGGTTAGACACTTTTCTAAATGCTTCTGATTCATCATAAGCAGAAGAAAATCCCTTCCTGCATGCAGTCTGCAGACTGAGGGCGTGTGTGTGTGTGTGTGTGTGTGTGTGTGTGTGTGTATGTGTAGAGAAGTGAACCAATTAGAAAACAAATGTAATATGTAACTTGTTAGATGATTAAAAACTATGGGGCTAGGGGTGAATTAGAACAAGGTCATGGGCATTGGGAGTGCCAAGGGGATTACAGTGTTAATTAGGATTGTCCAGGTAGGCTACAGTGACATTTTAGAGAATACTTACAGGTGAAGGATTTACCTGAGTGAATATTTAAGGGAAAAGTTTTCCAGGCAGAAGAAATAGCCAGGGCAAATGTTCACATGATAAGTCCCCTTAACAGACAACTTAGCTTTATTAAGATCCCCCTGCCCTTTCTGCCACCATTGTCCTTATAGTGATGTTGGGGACCATATGTTAAAAGAAAGACACATGAAGCATTAACCCCTCCTTCTAAGAGGACCCCCACCCTTACCGGCAGTTGTTTGTGGCTTCATAGAATATGACTAGCAGCCCTTTATCATCTTCCAGATGCTAGGGATATAGAGATCTCATAGAGATTGCGTAAAGATCTCATTCAATCTCACAACCACCCAAGGAGTAAGTTAGGTGCTGTCTCCACATTACAGAAGGTAGAATCGAGAGTCCTGGAAGAGATATCCCCTACCCAAAGGAACATTACTCTACTTTCAAATCCTATAAAACATTTCTTCATACCAAGCTTCTTTCTTTACAAATTATCTATATTGCAAGTATATACATTTTCTATATTATTATTATATATTAATGTTCTAAAGAATATGGAAAGGTAAAAACTAAAATTTGTCTTTTCAAATCCTTGGACACCAAAGCCATCTTTTTGGTAGCAGGGACATTAAATCCCAAGTCACGTTTTGGGGGGCCCTTCTCCCTCCCCACATTGCTTGGAATCTTTACAGTCTTCTGCTGTCCAGACAACTCAGAGAAGGATTCTCTGGTTTTCAGTCCATATTGGTCACCTTTGATGTGATCATTGTCTGGATTTCTATGTTTTCTTGAAAGCAAGAGAAACTGATCTCCACTTTAGGCTCAAGGGCAATGTCCAAGCCTGATAGCCTCTCTGTTCCTTGCCTGGCCTGCCTGGGGACCCTCTACCCAGTCCCATCTGATAAAAAGCCCCCTTCTTGGGGGAGGAGACTTAAGTCCTTACTACTGCTCATGGAAACTGCAAAACCTAATTCCCCTAGGTTTTCAGTCTTTGAGGGCTCTACAAGCATCTGAATTTCTAGAATGAGTCACTTCTACCCTTCTAACTCCAAGCACTGGACTCCAATTCCACATACCTGGACCCCCACATTAGTGTCCTTCATGAGCCTGACACTGTAATAGCTTTCGTACTCTTTCAAGAAGGAGAATATAAAAAAAGCACAGACCTTTAGAGAAACTAAATTCTCTGCATGTGGGAGAAGAAGAAAAAAAAGGAGATAAATATAATTTAGTTCTTTTTCTTTAATAATTCATATATTTTTAATTATATAAACAAGTTCATTTCATCCTCATATAAAATCTTGTACCTTGTTTGGTCTCACTCAAAATTACCTCTGAGATCTTTTATCAGTTTATGCATAACAATCCCTGTACTTTTTGAGAGCTGCATTGTATTCTAATAGCAGCTTCCATATTGACAAACTTGTTTCCCATTTTGTGACTGATTACTAACAATGCTGCAGTAAGCAATCCTACACAGATAATTCAGTGCACTTTTATGAATATAGCCATATAGTTAAATCCTAGCAGTGGAACGGCTGAGTCATTGCTTGGGGTATGTGAACTTAAATATAGTCAGATATTTCAGACTAGGCAACATGGCAAAACCGCATCTCTACAAAAATTAGCTAGGTGCGATGGTGCCTGTTTGTAGTCCCAGCTACTCAGCAGGCTGAGGCAGGAGGATCACTTGAGCCCAGGAGTGGAGGTTATAGTGAGCTAAGATGGCACCACTGCACTCCAGCCTGGGTGACAGAGTACAACTCTGTCTCAAGAAAATCAAAGAAAGAAAGAGAGAGAGAGAAAGAAAAGAAAGGAAGGCAGGAAGGAAGGAAGGAAAAGAAAAGAAAGAAAGATATCATTAACTGTCCTCCAAAAAGATTGTTCTAAGTTCCCAACAAATCAAAATTGTAGCTATTTTTTGCACACTCCTTCAAAGTCTAACATTTATTTAGTGCATCCTATGTGAAAGGCTCTTTTCTAAGTGCTTTTTGTATATTTTCTCACTCTATCTTCTTCACAACTTTGTAAGTATTTTTTTTTCCATTTTATAGAAGAGGAGTCAAGCAGAGAGGCTAAGTAATTTACCTGAGGTAACCCAGCTAGTAAGTGGTGAAACCAAGCTTGGAACCCAAGGGTAGTCTGATTTAAGATGCTATATATTTTTTTTACCACCTATAAATCTTAATATTTACCAATTCTGATAGGTTAAAAACTGGCATTGCATGGTTATCATATTTGCTACTTTAATTATGAATAAGAGTTAATGTATTTGTTTGCTATTGATATTTATTTCTGTGAGCTGTTCATGTATACACGTTTTTGTTTGTCTGTCGGGTTATATGTTTCATTGATCCGTATGAGTTCTGCATGTCACAAAAATTAGCCCTTCATCACATGCTGTAAGTTTTTCTTCCCCTTATACTGTTTGCCTCGACTTTGTATGTAGCATTTAAAAAGAATTTTGCTATGTATTATATGAGTTTTAAATTATGTGATTAAACTGATCAGTTTTGTAGGGACTTCTAGAGGGGGAAGGAAGGAAGAGGGAGGCAGTAAGGGCTGAAAAACTATGGGGTACTATGCTTACTACCTGGATGATGGGATCGTTTGTACTCCAAAGCCCAGCGACAGGCAATTTACCCATGTAACAAACCTGCACATACATCTCCTGAACCCAAAGTAAAAGTTGAAAGAAAAAAATAATAAAATTATCAGCTTGAGTTTGGAAGATTTTTATAATGCTTTAAAAGGCCCTCCCACAATAGGATGATAAAAAATAGTTTGCCTGGGTTTTTTGTAGAATATAATATTTTATTCAATATGTATATTTTCAATAAATTTGGTATATTAAGCAAAGGGATGCTCTATTTTTTCCTACGCTATCAATTCATTTGAACCAATGTTATCTAGAAATTTCAGAAGTGTCACCTTTATCATATTCCGAATTCATATTTATATATTCTAAAATTAAGTGGTTTTTAGTATATTCACAAAATTGTACAATTATCACCACTGTCTAATTCCAGAACCCCTATATATTTTGAGGCTAATTCTAAACCTGCATTCAGTTAAAGATACCTGTGTCTATTGGTGCCTGTAACACCAGAATCTTTTAACTACTAAAGCTGTAGAATGTACATAAATCAATGAATTTACTCATATGCTTTTTCCTTTCTGGAAGGCAGGGAAGCATGGATAATTCTGCAGAGCAGTTATCATTTATGGGATACAAGAAACCCCAATATTTTTACTTTAATGAAAACTGAGATTGCGACGGTGCTTAACTCACCACATTGAATGTATGCCTCTTATCCCTTACTGATTCCGGTTTGAATTCAAGATCTGTAATACTTTGTATCACTTGTGCTTATTAATACAGGAAAAGTGGCCCCCTCTTTATATAATTGGTTTAAGTACTTGGACTTGTGTTTTCCTGTTTCCTTATGAGTATTTCACAAGCTAATCACGTTTTTTTCTCTATGCATTAAAGCAAGACCCTCTCTGCACATCTTCCCTTCATCTGTTAACATTGTTTGTCCAGCCACCCCCATTTATGGAAACATTTACTGACAGTCTGGTGTTTGCTAGGTAATATATGGCAGGAGATAAAATGACAAAGAGTCTTTGCTCTTAATTTGGCCAGGAAGCACTTAATAATGAGGACTTTTTTTTTTTTTTAACAAAGAAAAGGTAAAGCAAATTCTGAGTCTTCCACTTTTCACCACTTCAAGCTCTTATTTCTGGCTTAAGGACATTTTATTCTGAATATAAACTATTTCTCAATTAACTGAGGATAAAGTAGCAGTGGCCGCTTCCCTTCCACCCCCATTCTCTATCATGCATCTATCACAAGCAAAACCTTAAGTGAATACCAGGATTATGACATCTGCATAATTTACATAGTTGGCTTCCATGTGTCTGCATCTGTCTGCATGTCAGTATGGCCTCTCCCCATGTGCAGGTTGGAACTGCCGATTTCAGATGTCACGTTCCTAGAGAACGAGCAAAGCTCTGTTCCACTTTGCTTGCCAGTCCCCACGACAATCCTGCACAGGTGGGAGCTGGCTCCCTGAAGATAAAGTAGTAATGAGCACCTAATTATGGATAATTGCATAATGAAGGGCTCTCTCGCTTCTGCCAGTTCACATTTGCAGCTGGTACCTGAACGATTTCTGCTTGTGGCAACAGGTTACTTTCTTCTGGAATCATTTGAGGGAAAAAGGCAGCATGCCAGCACACCAGCATGGATTAAATTATCCCCAACAAGTCTGTACCTGATTCCTATTTCTCAAGGGCAGGATGGGGAACTTGACTAGTCATTCTCATTATCCAGGGAGATTAGTTTGCACACCCAGGCTATGGACTAATAATAATGTCTTCCATTTGGAGAAGGCTTTAAATATTCAGGCTATGCAACCACACCTTTCTGAATTTCTGTAACAAGCTGCCCATGTGCCAGTCTGTAACTGCAGCAGTGGGCAGTAAGCTGTAGCAGTGTTCTTCAAATTTGTCTGCTTATAAGACTCATCTTGTACATGTATTAAAAATATGCATTTCCCAATGCTCATCCGAACGTACTGAATAAAAATCTGCCAGGGTAGTTAAATAGACTCAGGTTCTATTCCCAGATCTGCCACTAATCATGACCTGGGTAAGTCACAACTTTTGTGGGTCTTAGTTTTCTCAACTGTGATATGAGATACAGAACTCCAAGATCTATGAATGTGATTAGATAATACATTATCCTCCAGATAGGAAGTGTTACTTGACCACTCTCCTAAACCAACCACTGATTCAAAGTGCAGCAGATTGCATTTTTCTAAAAAGACTGCCAAAAAATATTTCCCATTCTATTTTCTTCCTCCCTCCATTCCTCCCTTCCTCCCTTCCTTTTCCTTTTCCTCTCCTTTCCCTTTCTTCTCTCTCATCTTCTAGAGTGATCTTGATTCATTCAATTGAATAAAGATCTTTATTTTCTCCCCTAGAATTTGGGTGCTCTTGTGACTACTATTTAACTTCCAAAGGTAGGTAATAAAATGTGATACAGTTTCCTCTTGGTTCTCTTAGGATGCTGACACTTGGAACCCAGCTACCATGCTGTGAGGAAGCCCTAGCAGCCTGAGGACGTGAAGAGACACCATCCTGCAGTCTTGGCTGAGCACCAATTTGCCAGCTATGAGAGTGGGCCATCTTCACAGTGGATCATCTGGCCCCCAGTCAAGCTGCTCCAGCTTATGCTGCATGTAGACTGGACTAGCAGTCTTCACATAGTCCTTCCCAAATTGCAGTGTCGTGAGCAAAATAAATAATTGTTGTCTTAGCCTGAAGATCTGCGATGGTTTGCTACTCAGCAATACAAAACTGATGGACCACATGACTGTGAGTGTAAAGTATATATTTGAGCAATGAAAATAAGATGGGTGAGTGGTATTGGGCCCAATTATGGATAACCCTTATGAGGGAATCAGATGTGTTCTACTTGGCAATATTAATTATAAGAGGTATACCAGATAGAAGAGATTAGAAATGACATTAAGAGACCAGAATTATGGTTAAGAGGCCACCTCATTAACTCCAGCATGAGTTGATAAAGTCTAGCATTAGGTCTATCATGGTAGAAAAAAGCAGATAAGGCAGTTGAGACATTAAAAATTACCAATAGTACACATTTTCTGAATAAAAATGAGCTATGAGGTTGGGATTAACACTGCTGAGTCTTTGAGCTGTTTTTTTTGAGATGGAGTCTCATTCTGTTGCCAGGCTGGAGTGCAGTGGCACGATCTCGGCTTACTGCAACCTCCACCTCCTGGGTTCAAGCGATTCTCGTGCCTCAGCCTCCCAGGTAATTGGGACTACAGGTGCATGCCACCACGCCCAGCTAGCTTTTTTTGTATTTTTAGTAGAGATAAAGTTTCACCATGTTGGCCAGGATGGTCTTGAACTCCTGACCTCATGATCTGCCTGCCTCGGCCTCCCAAAGTGCTGGGATCACTGGCATGAGCCACCGTGCCTGGCCAAGCTTGTCTTATTGAGAATCCTGGTATTCTTGACAATAATGGGAAAACTTGGAAACTGGCATAGGAAAATCCTTCCATTACTAGCAAGTTGAGTCAAGTTCAAGTCAACTTGAATTTACTGCGAGTTTCCATAATGACAGACATCTGACCCATAGCAAACATAAGGCATCTGTAGACACGCAAAGGAGAAAATGTTGGGTGAGGTTGGAGCATTGTCAGGAGCATGCAGGAATGTCAGTCATCCACAAGGCCTTGTCAGGTGGAGTTTTTGGGTGAATTTACTCTGGTCCAGGGTTTGGTTCTTAGCCTGACAAGTTTAGAAACTTGTCCTTTTGGCGTACTGGGACTGAGGGGAAAACACATTAATCAAACTCAAAAGACTGAGCTATAAAACCAGTGTTCTAATTTAACCATTTATAACAAAAGATGTGTCACCCACCCGGAATATGCCTTTCAGCATGACCAGCACATTCCTTCCTTATGGGCAAACCTACATATGAAGCCAATTCATAATCATGAATCTTGTTGGGCATGAAATCAAAAGGGGAAGCAGCTGAAGTGACTGTCTAATTAGCAAGCCTAGAATGCCTGATGCAGATATGTCCGTGATAAGATGGGCTTTCAATGGGCACGAACTAGACAACTCACCTGTCTCCCTCTCTCTCCCCTAGACTGTGCCCAAGGCATTTAGAGACACTTTCTCTGAACTTCATTGGAGGAACCACTCCATGTCCCTTTTAGAGTGACGCATTTCGCTTTAGACGAGGGGCTACAGTAAAATGCCTGGGATCATTTTGGTTTTTCTTCCCTAGGGTCTCTCTGGCTGAATCCATTTTACAGCAATTTCAAAATACTAATGAAACTAATCTAATTTTCAGATTTTTGTTGGGGTAACACCTTGTGGTAGTTCTGACTATATCCAACCAAATAGAGCCATTTTAAAGCTGTTGGAATTGGAAAACAAAGGAAATTTCTGCGAGAAAGAGATTTCTAAGCCAAAGAAACAAAGAGAATGGTTGGAGGTTCGGGGGGGCTCTTCCAAGGAAAACTGCACAGAGGGGAGTAAAAGAGTTAAAACTTCAGGAACATAAGTGTGGGAAACATAATGTGTAGGCTAACAAGTACCAGGGCAATGGGGACAAGTAGTGACAACTGTCCAAGGGGTGAGAAAATGTTTGTGACAGAGAAGGTAAAAAAGGTGTAGGTTATCGGTGTAGCCACAAGGAAGTCTTACAACAGAGCTTCTTTGTATATTTCAGCTTGTTTCCTCTTCAAGAGTTTATTTCTAGACAGTGTCCCTGAACTTTGGGAATGCCAGGTGAACACCTGCCAGTCTCAACAACCAGGTCTGTGTGATTTTCCATGTGGCTCCTTATAAAAAAATCTTTTAACGGAATCAACCTAGGTGTCCAACAACAGAAGACTGGATAAAGAAATTGTAGTATATATTTTGGAATGGAATACTATTCACCCATTAAAAAATAAAATCCTGTCATTTTTGGCAACCTGCATGGAATTGGAAGACATTATGTTAAGTGAATAACCCAGGCATAGGAAGTTAAACACTGCACGTTCTCACTCATATGTGGAAGCTAAGTAAGTTGATATTATAGAAGTAAAATGTGCAACAGAGGATATTGACGGCTGGGAATGGGAGGAGATGAAGGGGGTGGATAGAGATTTGTTAAAGAATACAAAATGACAGTCAGAAAGGAGGCATAAGTTCTAGCATTCTATTGGACTGTAAAATGACTATAGTTAACATAGTTTCCAGTAGCTGGAAGAGGGATATCAAATGTTCTGAACACAAAGAAATCTTAAAGGCTTAAGATGACTGATATGTGGCCGGGCGCGGTGGCTCACGCCTGTAATCCCAGCACTTTGGGAAGCCAAGGCGAACAGATCTCAAGGTCAGGAGATCGAGACCATCCTGGCTAACATGGTGAAACCCTGTCTCTACTAAAAATACAAAAAAAGTAGCTAGGCGTGGTGGAGGGTGCCTGTAGTCCCAGCTACTCAGGAGGATGAGGCAGGAGAATGGCATGAACCTGGGAAGCAGAGCATGCAGTGAGCTGAGATTGCGCCATTGCACTCCAGCCTGGGCAATAGAGCGAGACTCCATCTCAAAAAAAAAAAAAAAAAAAGATGACGGATATGCTCATTACGCTAATCAGATCACTATACATTATATATGTGGAAACATCACTAGGTACCCCATGAATATGTACAATTATATCAATTTTAAAAATAAAAGGAAAAAGATCTTTTAGAGCAACAGGTATGTCAACTGTAATTAGAGATACATTTAAACGCTACCTTGGGAGGTAAGTTTAAGCACTTGGCTATTATTGAGGTGCTTTGCATTTATCAGTGCTGAATCTAATCTTGAGGTTTAGGTGTAAGAGTTGATCTAAATGTTGCTTCTGACTTCCCCTGAATCGGTATTTTGAAGTCTGCACAAAAATTCAGAACAAACTTTCTAATAAAAATCCTCTCAGCAGTTTTCTCTTACATCTAGAAGTTTATCTTAGCAGCCTCAATCATATATTACTTGTATACCATAATCAGGATGTTACGACTGTATAAAACATAAACTTTGCATTCTTTATGTATTAGTGTCCCACCAAGTATCACTATAGGATCCTGTGTTTTTTCCTTAATCAGACATTTTCCTGACAATTTATTATCCTAAGAGGACTGAAACAGCCTCCTTTCTCTTCTTCTCCAGGTCTTCTTTATCCAGTAATTACATGATTTGACAAAATGGTAGCAATCCTCTTAAGAACTTATTTAATGACTTACTTCTGATGAAAAACTAGGTTTATACCAGAATAAGTAGGGGAGGCTGACTCTTGGAGCACATACAAAAATTTCCATTTAAACAAGAATTTAACATATATTATTTTTAAACAAAATGACTAAGCACCGGGGCATCTATAATTTGAAGAAAGATTCCAGATTTACCACAAAGTATGTGACAATCTTTATGAATTCATGTCAGTTAGTGGTAAGAAAAGTCAAACTGAAGGGAGTTTTGAAAGAAAACACTGGTTAAAAAAAATTGTGTCCCAGAATAGTCTCTCTAAATTGTCTTTAGGTAACAGTCTCTTGGCCTTTTGACTTAATTCTTTCCTTCCTTAGTCTGTTCAGGCTGCTATAACAAAAATACCGTAGACTGGGTATAAACAACAGAAATTTACTTCTCACAGCTCTGGGAGCTGAAGTCTGAGGGTAGGGTGCTGACATGGTGGAATTCTGGTGAGGACCCTCTTTTGGGTTGAAGACTACGGACTTCTCTGTCCTTACGCAGTAGAAGGTGTCTCTCTAGGGCCTTTTTTTGTTTCTAAACTAGTTTACTAATTATTTTAAATTGACAAATACTTGTTTTGAAATGTGCTTACACTGTGGAATGGCTAAATCAAGCTAATTAACAAATGCATTACCTCACATACTTTTTTTTGTGGTAAGAACTCTTAGAATATACTCTCTTAGCAATTTTCAGGAATGCAATGTATTGCTATTAATTATAGTCACCATATTATACCACAGAGCTCTTGAACCTATTGTTCCTAACTGGTTTTTTCTTTTGATCAACACTTACCTCACATCAGGCCTCTTTCACTGATCCCATTCACCAGGCTCCATCCTCATGACCTAATCAACTCCCAAAAGTCTCACCTTTAAAAGCGTTAAAGCCTTTAACACTGTTGCTGCTAGCATCACTTGATCATCAATACTTTTCCAAGGGAAATTAACCTGTAAAAAGAAAAAAAAGATTCAATAAGACTCAAAAAATATATATAATGCTTTTTTTTAAAAAAAGGAATTATTAATTTAAATAAATGATTTTTCCCTATGGCATAGGACTCTCAGTTGGAACAATCCTTCAGCTTACCACATAAGCAATTATTTTTTAGCCCTTGTATTAGTTCATTCTCATGCTGCTACGAAGAAATATGCAAGACTAGGTAATTTATTAAGGAAAGAGGTTTAATTGACTCAGTTTCACAGGCCCGGGTAAGCCTCAGGAAACTTACAATCATGGTAGAAGGGGAAGCAAACATCCTTCTTCACGTGGTGGCAGGAAGGAGAAGTGCTGAGCAAAGGGGGAAATGCCCCTTATAAAACCATCAGATGTCATGAGAACTCACTCACTATCATGAGAACACTGTGAGGGTAACCGCCTCCATGATTCAATTACCTCCCACCAGGTTCCTCCCATGACCTGTGGGGATTATGGGAAGTATAATTCAAGATGAGATTTGGGTGAGGACACAGCCAAACCATATTAATTCCTAAAATAGACCTCAGTGAAATTAGAAAACATCTGAGTTCCATAGCAGACCAAAACATGAGGGAAAAAGAAAAAGCTTTTTTTAAAGCCTGGAGAAAAAAGGAAGAAAAAGATTTTTAGATATGGACAACAAATCCCTCAAGTTGGCTAATTTCTAGGACCTTCACAAATATTTCATGGACTCATTATCTTTCATAAATTAGGCATTCCCTGTGTCTGCATGACCTATAGATCTACAAGGTGACAAGAGACCCACACCCAGCCCCCAGATAGGGGTTGTTTACCAAAGGACCGGGGAAACATCTTGTATTTCCAGGACTTCCAGAAAGCTCTTTTTGGGCTTCTTCCCTCTCAGTTCCCCAGCCCCTGAAGCTTATGATTCCCCCTGCTGCAGTGATAGGATTGTCCTGCTCTTTTCTTTCAGGATATTTTTCCTGTTCCAGCAGACAATGTCTTTGAGAGAAAGTAGCAGAACCTCTGACAACTTGGGCTTTGCAGAGCTCAGCAGTAAGATATGCCCTATGCCCCTTCCCCAACCTGTCTGGTCTGCAGTTTTTTTCCATCCCCTTCCCAAACCTATCTTCTGTCTGGGCCTTCTCCTTGTGTCCTGGCTCCTGACTCATCCTCCAGAGGTCTTGGGGAGGGCTTCACATCATGCTGTAAACATGCCTGTGCAAGAAGTATTTTTGCAGACAAAGGTGACCAGTGCTCAGCAGGTCTGGCATCAGCACATCCCTATGGTTTGCCAGGGCAGAGCAGGTCTAAGATCAGACTCTTTGAGATCAAGAGAAAGGAGGCTTACTGCCGTGGAGAAACGCCTCTCATCTGTACTCTGCCATTTTGTGGGCCTCAGGTGAGTGAGTGCTTACAAAACTGTCCCTGGCCACTGGAGAAGGCAGCGGCGTTCAAAGAGAAGATGTCATTGACAGGTTCCATCAGCAGCTGTTTTGTAACAACCTGCTTGTGTGCCAGATATGATTTATTGCATTTGAAACAACTTCTAAAGCCAAATGTTACAACCATTTCATTCATCAATTATTAGATCCAGGTACAACATAGTACATCACCCATTGTTCTTGTGGGGAAGAAGTGATGGCTGGATATTCTTGTAGACTCCAAAACAAAAAATGTCTGCCTCTGCAGAGAACTTAAGTGCCACTTGCCATAGGAGACCAGGCCCTGGGTATTAAAATCCACTGCACTGCCTTCAGGAAACCTACCCATCCATGTAGAGTGACCACGGGGTGTTCAGTCTCAGAAATGAGACAGTGCAGGGCTGGGGGAAGTGCTGCTTGTTCTACTGAGCAGACGTCGCTGGCAGGACCAGTCCAACAGCTGGAGATGTGAGTTGCTGCCTCACTGCACAGTCCCTCAAGCCTCAGCCTCCATGGGATGGACAGAGAAGCATGGAAATATTAATGGTTGGGTGCTTATGGTGGGCCTCAGAAAATGCAATTCTCCCGGTTATCCAGAGAACCAAGGACTATTATTCCACTCTAAAATGAGGAAACAGACTGAGGTGAGATGACCTAGGTAACAAATGGTTCAGCATTGAGACCCTTAAGGGAGAATATCAAAGGCACCTAAGTACCCAAGGATTCTAAATACCTACTAGTTTGCACAGTCCTTTAAATTGGTAACCCTCAACTTAGAATGGGTTTTTGGTATGAAAGGTTTATGCTGGACTTTCCAGAATAACTTCTAACCTGTAATGGAGGATTTCACTTTTGAAGGATTCGTCTCCTGAGTGGACCATAATCTAAGTAGGGATTGGCTACACTTTAGAATCACCTGGAATATTTGTTTAAAATACAGATGTCCAAGCTGTTATCACCAAAGACTCTGATTTAACTGGTTTGTGGTGGGGTATTTTTTAAAGTCCCTCAAGGGATTCAGACATCCAGCCAGGATCTGGGCACTCCTTAAGGTGGATGGAACCACTCCCCGAGTCTGAGGGGACACCCTGTGACTTTGTACTCTCCTTCCCATCCCTTGTGGACTACACCCGTCTTTTTGACCAAAAATTGGATCTGAGAGGTGAGGGTGTGGTCACTATAAAACGCTTTGGAAAGCTTGCAAAATAAGTAGATAGCTTCCATTTGTCCTTGGATGGGACAAGTCAAGTGGCTCTGAGAGACAAGGGAGAGTCGAAGTTGGAAGACAACTGGTTTAGAACAGGCAAGAAACAGAGGGGAAGGAAGCCCTGGATTCAGTGGAGAGTTGACTCAGTGGGCATCTCCACTCCTTTTGCAATGTTTTGGGTAACCTCATGACTGACGGGGTTCAAATGTAAAGTGATGCCAGCCTATTCTCTTAATACATCTGTGAGTAGGGCAACAAATTACTCATTGGAACACATTTTCAAGGGGGAAAAATGATGTAAGTGGTCTCTTTGGGGCATGTAATAAGCACCTGTTGTACCACGAGACAGGTCTATGGAGACCTGCTAGCCTGTTGAGGACTGCCCTTTCCACAGCGTTCCATTACACTGAAATGATTGCTTCGGCAGGGACAGGCACATTTGCTTAATAGCTGTATTTGCTTCCCATTGCTGTTATGACAAGTTACCACTAATTTCGTATCTTAAAGCAACACACATTTATTTTCTTACAGTTCTGAAACTCAGAAGCGTAAAACAGGTTAGCAGGTCTGCATTCCTTCTGAAGGCTCTAGGGAGAAGGCGTTTCCTTGCCTTTCCCAGCTTCCACAGAGGCTTCCTGCATTCCTTGGCTCACAGCTGCATCACACAACCATTGCTTCTGTTACCACATCACCTTCTCTGACTCTGATCTTCCTGCCTCCCTCTTATAAGGCTCCGTGCAATTACACCCGGCTCACCAAATAATCCAGAATAGTCTCCCCACCTCAAGATCCTTAACTTTGTCACATTTGATATATCCCTTTTATCATGTAAAGAGACATATTCATAGGATTGAAGTCTTAGGACATGTACATCTTTAGGGGGCCACTGCCCTGCTGACCAGAGGAACTTATATGGGGAGGAGATAAATCAGGACACCTAGCGTTCTGAAATTCAGTGTTATCAGAGTCTCACTCATGGATTGAGATGGTCCCAAGTAAGTACCCTGCCAGGAAACGATGCTAAGGTCCCCACAGTGCATTGCCCTGTGGAGGAAGGGGTGTCTATGTGGGTTGCCTAGCAATGCACGTTAGGCAGAGTAACAATGAGAGACCTCCAGACCCCGCCACTCTGACACAGGGCCATGCTTTGGGAACAACGTCCTGGAACAAAAGAGCAACTTAGTTGAGCCCAACTCAGGGAGTTCATTGGCGATCTGCACCATCAAATGCATCGCTGTAGCAGAGGACCTGCATCTGCATGGTAGATGTACCTGACAGCAACCACTTAAGAACACCTGGGGCCGGGCGCGGTGGCTCACGCCTGTAATCCCAGCACTTTGGGAGGCGGAGGTGGGCGGATCACGAGGTCAGGAGATTGAGACCATCTTGGCTAACACAGTGAAACCCCGCCTCTACTAAAAATACAAAAAATTAGCCAGGCGGGGTGGCGGACGCCTGTAGTCCCAGCTACTCGGGAGGCTGAGGCAGGAGAATGGCGTGAATCCGGGAGGCAGTGTTTGCAGTGAGCCGAAATCACGCCACTGTACTCCAGCCTGGGTGACAGAGCGAGCCTCCGTCTCAAAAGAAAAAAAAACAAACAAACAAAATAAAATTTAAAAAAACACCCTGAGAACAACCCTGTATGGCAGATGCACCTGAATGTTTGTTCAGGGTTCCAAGCTAAGGGAATTGGGAGTAGCCAACCAGGAAAATCCTTTTTTTTTGAGACGGAGTCTCTCTGTTGCCCAGGCTGGAGTGCAATGGCGGAACCTTGGCTCACTGCAACCTCCGCCTCCCGGGTTCAAGAGATTCTCCTACCTCAGCCTCCCGAGTAGCTGGGATTACAGGTGCCCGCCAGCACGCCCAGCTAATTTTGTGTATTTTTAGTAGAGACAGGGTTTCACTACGTTGGCCAGGCTGGTCTCGAGCTCCTGACCTTGTGATCTGCCCACCTCGGCCTCCCAAAGCACTGGGATTACAGGCATGAGCCACTGCACCTGGCCAATTCCTTTCTTATCTGTAAGGAACTTTTAAGGCCCTAGCTCACCCTGTTAAACACAGATGGGCTGGTAGAGGGGATCAAGGCCCTTTGGGGTTAAATGAGGCTTACCAGGTGGCGGTTGTTAATGGGAGGGTGCTAAGTGAAAATGCCATATATTCTATGCTTTTTGCAAGCGGTGGTGGTTCTTCCATCCAGCTTGCCGCCACTGGACCACTCTATTTGTAAATTTCCCACTCATAAAACCCCATGTCTCACTTGTTAGCTCCAAGGTTCTGGCTTCCTGAACCTGATGCTATGTCTCTCGAGATTAATAGGGGTTTGGCACCACAGGATCTACAAGACGATGGACCTCTCTGCCCCAGTGCCTCTTTGGAGGCAGCCACCAAATAACTCGTGGTGGGGACTGATCAGTAGCAGAAAAAGGGAAGAAGAAATAACTCACAAAGCTGATGGGTCCAGAATTGGTTCCTTCCGGTGGGCTCTTGGTCTCGGAGACTTCAAGGAGGAAGCTGCGAGGGTGGAAGCCACGGACCCTCGTGGTGAGTGTTACAATTCTTACATTTGGTATGTCCAGAGTTTGTTGCTTCAGAGTCTGGAGTTTCTTCCTTCCGGTGGGTTCGTAGACTCGCTTGACTTCAGGAGTGAAACCACAAACCTTCACCGTGAGTGTAATAGCTCTTAAAGACGGCTCGGACCCAACAGTCAGCAGCAGCAAGAATTACTGCAAAGAGCAACAGAACAAGGCCCACACAGCAGAGAAGACGACCCAACCAAGTTACCGCTGCTTGCTTGGGTGGCCAGCTTTTATACCCTTATTAGTCCCCACCCACATCCTGCTGATTGGTCCATTTTACAGAGAGCTGATTGGTCCATTTTACAGAGAGCTGATTGGTCCATTTTATGGAGAGCTGATTGGTCCATTTTTGCAGAGTGTTGATTGGTGTGTTTACAAACCTTTAGCTAGACACAGAGCGCTGATTGGTGCATTTACAATCCTCTAGCTACACAGAAAAGTTCTCCAAGTCCCCACCCGACCCAGAAGCCCAGCCGGCTTCACCTTTCAGTGAGACTTGAGCCTCTCTGCTAATATGTACAGATGGTATGTGTGCAACTATGTGCAGAAATAAAAGATTGACCACATTTGTATCCCAAGGTGGTGACGGGTTGGGGGGGAATGTGAGACCAGAAACCAGTGCTTTGAAAATCTGATGAAGGCAAGCCCAGGATGAGAGGACCGAGGCTTCATAGCTGGGCCTCTGTAGGTTTAATGTGCACTGGAGTCTCCTAAAGAATTTTGTCAAAATGTAGACTCTGGTTTGGTGGGTATGGAGTGCAGCCTGAGATTCTGCATTTCTAATTAGCTCCCAGGGGATGCTGATGCTGCTGACTCTGAACTGTATTTTGAGGAGGAAGGGCTTTGAGCAGGGCCAGCTTTCTGGGCCGGTGACCTGTGCAGTTCTACAGGGCCCCACCCTTAAAAGGGCCCTGTGCTTGGTTTGGTGCTCTGTGGTTGCCATTTTGAAATTCTTAATTTTTTTTAACAAGGAAGCCCGCGTTTTCATTTTGCATTAGTCTCTGCAAATGGTATCCAGTCCTAGTTCAGAGTCAAGGTAGGGTTCAAATCTTGGCTCTTCCTTTCAAGAATGTCATGAGCTGGGGAAAGGTCCTTCGCTTCCATGCATCTGATTTCCTTTGGTTTAAATAAGGCTAATGGTGTTGGTGGGAGGCTAGGTGGGATGTGTAAGATCCGGGCTCTGAGGCTGCATGTGATGACAAGCAGCTGCTGATATGACCCGGGCAGATACTGCTCCCATTAGCAGCCATTCTTGAGCACAATTTGTGCCAATACTACACTATTAGTATTACTATTTTTCACATTTAATTCTTAGTAATCATTTCCTGTTTAATCTCATGTAATTGGTATTAAAGCCTTGTGGTTACTCTTGTTTTAAGATGATCAGGCGTCATTGGATGCTTAAAGGAAACAGGAGTAACTGTTCAAAGGGAAACTATGTAACCCTGAGGCCAGCCACTTCCTCATAACTGTGTCAGCCACAATTGCTTCTTGATGTTAGTCTCAAATCCTTACCAGGCTGGCTGGCTGCACCATTAGATGTCGTAAATTTCCCCTGAAATCCGCTGCCTGGAGACTGAGCCTTTCTGGCCAGGTAACAGAAAAAGGTTTAGGAAAGAGTTTAGTTTAGGTTTAGGTTTAGGTCAGAAACTAGAAGCTCCGAGGCAAAAAATCAAGGCGTGTGTGAAAAATTAGTTTGGTCCTATGTGAAACGAGAATGAATAAGAATAAAGCATAGGAAGAGTAAATCTGTAAGTGCCGATAAGTTTCGTCAACAATATCCAGAAGCCACTAATTGGTTAAATCGATGCCTTGCTTTAATTTCACCTGCCTCTTTCTTGGTTCTGGCTTTCCTGGAGCAATGTCTTATGTACTTGTCCTTCCTTAGTGCTCCCTTCCCAAACGTGTACAATGTAGCCATAATGATGCTGTCATCTCAGTTGCTTTAAAAGAAAAAGCAGGCCGGGCGCGGTGGCTCACGTCTGTAATCCCAGCACTTTGGGATGCCGAGGCGGGCAGATCCCGAGGTCAGGAGTTCGAGACTAGCCTGGTCAACATGGTGAAACCCTGTCTGTACTAAAATACAAAAATTAGCTAGGTATGGTGGCGAGCACTGGCGAGCGCCTGTAATCCCAGCTACTGGGGAGGCTGAGGTAGGAGAATGGTTTGAACCTGGGAGGTGGAGGTTGCAGTGAGCCAAGATGGCACCATTGCACTCCAGCCTGGGCGACAGGGCGAGACTCTGTCTCAAAAAAAAAAAAAAAACAAATAAATAAAATAAAAATAGAAAATAAAGCAAATCTGGAGGGTCAACATAGTCACCTGACATTTTAGCACAGTTGTTCTCAATCCTGCCCACATATTACAGTCACCGAGGGCACTTTTAACACATACCAATGCCTGGGCTACATCCCCAAAGATTTTCATTCAACTTGTTTGGGGATGGTTCAGGTATTAGCACTTTTTAGAATCCCCTTAGGTGAGTCTAAAGTGCAGCCACGTTTTAAATTGACAAGATTGTTTCAACCTGAGCCAGTAAGCAAGCATCAGAGCCTGGAGGCCAAGAGCACAAATGCTGGACTCACGCTGATTGGGTTCAAATCCTTGGGCTGTCCCTTCCTGGCTGTGTGACCTCGGCAATTTCCTTAGCTTCTCTGTGCCAGTTTCTTCACCTTATGAAATAGGGAAAAGAAGAGTTCCTACTTCATAGGGCTATGGTGAAAATTAACTGAGGGTTTTTTAAATCTGTAAAGCACTTCAAACAATGTCTGGCACATGAGAAGCACCTTGCAAGCTTTTGATAATTAAATGTACTTTACACACAGTAAAACATAATATGTGATTTATAAGGAAGGTGTGCTGTTAATGTAAGGTACTTTGCTAATTACTTAGATTAAATGATTTAAAACATTTGTTAGGTTTAACTTTTTTTTTTAATTCTAATTTTGATGACTTTCTTCAGGCTAGTTTTCCTCATCCCTCTAGCTCTGGAATTTAGCCTGTGTTACTAAAGCAGAAAAAAAAGGATGTCAGCTTTTCTTTGAGCCTCCTAGCACAGACTTTATTGCTCAGAAGTCTGTCCAATTAGAGCTAATTAGCAAATGTATATTTTTCTTCTGCACAATAGTGTATAGAGAGCTTTCTCATCATTAGCAAGGCTTAAGTCCCAAAGCCTCTGATCCTTGCAGAGAATTCATACGGGTGGAAGTAGCAGGATGATGTTGGACTTGAAATCCAATTCCTGCATCTAGATTGAGCTCTGGGGAAAGTTGATTTAAAAAAAAATCATGTTAGTTACTTCAGTGCAGCAATTCTCAAAGTGTGGTCCTGGGACCAGCAGCCTCAGCATCCCCTGGAAAGTTGTTAGAAATGGATATTTGGGGCCCCACCCCAGACCTACAGAATCAGAAACTTGCAGCTGAGGCACCGCAGTCTGTGTTTGACTCTGATGCTGCCAAAATTTGTAAAACACTCTCTAGAAGCTTTTCTTCAATTTTAAAATTATGCAGTTCTGTTTTTGCAGTAGATTAAAATGAGAAACTCCCTACAGCAATTCCCACCAAATTCATATCTTAAACCTTTAAAAATATATTTTAAAACCCCACAGCTGTGGTATAAACCAGAACAACTGTAATTTTAATTGAAAGTATTAGTTAGGACCAGCCGCGGTGGCTCACACCTCTAATCCCAGCACTTTGGGAGGCCGAGGAGGGCAGATCAGGAGGTCAGGAGTTCGAGATCAGCCTGACCAACATAGTGAAACCCTGTCTCTACTAAAAATACAAAAATTAGCCAGGCGTGGTGGTGGATGCCTGTAATCCCAGCTACTCAGGAGGCTGAGGCAGAAGAATTGTTTGAACCCGGGAGGCAGAGGTTGCAGTGAGCCAAGATCGCGCCACTGTACTCCAGCCTGGCGACAGAGCAAGACTCCGTCTGGTGACAGAACAAGACTCCGGCTCAAACAAACAAAAAAAGTATTAGCTAGTGATTCATTTGGTTGACATGTTTTAGAAACATCTAGTTAATTTATTGTCAATGCCTCTCTAAATTCTGTCCAAGGGCCTTAGCTGTATATTTATAACATAGCAACATTTCTTTCCTATTATGAAGTTCTGCGTTTTATTTACTTCCTCCACTTTTAGCTATTTTTACCATTTTTGAGGGATTATGCTTTATCAACATAATGTTTTTATGGATTTGTTTCCATTATGGTCAGATTAAGGCTTTTAGAATAATCTGTCATAACTTTACCGATGTGATTGACACTTGGAAACAGTTGATAACTAAAACAAACAATAGCATGAGATGTATTTGCTTGGTATGAGATGTGCACTGACATATCTTTCAATATTTTTTGCCTGAAAAATATCTATTTTCCTAGCAAATTAAAATAAGTAATCATAAAAATGATAAACAATGCACAGTGTGTTTAGACAAATAAAGACAAATCTCAGGGCAAATGTCCAAAAGTAATAACTATTAAACTGTGTTCTTAGATTTACAATTTTAGTACTCACTGCGATGTTTTGGTATGATGCGTTAGTTTCCTCTTAAAGAAAATTAAAGAAAATATTTCTACTAATATCTTAATGAATTCTAAAATTTAAATAAAAGTGACCATTCTTTTAAAAAACATATTAGTTAATATATTTTATACAAATATCCAAATTGACATAAGTTAAAATTTTTGAGTTTTGTGGCTTGTATCAATGGATCTCTTTACAGTTTCTCAATATATACTATAAACACGGGTCTAGACATTTAAATATGAGGGATACCTTCCACGTATCAAGAAACTGACCTCTTTAGAGGTTCAGGGAAGAATTATATGCATAAAGCTTTAGTTTCATTGTTTCTAAAGGATTCTGTGAATTTTGGCAAAACCATACAGCCCTTCAGTTGGTATTACTCTGTGATGAATGATCCTACTTTCTATTTGTGTAATGTTTTATAGTTTTCAAAACTCTTTCATTTGGATCCACTGAGCGATCCTGGAAGATAAGCAGGACAGATATTACAATTGCTTTCTCCCATTGAGAAAACTGAGATGAAAACACTGACTCCCTTTTTCAGAGCTGGACTGCAGGTGAGAGCTTGGGACTCAGAGAGGGTTTGCTGCTTCCCACAATTCTTATTACACCAAGACATTCCATCTAAACCAGAAGCAGCTCCTTAATGCTTCATGAAACGTAATTTCACAGGACAGGTGGCAGTGACTCCATTGCAAAAGTGTATCCATTCATTGAGAGCCAGGAGTAAGAAATAGAAATGCTTTTGAGATTGCTATTAGCTTCAGATACTAAATAGCTGCTTCTGCATAACCCATCATACCCACACATGAACATTAAACAAATGGTCTTTGACCAACAAAGATTACTAAAGAAAATGGAACCTCATGAACTTTTTATAGGTCTCAGATATGGTTTTTCAAGTATTCAGAATGTTTTCTGGCTTTTCTTGGGACTTATGGGAGAGGATGAAAAGACTCTGGACAAACAGAGGTACTGGGGATCGATCAAGGTGGTGATTCAAGTAGGGACTGGGGGTCCTGAGGAGAGTAAGTTCTCTTTTATATACCCAGAATCTGTAGAAACCTGGTAGGACAAATTGATAACGTACAGGATTAGAATAGAAGTTCATAATCAGTGTGTGGAGGCATCTGCATTAGGCATTTCCCCCAAATGTTCAACTGCTACATTTTAGAGATAGACAGTGAACCATCATCATGAAGAACCCAAGATTGGAGTCAGGCTGCCTGGGTGCAAAACCCGTCTCTAACACCTACTTGCTGTGTCTCTTACCCAAGTTATTCTCTCTGGGTCTCTGAGTCTTCATATTTAACATGGGAACAAGAACCAGGGCGGTGCTGAAGCCAGCCTTCACCTGCCTGTGACAGCCAGCGGTACATATCTTTTTCCCAACTCTGTGTTCAGCGATGTAATGTTGGCAGCTTGAAATTGGCCATGGTGGGAGTATTTACACCATTAAAATTGGCAAAAGCTGCAAGGCAGGGCTTTTTTCTCTTTACATATTTCTATATAAATATATATGAAGAGCTGGTTGTTAAACATTTAGCAGCACTGAGAATATCCCTCCACAATTGTTGACAGCATTCATTGAAATACCACAGACTGGCATAGTGGCTGGGACATGACAGGAGTCCAATCAAGGGGAGGTGTTAATTTTAATAATAGAATAAACAGTCACAATAAGAAGACTTAGGGTCAGGCCCTAGCTCCATTTTTGAGTTTGGGCAAGTTGACTTTCTCTCTTTTTACTTACTTGGACTCCACCTTTTTCCAGAGGGAGGTGAGATAACAATTCCCTACGCTTCTCTTTCTCCAGAATCCCTTTTTATCTCCCTGGATGTCCTGACATTTTTCCCTATGATACTTTTAGCAAGAGCATCCAAGAAAGCACAGTCAAAATTTCAAAAAGAAATTATATACTTGGCCTATTTGGACCTAGTACCATAGTTTCTGGTTTTGTCTTTTGAACCGGTGGGTTCGCATTAAGGCAAAGCTCACCAGACACCTGGGAACCTCTCAAAGGACATATCCCGGAGTTTGCTCTCATTTCGATTTAAATGACTCTTGTTTCAAAATGGCTAAGATAAACTCAAAGTAAAAGAGATGAGAAGCTCTTTCTCTCCAAGTAGGTAACAGAAGTTCATAGACTGCCCAGAAAATCCTCAGGAGCCACATTATGAACTATAGAGCCCTGAAATGCACCCCCTCCCACATGTCTAGAAGTTAAAGAGGACATCCTGACATGTCAGAGCTGCAAGAGACTTTAAGAGTGATCTTATACAATCCTCTCCTTTAACAGAAGAGGAAAGGGATGTCTGAGACTTTATGAAACCTGCCCAAGGGCGCACAGCTTGCTGGAGGCTCCAGCAGAAGGAAGCCTTGGGTCTCTTTCCAGTCACAATGGTGTGGAGGTTGCTGATCCATTTTTCAAACTCAAGAGTATCGACATCAAAGCAAATTCTATGTGACCTCAGGGGTTATCTTTTGTAAACATCTACTAATTGGTTTTGCCAACCTGAGACCTTTATGGTCTTTCCATCTAATTTCCCTTGTTCACTGCATTTCTTCCTCTATAAAAATATCCATCTTTCCTCCCTGTCACATAGATGCACTCTCATGGCATCTCCTTTCAGCTCCTCCCTCCATTGAGCATATAAAGCTGTCAGCTCCACCAGTGACAAGAACCAGGCGGACTGCTCTTCCTTTGTCTCTTCCAAATGGGGGAATCGGAATCATGTGGGTGTCCCGCAGGCTGGCTCTCTCTGGAAGCTGATAAACCAGAGAGGACTGGGTGCTGAATCTACTAGTCTTGATGTAGTCAGGGTACCTACCATAAAGGAAGTCCCCAGACTCACGCCTTCCACCTGTGCTAATATCTAAGTCCGTGCTCTAGAAGGCAACTGGTGACAAGTTCTCTTTCCCTCTAAATTAAGGTAACCTTCTAGCAATTTTTGTAATAAGTTGAGGCAGTAGTTTTCTATTCTGGAATGATTTTATGTCCATATAAAGCTACTCAGCTTTCAAAAAGTCAATGTTGGGCTAAAATGGTCTCCCTATTAGTATGAGTTGATTTGTTTTTCTTTGGATCAGTAAGTGCTAATTTTTAAAAATTTAAAGCAGTACGTGCAGGAACGATGTTTAATGAGAAGACTGAATGATTGTGTGTGACATTTTTTCTGTAATAGAGAAGGGATAAAAATAACCAACTACACCTCTTTGTCCCTTCTGAATATTCTAATGCGATTACAAATACACTCAAAGCCAGTGGTCCTCCAACTTGAGCATGTATCAGACTCACAGGGCAGGCTTATTAACACTCAGATTTGCGGGGTCCCAACCCCCAGAATTTCTGATTAGCAGATCTGAGTTGGAGCCTAAGAATCTAAATTTCTGACAAGTTCCCAGGTGGTGCTGATGCTGATGCTGCTGGTCTAGGGACCACATTTGGAGAAACACTGTTCTAAAATGTAGGGGCCAATTTTCTTCTTGGTGCAGATGGGCCTTCCCAGGTATTGAATCCCTGCACTTGGCCTTTTTGAGCAATAAGCTTACATGACTGAGCTAATTAGTCCATATGCAGGACACAGCACAGCTGCACTTAATTTCAAAGCAGGCAGTGTGCTTCTGTTAGACAAGGGCTGTGGCTGTGAGTGAATTTTAGAGAGCAATTCACAGCCCAGCTTTGGCCTGAGGACAGGCAGCATGATCCGTCAGGGTCACATTCATGGGTCAGAGAAGAGCTTTCATCTGTGAGGAGTCCATGGCAAGAGCAACTATATTTATTGCACATCATTTAGTTTCTACTTAAAGAAGTGTCCCTCAAGGAGGAGAAAGCTGGCTCTGAACTTGCCAGGAAATGTGTGCTACTTAAAAATACAGCATGGAAGAATATAAATCAGTGCTACTTAAATTATAGGTAACATAGTGGAAAATTTGTGGTTTTCAGAATAAAAAATCTAGAGTTTATACATGAGTTCCAACACTTATCAACCTGTAGCTCAAAGGAGTTATGTTATCCCTTTAAGTTTCATTGTGTAAAAAGGTGAAACCCATACTCAATCAAGAGTTGATGGGAAGGTTAACAATTAAGCAGATTTAAAGTTCACACTGAAGGGGTAGAGCTGATACTAACCTCTAGAGACCTACCATGCCAGCTATGATCATCAGCAGGAAACAGTGGTAGTAGGTGTGCAGCCTCACATAAATCTCAATCTTTCTGCTCTGATTTAGGCCTTTTTGGTTCTGGTAAGCCATGGAGGCCTGCCCATGCAACATGCACCTTGCACAAGTGGATTGTGAGGAAAATGACACATCACATACCCTGAAATATCTTTATAGTCCAATTACAAGCACACCCTCTCTTGAAAAAGATAAATCAACACACACACACACACACACACACACACCCCAAAGCAAAACCAAAAATGCTAGCATTATTCCTTTCTACAACTTCCTCCATGTTTCCTTCAATAACTCAGTATTTGCTAATCATCTATTTCCTTTTCCTGACAATTGGGCCAGACCTGCAACTTCATCAGCACAACTTTTCACAATCTCTCAGTCAACTCAGTCCTTGTAAAGTTAATTCTTACACTGATAAATGGTAAGCATTAAATAGTAATTTTAATTTTTATTATGAGAACATAATAAAGCACACTACGACAATCGTCTTGCTCCTCTTCTCTAGGGGACTTCTCTAAAACAGTTCTGTAGAGTACAAGGATTTTACCTTCTCAAACATGTGGAAAGAATGGGGACCTAGCAATAACACCACTCTTAAGTATTAGCTGAAAATGTTGTGGTATTAAGTATACTGAGAGAATAAGTGTCAGAGGCCCCAGAACTAGAGGACAGAGCACAGGATTATTTCCTGCTGAAAATGTCAAGATTGAGGAGTACAAGGTGAATAGAGGATGTGTTAGTCCATTTTTGTGTTGCTGTGAAGAAATACCTGCAGCTGGGTAATTTATAAAGAAAGGAGTTTTATTTGGCGCATGGTTCTGCAGGCTGTACAAGCATGGTGCCAGTATCTGCTTGGCTTCTGGTGAGGCCTCAGGAAGCTTTAACTCATGGCAGAAAGTGAAGGGAGAGCAGGTGCATCGCATGACAAGAGAGGGAGCAAAAGAGAGAGCAGGGGTGCCAGACTCTTTAAACCACCAGCTCTCAGGTGAACTAAAAGAGTGAAAACTCATTCATTACCATGAGGAGGACACCAAGGAATTCATGAAGGATCTGGCCCATGACCCAAACCCCTCCCACCAGGCTCCACCTCCAACATTGGGGATTACATTTCAACAGGTAATTTGGAGGGGACAAGTATCCAAACCATATTATAGGCCTCCTTGAATCCTCTCTGCTACCGTGAAGCAGAACAGTCTCTTCATAACAATAGAAAGCTTCCCCATAGCTATTAAGTTTGATCAATTAAAGAAAAGTAAAGGACAAGTCTTCTGAGACATACAGCTTCATGGAAAGCCAGGGAGAGAGCCTACAAACATGAAGCATGCGTCTCCTTGGAACAAAATGAAATCTGCATTAGTTATTTGTTGCTGCGTAATTAATTATCCATGAACTTAGCAGATTAAGACAATAAACACTATGTCACATCATTTCTGAGGGTCAGGAATCTAAAACAGCTTTGCTGGAGGGGTTTGGATCATAATCTGTCATAAAGTGCAGTCAAACCATTGACAGGACCTCCTGTAGGCAGTAGGCCTTAGTTCTTTGCTTGTGGTTGGCACAGGCCTCAATTCCTTGCCATGTGGTCCTCTCCATATAGCTGCTTGGTTTTCCTCATGTGATATGAATTCTCCAAGAGCAAGTAATCCAATACAACAAAACAGAAGATGCAAAGCTTTTGCCTTAGAAGTCACACTGTCTTTTCTGCAATTTTCCATTGGTTCTATATGTCAATCCTATTTAACTATTCAGTGCAAGAGGGCACTACACAGTGACATGAATGCCAGGTGGCAAGAATACCAGGAGGTGAGGATGAGTGAGGGCCATTTTGGAGGCTGGCAGTTACAGTTAGGAGAATTATTTATGAGAAAAGAGAGCAAAAATTAAACAGCCTGTTAAAACAGCTTATTCTCTGGCTCGAATGCTTTCACAAATAATGGCCACAAAGAACTAGATCTGTACATATATAAGTAAACACTAAAATTTGCCAGCCAACAGATATGCTGTGATACTGTGTATGTATAATTGGTATCCCAAAAGGGACAGAGAAAGTGGCAAAATAAATATTTGAAGAGATGACAGATAAGAATTTCTAAAATAAATGAAAGCAAATTATAGGTCCAAAAACTATAAAAAAAAATCTAGCACAAAGAAAAACATAGCCTGATACATAATAGTCGAACTTTTGAAAGCTGATGATGGAAAGAAAATCTTGTAGGCAGAGGAAGTGGAGCAGAATACAAAGGAATGAAGATGAAAATTCCAGCAGACTTCTCATCAAAGTATGGAAACAAGATGACAAAGTAGAAACATCTTTACCAAAAGAAAATAAAACAGCAACATCAACTCAAAATGCTATACCTAGCAGAAACACCATTCAAAAATTAAGATGAAATAAAGATCTTTTTCCAAACGAAAGCTAAGATAATTTGTTATATAACAAGACATGGTAAGGAAAGTTCTTCAGGTAAAAGGAAGTATGATAGATGAAAATTTGGATCTTCATAAGGAAATGAAAGTTGAAAATGTAAAAATAAAGGCCACTATAACAAACATTTTTATTTTTAATCACTTTAAATGATAACTATGTAAAACAAAAAATAATAAAATGTAGTTTTCGATTACAATTTAACAAAAATTGAAATGAACAATAACAAAGGTAAGCAGTGTTTCATGTATTTGGAGCCTTAAAATTACCCTTATAAATAATTCAAGAGTCAAAGAAGATATCTTTAAAAAAATAAAATTAGAGAATGTGTTTAGCTCTGAATGACAATGATGACACTATGTATTTAAGCCTGAGAAATACAGCTAAAATGGTACTTTACAGGGAAACAGCTTTCAATGCATAGAAGATACTATTGAAAGTTGATGAGCAAAGCATGTAACTCAAGCCTCCAAATTAAAATAAAAAACAAAAACCAGACTACATCCAAAAAGCAGGGGAAATAAAATAGTAAAAATAGAATAAATTAATATAATAGATGATAGACAAAAAACGATGAAGAGTGTCAAAAACAAAAGGATGAAAAAATACATTTCCAGAAAAATTGTTCTGTAAAGTTGAATGCGTTACTGTAACTTTGTAATATACATTGATGTCAGGAAGTGTGATGCCTCCAGCTTTGTTCCTTTTCTTCCAAATTGCTGTAGTCTGTGGAGCTCTTTCATGATTCCATATTAATTTTAGAGTTTAAAAAAAATGCCCGTCAATATCTTGGGGATTATGATCAGGATTATGTTGCATTTATAGCAATGAATTTGTAGATGGCTTTTGGTAGTGGATATTTAACAATATTAATTCTTCCAATCCGTAAATAGACCACGGGATGTCTTTCTATTTATTTCTATCGCATTGGATTTCTTCAGCATTTTATAGTTTTTGGTGAACAAGTGTTTCACCTCCTTAGCTAGGTTTATTTTCCTAAGTATTTTATTATTTTTGGTGCTATTTGTAAACGGTATTGTTTTCTTAATTTCCTTTCAGGATAGTTCATTATTAGTATATAGAAATGCAACTAATCTTTGTAGGTTGATTTTGCATCCTGCAAATTTTCTGAATTTTTTCTAACAGTGTTTTTGTGGCTTTTTTTTTAAGGGTTTTACATATAATATGTCATCTACAATGAGATGTAACTTTACTTAATTTGTTGAGAGTTTTTATTGTGAAAGAATATTGAATTTTGTCAAATGCTTCTGCATCTATTGAGACAATTGTGATTTTTGTCCTTCCATTAATGTGATATAGCAGCATTGATTGATTTGTGTGTATTGAACAATCCTTGCATCCCAAAGATAAATCTCAGTATGCTACTAGCATAAAAATAGACATATAGACCAATGAAACAGAATAGCTATCCCAGAAACAAACCCATGCATATATAGTCAACTGATCTTCAACAAGGATGTCAAGAAGGTACAATATGGAAATGATAGCCTCTTCAACAACTAGTGTTGAGAAAACTGGATATCCTCTTCCCTCACCCTCAAAATGAAATTGGACCCTTATCTTTTACTATGCCCCCAAATCAACTCAAAATGTATTAAACATTTCAATTTAAAATCTGCAACCGTAAGACTCCTAGAAGAAAACATAGGGGAAATGCTTCTTGGCATTGGTCTCAGCAATAATTTCTTAGATATGACACCAAAAGCACAGGTCATTCTCTCACATGGCCAGTAAATTGTGACCAGTTTGGAGACCAATTTGGCAGCATATATAAATTTAAAATGGGCACCCTTGCTGACCCAGCAATTCTACTTCTCATAATTTAGCATGCACATATTAGGATGTTCAGTGCCACGTTGCTTTTCTTGGCAAAACGTAGGAGACCATCTGTGGGTCCATTATTAAGGCACTCAGCAAATAAATTGTTATACCTCTATATGGCCATGCCAAAAAAAAAGAGGTTAATATTTACGAACTGATATCTTTTAAGTTCTTCAAATATTTAAGCAAAATAATCAAGGTATAGTACAGCATATACACTATATTCCTGTTTGTATAAACATGGGTGATGATATGAGTATTATTACTAAAAGCAATAACATATATTCATATAGTAAGCTGATAATGCATGTAGGTTTGACTGTCAGTAGATGGTAACATGTATTTATTCTACTGCCTGAAAAAATATTTCTGGAAGGCTAAGTTGGTTGCAGCAGTAGTTTTTTCTGAGGAACGGGACTAAGGAAATCTATAAACAAGACAGACTTGCTTCCCGTTCTATATACTTTGTGCTCTGGAAGTTTTTTCTAAATGCGATGTTAATTTTTAATTAAAAGCAGTTAATCAAAGAACCCATATGGAATAATGAGTCATTGAGATTTTTGAAAATTGAGAATGAATCATAAACCTCCCAAAGGCAGATATTATCTGTTATTAAAATGTTCTTTACATGTCCTCCTCTGTCTAGGAACTATAACTGCTCCTGTTATCTACACATAGAAATTAGTTTATGCAACATGATCTCAACTAGCAAAGCAATGCATACATGCACACACATATACAGTCACACTTGGCCAAAAAAAAAAAAAAAGACTGCATAAACATATAAAAAATGTTAGGTGCTTATCTATCTTTTTCTATCTTTTTTTTGAGATGGAGTCTCACTGTGTCACCAGGCTGGAGTGCAGTGGTGCCATCTCGGCTCACTGCAACCTCTGCCTCCCAGGTTCAAGAGATTCTCCTGCCTCGGCCTCCTGAGTAGCTGGGATTACAGGCGTGTGCCACCACGCCTGGCTAATTTTTGTATTTTTAGTAGAGATGGGGTTTCACCATGTTGGTCAGGCTGGTCTCAGACTCCTGACCTCGTGATCCATCCACCTGGGCCTCCCAAAGGGCGGCTCCTCAGCAGGGATGTGAAGTGGATAAGAGAAAGCAAGAAAATGTAACCGTTTCAAACCAAAGTGAAGCCCAGGACCAGCGAGATGCACAGCCGAATTCTACCATATGTATAAAGAATAGCTGGTACCATTCTGACTGAAACTATTCCAAAAAATGGAGGAGGAGAGACTACTTCCTAACCCATTCTGTGAGGCCAACATCATTCTGATACCAAAACCTGGCAGGGACACAACAACAACAACAACAACAACTTCAGGCCAATATCCTTAATGAACACAACACAACATTCTTCAACAAAATATTAGCAAACTGAGTCCAGCAGCACAGCAAGAAACTAATCTATCACAATCAAGTCGGCTTTATCTCTGGGATGCAAATTTGGTTCAACACACACGATTCAATAAATGTGATTCATCACATAAACAGAACTAAAAACGAAAACCACACAATCATCTCAATAGATGCATGAAAAAAAGGCTTTTAATAAAAGTCAACATCCCTTCATGTTAAAAACCTTCAAAAAATTAGATATTAAAGAAATGTACCTCAAAATAATAAGAGCCATCGATACAAACCCACAGCCAACACACTGAATGGGCAAAAGCTGAAAGCATTCCCTTTGAGAACCAGAACAAGACAAGGATGCCCTCTCTCTCCACTCCTGTTCAACATAGTACTGAAAGTCCTAGCCAGAGTGCTCAGGCAAGAGAAAGAAATGAAAGGCATCCAAATAGGAAGAGAGGAAGTCACTTTAACTCTGTTTGCAGTTGATGTGATTGTATAGCTAGAAAATCCCATAGTCTCTACCCAAAAGCTCCCTTATCTGAAATACAAAGTTTCAGGATACAAAATCAATGCACCAAGGTGAGTAGCAGTCCTCTACACCAAAAACATTCAAGCTGAGAGCCAAATCAAGAATGAATACCATTCACAATAGCTACAAAAAGAATAAATACCAGCTGAGCATGGTGACTCACACCTGTAATCCCAGCACTTTGGGAGGCTAAGGCAGGCGGGTCACTTGAAGTCAGGAGTCCAAGACCACCTGGCCAATATGGAGAAACCCTGTCTCTACTAAAAATGCAAATATCAGCCAGGCCTAGTGGTGTGTGCCTGTAATCCCAGCTACTCAGGAAGCTGACGCACGAGAATTGCTTGAACCCAGGAGGTGGAGGTTGCAGTGAGCCAAGATTGTGCCACTGAACTTAAGTCTGGGCCACAGAGCGAGACTCTGCCTCAAACATACAAACAAACAAACAAACAAAGAAAATAAAAGAATAAATACTTAGGAAGAAAACTAACCAGGGTTTAGATTAATATGGAACCAAAAAAGACCCTGAATAGCCAAGGTAATCTTAAATAAAAAGAACATATTAATAGTTGGAGGTATCATGATAACTGACTTCAAACTATGCTGCAAGGCTACAGTAACCAAAACAGCATGGTACTGGTACGAAAACAAACACATGGACCAATGGAATAGAATAGAGTCCAGAAATAAGGTGGTATACCTCCAACCACCTGACCCATGACAAAACTGACAAAAACAAGCAATAGGAAAAGGACTCCCTATTCAATAAATGGTGCTGGGATAACTGGCTAGTCATATGCAGAAGACTGAAACTGGAGCCCTTCCTTACACCATATACAAAAATCAACTCAAGATGGATTAAAGACTGAAATGTAAAACCTAAAACTATAAAAACGATGGAAGATAACATAGGAAATACTATTCTGCACATAGGCCCTAGCAAAGATTTAACGACAAAGATGCCGAAAGCAATTGCAGCAAAAACAAAAATTGACAAATGGGATTTAATTAAAGAGCTTCTGCACAGCAAAAAGAAACTTTCCACAGAGTAAACAGACAGCCTACATACAGAATGAGAGAAAATATTTGCCAACTATGCTTCTAATATCCAGCATCTATAAGGAACTTAAAAAAATTTACAAACAAAAAACAACCCCATTAAAAAGTGAGCCAAAGGACATGAACAGATGCTTTTCAAAAGAAGATATACATGCAGCCAACAAGCATATAAAAAAATGCTCAACATGAGTAATCATAATAGAAATGCAAAACCACAATGAGATACCATCTCACACCAGTCAGAATGGCTGTGATTAAAAAGTCAAAAAATAACAGATGCTGGTGAGGTTGCAGAGAAGAGGCAACACTTATACACTGCTGGTAGGAGTGTAAATTAATTCTGCCATTGTGGAAAGCAGTGTGGTAATTTCTCAAAGAATTTAAAACCGAAGTACCATTTGACCCAGCAATCCCATTACTGGGTATATACTGAAAGGAATATAAATTGTTCTATCATAAAGACACAAGCATTTGTATGTTCATAGCAGCACTATTCACAATAGCAACGTCATGGATTCAACCTAAATGCCCATCACTGATAGACTGGATAAAAAAAAAGTGGTACATATACACCATGGAATACTACACAGCCATAAAACAGAACAAGATCATGTCCTTCACAGCAACATAGATGGAGCTGGAGACCATAATTTTTTTTTTTTTTGAGACAGAGTCTCACTCTATTGCCCAGGCTGGAGTGCAGTGCAGTGGCATGATCTTGACTCACTGCAACCTCTGCCTCCCGGGTTCAAGTGATTATCCTGCCTCGGCCTCCTGAGTAGCTGGGATTACAGGCACGCACCACCACGCCTGGCTAATTTTTGTATTTTTAGTAGAGACGGGGTTTCATCATGTTGGTCAGGCTGGTCTCGAATGCCTGACCTTGTGATCCACCTGCCTCGGCCTCCCAATAATTCTAAACAAATTAACACGGGAACAGAAAACCAAATACCTCATGTTCTCACTTATAAGTGGAAGCTAAACATTGATCACACATGGACACAAAGAAGGGAACAACAGACACCAGGCCTACTTGAGAGTGGAAGGTGGAAGGATGAAATAATCTGTATACCAAAACCCTGTGGCATGCAATTTACCTTATATAACAAACCTGCACAAAATCAAACAAACCCATGACCTAAAACTGAACAAACAAAACAAAACAGAACAGTCCTGGTTTTACATTTATGAGAGAGAGAACACCATAGTTAGATAAAACACAATCCAAGAAGAGTTAAAGCATCGTAAAAGAAGGTGCTAATGTATATTTACGTGCATGTATTCCTTTAACCTTTGTTTAGTAGCATGGCTATACATTTACATTATGATTAAAGTACTTAACAATAATCGGTCTTTTGTGGAAAGTGCGTGCTAGCACAACATCACTGCAAGTTTTTTCAGAGACACATTAACATTTGTTGATTTTTTTCCCCAACTTTCCTGACTCACTTGGCAGCTACATGAATATTGCATCCTAATGAGGATAGAGAAGGAATGAGACGTAGACAAAAACGAGGTGCTAGAGGGCATTTAAAATTTTATAAAGATATGAGTATTAGATTGACATCTTCAGGAAAAAATGGAAAGTCATATATTTACTTCTAAAAAAGAATAACATAACAAGCACATATATACCAAATACTCAAATTTAACAAGTGTCAACATTTTGTCACATTTGTTTCATGTTATTACTTTTAAGAAATAAAATGTGATAAAGTTGAGGTCACCGTTGTACTTCTCTCCTGTATCATTTCCCATCCCTCCTTCACCAGAATACCATTCTTCTTCTCATGTATGTAAATCTCCACAAACAATAGACTCTACTGTTGTGTATAAATTTAAAATAGGTGGAAGAATGCCATCTTGTATATATCCTCCCACAAATTGGTTTCTTTGTTCCACACTATACAGGATTTGATCTGCTTGCTACATCAAGATCTGGTTCATTCATTTCAACCGCTTTAACGTGTTCTGTGGATATAGCACAATTTATCAAATCTTCCATTGATGCATATTTAGGTCTTTTCACATTTTTTTTTTTTGCTTTAACAGGCAACACTGCCATGAATATTCTTTTATCTCCACGTGAATCTGCTCTAGAGTTTTTTAGTACAATTACTGAGTCTCAGGGATTAGGCAGCTTTAGTCTTAATAGATGTTGTCAAATTGTTCTTCAAATAGTTTTATACATTTATGTACTTCCATTAGCAAGACATTAGAGTTTACGTTTTCCCATATTCTTGTCCATTTAGAATTTCCAATATTTAATTTTTGTCATTCTTTTGAGTGTGAAATGTTACATCACCTTTGTTTGTTTTCACTTCCATTCTCCTGCATGAAAGCAACATTATTATCTGATTCATATGTTTATTTGTCAATAGGTTTCCTCTTCTATTAAATGTCTATTTTTTAGATTGTTTCCATTTTTATTAATTTGTAGAATTAAAAAATATATTTCCTGGACACTATATCTTTGTCAGCCATGTAGGTTGAACTATTGGGTTTACTATTATTATACAAATTTTAATATTATTATAATATTTTGGGTCCCCTGAATTTGTAATATCCCTATTTCCATTCTATGACTTTTTTCCTCTAAAGCATGCTTAGAAGCCTAAATGAAGCTGGCAAATGTGATAGTAAGTCGGAGTGGTAATAATAATAGCAGCTATAGTATCCATGATGTCGTTACATGCTCTTAAAAGGCAGAAACTCATTTAATCCTAATAGTTCTATGAGATAGGCAATCTATAAACAATATAAATTAGCCCAATCTGTAAACAACATAAATTTGTTCACATTATATTTTTTGCCCATTATCTTATGAAAAGATTTTAATTTACATTGAATCAAACATAAAAATGTATCCTTTCATGGTGTGTGTTATTTTTCACTGTTAAGAAATCCTGCCCTATCTGAAGTCATAATGATATTCTCTTGCATTTCTTTCTAAAAGTTGTATAGTTTAGATTTTCATATTTTGCTTATCTATTCAATTGTAATTTAACTTTTTGGATGGTGTGGAGTAGAGAACTAATTTCATTTTCTTCTTTAGAAATAGCCTTTTTTGGGTATGCTGCTTATTGAATAGTTTATTGTTTCCTCAGCAATTTGCTGTACCACCTCCACCTTTTATCACATTTCATGTGTGGGTTTGTCTGTTTTGGAGATCTCTATTCTAACCCACTGTTTTATCTATTCCTAGGTTATTACCATACTTTATTAATATGGTTTTATGATAAACCTCAATAAATGAAAACGCAAGTCCTCTCCCCCACATTTTCTAAATGCTTTACTGGTTGTGTTTCTTTATTCTTTCATACAAATCTTAGCGTCTTAATTTTAGTGAAAGACTATATTTGAAATTTGATTTGAATTGCATTGAATTGATGGGTTAATTTGGAGGGTTAGTCACCACGCACATGCACTTCGAAATCTATACCCGTTTTGATCTATTCACTTAACAATGTTTACCGAGAGCTTACCATATACCAGGCCTGGTTCTAGGCATTAGCTATACAGAAGTAAAAACATAAAATGTACCTACATCCTGCCTTTGTGAAACATAAATAAATGACTAAATGAGTGTGAAAATGAGTAAGCTTACATGAGTAAGCTATGAGTGTGAAAATGAGTAAGTGATATGGAGAAATACAGCAAGGAAGAGGGATAGAGAGTGGCAGAAGCAGGGAGAGATACGAGTTTAATGAGGCCTGTTTATTTGACAAGGTTCAATCAAGCAAACAAAAGCCATTCAACCTGTTTCAATAAAGAAGATTTATCTACCAAATCCTGATAGCAGTGCTGAGGAGGCATATACGAGACTATGAGGCAATCCAAAAATTAGCACCAGTTGGAAGCTACTACCCCCATTAAGGAAATCCACACAATGCACCCAGAACCCACTTCTGTCAGTTCAGTGGCACGAGGAGGCCCAAATCGTCTCAGCTGCTAATCTGATGGGGGCCTTTCTATGTCACCAATGGAAGCAGTCCTCCATTATGAAATCAGAACTTTAGACTGGAAGAGTCCACAGGAATCAAAAGTACAGTACCTATGAGTGGGTTACTAAGTGTAACCATGACTTCAACCTTTTGGTTCCTGGACTCATTATTTTGGCTGCTGGAAAAATGGCACCATGTATTGATTGCTGTTTGAAATTGTATGCCACAAAACTGTGGAGACAGTAAAAAGATCAGTGGTTGCCAGGGAGTGTGGGGAGCAAGGGATGAAGAGGCAGAGCAGAGAGGACATTTAGAGCAGTGAAAATACTTGATGACACTATTATGGTGGGTATATGTTATCATACATTTGTTTAAACCCACAGAATGTACAACACCAAGAGTGAACCACATGTAAATTATGGACTTTGGGTGATAACGATGGGTGAATGTAGGATTATTGATTGTAATAAATGCATCCTCTGCTGGGGGATGTTGGAAATGGGAAAATAAGGAGTATATGTAAAATCTGTATCTTGTCTTCAATTTTCCTGTGAAACTAAAACTACTCTAAAAAATAAAGTCTTAAAAATTTTAAAAATAATAGTAAACGTATGATACATCTTGCAGGGCAGTGCTCCAGTGTCTCAGGAGACTGGAGACTGTTGTTGTTTAATAGCTGGCACCATAATAGAGAGTCTCAATTAGGATCTCACCAGGGGACAAATGATTCAATCATTTGACCAGAGCAAGTTGGCTACAAAGAATTATTAACTATGACGCGGAGTTGGAGGAATGAGGGATTGTCTGGAAGGAGGTGATGAGAACTCTAAATAGGAATAGAACATATAAGGAATATCCTCTACCCCTAGGGATGAGATAGAGCAACCAAGGACAAGACCCGCATCTCCCCTAGAGCTTAGCCTCAGATCACATTGGGGAAGGAAAGACCGTGGCTCCCTGAATGGCAGAGAAGAGTTTGTAGTGCTGCGCTGGCAGAACTTGCTGGAAACCTCCTCTCCAGAATTTGCCAGATATCCTCTTTCTAAGACAGCAGGGGGCGCTTTTCAAGGGGCAGGTTGAAGGAAGTTGCTGGCCCCGGGGCTGCCGCTGTGCATGGCAGGAACCTGGTTCCCGGGCTGCCGCTCACACTGTTCAAGTCGAGCACTGGGAGCTGCGTGCTCTGCGAGCTGCTTGCACTGCAGGGGACTGCTAAGAGAAGACGCTAGAACCGACAAAGACCCTTCTTCCTGCACTGTCTCCCCAGTACACTCCATTGACAAGCCAGCTACCAAAGGAAAAAGAAAAGCGGGTACCTTTCAAAATAGCTAGAAAAAAATAATTCGAATGTTCCTAGCATAAAGAAAAGATGAATATTTAAGGTGATGGATATCTCAATTACTCTGATTTGATTTTTACACATCACATGAATGTATCAAATTATCACATGTACCCCCAAAATATGCACATCTATTATGTATCAACCAAAAAAATCAACAAAAAAGAAAGCAGGGAATGAAGAGTAAATTTGGAGAGGAGAGGCAACACCTTTGTAACTGGAACAGAGAGTATCCTGCAAGCAATTCTAAATGGATGCGGCCAGCTGCTTCCGGGTGATGGTGAGCATAAGAAGAACCCTTTTCTGCACTCCTCTCTCAGTGGAATGTGTTCCTTGGGCAGAAGCATTTGAGGGTTAGAGTGGAAGGACAGAACACCATGACGGGTGAGACACTTCATCCCAAGCAAGCGCAGATAACACATTTAAATAATTGTGACTCTACCATATGCTATGGGACATTCATAGTTCCCCACAATTCTGCAAGGAAACCACCACACTCAAAGACGTGAGCGCTGCATCCTGAAAATCTGATTTACTGGGGCCAATTCTGGTACCAATAACTGTAGTAGTATCCAACTGTGCTAGTATCCAACCAGGAAGATGGGAACCACTCTGAATATTTAAAACAAAGGAAATCTAAGATAGGAAGGTTGTTGCACAAGTGTCGGAAGAGCTAAATCAAATAGAAAACAGTAAAGTCACCTAAACAGTAGTAAGAACAGGAAGCCACTATCATCCGAGGCTGAAGGGACACAGCAATGAAGTAGTAGGACTGGCATCCAAGGACTTTCCATGGGGCAAAGGAAGGGCTGGTCATCCCTGTCTGAATAACATTCTGGTTTACCCATAGAGGCATCCCCCTCTGGCCTGTTCAGAGGAAGCTGAAACCTCACCACTATCATGGTTACTGCTGGAGGTGACACCAAAGTCAGGGGGACGGGAGAAACAACTGCTTAATCCCTTCCTCCTTCCTCCAAATTTCCCTCTTCCTGTTTTCCAGCTGACAACCTCTCTGCAATACAGAACGAAGCAGAGGAAATGTGAGCGAAACAGCCTGAGGACGGACACACTGAGTATCTGTAATTTTTTTTTAAGTATTCAGGTGGGGCTATGAATTAGCCAAGTTTGTGGACCATTGGTACATCCCAGTATTAGGTTATGTTCCCAGAAGGCAGGGCCTCATCCTATTTATATTCATATCTCCAGAAATTAACAGGATGTGTGGCATGCAGTAGATGCTCATAAATGGTAAATAACTTATTGAATGACTAAATTAATGAGATGCCTAAATTAATAAAAGCTACAGAGATGAAAGAAGGATCTGCATGGGGGCTTGAAGAAAAGAAGGGTCAGGGGAGGGTACTCCAAACGAGAGGAAAAGCAAAGAGGCAGGAACATACAAGATACAAAGGAAGTAATACGTAGATTAAATTGGCCAAAGAGGCTGGTTCATTCTGGCTTCCCTGCGAAGAACATATCATAGAAGGCAGGCATAGAAAAGTGATCATTGGTCACGCTATTTGACATTGCCATCCAGAGAAGAGACGGCAGTGGTTGGCCAGGATGGCGGCCATGGCGGTCAAGAAGGGCACATGTATCAGATGTATTTTAGACACCTTGCTGACTTCATGCCTTGCACTGGAAATACAGAAATGAAAGACATGAACCTTGCACTCACAAACCTCACAATCCTAGTGGACAAATAGTGGAAAGACAGGAAATTCAGGCAACAGAAGCCAGAGCACGACTCAAGCACAGGTTCCATTTGAGTTCAAGATTTCCCATCAACCTGTCGTCGCGTGGGTCCCATGACTGGCAGAGTTCACCTGAGCCCCTTTCCATGGGGCAAAGGAAGGCCTGGTCATCTCTGTCTGAATAACATTCTGGTTTACCCATAGAGGTAACCGCAGCCTTCTGTTTTTCATTAAAATGTTTTTTAAGGCTTATCTTCTTTATGCAAGAGACACTAGGCCTGAATCTGTTATTTACTGATATAAAGTATCATATTATGTACATATAATAATCTGTTATATCTGTTTTATATATATATGATTATTTTCCAGTTTAGTCTTTTTTATACTAGAAAACTAATTGATTTTCCTTCTTCTAGATGACTGATATATATATATATATTTGTTGTTGTTGTTGTTTTGTTTTGTTTTGTTTTTGAGATGGAGTCTCGCACTGTCGCCCAGCTGGAGTGCAGTGGTGCGATCTCTGCTCACTGCAACTTCCACCTCCCAGGTTCAAGGGATTCTCCTACTGATTTTTTTTTTTTTAACACAGAAACACAGCCATTGTTTGTGTGGATCAGAAAACCGCCATTACCACTTGTCTTTGGTATTCATAGCCACTGAATAAAAAGCAAAGTGAAAGAAAGACTGAGAGAACCCATCACACACGCTTTGTCTCTGTGTGATGCTCTGTTATAAGCATCCTTAGGCTTCATTTGATTCCACAATCTCAGGCCTGTGACAGGAACCCGTGTCTTTAGATGCAGCCTGCCATGCTCCAGGCCTCCCACTAACTGGAACTTTCTCAGCCTAAACATTTCTTTCTTAAATTCCTCCTGAAACTTGGAGTTATACCCTTGATACCACCCACAGATGTCTTTCTCCTTTGGCTGTTTATTCTATTAGCAGTTATTGCCTCATCAATCCCCCTCTTTCACTGGGTGTTCCAGAAAGAAATGTGGTTTGTATTAATATCTTCAATCATCCTTCATAAAACAATACTCAGAGTCACTTAATTATCTTTATTACTTTTCTTTCCACTCTTTGCTATTTACTATACTTGTCACATGCTTTTCCAAACAAACATTTTAGGACTGTCAGAGGTGTCAAATGAAATAGCCACTGGCATTTAGTAGGGTTCTCCAAGGAAAACCTTTACCAATGAAGCTGATTGTGTTGGGGTATGAATTGGTACAAATTTATCATCGGATCCAGGAACTGAGAAGGAGGGCACAAAATGGACTCAGGCTGAACACTCCAAGCCATTTCCCTAAGTGATTGAAGGAATATAGGGGGCACAAAAGCCAGAAGATAATTTAAGTAAAAATACTGGTACAGTTCTCCTTATCATGACCAAAAGGATCAAGAAAAACAAAGTTGGGGTGGAGTGAAGAGATGGGGAATCAGGGCAGGGTGGTAACAATATACCACAAGGACATTTTTCCAAATACAATAAAAGTTGAACTAAAGCTAAGGAAGATAAAAGCAGATGAGCAGAAATCTTGAATTATGATAAAGTTAAATGTACCATTCTATTCCTTTATGGATAGTACCTTTTGTATCCTGTCCAAGAGATTTTTTTTTCTACCCCAAGGTCACTAAGGTATTCTGTTTTCTTCTAGAAGTTTTATATTTCTGACTTTTGTGCTTGAGTTGAGGTGACTATGGTCCACTTCAAATTAAGTTTTGTGTATGGAATGGTTAAGCTTTTTGTCCTCATACCTTTATCTAGTTGCTCCAGCATAATTTATTTAAAAAGGTGTCCCATTTGCCATTGAATTGACCTAGCTCCTTAGCCAAAAAGCAATTGACCATATGTGTGATTCTTTTTCTGGGCTCAATCTGTTCTGTTGCTTTAGTTGTCTGTCTTTATGCTCATACCATACTGTTTTGACTACTTACCTTCAAAGTCAAGACAGTATGGTGTGAGCATAAAGATAAACAACTTTATTTAGACAATTTCAAGTCTTGAAATCAGGTAGTGTACATCCTCCAGTTTTTTAGGACATTCTAGATCCCTTGAATTTCCATATAAAGCTTAGAGTCATGGGATTTTGGTAGAGATTCTCCCCATTTGGGAGAAAAAATATCTTAACACTGCTTTCTTCCGGTCTGTGAAGATAATATCTGTTTACATTGATTTAGTGTATCTTTACTTTTCTTTTCAGTAATGCTTTGTAATTTTACCTATAGTTATATTAGATCTCTATTGTAAGATGTATTCCCTTGTATTCACTGGTTTAATGGCATTTTAAGATCAATTTTGTTGTTAAAATAAAGATACACAATTTATTTTTCATACATTGGCTTTATAGACTTTGGCCTTACTAAATTTACTTATTAGTTATAGTAGATTTATTTGTAGGTTCTACAGTGTTTTCAGCACATATAATAATGTTATTCTGGTAAAAAAGACATTTGATGTTTTCCTTTCTAACCTTTCTGAACTTTCTTTTTAATTCCCCCACCTTTTTGCACTGACTAGAATGTCCATTATACTGGTGAATAGTAAGGATAATGAACATTATTACCTTTTTTTTTTGGTCTGAGGAAAAAAGGGCTTAATATTTCACAATTAAGTATTATGTTAACTATAGGTTTTTCATTGATGTTATTTATCAAACTGAGTAAATTTTATTTTATTCCCACTTTTCTCAAATTATTTTTTAAAAATTGTTAATGAGTGTTGCATCTTGTCAAATGCAATTTCTGTGTCTAAAGAGATGATGTTTTATTTCTTTATTCTGTTCATGTGGTAAATTACATAGATCAATTTTTAAACTTTGAAACCACTATGCATTCCTGAAATTAATCCCTAATTGTATATAATGTGTTACTATTTTGATATGTTGCTAAATTATATTGGCTAATATTTTGTTGGGGCATGTTTAATCTATGTGTATGAAGGATTTAATCTCTAATTGCCTTTTCTGGCAACATGTTTGCCAGGTTTTTATATCGGGCTAATGCTGCCCTAGTAAAGTGAATTTTGAAGTTACTCTCCTCCTCCATTTTCCAAAACAGTTTGCATATAGTTGGTGTTATCCCTTCCTTAAGAATTTGATAACATTCACCAGTGAGTATATCTAAACCTGCAGTTTCTTTGGTAGGAAGATTTTTTTCCTATTATCACAAATTCAGTTTTTTAATAGATATGGAGTTATTTAGGTTTTCTGCATCTTTGCATGTCAGTTCCATATGTTTTACCAGGGAATTTGTCAATTTTGTCAAAGTTGTTCAGTTCATTGACATAACTATGTTTATAATGTACCATAATTTTCTTTTTAGTGTATGTAGGGTCTGTAGTAGTATCTCCTCATTCCTTCTTGATCTTGGTAATTTGTATTTTTTTATTATTTATTAATGTATCTGAAGATTTATTCTTTTCATTATTTTTTCAAAAAAGTAACTTTTAACTTTATTTTCTATGCTGCTTATTTTCTGCTTTATTGATCATTATTATTTAAAAAAATCATTTCCTTCCTTTTACTTTAGGTTTAGTTTTCTCTTTGTACAGATTAATGAAATGGAAACTTAGATTATTTTATACCTTCTTTTCTAATACAAGTATTTAAAACTATCAAATTTCCTTGCAACTACTAACTTAGCTGCATTTCACAAACATGATGTGTTTTGATTACCATTCAGTGTAAAATATTTTCAAATAATTCTGCAATGTTTTCTTAGACTCTTCAGCTATTTAGAAACGTGTTGCTTAATTTATAAATATTTTGGACTGGGGGTATTTTTGTTATTGATTTCTAATTTATTTTATTTAATTTTTTGAGACAGGGCCTCACTCTGTCACCCAGGCTTCAGTGCAGTGACATGATCTGAGCTCACAGCCACTTCCACCTCCTGGGCTCAAGCAATCCTCCCACCTCAGCTGCCTGAGTAGCTGGGACTACAGATGCATGCCACCATGCCTGGCTAATGTTTTTGAATTTTTTGTAGAGACGGGTTTCACCGTGTTGCCCAGGCTTGTCTCAGACTCCTGGGCTCAAGAGATCCAACTGCCTCAGTCTCCTAACATGTTGGGATTCCAGATGTCAGCCACCGTGCCTTGCCCTGATTTCTAATTTAATACCATTGTGATCAGATAATATACTCCATATGAGATGTGTTTCATAGCCCAGCACATGAAACAGATTTCACCTGTAGGCACAGATATGCTCTGTGTCTAGGGCTCCTCAGAGCTCTAATTCATCATGCTGTCCTACATATTCCTGCCAAAAGTATTTTCACTCTTCAGTCAGATTCTCCCTACTCTCTTTCATGGTGCATTCCTTCTCCTATCTGTGGTCTGACAGGCATAAGAGCAGCCATGCTCTTATGCCTGAAGTTTATGAACAGATTTTCTGAAGTTTAGTTCACCTAACTTTCTCAGCTATTTTATTGGCTCCAGGAAGAAACCCTCTATGACCAGTAGTTTATCTGGCTTGTCTAGGTTATTAGATGAGACATAATCTCTTATAACCTTATACATCCTTCCACTCAGGGTCTTTCTTTCTTTGCTTAGAAATTTAAAATTTTTTTAATTTTGATAATATATACATAACACAAAATTTACCATTTTAACCACTTTAAGTGTACAGTTTAGTGGCGTTAAGTATATTTATATTGTGCAACCATCATCACCATCTCTCTCTGGCACTTTTTTATCTTTCCAAGCTGAAACTCTATACCTATTAGCAACTATTGACAAGAATCTCCTGATGTCCCCTTGGCAACCACCATTCTACTTTAAGTCTCTATGAATTTGGCCACTCTAGGTACTTCATGTAAGTGGAATCACATAGTAGCTATCCTTTTATAACTGGTTTATTTCACTTAGCATGATGTCCTGAAGGTTTATCCATGTTATAGCATGTGCCATAATTTCCTTCCTTTTTAAGGCTGAGTAACATTCCATTGTATGATGAACCACATTTTGCTTAGCTGTTTATCCATTGATGGACACTTGGGTTGCTTCCACCTTTTTTGCATTGTGAATAATGCTTTTGTGAACATGAGTGTGCAAATATCTGTTGAAGTTTTTACTTTTAATTATTTGGAGTGTATACCCAGGATTAAAATTACTGGATGATATGATAATTCTATTTTTAATTTTTGAGAAACCACCATATTGTTTTCCACTGAGGCTGTGCATTGGGATCTTTTTAAAAACAATATAGTTGGATTAACAGATTAATTTTAGTTGGAAACTCTTAAATCTGGCTTAGGAAGAGTAGGCTTTTGGATCAACAGAGTTTCCAATTCACTTGTAGCTTTTCTGTAGACCAGCAGCCTCAGAAGAAACAGACAAATATATGACTGCATTTTCCAAATAACACATTGCTAGTAAGGTTTCTATTATTCTGTAAGCAATAAGCCTGTGTCATTTCAAAGCTGATGATCAATCTTGTGCCACTGGGACATCCTCTCAAAGGGAAAGGCTACTTCTCCAACTTGGTAGAGATGGTACCTTATAACATGGTTACATAAAATATAGAAGAAAAAGTGTTCAATGGCAAAGTTACTTAGCTTCTGTGACCCCTGTTCCCACCTCCAGGCTCCTGAAATTCTGGCTAATTATATAAACTTGAACCAGCCTTCACTCTGTGTCCTCCATGGAGGATATTCAAAGAGAGCCCAGGTAAATAAGAAGGAAACCCAAAGTAAATCTACCCACACTTTTTATGATAAATAGGAAGACTGGATAGATTAGTATCCATTCTAAAATAAGTGAACCAAAACAACAACCAAAAAAGGAAACACAACATAGGATTTGTACAAAATTTTCTAACACAACAAAAAAAAAAAGAAAATAAACATAAGCAGTAAAAAGAAGACGAAGAGAACACTTCTAAAAAGACATATTTCTGCAACTACAAGACAGGTTAGAAGAGTAAATGCTTTACTTTTCAATATAATTAAAATTAATGGGCAAGCACTCTACAAAGGTGAAGAGAAAACTGATAGTGCTAAGAAAACAATGGTAGGAGACAAAGCCCCTATGAAAAGGAAAGAAATAGTAGAGAACATAAATTAAGATGGCATAACAAATGGAATTATGTAGAGGATGTTAGCCAGAAGGCAGAGGAAAATTTTAAAAACACATAAAGGCAGCTAGATAGCAGGAATTTTTCTGAAAAATTATTGATAGGCCCTAACATGCAACAGGCAAATTATTAAAAAATGACTAAAATCAAGACATATCTTGGTGAACTTATTTAAGAATGAATTGTCCAAGCATTTAGATTAGGGTTTCTCAACCTCAGCACTGTTGACATTTTGGAGCAGATAATTCCCTGCTGTGGGAGGGGCCTGTTCTGTGCATTGGAGCAGATAATTCCCTGCTGTGGGAGGGGCCTGTTCTGTGCATTGTAGGATGCTTAGCAGCATCCCTGAACTCTACCCACTAGATGCCAGTAGCATCCCCAAGTTGTGACAGCCAAAAATGTCCCCTGCAGGGCAACATCATCCCTGGCTGAAAATAACTGAAGCAGGGTAAGCATGTCACCAATAAGACAAAAAGTAGTCTATTTACAATATTTACAACTTTATACACCAAAGGCCTGGGAGGCAAGGTCAACAGTTTTGAAGGAAATATGATGTGCCCCAAGAATTCTCTACTCAGTTAAGGTGCTGTTCATCAACTTTTGCAGAGTTCTTAAAAATCGCTATGAAAATAGGAGTGGCCCCTGTAATAAAATGGGCAGACACAAACAGAAAATTTACAAAAAAAAAAAAAAAAAGAAAAAACACAAAAGCGTGAAAAGGTTCAGCTTCATCAAATGAAAGTAAATTTTAAAAATTCTTTTTCAAAGATCAAATTAATAAACTGAATAAAATAGAAGACACTACAGTGTGGGCTAGGAGTGCGCAAACATTTCTTTTACTATTCCGATGGGTGATTGGGAAATATTTATCAAAAGTATTCATTGCATTGTTGCTTATCATAGGGAAAAACTGGATTGAACATAAATGCATTACAATAGAGAATTGATCAATACATCTATACGGCAGTCATAAAAAGTTGTTTTGAATAAGGATCCTTATTGGCATGAATAAAATTCTAATTGTGTTTTAAAAAGAAATATATAAATGCACATACACACAGATAAAGTAACTGACTTAAGGTACTTATGCCAAAAGGCCACAGTGGTTAACTGGATAATAAGATTCATTTTTTTCTTTTTTATTGTGATTTATCTGTATTTATCATTTTCCATATTCTGTACTTATCATATTTATTGTTACTTTTAAAATTTAATTTAAAAAGCCATTTTGAAATAAAAGTTTTAAGAGGTTTTTATGGAACATTTACTCTGAATTTGGATAAATCCACTCAGGTGATGTTAACGCCATAACAGAGTCAGCAAATCCATCCTGACTGGGTCCCTCTCTGCCAGCTTCCTGGTTCTCATTTGGGCTGACATTGGACATGCAATATTTCAGATTCCACGGAATCACCCATGTCATGTTATCATAACAGTCATAATTAGAGCAGTATCCAAAGATACCAAAACATGCCAGGGACGTCAGCTAACAATTACTCCTGCTCCCTTTTAAGAATGGAGTGCGGTGATCCCCACAGACCCGGGAATCCACTCTTGGATTCAAAGTCTCACTTGAAAAACCTCTCTGTTACATGAGGAAATCTAAAGTGCTGGAATATGATTTACAAAAATTAAATTGGCAAGGAATGTGGCAATAAAGTTGTCTAATGTGTTCCAGGGTGATGGTGGGGAGATGATTTAAAGACGTCAAGGGCAAGAGCGGTTTAAAATTGGCTGCTGAGCAGTGAACACTTTCAGAGCTGTCTGAGTTTTGGGTTGGGTGTGCAGCATTTTAGTTCAAAGGCTGTAGTCCATTTCAGGGTTTGACAGGAAGAAGTAAGACGCCAGCTGAATTCTTGCCAGAGGATATAACAAAGAATTCAGAATCCAATACCCAGCCGGCTCACACTCACACACAAAACAATGGTTCTTTTTCCCCTTGTTTGAAACGCAAACCAGTCATTTTTCTGTTCCTACAATTGTAACTAATGAAATCATCTTTGCAGAGCTCTTACAATGGCTTCCCTTTCTATCTCTGGGGCACCCTTTCCTTATTCTTGCTTCCTCCTTCCTCCAAAACTCAGGCCTCTAAGAAGAGTTATAATGGCTAGGACATATTGTTCTTGCTTACTTCATTAGCCTGGATCCTGGAATGAGATGATAAGGACAGGTAGCAGAGCCAGGGCACGTAGCATGAATCAAAATAAAATCTTTGTATTATAAGCCACCGGTATCTGAAATTGTTTGTTATTGCAGCATGATCTAGCCAAAGCTGACCAATACACAGGCAATTTATCCTATAACTGGCATTAATATATATGGATACAAATGTGCTCCCAGCATAGTATCTGGGGTGTGTGAAGTGGGCACTCAATAAATATTTGCAAAAATAAATGCAGGCCAGGCACAGTGGCTCACGCCTGTAATCCCAACACTTTGGGAGGCTGAGGCAGGAAGACTGCTTGAAACCAGCCTGGGCTGACATAGCAAGACCCCGTCTCTATAAAAAAACAAAAAATTAGCCAGGTATGGTGGTGTGTGCCTGTAGTCTCAGCTACTTGGGAAGCTGAGGCAGGAGGATCTCCTGAGCCCAGGAGTTAGAGGCTGCAGTGAGCTAAGATGGCACCACTGCACTCCAGCTTGGGTGACAGAGCAAGCAAGTCACCCTGAGTGACACAATCTCTAAAAAATGAGCGATACAAAAGAAAAGAAAAAAAGAAATGCAAGGAAAAGATCTGGTTTCCAATGCCAGGTTTGTCATTTTCCGATTGCAGGACCATCATGTAATTTCATCTGTAAGTAAGCATACAATTAGCTGCTGTCTGCTCCAAGTATTGCGATGCTCCAAAAAGCATTTGGTGAAGCACAGAATAAGCCATAAAGTGTTGTACAAATGACCTTACCTATTTGAGGGGTTTTTACTCATTTATTTTTGGTTGAGGCATAAGTTGGAAAGTTTTCTTTTGCCTCTAAATAAAGGAGAAAATGGAGAAATGGAACAAAGTATATAGGAGTCCAGAGGGCTAGTGTCTAAACCAGGTTAAGTCATCAAGTAGCTGTGTGGACTTAGCCAAGTAACACCCCTTCTCTGGACCTCAGCTTCTTTATCTACAAAATAAAAGAGTTACCCTAGATTTCATACGAGTTCCTTTTCAAATCTACCCTTCTAGAATGGACTTCATGTGGTCATAGACCTCATGGAGTTGGGCTTCCCAAAGCTGTAATGGTGAATTGATCTGCAGCCTCTCGATGTCTTTGGTCAGTGCTACATCTACCAGCATTTCTAGATGAAAAGTGTACAATGATTGAGTACTTAGATGCTCCTCAGCGCTGAGCAGTTTGGCATGGAGGCCTGGTGAAATGGTTTCAACTTGTGCCCCTGCCCAAATCTCATGTCAAATTGTAATCCCCAATGTTGGAGGAGGGGCCAGGTAGGAGGTGATTGGATCATGGGGGCACCCTTTCCCCTTGCTGTTCTCATGAAAGTGAGTGAGCTCTCTAGAGATCTGGTTATTTAAAAGTGCATAGCACCTCCCAGTTCTCTCCTTTCTGCTCCAGCCACGTAGGCTGTGCCTGTTTCCCCTTCACTTTCCGCCATGATTGTAAGTTTCCTGAGGCTCCCGGCAGCCATGCTTCCTGAACAGCCTGAGGAACCATGAGCCGCTTAAACTTCTTTTCTTTATAAATTATGCAGTCTCAGGTAGTTCTTTAGAGAAATGTAATAACAGACTAATACACCTAGCAATTTAGTGATTGACTAAATGTGTTCATTTTTCACCCAGACTTTTTGTCTTGTTTCCGATGCAGTCTCTTTCTCCAGACCTGGAAGAAATTGACCTATGATGATGTGAAGACCCAAAGTCCAGACCAAGAGAAAAGTGTGAGCTTGGAGCTCTTTATCATACAGAGACTTGGTGTAGATAAGAGGGGCAATGGGTTTCCTGCTTTCCCTCAAACTGTCCTGCTTTGGTCTCTCAGTCTAAATATATTCATGACTCTAGATGCTTTGAGCCCCTAGAAACTATAGAGACAAATGACATCCACAAGCAGTTTTACCTTGGCCCAGTCACCGGGTAAGTCAAAGACTGCCTTCAGTCTCTCTTTCTTGGTTATCCCTTCCTCTGCTCTCTGTACATAGCTAGCATGGACATGCCTCAAGTTTCATTTCCTGACCTTTAGCTCTTCTTATTTATCATCTTCAGAAAATATGTTAATTTTCAGAACTTCAGGAATCACCTTAATAATAAGTATAGAGGGAGAATAAAAATGAACTTAAGTTGCCCTAACACCCCAAAGCAATGTCTTCTTCTAAGTGGGGGAAGCCCACTGCAACAATTGAAATGTGATATATGTTCCAAATATCCACAAAAACAGTTATGGATATTGTAAAGCATAATATGTGTATATTGGTTTGGTGAAAGCAAATTTTGCCAAATTATGTAAAGATAGGAAATAAAGAAATAAAGAAAAGCCATTCATTCTGCTTAACAAATATTCTTTGAGGACTGTGTCAGTGCTCCATATTAGTCATCTAGTACCATAATGCAGAATAGCAACTCATCCCTCAAACCAGTGATTTAAAGCAATAAATATTTATTTAGCACATAATTCTGAGGGTCAGCAGTTTGAGCTGGGCTCAGCAGGGCAGCTCTTCTAGTCATGGCTGGACTCACTCATGCACTACAGTCGGTTGTTGTGTTGATTGAGGACTGGCTAGTCTGTGATGGCCTCAAATTAGAGAGCTTATCTTTGCTTATCATGGTCTCTCATCTGGTAGTCGATTATCAAGGCTAGTTCTCAAAGTCCTAGGCAGTGTTCCAAGAGAGAATGTGGGAATGTGGACAGTGTCATTAAGGCTTGGGCTTGGAAATGGCACAATATCACTTCCATCATTTTCTGTTGGTCAAAGCAAGTCAAAGATTAGCTCAGATTCAAGGAATAGTAAAATAGATTCAACTTTGTGATGGGTGGAGCTATAAAATCAAATTGCCTAGATTATGAATATAGAGAGAGGTGGAGAATTAGGACTATTCTTAAAGCAATCCATCACACCCCTTCCCATCTATTCTCTACCCTTCTCCACTCTAATTTCTACCCGAGAGACTGACCTGTATGGGCTGCATCAATGAAGTCCCCTGTGCATTGCCTTCTGAATGGACACAGCCAGTGGGAAACTGGAGAGAGGGAAGGTTGGAGCAAGAAAGAAGATAGTGCATTTGTTCCCTGGTTTCCTCAGGCTGGCTTTTTCATGCACAGAAGATCAGCGCTCCTCTCAAATTGGCCACCAGGGGTAGATGCCAGGTATTAATGGGGCCTGGGACAGTGTGGAAATGTGGGGCTGGGATGTGTTCTTCTAGTTGACATGGTTATGGAAGATCTTTCCAAGGAGGAGGGTTTTAAACAGGTCTGAATGCTGTGAAGAATGAGCCACGCAGGAAAATAAAGATGTGGGAGTAAAGCACTCCAGGCAGAGGGAACAGCCTATGAATGATGTTATAGACAAGACCCATCACCCATCACGGCTCCCGATTCACAGCTGCTGGCAGGACATCTGATGAATACCCTTCCATCCTCCCACTCAGCATCTTCCCAAGTAAAACGATCATCTTTTTATCCTCCTGTAAGTCTCACTGTCCTATTTCATCGTTCTTAGGATTTTCTGCATTAGAAATTTACAGTCAATTTTGGTGTCATTCGAATTCAATATTTGTTTATTTTTACATGTGATGAATTAACTTAGAAACTGAAGTTCCTAGTAATACTAAGATTCTATGAGCCACCTTCACCTTATCTGAAATAGATAACAATAGACACAACATAGTTGTAATAAGAATCGAGACAATATAAATGATCTGGTTTGGCATGATTTCTGGTACATAAACAATGTGCACATATACACCATGGAATACTATGCAGCCATAAGAAATGATGAGTTCATGTCCTTTGTAGGGACATGGATGAAATTGGAAATCATCATTCTCAGCTATCGCAAGGACAAAAAACCAAACACTGCATGTTCTCACTCATAGGTGGGAACTGAACAATGAGAACACATGGACACAGGAAGGGGAACATCACATTCTGGGGACTGTTGTGGGGTGGGGGGAGGGGGGAGGGATAGCATTAGGAGATATACCTAATGCTAAAGGACGAGTTAATGGGTGCAGCACACAAGCATGGCACATGTATACATATGTAACTAACCTGCACATTGTGCACATGTACCCTAAAACTTAAAGTATAATAATAATAAAATAAAACAACAACAACAATGCACAATAAATGTTCACTTCTTTGCATGGATACACAAGAAATTTTACAATACATTTCGTTACTTCTTTTTAATTGTTTTTGTATCAAAGGGTCTGGGCTCAGGAAATGATACCTAAAATGAGGCCTCAGAAGCTGAAGTTTTTCTCTGACCTTCTCCTACCCACCTGTCTGTGGCTCTTCATTCTTCCCGGAGGTTAACAGTAGAAACTAGAATCCTTCTTCTCCAAGGCAGCTCACAGTTCAGAATGCGTTTTCCCCAAATACAGCCATAAAACCTAAAATTATTATTCTAACTTTCCATCTGCCTTTCTATGTAAAAACTGGCCATAAAGAAATTATCTGACCCATCATGTTTGACTAGGGGCCATAAGACCCCCATTCCAGAGAGGGATCTGTCTCGTATCCAGAAGGAAGGCATGCTCAGAAAGGCCAAGAAGAATTTACACAGACAGACCTTGTGGGGTTCCCCCATTCAATCTATGAGCATTAGATCATACCTTTTGGTCCAATCCTATTTCTTTTCTTTTCTTTTTTTTTTTTTAGATGGAGTCTCACTCTGTTGCCCAGGCTGGAGTGCAATGCCGCAATCTCAGCTCACTGCAACCTCCACCTTCTGGGTTCAAGTGATTATCCTGTCTCAGCCTCCCAAGTAGCTGAACTACAGGCACATGCCACCATGCCCGGCTAATTTTTGTATTTTTAGTAGAGATAGGGTTTCGCCATATTGGCCAGGCTGATCTCAAACTCCTGACCTCAGGTGATCTGCCCGCCTCGGCCTCTCAAAGTGCTGGGATTATAGGCGTGAGCCACCGTGCCCGGCCAATTTCTATACGGCTGTCCATACTTTGTTGAGCCTAAGAATAAAAATGGACAGTTCCATCTGTCACATAAAACTGTGATCAAATAAATTCATGTGCTCGTGTGCTAGGCCGGGCGCAGTGGCTCATGCCTGTAATCCCAGCACTTTGGGAGGCCGAGGCGGGTGGATCACGAGGTCATAAGATCGAGACCAGCCTGACCAACATGGTGAAACCCCGTCTCTACTAAAAATAGAAAAATTAGCTGGGCGTGGTGGCACGTGCCTGTAATCTCAGCTACTCGGGAGGCTGAGGCAGGAGAATTGCTTGAACCTGGGAAGCGGAGGTTGCAGTGAGCCGAGATTGCGCCACTGCACTCCAGCCTGGTGACGGAGCGAGACTCCGTCTCAAAAATAAATAAATTAAATAAATAAATAAATAAATAAATAAATTTGTGTTCTTTTTCTCCTATTAATCTGCCTTTTATCAGTAATTTTCAGCAAACCTTCAGAGGGTGATGGGGAAGTTTTCCCTGTGTCCCCCTAAGATTAATATGCACACAGGGTAGTTGTAGCAGATGCTGTCCGTGCCCCACCCAATATCCATGCATCCACACCATTTCCATGTGGTCCCCAACACTGCTGACTGGCACCATCCCCATCTCTGCGCCTGAGCGCATTCTTCCTAGAACCACGGCAGGCTGTCCTAGAATCGTGGGCCACAGTTGCTGGGAAATTAACAACACTCTGGGAGTCACCCTCAGCTAACAGCTGATAGGGATTGGCATAGAAATAGCCCCCAGCTCCCTTGCTTCTCAGTGGGGGGTATGTATAAGATGTTTTCCGGTTTCTCTTTGGAATGAATTTTCCTTGTTTGCTGTGGTGTGCTGGTTTAATAACCGAGTCTTTCTGGTTCTCATCCTGCATTATATCATTTCCTCTCCTCCCTGGCAGCTGTGCCCTGCACCACTCAATAGACAGCGTGCCTCCAAATCCTGGTTCAAGGTTTACTTCTAGGGGGACTCAAACTAAGATAATAACAGTTAAGCAGCACAGAATCTTCTGTGATAGAAGCCAAGGACCTCATTCCTCCTTCTATGTCCTACTCTGCAGGGACGAATTTTATTTACTCCTTCGGTTCTTAAGGTCTTCACAACTTCAAATTGAATGCGTGTATCTCTCGTTTGTCGATTAAAATATTTTGACAATATCCACAGACTCCCTCATGCGAGATGAATATTTAGTCACTTGTAATACCATCCTCATTCTTCAATATTTGACATGTGAATTTTAATATTTGGTTCTCATATGGGCTACATTCTATTTTAAAATAATATATTCAAACATTTCTCTATTTCTCAAGAAATCAACTTTAGACAGTGTACATGAACACCCTACTTAGTAAAGTGAGGCGAGTTCCCCCACCTTCCTTACCCACACTCCCATTATCCACTTTCTGTCAATTCCACTTTTACTCTCACTGTTTCAAGGTTGTTAACATTTACCTTTGTGCCTACAACCTCAATGAAGCTTTCCGTGCTTTATGCAAAAGCATGTGGAGACTGCAGGAGAGAAGGTAAATGTTAACAATCTTGACACCGTAAAAGCAGAGTTGGCAGAAGTTAGGTAAATATATAAAATCACATGGGATTGTGTTTCCATTTCAATAAGCCCAGAGTCATAATTCCTGGCCCACTAAAAATGGAATGTTCCTAAAGTCCAATGAGCTCTTTTATCTTAGATTCCATCAATTGCTTAAAAATCATACCACATTTAAGTTTGTTTCACTGTTGTTGGATCATGGCCTTTTGGTCGGTTTGGTTTTTGTGTGTGTGCGTTCTTTGTTGTGTTTTCCAGAGGATCTAATCACCTACTTTTTTCTCCGTTTGTTTGCCTTTATCATGTCCTCGTTAGTTTTCACAATAGCTCAGTCATACGCCCTATTCCCAAATTCCTTTTCTTCCTGGAGACTTTCCTACTGCCGAAGAGATGGAGCCTGAGTTCCAGCAAACCTCTGGATGGAGCTACTGATGTGCTGGAGATCCGGGCAGTACAGGAACGTGGTAAACACACCAGGAGTGTGCCCTCAGCAAAGTGCAGACCATGAGACATTCAGGTTAAAGGGCTTCTTCGGCAGATAAATTGTAAGTAAAAGAAAGTGACCAATGGTTGGTGTGTGTGTGTGTTTGCAATGGGGAAAACTAAATTCTAGTGTCGGGACACACTTTTCCATAAGGAAATGTGATGAAATGTGTTCTATAAGATGAAGATAGTGATTTCTTTTATAGGGAGGCAGGGGGCCAGGAGTGGAAGGTGCTCATGCAGTAGCTTGGGGGTGGTTCGGGTGGGGGCTGGCAAATCTGTCTTTAGACTTGGGTGATGTTTTACAGGGATGTTAACCTTTTAGTAATTCACTAAGCTATTTGTGTTTATATTTTTGTGGCTTTCTCTCTCTCTGTGTATGTGTGTGTGTGTGTTTATTCAATACATGTTTTGGGAAAAAGAAAATTCCAAAAAAAAGGCTGATGTGGAAATAATATTTTTAACAAAGTGTAAAGAGGGGTTAAGTAGCGTTAAAGTCATTTTATTGTGATAATAAATACATAAATGTCAATATAAATTATCTTATTAATGACTCAGTGAGTAAATGTGAATATAAATTATCTTATTAATGACTCCATGAGTCTATCAACAAATACCTACCATTTTAGAATATCTTTTCTGTTCTATGGGGATGTGGAATAAGCAGAAGCACAGGATATATTTTCTTTGCTAGAGAGTTTACAGGTAACAGAAAAGCATCTAGGGGGTGTGTGTGTGTGTGTGTGTTAGAGACAGGTTCTCACTCTGTCACCCAGGCTGGAGTGCAGTGGTGTGATCACAGCTCAAGGCAGCCCCAACCTCCTGGGCTCAAGCCATCCTCCTGCCTCAGCCTCCTGAGTAGCTGGGATTACAGACATAAGCCACCATGCCTAGCTTGATTTTTATATGGGACAAAAGGTAGAAAAAGAAAAGTCTGTGAGGCTTTGGAAGATTTTGCTTTATTCTGCTAGTTTGGTGAGGTGGAGAGTGTTATATGAAATATTTAGTGATCTGTGCCTTGGGCAAGAAGATTAAGAAACAGTAACACAGTAACATACTCAACCCCTGGATCTGCCACTAAACCAAGACGTTTGTTTGCTTGAATAATTTAATCTCTCTATGTGTTAACGTTCTTGTCTGTAAAATGGAAATGGTCTCTATCCCTAACCCTCATGAGAGAGGAGGGAGCCCTTTCCAAGCCTTCTCAGCTGTTTCTTGGAACCACGATGCAAGTTTATGTGCCAGCTTGAGCAGGGTTGTGGTTGTTTGGGGGGACAGAAATGATTGGAGGCATGTAGGCAGCAAGCAAAGAGAGGCCTGGGGAGCAGCCTCTAAAACACAGTGGGCCCATTCTCCCCTCTCTTTGCCCACTAGCATAAAAGAAGAAGAGCTGGAGGAAGCCTGGTTACCTGGAATACTGCTGCCCCCTCTGCCCACCTCATTTATTTTGCTTTGCAACCTCCTTCCATGCTCTCACACACATAAAAAACAAAAACATGTGTATGTGCTCAGGTAAGTGCACTTTGGCCAGAGAGGACCAGCCTGGAGTCTAACGCCACCCCATGGGCTGAAGGGATGCATGTCTCACCCACACAGAGCCCTCACCATGGGCTGCAGGTGAGAAGTTCTGGTCTAACTTGCAGCAGAAATGGTAATGTAGTTAACTCAAAGCAAATGTATGAAAAACAGGAACTCAGTTTCTTAAATGAAATTCTCTACCTCCCAGTGAATGATGTAATTGATCAGGTTTTCTAGACCTGAGATATGCTGGGGCCATCTTGTCCCAGCTCTCAAGAGCCATGTGTATGCACCTCTTCCCAAGCCGACAGCACACTGGGGCCTAACACAGAGGAAGTATTTCCACCACAGAGATAGGCAAGTGCTCCATAGGAGCTTCTTTCTTTCTCTTTTCCTTCTTCTTTAAAATCTTATTAAACATTCACCAGCACCCCAGAAACCAATGTAAAAACCAATACCATTGCAGAACTATAGTTTTACTGATTTTCTTTGTGCAGTTAAAAATTAGTTTGTTAATGACAGCTTCTGCTTCAAAATGTCGTTCTTATTTGTTTGATAAATAATTATTTAACACTGACTATATGCCAAGTACAGCCAAGTAATGAGGTTACATACAGTGGTGAACAAAAGACTCCCAGTCCCTTGCCCCAGATGAACAGATTGGAAAGATAAAACCAAGCAAGTAAGTAAAAGATTACAAACAGACACGTGCTCTGAAGGAAAAGTACAGGGTGTTTGGAGAGCTCACAAGACAGGAACTTGATTCAGATAAAAGGGCCAGGCAAAGGATTTTTGGAGAAGTGATATTTACTCCAAGATACAAAGAATGAGTGAAAATTAGTAATTAGTGTGATGTTTGTGTGTGAGTGTGTCTCAGGAGAGAGGGAGGAGCAAATAAATACAAAGTCCCTGAGGCAGGAAAGTGCTTGACATTGTTAAAAGAAGAACCTTAGCCAAATTAAGTTTTACAGAGTTTAACCAGGGAAAGAATCATTGGTGAATCACGCAGCTCACAAAGGGGAATAGGTTGAGAGAGAGTCCAGTGCAGCCACGTGGTAGATTTCTGGACAGAAAAGGGAAAGTGATTTGAAGAAAATGGAAGTGAGGTAGAGAAAGAGCGGGATTGGCTGCAGCTCCGCATTTGCCTTATTGGAACATGGTTTGAGCAGTTGGCCACATGTGATTGGCCCAAACTCAGTGATTGGCACAATCATAAAAGTAGGTTACACAGCCCCCCGCGCAGTGGCTGCCGGCTGGAATCCCAGCATTTTGGGAGGCTTAGGCAGGAGGATAACTTGAGCCCAGGAGTTCAAGACCAGCCTGGGCAACATAAGACACCTCATCTCTACAAAAACGAACAAAAAAATTAGCCCAGCACGATGGCAGCGCCTGTAGTTCCAGCTACTGGGGAGGCTGAGGTGGGATGATCACCTGAGCCCAGGAGATGGAGGTTGCAGTGAGTCATGATGGTGCCACTGCATTCCAGCCTGGGTGAAATAATGAAGGCCTGTCTCTAAAAGTAATTACAATTTAAAAGTAGTTTATGGTCTGTGTACACATCCAGTTAGGTTACAGTTTGCTATTTATGGAGAAATCTTTAGGCTGAACTTAAAGTATGTAAGGAGGCAGCTTTAGGCTAAACTTAACAACATCGTGAACTGATTATGGCAAGCCTTGGATGCTATGATGAAGACTTCGGATTTTATCTAAACAGAGGAGGAAACCACCAAAGAAGTAAGACGTGAGTCACGTGATGCAAGAAAACAGAGGAAGGGAATTCCAGACTTTGAGGGTAGGACTAACAAGGATGATTTTGTGACTAATCAATGAGATCATGTGCATTAAGTTCTTAGCATAGTGTCTGGGGCATAGAAAGTGTTTGATAAATACTGGGCATTATTATTATTATTAATCGTAATTATCTGGGAAATGATTTAAACTGAGTGTCCAGTGACTGTCTTGTAAATTACGGGTAATACCCATCCCAAAGTGTAAATACAAATGGGAACCATGTAATAAACTCTAAAGCACAAGTAATTTTTGGTACTGGGTGGATGTGGCTGGCAGAGTGGCCTCATTTCTCCTTCATCTTCAGGATATTTTCACTGGTGTGGAAATTGCTCTAGGCTCTCAGAAAACAAACCAGCGTTTGCATGCGGCTTAGCTTTGGAAGTGCAACTGGTTTTCTTAGCTTTGACACAAGTACTTTTCTTCCTTAACACTCACCAGATCTCTCGCGTAGGAGTAAAGGTGTCTGCCAGGAGTTGCAGAGTAAGCTTCCAGCCCGGGTGCCTGGGCCTTGGCACGCTTCCCATCAATGGTTGCCAAGATATCCAAACCTGAAACTAGCGGCTCAGTAGGCTTAACGATCCACTGATGGAAGCTTTTAGAAATGTGTGGTTTCTATTTGTGCCAATGGAGTGTTTTTCCTCTGGTCCCCATTTTCTGCAGGTGGTCCACTTAATTATTTAATTTCACTTCCAGCCACTACCTTCTGCATAGATTTGGGGAAGTTACTTGTCTTCCCCATACATTTGAAATTCCAGAATCCTTTACATTTCCTGTGCTTTTTCCTCCTGCTCTCATCCCCTCCACCCCCAAACTCCAGTGTTTAAAAAAAAAAAAGGATTTTTAAAAATCCTGTAGAATAAAAAATGTCCATGAGTTTGAACCAAATCTGGCATCATTTATACCTGCGCAGCTATTTGACTCTGTGGTCGGAAATGGTTTGCTTCAACACCTGAAAATTTTTTTTCTTTTTAATGATCTTGTTTTAATGGTTCGATTTTGACAAATCCGGAGTTCCTGCTGAAAGGGCTACATGAGACACCTCATTCCTCTAACTGGTGACAGGACTTTATGAAGTCTGGGCTGGTACAAATGCTAAGGCAATTGTAAGAAATGAATAGGAGTTTTCAGTTTGGCCCAGCCCTGACGGGGTGAGGGCCAGGGCAGACACATCATTCCTGTGAGTATAGGAGGAAGGCTTCCCGGAGGAGGTGATGCTTCAAGGGACCAGGTAGACGATCAGAAGGCAGACACCTGGAAGGACCTTCAAGATGCAAGAGAAACACCAAGGTAAGACTGCAATGAGTAGACAAAGGAGGCTTTCAGTAGGTTATCCTGGGAGGGGCTGAAAAAATACTCAAGGTGAAGGAACATGGAGCATGTGGCAGGGGTTATGGCTTAGTGAAGGACCTGGAACAGAGGCGAGATCCACCCAGCAGGTAAGGGTGTGCACGTGCATGAGCGTACATGTGGGTGTGTGCAGGTGTGTGCAAATACATTTAAGCAATTTAAGTTGTTTGCTTCACAACCCTTTTTCAGAGACATAGCAGGTGTTAGGCAGCCACAATTATTTAATTATTCACCTTGGAGACCTGAAGGGCACAGTGACAGAGCTTTCTGCGGCTTGTTGAGAAGGGAAAAATGATTTAACAACCAAGGCAATAGGAGCCCTCTGAGCTATGGGAGACAGCTTATTCACTGGGGGACCTCAGTTTCTTTGAGGAGCAGCGTGCCGTAGTGACCGAGTCACACAGGCTGTGTGACTAGAAAAAAACCTAACACATCTCGGTGCCTCATGTCCCTCATCTGTGAAGTGGACATTGTTGGGGTGCTCTCCATCAGAATCGGGGGTGGTGGGGGAGCATTCCCTGCTCCTGATTCAGGATTAGGGGTCTGAGCTGTTGGTCACTCCAGAAATAAAATAAGCAAGGCAATGTCTCTCGCCTGCCTGTACTCATCTGTTAGTTGAGGTCACAAAGCAATCACCTCTCTCTCTCTCTCTGACTCAGCATACCCCCAATCCCGTTTTCTGCTGGTTGCCTGTAGACTGTAATATGATTTGAGGGGTTTGTCTGCTGAGTTTCTGACGCCTGAATATGGGAGACAGGCGTTCAGTAAAGCCTAGGACCCCAGTGGGTGTGGGTGGGGTGTCAGAACACAGCACAGGCTCACAGAAGAACACACACATTCCCACAGACTAAGGGGCGAAGTTTGCGTCCGGCGCTGGTCCCCAGGGGTTGGTGGGGGGAGATACAGTTTAGAACTGTGCTGGGGGGAGGTGTTTTTTGTTCTATGTTTAGCCCATGGCAAACAATGCAAACCTTTGAGGCAGATTTAAGATATTAAATGGCTTTATTTTTGGTATGATCCCAAGGCTTCCCAAGAATAATAAAACTCCAAATTCAAGTTCAAGTTCAGCCAGGTAAGTGGTTCATTACTTTCTTTCAATTACCCTCATATGTCAAAGGGCCACTCAAACTACCCAAAGATCTGACACTAAGATTCACAAATAACTGACCCCAACTGACCCCACGAGGTGTTTGGAGGATTAAATTCAATGTGATAGGACACATACAGTCCTAAGCAAAGACGCTAATGAGAGCCGAGTTCTTTCTCCTGTGCCATCGCTGGGCTGAGTCAGCCCCTTCCTCCCTGAGCTCTAACAGCCTTCTGCCTGCCTCTCTCGCACAGCATACTTCCTTCTGCTTTATTCTTATGTCAGCCTTCCAGCTGGTCTATGTGCCCCTGGAGAGTTGGGGTCAGGTCTTATTCATTTTTTATAACCTTCATAACCAAATTTAACCAAAACATCAAGAAGGAAAAAAAAAACCCCTTCATTAGAGCTGTTTCTGTTTGACTGGGCTTCCTAGTAACTCTAAAGTCTTTAACACATTCCTGCTTCCCTGGTTTTTGAAGCCTTGCCTCATTTCTAATCTTCTTTTACACCCCTCAAAGTAATAAATAACGTAGGCATATTTTGTAATTTAAATTTAACTTAGCTTGGCTTTGAAAATGCTGTGAACCCTTGGTGACAGGGTCCCAGATAGAGGAGCTGTAGTATGTCATAAGAATGTTGGACAGGGAGAAAATGCCCCTCATCTGTCCATAAGGAGGAGGCATTAGCTTCTGTTTCCTGATCGGGGCTGGTGCTTCAACCTTGAGCTTTCTCTAGAATACAGCTTCTCAAAGTGTAGTCCCCAGATAAGCAGCATCAACATCACTGTGAAATTGTTAGAGATGCAAATTATTCATTCTCAATCCAGACCTCCTGAATCAAAACTTAGTGGGGTCTGGGTGCGGCTGGTGTAGCAACCTGCATTTTAACAAGCAGCCCGGAAGATCCTGAAGCACTCCGGTGATTGAGAACCACTGATCCTTTAACACCATTAGGGCTAGAACTAGGTTGGCATGACCGTGGATTCCTCTGCTGTGAGAAAGCAAAATAGGAGATGCTGCAGGCTTTGCAAGTGGTGTGTTCACTAGCAGAACTCTGATGGAGCAAAGGCAAACAAAGTATCTTACTTGCCATCTCTATGCTAAATGGAGATTTATTTTTTAGATTTTTTTCCATAAATCTTTATGCCCACAAATCTCAGTGAAATGTTAGTAGAACTAGAATAGAGAAATAGCATTGTAAACCTCAGCCAGGCATGCATGCTGTATTGAGAGGAGATTCATCCCATCCTGCTTGATTGAAAGAGGAAGACTGTTTTCCTACCGTTTTGTCCAAGACTCTGGTAAGCAGAACACTATGAGACACAAAACCAGGCTTCACTGCAAAGCCCACTTTCTTTCCCATAGTACATAAAGTGCTAAGTGAATTTTAAGGGATAGAGATCCAAGTTGATCGGAGAAATAAAGGGGGATGTAGCTGTGAGCATTCAAAGTCCACATGGGAAAGGTCTCTGGAGGCAATACTTTTTGTTCCTGCCTCTGAACTCTTTTTATCTAAATTCAGGCACCCGGTTTCTCAGGAGGTCCATCCACCTGCATTTAGAGGCTCAGGCTAGGGGGAGCAGTGGCTCTAAGTACAAAGTGTGCATGCCTTCTATGGCATAGGATGAGGAGCTGGTTTGGCTGAGAACTGTGCTGATCCTGCAGATTCAACTCTGAGGAAGACACAGTCCCTGCCCTTGGGGAGCTGACAGTCCAGCGGGAACATGGATGAGTAATCAGTCAGTGACCAACAGCGTGGGCATCTTACAATAGTCTTACATGGGGCGCTTAGGCACTTGATCCAGTCTTGGAAAAGTCAGTGAATGCTTTCCAAAGGATGTACTGAAAGCTGAAGGATAAAAACATATCAGTGAATATGTGATTGGGAGGATGGAATGGAAAGGCATGGTGGTAACAAAGACTGGACTAGGCAAAGCTAAAGGCATCTGCACATTGAGGATGTCTCAGTAGGTATAGAGCAGAGGCCAGAGGGAGCAGGGGAGACAGAAGTGAGACGGGAGGCCATTATCGTGGAGTTTTAGGCAGACTGACTTTGGAGGCTTTAGATGGCACTTTAGCTGGGCAGAAGTTTGATTTGAATATAGGCAAGGCTGAGGGACAGCAAAGAGATCTTTAGCTGAAGCCACCAACAAAGATAAAATTCCTAGAGGTAATCTTTGCCAGAAATTGGCTAAAATTATGTGAAGAAAGTTTTACAACTTTGCCAAAAGATGTAAAAGTAGACTTGGACAAATAGACATTTTACGTTCTTGGTTAGGATGACTCCCAATTATAAATATGTTGATTCCTTCCAAGTAAATATATATTTAAAATGATTCCAATACAAATACCAAGACATTTTCCGCACACATACAAACCTCCCCCCACCTCCTACCAAGAGATAGAGAAAATGTTTGTATTTTAAAAAAATGTAAATAAGCAGTTTGGGAGGCTGAAGTGGGCAGATCACCTGAGGTCAGGAGTTCAAGCCCAGCCTGGCCAATATGGTGAAACCCCATCGCTACAAAACTACAAAAATTAGCCAGGCATGATGGTGAGTGCCTGTAATTCCAGCCACTCGGGAGGCTGAGGCAGGAGAATTGCTTGAACCTGGAAGGCGGAAGTTGCAGTGAGCCGAGATCGTGTCATTGCACTCTCCAGCCTGGGCAACAGAGAGAGACTCCATCTCAAAATAAAACAAAACAAAAGAAAAGAAAAAATGTAAATAAGCAAGAATAGCCAGGGAAACCTTCAATAAGAACAGCAATGAAGAGGATGGAAAGTCCTATCAAATTTAAAAACATACTATCGTGTGGAATGATTTTTATAACATATTATTAGAGACAACCCAAATTCTCATAACTCACAGACTGGCTGAATAAACTACAGTATGTTTACTGCACTCATTACTAGGCAGTCATAAGAAAGAATGAGGATGGTCTATGTGTACCCATAAAGTCTATGTGTATTGATAAGTAGACCTTCCCCATTCATGAGAAAGAATGGGGAAAAACCTGCAAAGTGCAGGCTAGTATATTTAGCATCCTATTGTGTTTTGTAAGTATAAGAAAAATGGGAAAATAATAGTAACTGCAAGAAATGTTCAAGTCCACTCAATACTTTTGATAGCATTATAACTTTCAGTAGGCTTATGTATAGTGTAGGATAAAACAAATAAGTATATATCTCAATATTTGTAAGAACCAATATTTTTCATGTAAGGAAAAAATTACAGTAATATGAAATTAAAGTTAAGGGAAAAACTGTATTGTTTAATTTGAATTTGAAATATTAACAAGCACCGATATTTTTAAAAATCTGTATATATTTTATATCAGTTCCCACAAAGAGCCTAGGAACAATGACACTCAAGTAATAATCAACACCCCTAACACCTAGATTTTGCTTTCTAAATGCCATTCCCCATAAGAAAAAAGATAAGACTCCCCTGTGAAATTGCTAATCCAGGTCTAGAGTAGAAAAAGTACAAAGTGAGTCTGGGATATCTTCTTGCCCCAGAAAATAAGGATGTTCTCAGAGATAATGGGGGGATATCAAAAAGTGCAGAAGGCAGCTTGAGGGGCTCTCAATGGTCAAATTCAGTTTCAGATGAGCATCAAAAGAATACTGGCCATAGTGGATTGAAACACACAAAATCAAGGAGTTTTTACTGACACAGGAAAAGAGAGAGACAGAAAAAGTAAATGAAAACTCACTTGCCACCACTAACAGTGATTATTATACCAAATCCTTATTCTAAGAATTGATAACTAAAGGGGAGAATTAAGCAGTTACCCTGCTTTTTAGGATGAACTATAGTTTATTAATGATAGAAAGCTATTTTTTTTTTTTTTTTTTTTTTTGAGACGGAGTCTCGCTCTGTCGCCCAGGCTGGAGTGCAGTGGCGCGATCTCGGCTCACTGCAAGCTCCGCCTCCCGGGTTCACGCCATTCTCCTGCCTCAGCCTCCCGAGTAGCTGGGACTACAGGCGCCCGCTACCACGCCCGGCTAATTTTTTGTATTTTTAGTAGAGACGGGGTTTCACCGTGTTAGCCAGGATGGTCTCGATCTCCTGACCTCGTGATCCGCCCGCCTCGGCCTCCCAAAGTGCTGGGATTACAGGCGTGAGCCACCGCGCCCGGCCGAAAGCTATTTTTATAGAAAAACGCAAGCTAATAACTATGGAAAGTATAATAGAATTTAAAAGTCACCATTTGGAAACCTCCAGTGAGGTAACTGTTTCAGGCAAGGATAAACAATAGATGATAAAATCATTAGATGACTGGCTGATGGGGAACAGGATGTTCAAATGGTGCCAAAATTCACTCCCACAGATTATAGGTAAATACCAAAGAGGGGAAACAGCATTTTAATCAGGTGATCAACCTTTAGCATCACTAATGGTAGGACATGTTGCCTTGCATGCCTTTTGATGTGATGCATTATGAAATACAGATCATCACCCATGCAGGATGCTTGCAAGCATGCTTTAACTTGTGCCTAACTAACCCTTTAGATGCAACTTTTGGTTTTCATAAAATAGAGGACAAAGCTAAATGGCACCATAATAAAACAACATAAGAAACCCAGAATTTGGAACATTCTGTAAGATGATTGGCTTGCCATCATCACAAAAGGCAAAGTAAGAAAATACTTACTGTGGCAGGGCATGGTGGCTCATGCCTGTAATCCCAGCACTTTGGAAGGCCAAGGTGGGTGGATCACCTGAGGTGAGGAATTCGAGACCAGCCTGACCAATATGGTGAAACCCCATCTCTAGTAAAAATACAAAAATTAGTCAGGCATGTAGGCATGCGCCTGTAGTCCGAGCTACTCAGGAGGCTGAGACAGGAGAATCACTTGAACTCGGGAGGTGGAGGTTGCAATGAGCCGAGATCGCGCCACTGCACTCCAGCTTGAGTGACAGAGCAAGACTCCATCTCAAAAGAAAAAAAAAAATTTACTTTGAGGGGACTCTTCTAGATTAAAATAGACCAAAGAGATGTAACAACCAAATGCATAAGCCCTGACTAGGCTCTGGATTATTGAAATAAAGGCATTTGGGGAAATTTGCCTTTCCCCAAAGGGAACACCAGTTTGATATTAGAGAATTCGTGTTAATTTTCTTGAACAGGATAAGCATATTGAAGGATGTAGGATAATGTCTATTTTCAGGAGATTCCTGCTGAAGTATTTAACTGCGAAAGGGCATGTTGTTTACAATTTACTTTAAAATGGTTCAACTGAAAATAGGAGGACAGATAAAGCAAATATGGCATAGTTTTACAAATGCTCATTGTCTCATTCCATTAACATTTTTGTATGTTTGAAAATTTTAAGGATAGAAATCAGGAAATTAAGAAAAAAATGACAGACTGATAGTCCCAAGATTTTGGATTGGGCAGGTGTTCGGTAATTTACCAAGAAAAAGAAGACATGATAAAATCAATGACAGAAGGCAAGGTTGGTAGGCTTAAGCAAGCAGGTCTTAATTGAGGAAGAAGGACTACCTTTAATTCCCTTCTTGCTTTTCTCTTCCATGTGAGAGGCTATTCAGGCCAAAATGAGAGTGTGGGGATAGGGAAAAGGCCAGAAGGGTGCTAAGAAGTCTTAGTGAACTTTCGCCTTGAACTTAGACCTGTGATTCAGCTCCAACCACCAGAACTAAGACATAGAACCTGAGTTCAGTAAACAGACTTAAGGGCAGATTTATAAGGGCACAATGGTAATGGTTGGATGTGCTGGGGAAGGAAGTGTCATGAATGATTCTAAGTTTCTAAATTATTCAGTTGGGTAGATTGTGTTGCCATCACTGAGATACCCTGATCCTACAGGGGCTGAAAAAAAATTGAGCTTAACCAACAAACACATGAAAATCACTGAGGCCTACAATTGAGTATTAAAATTACTTGAACTAGTCAACAAGATTCTAGTCCATAAATAGAAATTAAAAGTTTAAATTGCAACTGTCACGGGATCCCTGGGGTGTCACTTCACCAGCTGGAAACATCTGTGGCTGGTGTCACCTTCTGCCTGAGTATTGCTGTCCATGGAGCTTGTTCTACCTACTCAGCCCAGCAGGGTGTGCTTGGCTCACACCTGGATCCCAAACCTGCCAAGGGCAAGCCAGGCGAAGAGCAGCAAGGGGTTGTGAGCGAGTGAGCACAGGGTCCAGCCATTGTGCACAGCCAGGTACTCTGGCTGCTGCAGCAGGGTGGGCAGCTCCAGGCCATGGCATAGGTGCTGGCTCAATGCAAGGCTGCAGCTGGACCAAATTTATCACACATGGCTTCTGCTGCAGGCACCTGCATCTGGACTTGGGGAATGTGGTGGTGCCTGGGAGCTTGGAGACGCCGGGAACCACAGAGCCCCAAAAAGGGTGTCACAGCCCTGTCTTGGGGAGCCCCTAGATCTGGGCTCCCCAAAAGTCCATAGCTCTTCTGTCCTTCTCATCACCCACAATGTGGTGAGCAAGGGTTGTGTTACAGCTATTTCAGTCCCATCATTTGGCAGGTCCCAAGTTCTTATCCTGTGTCTAGGAAGAATGAGGTACGTGGACAACTGGAGGGTAAGAAAGGCAGAGAGGTGCTTCATTGAGTGACAGAACAGCTTTCAGGAGACCCGCAGTGGGTAGCCCCTTTCCTCAAGCAGGTCATCCCAACAAGTTGAAGAGACCTAAAGTGGGTAGCTCCTTCCTACAGCTGGTAGTCTTGATGTCTGTTTGAGTCTGGCTGGGTCTGGCGTTTTTATGGGCTCAGAAGGCAGGAAGTGCCTGCTGATTGGTCCATGGGTGGCTATGGGGAGGCCCAGATAAAGCAACATAAGTTCTCACTCTGGGCCATGGACTCAACCCAAAACTGACAGCCTGGCTCCCAGGCTTCAGGCTATCCCTGGCTTGAAGGTAGGGCTTCACTGGGTACCTGCCCCTTTCTGCCCAGGAGCCTATCTACCTCCTGCCACCATCAACATGTTGTCCATGGTACCCAGGCTGCTTACGTTGAGGGGTGCCTGCAAGCCTGTGCTGAGCCACCCGCAGCCCTCTCTCTACCTTGCTCCCATGCTCGTTGGCACCTGAAGTACAGAGGGGGCCGAGGCAGCAGGGGAATGCTGTGTTAGTGCCACCGTGAACATGCTTACGTGCAGCCAAGCTCAGCCACAACTTTTGCTCCTAAATCAGAGCACGTGCTGGGAGCAGGGAGAGGCCAGGGAGTGGGAGCAGGCCCTTCCAAGACTGCAAGGGGTGGTGGTGGTGGGGGCTTCCCGAGTCCCCAAGAGCAGAGGGATGCCCAATTCTGGAGCCATGGCTGAGTGGCTGCAGCTGTGCCCAGGAGCACGGGACTCCTGCGCCAACTCGGTAGGGGGCAGGGCTTCTACCTGTTCCCAGTTCTTGCTGGCCCCTCAGAGAACAAAACTGCAGCCACACCTCCCTTGCTGCAGCTGGCGTCTTCGCAGTGGCACCTCCAGATGGGCCACAGCTGCCATCATAACCTCATTAGTCATTAGGGAAATACAAACTGAAATCATAATGAAATTGGGTGTTGTGGTGCACACCTATAGTACCAGCTACTCGGGAGGCTGAGGCAGGAGGATCATTAGACCTCAGCAGTTTGAGGCTGAAGTGAGCTAAGATTGCTGTACTCCAGCTGGAGGACACAGCAAGATATTTTCTCTGAAAAATAAAAACCATAATGAGACATCACTACATACCTGCTAGAATTTCTTGGTGTTGATGGCACAGAAAACAATTCCCCAAAATATGGCTCTTTGGCATGCTGAGTGCTTTGAAAATTAAAAGGCCCCAGGTATAAGCCTGAGAACCAAGGTCTCCCTCTGACCTTCTCCTGCTCCATCTCTCTGATTCTCTGTCTCTCCCAAAGCATAGGATGAAGTTGTTCTCTGAAGGTCCATTATCTACCTAGTAACTGGACCCCCCAAAGAGAAACATGATTGGCTTCAATACTTACCCTGAAATTTCACTAAGCAGAGATTAAAACTCATATCATAGCGGAAAAGACTAAACGTTAAACACCACAATTAAAACCCAGGCAAACTTCATCCCAAACAACTGTTTGTTCTCCAGTCCCATTCAATTCCCAAAGATAATTATTTACTTACCATTGTCTGAGCATTTGGCCCATTCATTTCCCCTAAAAATCATTTACTCCTACATCCGCATCTCCCCTTTCCTATGAAGAAGGGCATGTAAGTTTCTGCTCCCCACTGGGCTATTGATTGATCATTCTCCCGCTATTCCTCCACGCTATGCACATTAAACAACGTTTCTGCCTTTTTCTCTTGTGGATCTGCCTTTGTCAGTTCATTTTCCATGAACCTTCAGCGGGGGAAAGGGGAAGCTTTCCTTCTTTGCCCCTACAAGGGCAATTGTAAACACACACACACGTCATTATATTTCTAAATATATATATGATATATTTATATATAATTATTATATATTAATTACATATAATATATAAATATTTATTTATATAAACACATATAAATATATAATATATAAAAATTTTCATATAAATATATAAACAAATGTATATTTGTATTTTATATAAAATATGTAATATATGATCACATATATAATACACATATATATCATATATATTACACATATATAACATACATATATGATATATACATATATGATATATACATATATTTTATACATATATTTATATACATATATTTATAAATATATGATATATATTTTATACATATATGATATATCATATATTTTATACATATATGATATATCATATATTTTATACATATATGATATATCATATATTTTATACATATATGATATACCATATATTTTAAAAAGACAATATTAGGTTGTAGAGCAACTGAAACTCTGTGTTGCTGATAGGGACGCAGCAATGGCACAGACAAAAAATCTGCTTGGACTGGGAAGCGATTAGCTGTCACCTGTTAATCATGCACTAAGCAGAGAATGAACAATCCCATTCCTGGGCATTTCTCTGAGAGAATAAAAACACCCAGAAACTGTGAGCAAATGTTCGTAGTGACCTTTGTTCAAAATTTCTCCAAACTGGAAACAAACCAAAATGTCGGTGAATGGCTGAACAAAATATAATGCATTCATGCAATAGAATACTACTGAGCAATGAAAATGAATGAAATACCAATCAATCCACACAACAGCATGAATAAATCTCAAAACCATTATGCAATGTGAAAGAAGCCAAACTCAAAAGGCAACATGCTGTATCACTCCATTTTTATGACATTCTAGAAAAGGCAAAACCATGGGGCCAGCAGGTGGGGGATTGAATTGACCATAAGGCAGAATGAGAGAATTAATTTTAGGCAGAGAAGAATGATGGAGCTGTTCTGTATCTTGATTGTGATGGTGGTTATGAACCACGTGCGTTTTTCAAAACACATAGAATTGTTCATTATAAAAGAGTGAATTTACTGTATGTAATTACAGTAATCTTTTTTTTTTTAAGTGAAAATGCAAATAACTGTGAGCACCAACACTGGGCTAGAGTCCAATGACATTAAAATGAGGTCAATTAGCCAACAACCTCCAGGGGTTGGTGTCATGACAATTCCTGATTTTGGAGAGCAAATGTTAAGAACTGTGGAGTGCTGGGGGCTTATGGAGGGCAGGGAAAAAGCCTGCAGATGAGATAGGCAGGAGACCAGCTGGTGAGGCTTCCTCATGTGGCTCAGGCCAGCCCTGCTGTAGTTCATCTGGGCACACTTCAATTAAACTATTCATTTGCTAATGCTTCTTAGGGTGCTGTTTATCAGCAGCTCTGTTGCCAAGCCCTGAGCCCCAGGCTCTGCAATATCTTGGGGGAGGCACAAAAAATTATTTTCCTTGATTTGCCACTAAAATATTCCCTGACCAAGGTGATCCATCGTAGTTATATTGAACACTTAAGCCAATTCTTGCTTAAGTGGAAAGCCTCACGCAACCTTGTCTTAAAATTCCTTGCTGTGGTGCAATCTGTTGGGAGATCTTGGGACGTAGTGTCTGAATTCTGAGGTTCCGTCCAGGCCACATCACTGATCTATGTCCTCTAATGTCTCATTGGCAAGTCTCAGTTTTCCCACCTGTCCAGTGGAAATAGTCGCAGTTCTGAGCAATAAAGCAGATTCTGTAGGGGTAAGCAATTTGTAAACTGAAAAAATGTTATTTATGCAGAGAAGCGGGGGCCCAGGCGTCAATCCCCTCAGACGCGACACGGGGCCCCCTCGACCCTCCTCTGGATTGTTCAGAGCCTTTGTTCCATCATTTTTACATCTGTGATATGATACTGCTGCCTCATCTGAAGGATCGGTGGTTCCCACTAATGCAGCCCCTAACAATGGCTTCGATGAAAGAGGTAAGCGAAGAGGCCAGAGGGTCTCCGGAAAGAAAGGAAGCTTGTAGCTTTTCAAGTTCAATGAGGCTTAGGAGGTTGGAAGGCTCTCCAAATAAAGGCCTGTTTAAAAGAACGCCAAGGATTCAAAGCCCGTTCTTTTCCCAGACCTCTGACCACTTTCAGCCATCCCGGGGACGTGTGTGTTTACCCATGTCTCCCGCTCCCTTCTCGAGTCATTATTCCACTCCCAAGCCTGGATTTCTGAATCTGTGATGACACAAATGGAATTACCTGGAAGGTCTCACTGGGGTCAGCCCTTGGAACCCAGGGCAGCAGGTGCAGCCCGCGCCACTATTCCCAGCCCCAGGGACTTGATATATGCAAATGCGGGGGCCATCAGGCCAGGGACAATAGAGCCTCTTAATCCCCCCAGGCAATGGGAGGGGGAGCACTCTCGTCCACACCCCTCCCCCCTTGCCAAAGCTGAACTCGAAATGGAGCATCCACAGAATGGAGATCTCCTGCACAAGCCAGGGATTCTTTTTCCTCAAAGAGCACAGCTCTGGAGTGAGCTCTGTGAAGGCAGCACAGATGCCTGGAAGGACCCTCTACAGAAGCCTTTGCTCCTGTGTGTTTCCGCTGCATAGCCCAACCAGACCTCCATCACCCGCATCAGCCCCCAAGGGCTTTCTCCTGCTCTCTCCAACTAGCAGCAACGCCTCCAAGCTCATGCCTTATTATTTATTCCACCGAAGCAGAGGAGTTGACAACAGCAAAATCTCTGTTCTTATCCTACTTGGCTGTGAACTCGTAAGTCACTCCCCTCTTAAGTGGCTGAGACAGTGTTCCTGATCCCTCAGAGAATCCAAAATAGACATAAGGCGGCTTCTATCTGTCCAAAAGGTTTAAGTCTCTACTTCCAGCACCCTGGGAGGCATGGTTTCTGTCCCAATATCAGGTCATGGAAACCCCTCTCTTTTATGTTCACTTTTTACCAAATGAAGTAGTGCCTACCAGGTTGGGCACCTTGGGTAGGAAAATGGAAAATGCATGGTCACTGACACCCACCCAAAAACGATTTTGCCTCCTTGGGGCTCCTTTCCCACCCAACTTAGCCAGTAAACCTTCAAAGTGCATACATTTCACTCTCATGAAAGAAAGAGTGAAATGCAGGCTGCATACAAATTAGGAAAGTTTGCAAAGTACAGTCTCACACTGTTCAGGTTTTACCCGTATTTCCAGTTCTTTCTTTGTCTTCTGTCTTCCAGACACTTAATGAAGCCAGCTCCTTCGCTAAACTCCATGTTCACTGTTGCGGGCTGAGGTGAATACTGTATTTCCAATACCCTCCTCTTTTAGGCTCTTACCTGGATTGCATTCTCCTTTTCTGGGCACACAGCTCCCTTTGAAACTGGAGGAAGTGACATTAGATAAATGCTGAGGTCTCTTCTAGGTCTGAGATTCTGTGAATCTGGAATTGTTCAATGGCCATGTTTAATCTCCCAGTGTGTATTTCTGATACTATCTGCAATTCTTGCTCTACCCCAGAAACAGTAGCAGAATCCTTCTCACCTAGCAGAACTTGAGATATGCCTTTTGAGCTCCAAAACTGAAAATATTTGTCCTATGCCTTCTCTTGTATTTTTTTCCCTCTCCTTTCTGGAAGACTTGTTGCTTAGACACTACTGGTCTAATCTTTGCCAGAGGAAGCTGTAGGCTTGCCTGGGTTCAGGTGCTGGGACTGGGATATTGTGATCCTCTTCTGGGCAACCTGGCTGTATCTAGGTTTGAGCCACAATCCAGCAGCCTCTTGGGGAGTGCTGCGGAATTGCACGGAAGTTCTCCTTCCTCCACAGAAAGCTGCAGAGAGATGCCAGGGACTATGGCCCACTTGCCCTCCTGCTATTCGGAGAGTCAGGTTCATTATTTTCCAATGTTTTCAGATTCAAATTATCATGCAAATTAGAGATAGGAAATCACCATTAGGTCATTTTTCCTATCCTCTCAGGGGCTGAAGTGGGATCAACGTATGTTCTCCAGTTCCCTTGTGTTAAATAATGTAAGGAATGGGGCTTCTATTCTTGAGAGAGTATTACATATTCTAATAGATTTTCACAGTTAAGAAGGCCTTTCATCTTTGGCCCAAAGTTTCCTTTCTTTACATTTCATGACTTCATTCTTTGGAGCTCTTTTTACTGCAGCCTCTCCCTTTTGGGGTTTAGACCCTAAAGATACATTTCTTAGACTTGGTTCTCTGAGCAAGCCTCCTGAGCCCAGACTTTCTCAAATGGGAAATAAATCCAACCCAACCAGATCTTTCCCTCCTGGTGTGAATGGAAAGTATTATAGAAACAGAGTAAGGAGTACTGCAGACCCAGATCCCTGAGGCATCGTGGATCAGAGATTCCACTGAAATTTTTCTCTAGATGTTTTATGATTCAAACAATATAAATTGTTCTGTTTCATTCGAAAGAGCCTGGAACACCACTCAGAAACACCTCCTTTTCTTTGCTGTGTATCACAGCCCCCTTCTTCTGCCCCTGTTTCCATCTGGGCATAAAAGTGGTAGTGAGGGAGAGAGAGTCAAAGGCTTGTTGAGGTTGTATTTCCCAAAGTTGTAGGTAAAAGATTTCAAAGATGTGTGTCTTTCTTTCTAAACTTTCCCTTCTTTCACCCTCTCTTCTTCCCTTCCTCTCTTTCTTCCTTCCTTCTTTCTTTCCTTCCTTTCTTTTATATTTTAGAGACAGAGTCTTGCTCTGTTGCCCAGGCTGGAGTGCAGTGGCATGATCATATAGCTCACTGCAGCTTGGCACTTCTGGGGTCAAGTGCTCCTTCGCCTAGGCCTCCCAAACACTGGGGTTACAGGCATGAGCCACCGTGCTAGGCTCCTTCTTCATTCCTTTCCTTCCAAATGTTATTCAACATCTTGCCGTAGCAAGCCCCTTTTTCTCTTCCAGAGATACAGAAGAAAATAAGAAAAACAAGGTACTTCGATGAAACTTGTACTCAATTGGGGAGAGACAATAATTGAGTAGGCAAAAAAAGAAATAATTTCAAAGAGTGTCAAATGCTATGCAGAACATCAACTGGGTGATTTCATGCACAGTAACAGGCAGCAGGGGATGGGAGGAGGGCATTGAGAGAAGGAGCTTCCTTAGAACTGGTAGCCACAGAAAACCTCTCTGAAGTGGCCTTTGAGCTGAGTGCTGAACAAGAAGGATCCCCCTATGTGAACCCCTGGGAGCAGAGTGCAAAGGAAGTCTCAAAGCCCTTGAGAGAAATTGAAGTAGGGAAGTAGTAGATGAAAAATAAGTGGAAGGCCAGTGTGGCTGGAGCATACTGAGCCAGAGGTCAGACCAATAGGCAGAGACCAATTGCATCAGCGGAGACCATTGTAGTCCACAACAGTGAATATGAACTTCACTGAAAAAGCTAATTCTTAGCTTTTTTCTTTGGATATGTCCCATAACCCCTTTGGCAGTTAATTTGTTATTTATGGCCAGGTAAACAGATTGCCCCAAGACTTAGTGCTGTAAAACAACAATAATAATGTATGATCTCACAGTTTCTGTAGGTAAGGAATTCAGGAGTGTCTAAACTGGGCAGTATGGCTCACAGTCTCTCATGAAATCTCAAATTTCAGTCATCTGAAGGTTTGACGTGGGTGGGAAGTTCTGCTTCCAAGGGAGCTCACTCCCAAGGCAGACAGGTGGGTTGCTGCAGCCTATGGCTGTAGTTGGAGGCCTCAGTACCTCTCCACTCTGTAAGTGGCCTCATGACATGACAGGTGGTTTCCTCCAGGGCAGGTGATTCAGGAGAGCAAGACAAAGCTGCAACATCTTTTGTGACCAAACCTCAGAAATGACACACCATTATTTCTGCAGCATCCTGTTGGCTACTCAGATCCACCTTATTTCATGTGGAAAGACTCTATGAAGGGCATGGATCCAGGGGGTAAGGATTGAGGGCCATTTGAAGGCTGCCAGCCATAGGTCTGTTTGCTTCTCTGTGTTTAAAGATACTCAATCTGGATAATTTCTGAGGTCTTTTCTGACCCCAATATTTTATGGGGATAATTTCCATGGATATTCATGTTCTAACAGGGATTCTGGTTTTTGTCATTACTGTTGTGCGTTAAGGGCATGAGAAAATGGGAAGAAGAGTAGAATGTATCCCTGGCACCCCTCAAGACAAACCACAAAAAATGCTACTAGGCTTCCACTGAAGCTGAAAATCCTGACTATAGGGATGAGGGGGCTGGGGCGAGCTCTAGGCTTTTATGACTTCCCTAATTATGATGAACTTTGCAAGATTGAGCTTGCTGAATATTCTGACATACCAACGTTGCCTTCTCTATTGCTCCTGGGACTTCTCCAAGCCACATGCATACCAGTGTTATCAGCAGGGAAGTGTTCTGAGGGGGCATCCTGACAATATGGCATTGTCCTGTGGGACTTATAATCAGGTTCCAACAATGACCTTTTATCCCGTTTGTTTTTCGCTGGGTTGGTGGATGCGCCTCAACACAGGCTCATGGGGAATGTTTGGGCACACCTGCTTCCACGCTGCTTTTCTGTCGTGTCTCCAAGATTTCTGTGCATTGCTTTCCAGCCATGACTGGCACCGTCCTGGCTGTGTCCTTCAGATGGAATGTTGTTTTAGGGAAGTCCGGGGGCTGGGGTAGGGGGCAGGTTGGCAACGGAAGTCCTCATGAGCAGCTGTGATTTGTGGCAAAGAATGTTTCATAGTGGAATTTTCCCCAGCACAGCTCCTTCTACAACTCAGCATGGGATGGAATAATGTTGTAAAAACCCAGAGAAAAAAGAAAAGGATATTGTGCGCCAGCCAGGGTTAAGGGGAAGAGATCTTTCAAAGTTACAAAAGCATTCTAAAGGAAATACATCATTGAATCACATATGATTATTTAGAAAACCTGATTTCAAAACCTGATGTCTTACTCTCTATGTGACTTAGGCAGGGACACAGAATCTTTGTGTTTCCTCATCTATCAAATGGAGACTAATCTTTATTTGCCTAACAGCGTTGCTGTGAAGATCATATGAGAAGTTTATAGTTATTTAAAAGGACATTTAAACACATTAATAGCTGCAGAGGGGGAGGACATATCGTTAGGAACAAAGCTTTGCAATTCACTAGCTCTGGATTCAAATTCAGGTTCTGCAGTTTAGCTGTGACTTAGTTTCATGCTTCTCAAACTTTCTTGTGTGCATGAATCACCTGGAAGCTGTGTTAAATTTTTGCATGTTCTGATTCAGAAGATCTGCAGTGAGGCCTGAGACTCTGCATTTCTAGGCAATTCCTGTGCTGCTGGTCCACACTGGGAGGAGCAAGGAGTGAAACTCCCTAACACAATGATTCTCAACTTGCATTGCCAATTTAGAAGCATCTGGGAGCTCTACAAAGTCCCAATACCCAGGTTGCATCTCAGATCAATTAAATAAAAATCTCTGGGGATAAAAGGCAACATCACTATTAGTGCTGAGACTTAATTTTTTACCCTGTAAATTAAAAAAATCATAGTCCTCCTTTATAGGCTTGTGCTGGGATTCCAGGTTTATAGTACTCTTGCTGTATTCTGTTTCATTAAAAAAAAACTCTCAACAATTTAAAGGTATTGTAGTTCTTTTGTGTTTATAAAGCCCTGTACATGTATTGTCTCACTAAATTCTCCAAAAAGTATTGTGAAATACTTGCATTTTCTAGACTTTGGGGGCTAAGTAGCCTAGATAAGGGTCCAGAGCTAAGAGATAGTATCACTGGGACTTGAGCCTAAGCCTCCTCCTGCATTTCAATGAACATCTTTGTGATTAATGCATGTAAACTATTACCGAAAATACTCTTCCTTAGGGTATAAATCTGCCTGAATATATTATCACCATGTATTAGTCTGTTCTTACACTGCTGTAAAGAACTACCTGAGACTGGGTAATTTATAAAGAAAAGAGGTTTAATTGACTCGCAGTTCCACAGGTTGTATAGGAAGCATGGTTTGGGAAGCCTCAGGAAACTTACAATCATGGCTGAAGGCAAAGGGGAAGCAAGCACATCTTCACATGGCCAGCAGAAGAGAGAGAGAGAGTAAAATGAGAGATGCTACACACTTTCAAACAACCAGATCTTATGAGAATTCACTCACTGTCATGAGAACGGCAAGAGGAAAATCCACTCCCATCATCCATTCATCTTCCACCAGGCCCCTCCTCCAACACTGGGGATTACAATTCAACATTTGGTTGAGGACACAAAGCCAAACCATATCACACCACAAAGGTCAGCCGTCGTGACCGAATTTCATTCACTTGGCCTCATACTGTACCCAGTGTGTGGAGGTGTGGGTCACAGATGGAGTTTACTTCCTTCCTTCTCTAAAGAGAAGAGGGCACTTTGGATTTACAACTTGAAACCTGTGTCTGTCTCCCCAGCTTCAGACACTTGATCTCACTTTATTTCAGAAGAAAAAGGTGCCAATATAGGGTTCCATGCAGGGTGAAGCAAAGAGAAATGGCCCTTTTGGTGGAAAGGATTCCCCTTTGCTCCTCAGTTTTAAAATGGTTAAATAGCAATTTGGGACCAACAGAGCATCCCCTGCATTCATCCTGACTTGCTCCTTCTGTTTCTTTACCTTCCCCTTGAGGAGAGAAAGAACTTAAAGACAAGAGAAGCAAGTGAGAAGTCACTTTAAAAAAATCTTAGATGGATGATGGTCATCCATCTTTATGGGAACTCTGAAAAGATGTTTGTTTTTTGTGTTTTTGTTGTTGTATTTTTGAATTTGTAAAAGGGGATGTGGTCCCTGCTTGCTCCAGGGCTGAGGTTAGTCATGGAACTGGTGACTTCTGTGCCCATGCTGTAAAAATCACGAAAGCAGCCTACTAGGATGGAATAATTTCAATTGGGATTTTAAAAAGTGCCTGAACATTGCACAGAAAGATATCATCAGATCCCACTGAAGGCTGGCATGGCACACTGTAAAGATGCTCTCAAGGGATTTAGGGATTGCCTGCCGGAATGTTCCCCTTTCCTGTTTCCAGCCCAATGATTGAGTGAAATGACTTCGGAGGGAAAAAAATCTTCCGTTTGGCAACTGCACCAAGTAATGGATAGAAAGTGGTATTTTGGATGTAATTGATGCTTTTTTTTTTTTGAATCGATAGACACTAGGGGAGTTCTCAGTTATTTTTTAAAAAGAATTAAATGGAAATACCTCTGTTATTTTAGAAGTCTTTGGAACACACAACAGAGGGGAATTTATCTTTTAGTTGCTGACAACCTAATGTATGTTTCTTCACCTGTCATAGGCTTAAGATAATGAATCCAGAGCTGAAGAGGCTGGTAATTTCTTCTTGGAGATTATCCTTATTATGAAACTACATTTCCTCTTTCCAACGGTGCAGAAATATTTAGCACACTTTGGGTAGTCTCTTTTGTTCTGGCTTGTTCACCAGAATACCCATATGATCAATTAGTGGATATTTTGATTAGGCCAGGAATAGATGCTCCATCCTTATAGGTGGATAAAACCATCCTTCCTCACCAAGTAGCAAAACCTTTTGAGATGGGAGAGAGCAAGCTCTTGGCTCCCTTGCTGTGTGGTTCAAAGTTATTGCAATGTCAGATGGGCTGAAGTTGTGCAATTGAGGCCAGTTGTCAGAAGATGAGCATATTGGTTCCCAAGAGGAGATTATCATGAGAGTTAGGGTACTCTTGGCTGATCGCCCCTGGCTTAATAGTGGGAACAGAGATCATCACAAGACAGCTGGTCCTGAGCTCATGGTAAAATGCCTTCTGCCTTCTGCTCTCAGTTGCCTGGAATAAGTATACCTTTGGGAAAGTGTGTACATAGTTTTTGCACTTGATTGCATTTTTGTACATATGTTATAAAAGAGCTGTAGTGTTGAGAGCTTTGTGAGGGTCACCCACAGTGAGTGTAGCCCCTTTTAAAGGTCCAAGAGTGGCATCTAAGCACCATCTGAAGACAAGACCCTTCAGAGGACCTGGCTGATAACAGGTTTCTTATTGGTGAGGAAATTATGAGCAGTGCAAATTCTTTGGCATAGGCAAATTTCCTCATGGATTATGGGCTTATCTTAGGAGGGAGAGAAAAATGCACTTCTTTCAATTTGTGGGATGAGGCCTGGGAGTCATAATTTGAACACACAAGAAATATGATCTTAAGCTGCACCCTAAGCCAGTGAAGTGGGGCATATCAATTATCCTTGACTATGGAGTAGCCAGATTTCCCAAAGGCATGTTTAATCAAGAGAGACCAGCACACTTTCCCACTAACCCTCCAACATCTTTTTCTTTGCAAAGTTTTCCAGTGGCAGCAGCTTTCCAATATTTACTGACACACAAACCTTGAAGGTCATTGTAAGCCTGTGGATTTTTCTCCACGTGAAACATCCACTGGAGGATTTTGAACAGAGGAAGGATATATTCTGACTTATATTTTAATACAGTGTCACTCCCACTATTATGCAGAGACAAGATGATTATGGGGGCTGGGGAGTCAGGGGAGAAAGCTGGAAGCAGGGAGACCGGTTAGAGGTTATTACACAATCCGAATAAGAGACCATGGCAGTCTGGGCTGAGTGGTTGCAATGGAAACGGTGAGAGGATCTGATTCTGAATATGTGTGTGGCACAAATGTCCGTGTCCTACCTCTTCCTCAGACCTTATCTTAAGTAATGCAACAGACAATTCCAGCTTCCTGTGTCTGCTTGTTCATGTCTGAGAGCTTTTTCTCAGGAACTCAGAAGGTCACTTTGTCTACAGTGCCTCTGCAAAACCACCACCCGGGATTCACTGGGGCATCTGATTTATTGACCTGGGACCCCATCTGACATTGCTTCTTACCAACGGACCCACTTAACAGTAAAAGGGGAGTGAGGCAGGCACGTGGCCGTGGAATCGCTGCACCACATCGTACTGCCTGATGGAACAATAAGACAGTCTCCTGAAAGGCAAATCCAGATCCCCAGCTTAGGGGTGACATCCTGTGGTGTACACAGCCCTGTTTTTCAAGATGTGGAGTATACTTCAGTGAGTCTCAAGCTGTGGACCCTGGTCCTAGAGCATCAACAACACCTAGGGGCTTGTTAGAAATGCAGAATCCTTGGACCTGGCCTCAGACCTCTGTATTAGATTCTCCGAGGTGGGGCTCAGAAATCTGAATGTTAACAAGCTTTCTAGGCATTGCACACTGAAGTACAGGAAGCACTGCATTATATGGTGTCAGCTCAGATCTGCAATAGATGGAATACATATGGCCAGGAATCGAAAGTGGAAATGAGGCCGGGCGCGGTGGCTCACGCCTATAATCCCAGCACTTTGGGAGGCCAAGGCGGGCAGATCACCTGCGATCAAAGTTCAAGACCAGCCTGGCCAACATGGTGAAATGCCATCTCTATTGAAAATACAAAAAAATTAGGCCAGGCGCAGTGGCTTACGCCTGTAATCCCAGCACTTTGGGAGGCCAAGGCAGGCAGATCATGAAATCAGCAGATCGAGACCATCCTGGCTAACAAGGTGAAACCCCGTCTCTACTAAAAACAGAAAAATTAGCCAGGCATGGTGGTGGGTGCCTGTAGTCCCAGCTACTAGGGAAGCTGAGGCAGGAGAATGGCGTGAACGCAGGAGGTGGAGCTTGCAGTGAGCCGAGATCGCGCCACTGCACTCCAGCCTGGGTGACACAGCGAGACTCCAACTCAAAAAAAAAAAAAAAAAAAAAAAAAATTAGCCGGGCATGGTGGCACATGCCTGTAATCCCAGCTACTCAGGGGGCTGAGGCAGGAGAATCGCTTGAACCTGGGAGGCAGAGGTTGCAGTGAGCCAAGATCGCACCACTGCACTCCAACCTGGTGACAAGCATGAAACTCTGTCTCAAAAAAAAAAAAAAAAAAAAAAGTGGAAATGAGAATGGCCCATTTCCCCAATCCTTCCAGTAACCCACTTTGGAAATTTGTGCTTCCAGTTCCTGCAACTTTAGGCTCTGCTGGATCAGACGCCCTGATTCCCGGGAGAGAAATGGCTCCACCAGGGGCACACGGAAGGGTCCCACTAAATTTATAGCTGATACTCATAGGCTTTTTATGCCAGTAGATCAACAGGTAAAGAAAGGAGTGACTATTGGCCCTAATTATTTTAAGGAAATAGGGTTTCTGCTACATAATGGGGATGGGAAGGATCATGTCTGAAACACCAGGGAATTAGAGCAACCATAGCTTGGCAAGGGAAAGGGCATGATAACCTGGGACTCAGGCTCTGTTGGGGAGAGGGTCTAGACCACCCCACTCCCACCAGGGAACTGCTTAGATCTAAGCCAGTGGAATACTGGTTGAGAGGAAGATGAATCTAGAATGGGTGGTAGAAGAGGAAGTTAATCCTTGTCATTAAAGCCTTGTCTTGCTTTTTTGTAGAAACAAACAAAGAAAAAAAAACTGGGACCAGCCACTGCCCTGGGGAACAGTGGCAGGGTGGAGTGATCTGAACATGAGGCATGAGAAGAACTGAGTGACTACAGTGATTGGGCTATAATAGACTCTGTCACTGGCCCAGCTGTAATCCCTGGCGCCTGCTGCTTCACTGTGTTCTGCAGGAGTTCCACTGCCCTGAATCTCTGACTCTGTGCCCGAGGTCTTTTTCTGGAATTGTGGAAGGTGCTCTGCTATGTGGGAAACAAGCTGGAAGTTCTGGGAATCACACTTCCCAGAAGCTACATCCAACCAGTGATTGACAGGAGTTGAAGTAAAAACATCATGGCTTTCTTACCCCTTAAGTGGAATATTTTATACTATTTTTCAGAATTTCCCCAAGGAGTTAAGCTGTAATTGCCCATCACGGCAGCCGGGTTAATAAAGTATCTGTATCTGCCAGAATTAAATGAGAAGGCAGAATCACATAGTAATTTGAGCAGGAAAAGTTTAATATAAGGAATTATTATGTAATTATAGAGTTGTTCTATAATTATGTAATATTATATTCTAAGCTCCTCTTATACAATATAGGAGGGGATTTGCAGTAACAAGGGATTAGATAGCAAGATGTAAGAGAACTCTGAAGAATATAGGACTAGTGGATATAAGGAACAGCCACTACCCCTGGGGCTGAGGTGGAGCACTCCAAGAATTAAAGAACCTGGAATAAGAACACCTCACCTCACTCACGGCTCACTGGATGGTGGACAAGTCCCTGAGTTGTGATGCTGTAGAACTTTCTGGAAATTTGCCCTCCATATTGTCAAGGGAAGCTGTCAAAGAGAAGTTTCATCTCTCAGAAATTATCTCAAAACTTTGTTGGGGATTACTAGGGAAAATTGCCACAGGAGACTCCATGAGGGGTCATGTCACTCCTAGGCTGTTCAAGGGAGTTCTGGGGGAAGCTGGGCACTGCTGGTCACAACAGGTTGTAAAAGCTGGGCCCTGGAGAAGCTGTCTGCACTGCAGGAGACTGGGTGCTGCTGGAGTTGCTGGATGAGTTTAAGGCATGTGGGGAGAGGAGAACATTAGAACTAGGAAATGAAACCTCTCTCTATTCTACTGTCCCTCCAGCACCCTCTACTGTAAACACTTAACATTGTGCCACCTGGCACAGGAGAAGTCTTTGCAGGGCCCATCTATAACATAGCAAAGCAGGCAACAAAGGGTGAACTTGGAGTGGCTCACATGTTGCTCTATGTTGACTTCTTCCCTTTCCTTTTTCATTCCCCTACTCCCCTTATTGGTTTTCCTTAAATTCTAAATAAAATACAGTCATCCTCAGTATCCAAGGGGGATTGGTTCCAGGCTTCTCAGAGAATACCAAAATCTGTGGATGCTCAAGTCTCTGTTATAAAATGGCGTAGTATTTGCATATAATCTACACATGTCTTCCCATATACTTTAAATCATTTCCATGTTACTTACAATACCTAAAAAAATGCTACATAAATAGTTGTCATTGTCAATTACTTTTTATTTTTGTATTGTTATTTATTATTTTTTTCAAATTTTTTTTACTGCCTGTTTGGTTGAATCATGGATGTAGAGTTCATGGATATTGAGGGCTGACTAATCGCACTTGACTTTTGACTCCGTGTTGGCTTTTGGGAAAACCCAGACTACATTTTGAAAGTAAAGCCAATAAAATTTTCTAATGCATTGTATTTGAGATATGAGCAAAACAGAGGAGTCAAGGATGCTTCCAATGTTTTTGGCCTAAACCATGGGGAAAATTTCATCTTTATAATATTAAGTTTCTTAGTTTTAATACTGAATATGATGCCTCCTTCCAATTTCCCTGTAGAGCCCTTTGCATCTTTCATTGAATTTATTCCTAAGCATTTAATAGTTTTGATGCCATTGTAAATGATATATTTTTTCTTTTTCTTTTTTTTAAAAATAGGGTCTCACTTTGTTATGCAGGCTGGAGTGCAGTGGCGCGATCTTGGCTCACTGCAGCCTTGAACTCCTGGGTTCAAGCGATCCTCCTGCCTCAGTCCCCCAAGTAGCTGGGACTACAGACGTGCACCACCAGGCCTGGCTAATTTTTTTGTATTTTTTGTAGAGATGGGGTTTTGCCATGTTGCCTAGGCTAGTCTTGAACTCCTGAGCTCAAGTGATCCACCGGCCGTGGCCTCCCAAAGTGCTGGGATTATAGGCGTGAGCCACCACATCCAGCTTGTAAATGGTATATTTTTAAATGTCAGTTTCTAAAATGTTTTGTTAGCATAAAGAAATACAATTGACTTTTTAATACCAAGCCATCTTGCTAATTTAATAATTTAGTTCTAGATTTGATTTAGACTTTATAGTTGTGCAATTGTACTATCTGTGGAAAATGACAATTTTTCTCTTCCTTTATAATCTTTAGCTTTTTTTTCTTTTCCTTGGCTTTTTGCAAGATAATGGGATGTCCAGTGTGGTGTTATATACAAGTGGTAATTGTAAGTGTCCCTGTTCTGTTCTTTTTGTTTGTTGCTCTCAAGCTCAAAGAAAAACAACTTTGCTATTTCGTCATTGAGTATGATAACACTTAAACTTTACTTGCTGTAGGATTATTGTACATAATCTTTATTGTATTAAAGATGTTCCTATTTTGCTAAGAATTCCAATTTTGCTAAGAATGTTTTTATCTCAGAGGTAATGATGAATTTTATCATATATTTTTTCTGTCTCTGTTGAGAGAATACTTAGATTTCTCCTCTTTGTTAATTCTCTCCTCAGGGTCATGCTGAATACCAAATTTCCATATAAACCCTAGGAAGTGATGAATTCTCTATACTAGGATCTTTGCAAAATTATCTAGGGCTTCTATCATTTGTCTCCCCTTTCTATCCCTGCCCCCCTCTCTCCTAGACCCTTTAAATGCCATATTCTTTTGGGAGGACAATTGGACAACTGGCATATTGAAGGACATATTCTTTTTTTTTTTTTTTTTGAGTTTTTTGAGACAGAGCCTTGCTCTGTCCCCCAGGCTGGAGAGCAGTGGTGTGATCTTGGCTCACTGCAAGCTCCGCCTCCCAGGTTCACACCATTCTCCTGCCTCAGCCTCCCGAGTAGCTGGGACTACAGGCGCCCGCCACCAGGCCCGGCTATTTTTATTTTTTTATTTTCTTATTTTTTAGTAGAAACGGGGTTTCACCGTGTTAGGCAGGATGGTCTCGATCTCCTGACCTTGTGATCCGCCTGCTTCAGCCTCCCAAAGTGCTGGGATTACAGGCGTGAGCCACCGCACCTGGCCTTGGAGGAGATATTCTTTTGGGAGGACAGGGTGATGCTTTCTTCCTAACCTCAGTGTTTATAGCATTAGCTTTAGGTTTGAGGTCCTTTAGGCTCTTAGCCTTTGAGGATTCAAAACTATTTTCCTTTCACAAAAGCTCTTGTTTATAAACAAAGTTTTAACTTTCAAAATTATTTTACCCTTTTACAGTTTTATAAGCCAATTTTTGGAGTAAAAAGTGAAGCATTTGACTTTTCATTTTCAGAATTTGTTCCTTCATTGGGCAGCAAACCTCAGCCTCAATATGTATATTTCTTCGTATTTCTTTTCTATTTTGGGGGACAGTGTCTCATTCTGTCACCCAGGCTGGAGTGCAGTGACACGATCATGGCTCACTGAAACCTCAACTTCCCTGGCTCTAGTAATCCTCCCACCTCGGCCTCTCGAGTAGCTGGGACCACAGGCACCTGCCATCATGTCCGGCTAATTTTTGTATTTTTGGTAGAGACAGGGTTTTGCCATGTTGCCCAGGCTGGTCTCGAACTCCTGAGCTCAAGCGCTCCGCCCTCCTTGGCTTCTCAAAAGTCTTAGGATTATAGGTGTGAGCCACTGTGCCTGGCTAATGTGTATATCTCTAATGTCATTATGGAAAGCAAAAAATGAATCAGTGAGCAAAACATAGTAAATGTTTTCAAAATATTATATTACTATTTGTTCACTCTCATGGGAATAAGTCGTGGCTCAGGTAGGAATGTGCAGCAATTGTCCAAGTGACAAATGATAGTGGCTTGGTCTAGAGATGGCGGTGGAGAGGAGAGAAATGGTTATGTTCAAGGGATCTTTAGGAAGCTGAATCCATTTAATCTGGTCTCGGATTACATTTGTAGAGCACTGAGTATGAGGAAGGAATCAAGAATGGTGCTTGATAGTCTGGATGGTTTGGGCGTCTGGTTTCCTCAGAATTGGAGGAAGAACATCCTGAGTTTACTTTTGGATATATTGAGGTCAAAGTGCCTAGAGAGACGTTCCTGTGAACATGTCTGCTAATCAGTAATATTAGAGAGAGAGGGCTAATGCCTCAGAGAAGAATTGGGGTGACAGGTAAAATCTGGTAGGAAAAATATAGTTGTGAATTGAAGCCACAGAAGTAGATGGAATTGTCTAGGGAAAGAAGATAGTGTGAAAAGAGGAAAAAACTGGGGGCTGAACCCTATAGAATTCCCCCTTTTAAATTAAAAATATATTGAAGTTTTTAAAAATCCAGTTACCAAATTGTATATACTATGTCATATAATTTTTTTTAAAAAAATCATATGCTTAGGCTGGGTGCGGTGGCTCATGCCTGTAATCCCAGCACTTTGGGAGGCCGAGTTGGGCAGATCACGAGGTCAAGAGATCGAGACCATCCTGGCCAACATCGTGAAGCCCCATCTCTACTAAAACTACAAAAATTAGCTGGGTGTGGTGGCACACGCCTGTAGTCCCAGCTATTCAGGAGGCTGGGGCAGGAGAATGGCTAGAACCCGGGAGGTGGAGGTTGCAGTGAGCTGAGATCATACCACTGCACTCCAGCCTGGCAACAGAGCGAGACTCCATCTAAAAAAAAAGAAAAAAACAAATAAAAAACAAAAATTACATATATATGTATATATGCTTACACTTAGGGTTGATTTTCACCTGATATATACTCAACAGTGTAAACAGTGAACAATCGTAGGTTAATGCCCATGCTATAGTATTTTGAACATCACTCACTTACACAGTAGAAAAAAAAAAGACTGGAAAGACAAACAGTAGTTCTATCTAGTTGATAGGATAAAGGATAACCTTTCTCTTTTTATTTCTCTATATTTTCTAGAATTTATATTAAAAACATATCTTTAGTCCTTTGTTTCCAGGACTTTACTTTAGTACTAGGGATGAAGTGTGCTTAAAATATAAGACTTTGGAGTTAGATCCATTATTCTAAAGCCTACTTGATCATCAAAATCAGCAGAGGAGCTTTTGTACAATGACTAATCATGTCCCAGACCAGATGTGGGGAATCTGAATCTCTGGATGGGACTCCCAGTTAGCAGAGTTGCCCCAAGCAACCAATGGTGGTGAGGTTGGGGAATCTCTGGGCTGAATTGTTGCTAATATTCAGTCTATATATTTCATGATGTCTGTACTAGAATGAGATATTTTTTAAAATGGCAAAAACAAGAATGTCTCTTAATTTTGTTTAAGAGATGGCGTCTCGCTCTGTCACCAGGCTGGAGTGCAGTGGGGCGATTATAGCTCACTGTAGCCTCAATCTTCTGGGCACAAGTGATCCTCTGGCCTTAGCCTCCTTGGTAGCTGGGACTACAGGCATGAGCCACTGCACCTACCTAGCTAATTAAAACAAAAATTATTTAAAGATGAGGTCTTGATATTTTGTCCAAGCTGGTCTTGAACACCTAACCTCAAGCAATTCTTCTGCCTTGGCCTCCTGAGTAGCTGGGATTATGGGCATTTCTTACTATGCCCAGCAGAAGTTTTTAACTTGTAAATATTCATTGATCTTAATTGTAAAATGAGCTATAATCTTAAATACTGACTAAAGGTCAAAGTAGACTATTATTCTTATTATAGATTCGGTGTGAGATTTCTTTAAATAGTGAGACTTTCAAATTTATAGGTTAATTCGTCCATATTTCTCAGGAGTACATCTGAAACCTGAATCCTAAAGACGGACACACCTGGAAGCATGCGGTAGGTTTGGGTGACGCACTAGCCATACCCATCCCTAACATGGAGAAGAGCCATCTATGCTCTGCGATGAGCTGAAATGAAGAGTCGAATTGCACCTTTAATAAGTGGTCCAGACGAAGTATTTGTGTTCACTGCACTAAGTTTTTGGACATGATAAAAACAACTTTAGATTTTAGCTGAAAAAGATGGAACATACATTGTTATTTTGTGTCAATGACTGTTAATTAGAACAATTTAATAGAATAGCTCCAAAAATAGCAAGCAAAAAACCCTCCAAAAAGAAAACAGACACCCAAGACTATTTGTCTTTAGAGGCAGCCTCAGGTAACCCTATTTCAGCTGAGCTGGTGCAGAGCGTGAGGGTGAAACATGGCAGATTCTGGCCGCATCCTAGCATGACCTAGCTATACCCATGTACAGACCTTCCCTGGATCCAGTACATCAGAACTTCCAGACCTGGAGCCTAGACATTGCATGTTTTAAAAATTCCCCAGGTTATTCTAAAGAGCAGTCAGGATTGAGAACATCTGAACCTCAACACACTTTTTCCTTCCCTCACAGATTTGCTGTCTCATACTTTGCTACTTAATTCCAGCCATTTCTAACATTCCTCCTCTGTCTCTTGGTAGCAGATTGAGGCCTGGGTCTATGGGGGCAGAGTGGGTACCAGGGACAGTTTCATGGGCCTGTGATGTGTGCTTGTCACACACGGCCCCGTGCTCAAGAGGACCTCATGTTTGGTTTTATGTTTCACTGCCATCCCGTCATCTTGAAATTCCTCATTTTACCTTTGAACTTCCATTTTGTAAGTGAAGTCCAAAGGGACAATGGAGCATGCTCATGAAGCAGAGATACACGCAACCTGCCACCCCATTTATATAGAGTGTTCACCATGCCCCATGAGCACAGAATTCTGGTAGGCCCACCATGCATGGGACTCAGCAAGACTCAAAGTAAGTACAGGCTATGTGTGTTCTGTTTACAAATGAGTAGTCAGGGGCATGGAAATCCCTGAGAGGCCATGCTTTCCATTCCAGCCAGAACTTGCTGCAAATGGAGAAAATGGACAGCAACACGTTGAGAAACACACACAACTAAGGAATTCTATTATAAGCTTTCTTTCTTATATTCCTTCCCTGTATTAGCCAACCATTTATGTTGAAAATGATGACGTAAAAGGAAAGAAAAAGTTCATTTTCCTTTCAGTCCTTTCAATTTTTTCATCAGAAAGCCAAAGGTGGAAGTGAAATAAAAACAGTTGAGTTACTCTTGTGCAGGATTTCCCCTGTTCTGATAAGAACAAAATACATATGCATGTGCAAGCTAAGAGATATGCTGGGTGTAATTCTGGTGATTTCACCTAGGAGTTAAACACCATTATAAGTTGCATTTTTAGTTTTTTTTTTAATTGACACATAATTGTGTATATTCATGGGGTACATGGTGATGTTTCAATACATGCAATGGATAGTGATTTGATCAGGGTAATTAGCATATCCATCATAGCAAACCTTTACCATTTCTTTGTGTTGAGAACATTCAGTATCTTCCTTCCAGGTATTTAAAAATATATAATATGTTATTATCAATGATAGCCATCCTACAGTGCTCTAGAACACTGGAACTTATTCCTCCCATCCAGCTGTAATTTTGTATCCTTTAAGATATCTTTTCCTATCCTCCTTACTACATCCTTCTCAGTCTTTAGTATCCTCTGTTCTACTTTTTACTTCTATGAGATCAACTTTTTTTTTTAGCTTCCACATATGAGTGAAGACATTCAATGCTTAATTTTCTGTTTCTGGCTTATTTCACTTAACATAATGTCCTCCTATTCCACCCATGTTGCTACGAATGACAGGATTGCATTCTTTTTTATGGCTGAATAGTATTCCACTGTGCGTATATAACATACTTTATTTATTCATCTGTTATGGGATACCTAGATTGATTCTATATCTTGGCTACTGTGAATAGTGCTACAGTAAACATGAGTGTGCAGATATTTCTTTGTTATACTATTTTCCTTTCCTTTGGATAAATTCCTAGTAGTGGGATTGCTGGATCATATGGTAGTTCTACTTGCAATTTTTTTGAGGAGTCTGCATACTGTTCTTCATAGTGGATGTACTAGTTTACTGTCTTACTAACAGTGTATAGGAGTTCTGTTTCCTCTCTATCCTCACCAGCATTAGTTGTTTTTGTCTTTTTGCTAATAGCCTGCCTAACTGGGGTGAGATGATATCTCATTGTGGTTTTGATTTGCATTTCTCTGATGATTAGTGATGTTGAACATTTCTTCATATATTTGTTGGCCATTTGTATGTCTTCTTTCGATAAATGTCTGTTCAGATCATTTGCCCATGTTTTAAATTGGATTGTTTGTTTTTCTGCTGTTTTTGCTTGAGTTCCTTGTATATTCTGGATATTAATCCCCTGTAGAGTGAATAGTTTACAAATATTTTCTCTCATTCTGTAGGTTGTTTTTTCACTCTGTTGATTGTTTCCTTTACTGTGCACAAGTTTTTTAGTTTCTATTGAAAACTGGCATTGCACAATATAAAGATGATTGTTAAAATTTATGACAACAATTTAAAGTTTTAATTTCTCTTGACAGAGTGACATTCAATAGCAAAAAATTAAAAAAAAAATCATGACAAGTTGAAAGAGACCGTGGGATAAAAGAAAAAGCACTTTTTCTCCACTTTTTGAACAAAGAGTTCCACACTTTTATTTTGTATTGAGTCCCGATAATTATGTAATTGGCTTTGGTGGGGGCCATTGGAAGTCAACTATGAACAAAAGTGCCCCCCTCCCTGGCCCCCACTTACTTACTTTCTCACAAGCTCCAAGAAGCCTGGCCTGAGGGACCACAGGCCCACAGCCTCCCAAGAGCCGAGAGTCACTTTTGGTAGCAATATGACCCAACGGCAGAAAATGCCGGGACTCAGCTCTACCACTGCTAGAATCCTGACTGACTGTTTCCAGCCGGCCCAGCCTGCAGTCAGAGAATGATAATGAGCAGTTCCCTTCTGAAGATGAGCTAAGTATGGGCAGGAAGGGTAATCCTTAACAGCTCTCTTGTGGATACACTAAGGCCAGCAAAAATGTATGCAGACAAGTAATTTGACTGTGCATGTTTTGACAGTAAACTCAAACCAGACAGAAGGTGGGGAGGGTTGGGAAGGGAGAAGCCATGAACTCTACTGGGAGAAAATAATTGGGCTCCTTCATTCTCCTTACCCCAAGAGGAGAGCTTCAGAGAGCAAACACCCGCATGGAGACAGTGTGGGCTAATGGGAAAAACCCTGGACAGTGTCAGGTTCTGGGGACTCTAGCTCAACTCTGCTGCTGACTGGCTGAGTGACTCTGGGCAGTTCTAGCAGCCTTGCTGAGTCTCTGTTCTTACCCTCATCACGTTCTCATAAGCCTGAATTTATCCATATGCTTAGGATGCAGTGATTGGAAGAAGAACTCAGGCTTCAGCCACCACTTTCCTGCCTTATCTCGGAGTGGAAGGTTGCCAGGGTAGCAGCCCTCAGTTTGGGCATAAATGGGTGAATGTGCCAATAGATCTATCAGTCTGAGGAGATGAGCTCTCTCCCAGGCACAGGCAGAAATGGGTCAGGCCTGAACGGCAGACCCCCTCAGGCACCTGCTGTAATTCCTGAAAGACTTAAGCTTGTTTCATTTTGAGCTCTAGCTGTCTGGACTAATTATCCACTTTTAGAAATCCACAGATTAGCAAGTGTGGTAAGATATGTTGCTCAGGCCTAATATGGTCAGTCACCAGGGAACTGAAGAATGTAAACTAATATTTTCCATCATAGTTACTGACAGGTGGTATTCGTGTCAGCCAGCTCTGAACCCTCACTCTTAAGAGCAGTGTTGCCTCTGCCTCCGGTCTTTGCAGAGGCCTTGGTTTCCTGTGGAACCCAGAGCATCCCTTTAGCTTGTGTTATTTATTGATTTCTTGCTGGAGATATTATTTTCACAGTACAGATTTAAACCTCATAGACCAGAGTCTATCAATCCAATAGTGTTAACTAAGAAGCTCCTTTGCATCAGGAAATTCCTGGCTTACAGAGAAGAAGTCTGAATTGGCCTTTGTCATAAAGCAGTGTTTCTCAATTTTTGTTTTATTATCCTCCCTTAAAGAGAAAAGTTAAATTTTATTTAAATTCTCCCCCCAAAAAAGAAATTAAGTACTAAGGAATAAAATTTAGGCAGGTAGGGTTGAGCTTCAGAGGATCACAAACCAGTGTACTAAGATTTTTTTTTTTTTTTTTTTTTTACACTTCTTGAGAACCAGTTCTCACCATCCTGGGAAGAATATCCATCGTCCCCAGTGAGAAGGCATCCCACACAGAACCCATTGGCCTGATCTTCTTAGGAGAGATAGGAGAAGGGGCAGAATTGCAGGATGATAAAAGCCCAAAGTTTGGAATCAGACTCCCAGGGCTTTATTTGGCATAAATGCTTCTTGCCCTCAATTTCTCCACTTGTAAAATAGTCTGATAATGGTTCATTCCTCATAGGGTTACATAGGATTAAGTAAGATAATACTCACATAGTACTTAGTAAAATACCTGGCATGAAGTAAGCACTATAAATCATACTTTGAATAACTGATAGTTTGGGGCCAAAATCTATATTAGTTATCTATTGCTACATAACAAGTTGCCCAAACTTAGCAGTTCAAAACAGCAAACATGACCTCACACAGTTTCTAAAGGAAAGAAATCCAGGACCAACAGGGAAAGAAATCCAGGTACAATACAGTGTCTCTCTCCTGAGGTTGCAGTCAAATTTAATTGCCTTGGAGACCATTGTCTTAGCACTGCTACTCTATATCTTAAGTGACAAAAGAAACAGCACATCCAAATGCAGCATAACCTCCATAAAGACATTGAAGAGGACCTTAATTGTTATATAGGTTGGTGCAAAAGTAATTGCGGTTTTTGCCATTAAAGTAATGACAAACCACAATTACTTTTGCACCAACCTAATACTTTTTTTTTTTTTTTTTTTGAGATGGAGTCTTGCTCTGCTGCCCAGGCTGGAGTGCAGTGGCGAGATCTCCGCTCACTGCAAGCTCCGCCTCCCAGGTTCACGCCATTCTCCTGCCTCAGCCTCCGAAGTAGCTGGGACTACAGGTGCCCGCCACCATGCCCGGCTAATTTTTTTGTATTTTTAGTAGAGACAGGGTTTCACCATGTTAGCCAAGATGGTTTCAATTTCCTGACCTCATGATCCGCCCACCAAAGTGCTGGGATTACAGACATGAGCCACTGTGCCTGGCCCCCCTTCCTTTGTTTTCTCCACTTGATGAGTGCCTGTTAGCTCTTCAAAGCTCAGCTTAAGCATCTCTTTAGAGTCCCGAAACACCCCTTTCATACTTAGGGCAGTACTCCATGCCTCTCTTCATGCTGCATATTTTGATTTTGTCTATCTGTCTTACCTGCTAGTTCATCTCCTCCTTGTTCACCTCTTGGTCTCAGTGCCTAGTAGAGTGTCAGCTACATAGTAGATGCTCCTGACCTTGTGATCCGCCCATCTCGGCCTCCCAAAGTGCTGAGATTACAGGCGTGAGCCACCGCACCCGGCCATACATTCTATTACATGGTATGTTATATCTTGTTTTTTGAGAACCTGCTGGGGAAAAGTACAAGAAACGGCTGTGCTTTTCTAATTTGCCACTTTAGGATGCTCTGAATTATGTCATAATCAGATTATGCTTTTTACACTGGCATTGGCATCTAGAAAGCAATTTATCATATGGTAATTGGAACTTATCGTGTGTTTGTGTATTAGTTTCATGTCTGGCTTTACCTGATGTCCCTTTCCTTTTATTCTCCCTTTTTCACTCTGTCCTTCTTCAAAGTTCTTGTTTTATTTTATACATTCTCATAAACTTAAAATCTTCCCAGAACAAGACAACTAATAAGTAAGTAAGCAAAATAAACAACAGTATAATTATGTATATATAAGTACATTAAAATGTGGCTAATCTAAGAATACATTTGAAGAAATAGTCAACTATGAAATAGAAATAAACAACATCATTAAAATAGCATAAATATGTGAGCAAGTTAGGGGCAAATTTAACAACATGTGCAATATCTATACATCAGGAAGTATAAAGCACTGCTGAGAGAAAATAAAAAAGACAGGATAAGAAGGCTCAATATTATTAAGATAGCAATTATGCCAAAATTGATAGAAAGATTCCACACAATCCCAATCAAAATTACGAGACTTTTTTTAGAAATTGATGAGCTGATTCTTTTATATTAAAATGCAGAGAACAGAGAATAGCCAAAAGAATTTTGAAAAATAAAAAAATTGGAGGACATGTATTTCTTGATTTCAATATTTACTCTAAAGCTACAGTAGCTAATGCAGTGTGGTATTTGGTGCAAGAGTAGAAATATCAATGAACAAAATATAATAGAAAGTGTAGAAATAGATACAAGTATAAGTATCCAATTGATTTTGAGTAAAATTACCAAGATAATTCACTGGGGAAGGGTACTTTCAATAAATGCTGCTGGAACAATTGGGTAGCCGTATGTCAATAGATAGAAAGATCAATCAGTCTCAACTCTTACTTTACATCAGAGTTACAATTAACTCAAAATGGATCTACAACTGAAAAAAAGAGGTAATGCTCAAACTTGAGGGGAAAAAAAAGAGTAAAAAATATTTGTGACCTTAGGTTAGGCAAAGCTTTCTTAAAGCACGAAAAGCACAAATCATGTAAGAAAATACACTGATACGTTGGACTTCATCATAGTTTAAAACCTGTGCTCTTCTAAAAACACTGTTAAGAAAATAAAAAAGCAAGCCACAGGCTTTTTGTTGTTGTTGTTGTTTGTTTTATTTGTTTGTTTGGTTTTTTTTTTGGTAATATTTGGACACACATACATTGCTAGCAGGAATTTAAAATGGTTCAGCCACTTTGGAAAACAGTCAGTTTCTTATAAAGTTAAGCATACACTTATCATTCCACTATTCAACTTAGCGATTCCTCTTCTAGGTATCTGTCCAAAAGAAATGAAAACATATGTATACACAAACACATGGATGTTTAAGGCAACTTTATTGTTAAGAACCCAAATCTAGAAACAACCAGATGTCTTCCAACTGGTGAATGGATGAGCAAATAGTGAGAATGAAGACAGAGTGCAGGGCAAGCCTAAGGTGTGTTCTACGTCCTGTCCAGAAGTTCTTGGGGGGATTAAGCCCCAGCTGTCCTCAGTAGGAGCCCACTCTTCTGTTCGCCTTGCACTGGCTTCCTTTGCTTCCTTGTCTCACCCCTCTCTCTCTTCCTAGCACATCCTGGATCTCTCCCAAATAATCTCCTTGCACTTAGACGCTTGTCTCAGAATCTGGGACGATTCAGACCAAGACAGTTCCACTTGGGTGGAAGTTTTGGTTTGGTTTCAAAGCATTCTTTGACCCCTAACTAGCCCTAAGGGAAATCTGTGGTTAGGATTACCCAGTAACTTTTCAAATAGTGTGTGGCTTTGACCACAATAAAGACCGAAGTGCCAAGGTGACAAATGGGAGCAGTGTTTTGCAGACTTTGCTCTGAACAGAAATCTGTCACTGTAACTAGGACTTTGGAACCCTTCCCTGTTACCGCTGAACATGTGACATTAGACATGTTAATGATAAAACTGGGAAGAAATCAAGCTATTCATTTCACCCTCTCCTTGACAAAAATGGCCTTGTCTTTTGCTGGGTATAATTATAAGCAGCTTTCTGCTTAAGTATCTAAAATTTGTTAAGCGTCTGCTATGTAGCTGACACTCTACTAGGCACAGAGACCAAGAGGTGAACAAGGAGGAGATGAACTAGCAGGTGAGACAGATAGACAAAATCAAAATATGCAGCATGTAGAGAGGCATGGGGTACTGCCCTAAGTATGAAAGGGGTATCTTGGGACTCTTAAGAGATCCTTAAACTGAGCTTTGAAGGGCTAACAGGCACTCATCAAGTGGAGAAAAGAAAGGAAGGGGGGCCAGGCGCGGTGGCTCTCGACTGTAAAGCCAGCACTTTGGGAGGCTGAGGTGGGCGGATCATGATGTCAGGAGATCGAGACCATCCTGGCTAACACAGTGAAACCCTGTCTCTATTAAAAATACAAAAAAATTAGCCAGGCATGGTGGCGGGCACCTGTAGTCCCAGCTACTCGGCAGGCTGAGGCAGGAGAATGGTGTGAACCCGGGAGGCGGAGATTGCAGTGAGCCGAGATCTCGCCACTGCACTCCAGCCTGGGCGACAGAGCAAGACTCCGTCTCAAAAAAAAAAAAAAAAAAAAAAAAGAAAGGAAGGGCATTTTGGGCTGAGGAAATAATGTGTACAAAGGCACAGAGTGCCTCAGAGCGTGGTGCATTCAGCCATGCAAGTTCTGCAGGATGGCTAGAGGGCAGAGGTTTTATGACCCATGAATGGGGACATGAATGGTGGTACAGATGGGGCTGGCTATTGCTACCAGACTTTGCCTCAGAAGCAATCCTGTGCACATGGGAGGCATAGATATTCACCAAAGAGGCCAGGTAAACATGAATTTCCCCAAACTGGAAATCCAGCTCAGTTCTCAGCCCTGGATGAAGTGGTGTGAACAGACTTTTCCTCTTACCAATAGCCAGGGACAGTATGAGGAGCCAAGGGTCACAGTCTTAGAACTGAAGACGCTTGGAAACACCTACAACCCTGCCACCACTTCCCTGTGCAGACTTTCTCAGTGGCTTTCCCTAAGGAAAGGCAGGTGGAGACTTTACTTCAAACTCTGGATCCACTTGTACTGTGCAAGTCTTTGCGGTATGGCCTCACCTGTACCACTCAAGAAACCGTGGCTCTCTTTCTTTCCACCACAGAGAGGGAGACTTTCTTCAAAGGTCTTCAGAGATTTCCAAACAGTGACAGGGTCTTGGCTGCCTGTTTCCTGAGCTGTCAAACAACACCCTTTGGTCTTCACGGGGAGGACTGTAAAAATGACTCACACATTGCTGTCCATCTCCCATCTCCTTCTGACAACATCAATGGTTTCTGCCAGATGGCCATTATATGTTTTATGAGATCACAGGCAGTTTTGCCTGCCAAAGTGCTTGGATTTAGTGTTTATGGAGTTAAGGAGATTATATCTTAAATGCCAACAATAGGCAAACACCAGAACTACACAATCAGATTCCTTGACATTGGTGTGGCTTCCTCAGGGGGCTCCAGCAAGGTTGCTATGTCTCAAACCTGGCATTTTCTCCGAATCAAAAGATGTTCATGCACACTTCGCTTGTACACTAAGCAACAATGTGCCAGATGGATGCCAGAGCTTCGGTAGCCACAAACCTTGCCACTACCTCTGTTTGGACTTTGAAAATTATAAAGGAGCTTCAGGGCTGTTGTTGTTGGCACCCAGAGATAGAAGTGAGGTTTCAAGACACTGGAAGTGAGCACCTTATCTTCCCACTTCTCTGCTCAAAAAGGTAGATGCCAATGGAAAAGGTGCTTTTTTTCTTTCCTCCCTCTTTCCTTCCTTGTCTCCCTTCCAAGAGCTAATCATGACACTCAGGAGTATGAAGACAGGCAAGACTTGATCCTGGGCTCAAGAAACTTGCAGGCTCTTCGTGGAGAAAGTATAGACAAAAGCACCAAAGGGGCCTACTGCCCTTCTGTTCAAAGTGTGGAGACCGAGACCATCACCTGAATGCTGCTAGAAATGCAGAAACTCCGCCCCAACTCACACCTCCTGAATCAGAGCTCAGTGCTCTAACCAGGTCCCCAGGTGACGCATGTGGACCCTGAAGTTGGAGAGGCTTGGTTCTGTGCCTTCAAACCTGCAAGATATGCTCCCCAAAGCACACGGGCTGGAAGTAGAATGAGTAGTTCTGGAATAAAGGCGCTCAAAGCAGGTTCTATGGAAATAGTAGCCAGCTTTGACAAGAGCTCAACATAAACCCAGTGAGCAGAGAAAAGACTGAAGAAATAGTCTGTACAGACAGTGAGCGGGACAGTAAAATCCAGTGAAAAGGGAGCTCTGGAGCTAGGGAAAAAAAAAAATCCAGATTCTAGTCCCAGAACTTGTCTTTATTATTACCTAACCATTTGACCTTGGACAAGAATCTCCATTTTCATCAGTGAAATGATGATCATGCTACCTGTCCTGCTGACCTCATAAGGTCCCCAGAGTTTCTGATTCAGCAGGTCTGGGTTGAAGCTCAATAATTTACATTTCTAATATTTTCCCATTGCTGCCAATGCTGCTGATCTGGGAACTACACTTTGAGAACCAGGGCTCTAGATGCACAAGATAAAAATAAACATTTAGGCCAGGCCGGTGGCTCATACCTGTAATCCCAGCACTTTGGGAGGCCGAGGCGGGTGGATCACCTGAGGTTGGGAGTTCGAGACCAGCCTGACCAACATGGAGAAACTCCATCTCTACTAAAAATACAAAATTAGCCTGGTATGGTGGCGCATGGCGCATGCCTGTAATCCCAGCTACTCAGGAGGCTGAGGCAGGAGAATCGGTTGAACCTGGGAGGTAGAGGTTCTGGTGAGCCGAGATCGTGCCATTGCACTCCAGCTGGGCAACAAGACTGAAACTCCATCTCAAAAAACAACAACAACAACAAACAACAACAACAACAACAACAACAAACAACAGCAACAACAACAACAACAGAAACATGTATTGAAGCTAGGAACATTTATGACAGCCTGGTTTTCTTTGTTTATTTCCTGAGATGGAGTCTCGCTGTGTCACCCAGGTTTGAGTACAGTGGTGCAATCTCGGCTCACGGCAACTTCTGCCTTCTGGGTTCAAGTTGATTCTCCTGCCTCAGCTTCCCAGGTCTCTGGGACTACAGGCGCCCACTACCCTGCCTGGATAATTTTTGTATTTTTGTTTGTTTGTTTGTTTTTGTTTGTCTGTTTTTTTGAGATGGAGTCTCACACTATCGCCCGGGCTGGAGTGCGATGGTGTGATCTCAGCTCACTGCAACCTCTGCCTCCCAGGTTCAAGCAATTATCCTGCCTCAGCCTCCCGAGTAGCTGGGATTACAGACGCCCACCACCATGCCCGACTAATTTTTTGTATTTTTAGTAGAGACGGGGTTTCACCATATTGACCAGGCTGGTCTTGAACTCCTGACCTCATGATCCACCTGCCTCGGCCTCCCAAAGTGCTGGGATTACAGGAGTGAGCCACCACGCCCAGCCTAATTTTTGTATTTTTAGTAGAGATGGGGTTTCGCCATGATGGCCAGGCTGGTCTCAAACTCCTGACCTCAGGTGATCCACCCACCTCAGCCTCCCAAACTTCTGGAATTACAAGTGTGAGCCATCGTGCCCAGCCTGATTTTCTATTTCTAAATGTTTCTTCCAGTAGTCCTGCACCCTAAGACCAAGGTCTTGGAAGGTGACCGCTTTAGTGTTCCAAGGCAGATGTGTGGCTTCTTAATCAAGGAAGTTATGTCTGCGAGGGGAGAAGGAGCCCTCCTGTGCAATGAAGCAAGTTCGAAGCAACTGGTGACCACTCTTTAAATAAGGACTTCATCCCTAGGGTCCAGTTAAATTTCAGCTATTCCAGGGACTAACACCTCAAAGACCTACACAGCCCAAGTGAATCCAGGGTTTGAAGTCAAATCTCCAACATCCACCTATAGGAAAAACAACTCAGAAAATACTTTCCAGATATTTTTTTTTTTTTGAGATGAGGCCACATCAGTCAGAAATGTAGAACAATAGATGAATTCCAGCCTTTCTTTTGTAAACATTTATTGAGCACCAACTTTATGCTAGACACAAGTTTTGAATGCTTCACCATGATGTACTCTTGAAATAACTTCCTAACAAAGAGTAAATCACCATACCCATGGCATCTCAGTTCTCTTTGCAAGTTCCTCTTTGCTTTCTTGCCATTTGTATTATTCATTCTTTCATTCATTCAGCATCTGAGGCTGTGTTCTAAATTTGGGGCATGCACAGAGATGATTAAGACCCTGTCATTGTCTATGAGAAGGCCATAGAACAGCAGGGGAGATGAGGCACACAATGAATAATTATAGTGCAACCTAGGAAATAAGTGGTTTAGGAGGGTTACAGATAAAATGTCAGGGGAGTTTTGAGGCAGGAGAGATTACTACCAGCTGTGGATTTCATCGGTTCACGGGGAAAGAGTCTGGGATCAAATCTGGCAGAGGGAATTGAGTTCTCACTCCCCTTCTCTGAATCAATAATAACACAACTAAGGTTTCTGAACAGGGCCAGCAGGGGAGCCAAGTGGAGATGTTATGGGATCTCTGGGATGTCGATTTTTCTGGCCAGAAACCTCTGTGGCCACAGTGCCTTTGCCCAAGTTTTTTGTCCTGCGTTCAGGAAGAATGAGGTAGGCAGACAACTGAAGGATGAACAATAATTTTATTTAGTATTAGAACAGCTCAGAGGAGTGGGTAGCTCCTCTCTGTAGGCCGGTCGTCAAGTTGAGTGTTCAGCTCTTAGCAGAGAGGAGACCCAGGAGAGGGTGGCTCCTTTCCAAAGGCAAGTCATTCCAACATCTCTGCAGGTCTCTAAAGGTCTCAGCGGAAAGGGTAGCTCCTCTCTGCAGCTGGTTGTCCCATCGTCTCCAGCTATCCGCAGAGAGGGTACTCTGGAAGAGGCCCTCCCTGGCCGGAAGGTGGGGCCTTACTGGGATCTGGCCCCTTCCGGCCAGGAATCAATCTGCCTCCTGCTGCCATTCATGGCCCTGGGGCTCAGCCCCAATTCCCCCTGGGAGATCAGAGCAGGCTCTGGAAGGGGAGAGAGGCCAGGCAGTGGAGTGGGCACTGCAGAGCTTGCAGGGACGGGGGGCAGGGAGAGGGTAAGGTGGGGGAACGGGTCCTTTCTGGAGACCCAAGGATGCAGGCTGCAGAGATGCCTGGGTCCTGCACCGCAGCTGCACCCAGGAGCTCTTGCCTCGCCAACCTGGAAGGGGCAGGGCTCCTGCTGGTCCCTGGCTCCTGCCTGCTTCCTGGGGCAGGAGGCCCAGAGCACCTGGGAAGGCAGATCCTGCCTGTTCCTGGCTCCCCCAAGAGCACAGGGAGGCTCTGATCCACAGCTACAGTTTGGGCAGCTTGCTCGGTAGAGCAGGAGGCCTGGGTCTGCAGCTGCGTTTTGGGCGGCTGCAGTGGCACAGGAAGCTCCCAACCCAACGCAGAAGGGCAGGGCTCCTGCTTTCTCCATGGAGTGTGCAGCCACAGATGTACTTCCCTGCTACAGCCGGCATGATGGCAGCAGCCACTGCCATCAGAGCTAGAGATGGGGGCCACTGTTGTAATATTCCCAAAGGGTATGATTTCAAACCCTCTCTAGTTTCATGTAATGGGACATATTTTCTGGATCTCTTGCAAAGAAATGAAGATAGCATGCCTGGTTCCTTGTACCTAATCAGAACCTACTTGGAAAGGACTAATACCATGTTTTGTATGGGATAACAGCAGTCTTTCTATCTGAAGGGCATTGCACCAGGCCATCTGGGGTCTTCTTTTCCATTGACCATCAGGTATGTGATGGTCAAGATCTGAGAACTGGGAAAAAGTTCTGGGCTTCTGCAGAGGAAAAAGACATGGTCTCTGGTGTCACAGACCTAATTCATATATCAGTATTTCACTCATTAATTTATTCAAAAGCCATTTGTTGAATACCTGCTAGGTACTGTCCAGAGCCCAGGTGTGGGAACACAGCAGTGAACTAGAAAGTGAAGGTCATTCTGACTTTTTATCTTTATCAATGTTTCTTTGTATCTTATGCATCCTAGGGCCCTAGTTCTCAAAGTGCCGTTCCCAGACCAGCAGCATTAACAGAAATGGGAAAATGTTAGAAACTTTTTGACATTTGGCCCTGGCCCAGACCTGCCGAATCAGAAATTCTGGAGATGGGCTCAGAGTTTATATACCCTCACATTTTTTTTTTTGAGGCGGAGTCTCCCTCTGTTGCCCAAGCTGGAGTACAGTGACATGATCTCAGCTCAGTGCAACCCCCCGCCTCCCGGGTTCAAGCAATTCTCCTCTCTCAGCTTCCCAAGTAGCTAGGACTACAGGCACCCGCCACCATGCCCAACTAATTTTTGTATTTTTAGTAGAGGCAGGGTGTCACCGTATTGGTCAGGCTGGTCTTGAACTCCTGACCTCAGGTGATCCACCCACCTCCGCCTCCCAAAGTGTTGGGATTATAGGCGTGAGCTACCACACTCGGCCAATTCACATTTTTGATTGCTCATCAGCTTGTATTTCATGGTGAGCAGGTAGAAAATAAACAAGAAAACAAATAAATAACTACAAAGTGTTAAATGATGGTGACTACTTTGGAGACAAGAGAGTAGAATAGTATTACAGAGAATGACCTGGAAGGTAAAGAGGCAGGTGTGGGCTCGTGAGCTAGACAGAGAAGGCCCTTCAAGGAAGAGACATTGCAAATGAACCCTGAATGATAACCAGAAGCCAGGTGAAGGCCAGAAATTCCTCACTGTGACCTCGAGAAATCTGACTGTTTTGAGTCTCAGTCTTCTTACTCTTGAAATGAAGACAGTGTTACTGACTTCACACGGTTGTTATAAAAATCAAAAGGCACAGAAACTACAAAGCGCTTGGTTTCGTGCCTTCTGAGTCCTCACGTCCCTTTGTCTCCTTCTTTCCCCCTGAAATCAAACTTGGAGACTAGGTCATGACTCAGTCCTACCTCCTTGGAGGCACCTCCTTAGTACCTGCCTCAGGATCTTTGATGCTCTGAGCTCTCCTTGGGCTTCAGACAGACTTTGCATTCCCCAGAGGTCAGGAATGCAGTTGCCATCTGGCATTCAAGCAGATATCAGAAACTATTTAGACTCTATATGTTCACATCTCAATCCCTAGAAAAGACAGAATCTAGAATACACCAAATTGATCTTCATCTCTTCTTGATGACAGATGAGCCTGCTGGGAGATCCCTGATAATGCCCTTTGTACATATACTTTTTAAGTTAAAAACAGATTTTTCATTTATGGTTACAAAATGCACTGCTTGTGAGATAAGTGGCCTGTGTTGAACTGCACAGATCCTTCACAGACAGCTCCTGTTTTCCTGTTGTCTGTCTTTCCCGGGAACCTTGACTCACTTGTGTTATAGCAGGAAAGGCTAATTAGTACCAATGGATGGGGACATTTTTCTAAGGTTGATAAAATGTTGCCAGGTAGGATGGCTTGCTGTCATTAGGGACCTCAATAGAGATCACACTCAGGTTTCAGGGTCTTCTCTCAACTCTGGCATGAATCCGTAGGAGATTGAAGAGGTGAGGGTGAGGGTGGAGGTAAGGAGAAGGACCACCCAGGGCCAAGGACATTTCTGTTCTTGGCAGAGCTGTGGCTGCAGAAAAGACAGAGGCAGACACTCTGGGAACTTACATATGAGGTAGGATTTCTGACCCTGAAGCACAGGTTTAGCTAACTCCACAGGTAAATGGAAGACAGAAATATGAGCTCAGAAAACAAGAGGGCTGCTGTGAGAAACCAGTGTTCAGGGGCAGTATAGGATTGAGTTTCAGAACTCCATCCCACTGCTTGGGCTGAAATCTCAAGCACCTGCTGCCTACCAGCTGTGTGGCCTTGCTGTGTGGCAAGTTACTGAAAACTCCAGACTCCCATGCGGTGTAAAGGCCTTGCCCAAATGCTCTGCTAAGAAGCTTGGTCACACATAAGCCTGGCTCCTACCTGCACTGAGTCATGTCTGTAAGGGTGACCACAGCCCTCATGTTGACTCTTTGCTCAAGAAAACTCAATGCTGCTAAACCACCAATGTCCCAACCACTTTCAGTAATTCTCTACCTTTACTCACTTCCTGTAATTTTTCCATTTCTCTGTAGGCCCCTGCTCCCTATATTGGTTCCCTCTTTTTTCTTTTTTTTTTTTTTACTCTTCATAGTCCTTTTTTTCCCTTTTTGAAAACCTCAGTCATGACCAGGTGCGGTGGCTCACGCCTGCAATCCCAAGACTTTGGGAGGCCGAGGTGGGAGGATCACGAGGTCAAGAGCTCGAGACCATCCTGGCCAACATGGCGAAACACTGTCTCTACTAAAAATACATAAATTAGTTGGGCGTGGTGGCACGGGCCAGTAGTCCCAGCTACTTGGGAGGCTGGGGCAAGAGAACTGCTTGAACCCAGGAGGCAGAGGTTGCAGTGAGCCGAGATCGTGCCACTACACTCCAGCCTGGTGACAGAGCGAGACTCCACCTTAAAAAGAAAAAAAAAGAAAACCTCAGTCATCTTTTTCTTTGGTGGAGTTGAGCTCAATTCATATTAGAGTCTCTGTCCCTTACTGCAATCATCTGAATAAAATCTGTCTTTCTGTCTTTCATATGTGTCCAGGCTGTTTTCCTTTGATGACACTAACCATTGCAGAATGAGTTTCCTCCTCTGAAACATGGATCTCATTATAGCATGTACGTCATGATGAGAAATAAGCTGTGTAATGCAACGTCCACAAAATATATAGCCCATGTTCTAAGTACTACTCAATACATGTTAGGTGAAATGATTGTGTTAGCTGTTATTACAGCAAGGGCAGTCATCTTGCCCGGAAAGATGATGGCATTACTTGAGTGTGGTTTGATCCCTTGTCAGACCTGGCTCAGAAAAGCCTCATGAATGCTGATCTGCAATTGGCAAGGTGTCTGGGAGGTGGAAGAGGGGAGCATATTGAGGTTCTTTGTCTTACACGGCCTCCTCTGTGCCGAGCTAGCTGGCCTTCTCTGCTATTCCTCTTACAAACCAGCTCTTCTGCCAGAGTGCTGAGATAACACAGAGAAATGACAGCTGTAGGAGGAGGAAGTGATTACACCTTATGTCCCTGTCCAGAGGTCGAATGTCTTTACCACTCCTCAGAAGAGACAGGAGCTCATTGACCCAACAATTTGAATCATTTGCGATTAAGGATGAAAGCTTTCTTCCCTTAACTGCTCAGCCTGTGAAGTATGAGGTGAAAACTTGGCTGGCTGAGGGGACAATGACTCTGCTTCCCAATAATGAATGACCCTGGGACCAACAGACTTTGGTGTCTTCAAACCCAGAGGGACTAAACCTCAGCAGATTCAATAAATGGGTCTTCACAGAGCTCTTCAGGGCTGGCAGACAGATAAAAGGGTGAAGGGCTCCATTTCATCATTCAAAAGATCTGTAGGAGACTGCTGGTCCCTCCCTCCAGAAAGCAGAAGGCGGGTGGAAACATGACAGTCACGTGGGTCATTTGTGAGGGAGAGGTGACTTTTACTCAGTAAGCCAGAAAATCAGAAAAGACATCCTATGATGGGCCTGGAGTCCCCGCCCCTTACCAGGCTGACATGCGTGGGAAGAACAATGTAGGCAGGAAAATGTGCTTTCTAAAGGGTCTCTCTAAATTCCTGCCTGTCCCTGACGGAGTGGTTTTCAAAATGCAGTCCCAGTACCAGCAGCATCAACATCATCTGGAACTTGTTAGAAATGCCAAGTCCAGGGCCCCATCCTGGAGCTATTGAATCAGAAATTCTGGGGGTAAGACCCAGGTAAGATGTTTAAAGGGGTTCTAGGCGATGCATTTGCATACCCAAGTTTGACAATCCCTGCTCTAAGAGATTAGGGTCCATTCTCAGCATTTGACTTCTTCTTTATTTTTCCTATGATGGTTAAAATTTCTAAAAGCAATCAATCAGTCTCAAGCTCCTATCAACTAAACAAGAGGAATAGATTCTTGTTAAAGTAGGACCCCCTGAAGAAGATGTCGAGGAAAGATGAAAGCCAGGCGTGCACCTCACTGACTCCCAGTTCCTCTTCATGGTCACTGCTGCGTGGTCAGTACAGCCTTAGTGTTCAGCCACAGGAGGGCCCATAGATGAAAGAAGCCAGTGTCCAGCACCCACGGCTGAGCTGAAATAATATCACCACTCTCTCATCTCAGGTTCTGGCCACTCCAAGCTGGGTTTTTAAAATTATTATTATTTTTAAGTTTATTGTATGGTTTTCACAGACCTGGAAGGCTGAGTCTGAAATGATCTCTGACCACTCCCCTCATTGTTCCCTTTAAGAGGATGACATGGCTCCTTCTGAATGCTGAGAACCAACGGAGTGTTCTTGAAGGAGCTGGAGCCTGGTCTTCAGGTGAGAGAGGGAAGAATGAAACTGGCTGCTACTATACAAACCTGATTAGTATCCAAAGAAGGCAAGGAAGAGGACAGACATTGAGATAGCAGTGCCCATCTCTCTCATTGAGGTATTTCTCCAATATCCTTTTGGGCTTGAAAACCTTTTACTGCATTAGGCTAAGTGAAATAAGACACAAGAGGATGAATTCTATGAGATTCCACTTCTCTGTGAGACCTAAAATACTTAAATTCATAGAGACAGAACATACAATGGTGACTACCAGGAACCGGAGGGAGGAGGGAATGAGGAGTTAGTATTTAATGGAGACGGTTTCAATTGGGGATGAGAAGCAGCTCTGGAATAGATGGTGATGGTTGTGCAAGAGTGTGAATGTACTTAATGTTACTGAATTGTACACTTAAAATGGTTAAAATGACATATTTTATTTGTACATTTTATCCCAATTGAAAATAAGTAAATAAAAAACCCTTCATTGCCCTTGGACACTGCCTGACATCAAGACCCAGATCTTTTCCCAGCTCCGCAGGCCCTGTGTTCTTTTCAGGCCTCTCCAGCCTCATCTCAAGAACCACATGCTCCTCTAGAACAGTCACTGCAGCCTTCTTTCAACTCCTTAAGAGCGCCATGACACTCCTGCCCAAGGACCTTGACCCTTTCCTGTTTAACTGGCTCTCACTCTTCTTTGAGATTGTATCATAGGCATCTGTGCCTTGGGGGTGCCTTCCCTTATTATCTCTCTCAACCACAAGACTGGGATCAACCCTCCATCTCGTTTAATACTGTTGCCCTGGGGCTGAGCACAGTGTCTGGTTGCAAATGGAAACTTGGTAAAATATGTACTGAATGAGTAAATCAGGAAATTGAGAAATAGGGCCATTTCCCTCTCATTCCTGGATAAGAACCCCCTGATCTGGGAAGTGTGATTCAAGGCCAGAAGTTCTCAAAGTTTCTGGCATTGGGACTTTACACTCTTAAAAATTATTGAGGACCCCAAAAAGCCATTGATCATGCATTATGTCTACTGATATTTATCACATTAGAACTAAAAACTGAGAAATTTTTAAAATGCAAGAATATACAGTGACACATTGCATTAACACTAGCAGAATGACATCATCACACTTTATTAGCCTCTAGAAAGTTCCACTGTAGACTCATGAGAGATGAGAGTGAAATAGGAAAATGACTTCTCAGTAGTATTATAAAAACAGCTTTAACCTCAAGACTCTAAAAGGGTTTCAGAAAGCCCCAGAGGTCCCCAGACCACACTTTGAAAATAGCTGTTCCAGGCATTTGAAACGGCAAGTCCCTTGCTTGTGGTGGTGTGCTCACGGGGGCTTAGTGCTTGCGTTGGGCTTTCTAGAGGCACACAGGCCTGAGAGAATGGGGTGTGTGCTACAGGAGTCTACCCTTGTCCTCAATTTCACTTCCCACCGTTTCACCTTCCAAGGTTTCAGTTACCCATGGTTGACCGTGGCCCGAAAATATTAAATGAAAAATTCCGGAAAAAAACAATTGACAAGTTTCCTTTTTTTCTTTTTCTTTTTCTTTTTTTTTTTTTTGAGACAGAGTCTCACTCTGTCACCCGGGTTGGAGTGCAGGGGCGGATCTCCACTCTCTCCAACCTCCAACTCCTGAATTCAAGTGATTCTCCTGCCTCAGCCTCCTGAGTAGCTGGGATTACAGGAGCCCGCCACCATGCCGGCTAATTTTTGTATTTTTAGTAGAGACAGGGTTTCACCATGTTGGCTGGGCTGGTCTTGAACTCCTGACCTCAGATAATCCACCCACCTCGGCCTCCCAAAGTGCTGGGATTACAGGCGTGAGCCACGGCACCTGGCCAATTGCCAAGTTGTCAGTTGCACTCCATGCTGAGTAGCGTGATAAAATCTCTCATCATCCATTTCCATCCAGCCCAGGATGTGAATTATTCCTTTGTCCAAGGTAGGCACACTGTAGATGCTCCCTGCATGTAAGTCAATTAGTAGCTGTCTTGGTGACCACACTTAAAAAATCTAAGTATATTGAGGGTTCAGTACTACCTGAGGCTTCAGGAATTACTAGGGGTCTTGGAATGTGTCCTCCATGGATAAGTGAGGGACTACTGTGCTAGCAATACAGAAACTGGTATGACTGATGCTGAACTGTATTGTGTCAAGGGTGAGAGTGTAGAAGATCAACACATCCAACTGGGGCTTATTCAGTACTCCCCATGTTCCAAGTATAGTTCTAGGCACTGGAAACATAAAGATACCTATGACACAGTTCCTTTTTTTTGTTTCTCCAAGGGCAGCTTCTGAAACAAGCAGAAGGATTTCTAGAAACATGACAAGGACCCTTCTTCAAACAACCCCTCTTTACTCACATGAGATAATTTCACATAAAGGGATTATCTACAAATACTCTTCATGAAATCTGAAGAGTGGAATACGGTCATGCCTGGTTAACAACAGGGATATGTTCTGAGACATGCGTCGCTGGGCAATTTCATTGTTGCACGCACATCATACAGTGACTTACACAAACCTCGATGGTATAACTTACTACACACCTAGCTTCTGTGGTCTAGCTTATTGCTACCAGGCTACAAACCTGTGCAGCATGTGACTGTACTGAATACTAAAGGCAAGTGAAACACAATGGTAAATATTTCTGCAGTGTCTAGATATATCTAAACAGAGAAAAGGTAAACATAGAAAAGGTAATGTGTTGTCCTACACCATTTTGATACCTACAACGTCGCTAGGCCAGGGAACTTTTCACCTCCATTATAATCTTACGTGTATATGGTCCATCATTGATTGAAACATCATTATGTGGTATCTGATAGTACAGTTTTGCATCAGAAGTCAGCCTTGCAGAGTCACCGGCTATGTGGGACCAGCACATTTTCAGCCTGGCTGGTTGAAGATGTTGAAGGAGAGAGAATCACAGTAGAGCTGACAGTTTTTGCCAGGTATATACATGAACATTCTAACCCAAGTACAGACATCTGTTCCCAAAGGAGTATGGCTAGCAGATGTAAGGAGTATGGTTCCCAAAGGAGTATGGCAGATTTTGATGCAGCCTGTCCTTCCTTCTCACTAAAATACCCAGGAAGATGAAGAAATTTAAACATTCCAAGTAATGTTAACAAAATGAGACAACTCAATGCCAGAATCTAATGGGAACTGACACAGAGCTGTTTTGGGTTAAAAATCTATCCTAACTTCCACCGAAAATAAGGAGAGAAGGTGCTTCACAACTGTCCTACCACCCCTTCCATCATCTTTCCTTGACTCAGAGCCCACCTGGAGATTCTGTAACCACTCAAAAATAGACTTTCCTTTCTGCCCTGTAGTTATTCTTCTCTCTATTCCTGTCATCTGAGTTCAAATTAGTTGAATCTTTTAGGATGTCAGTTGAGTAAAATGTTTCTTAAAGCCTATCCCTTGATCCAACAATACTGCTTCTAGGTCTTTATCACTAAAATATAATCAAAGTTGTGTAAAAGTATCTAGTTCCAACATAGTTCTAAAAATATTCCGGCCGGGCACTGTGGCTCAGGCCTATAATCCCAGCACTTTGGGAGGCTGAAGCGGGCGGATCACGAGGTCAGGAGTTTGAGACCAGTCTGGCCAAGATAGTGAAACCCCGCCTCTACTAAAAATACAAGAAAGTAGCTGGGTGTGGTGGTGTGCGCCTGTAATCCCAGCTACTTGGGAGGCTGAGGCAGTAGAATCCTGTGAACTGGGGAGGCGGAGGTTGCAGTGAGCAGAGATCGAGCTACTGCACTCTAGCCCGGGCAACAGTATAAGACTCCACCTAAAAAAAAAAAAAAAAGTTCCTTTGGCTTGATTTTTACAGAGAAACAATATTTTCAATCTAGAGAATATTTTTGTACACCCACACAATGAAATAATATTCAGCCATTAAAGATGGTACAATAGATACATATATACTAACAAGAAAATATTTGAAAAAAGCAAATTACATGATATATGTCTAGTATAAATTCAGTTTCTCTCATGACCCTCCCACCACCACCACCAAAGCTTAATCATCAAGGTACTAATCATCAAATAACTAATCATAGAAATTATTTCTGGACAACAGGATTATTTTTACCTTTATTTTTAATATATATGTTTCTTTTAAAATAATAAAATACATCAATGAACATTATTGTAATTTAAAAATTATATTGCAAGTGGCAAGGATCTCCAGTGTCACCACATCAGCAGACAAAAGCACCTTTCTAACCTGGCTGGGAAACGCCAGGTAGAAGGGAAGACTCCGAGAGCGCCCAGCCTACTGCCGGCAGAGCTTTGTTCCACCGGGAGCACGACACAGCCCAAGTCTCCAGACTGATGCTGACTCATCTGGAAATCAAATCTCCTCTGAACTGCATCCTCCGGGGATAGTTCAGAAATCCCCATTTAAACAGATTACAAAAAAGAGCTGCTGGAGGCCTGACACGGGGTGACACATGAATCTTCGGCACCCAAGAAACAGGCTGGAAAAAGGTCCATTGTCCATTTGACAGAAGAGAAACCGGAGAGAAAAGAAAGCAGACACTCCCTGGGAGAAGGTATTCCAGGGTCTCTCAGGGGGTTGCACAGACCCTGCTAACAGGCCCCACATGGTCTGAGCTCGCCACTGAAAGAAGACACAGGACCGTAGCCACCTGTTATTTCCAAGCTCTGTGCAGGGCTTTGTTGTAACTACCAAAGATTCAAGGAATGGAGCAATGTTCCCATTATTATGATGCTATCGTCTGAATGCTTGTGTCCTCCTAAATTCATATATTGAAATCCTAACTCCCAAGGTGATGGCATTAGGAGGTGGGGCCTTTGGGGGTGATTAGGTCATAAGAATGGAGCCCTAGTGAATAGAATTAGTGCCCTTATAAGAAGGGATCCCACAGAACTCCCTTCTGCCATGTGAAGACAGAGCAAAAAGACTGAGACCCAGGAATTTGGTCCCCACCATACACTAAATCTGCTGGCACCTTAATCTAGGACTTCCAGCCTCCAGAATTATGAGGAAAAAAATATGCTGTTTACAAGCCATCCAGGCATTGATATTCTGTTATTGCAGCCTGCATAAACTAAGAGATATACAGAGATAACTCTACACTTACATCCTACTCTAGTGTTTTCGAGGCTCGTTTACATGGAGTCTTTTTCACCTGATTCTTGCAAAATTTACAGGAGAGAAAGGGCACAGGTTTCATCTTCTCTGCTTTTCAAATGGAGAACAGGGGGTGAGGCTGGAGGCAGGTAAGGAGTGGGAGAGAAAGCAGAGAAAAAACGCCGATGTCCTGGGCATGTCTTCTGGGTTAGTGCTTTCCAGAGTTCTCTCCTCTAATCACAGACCACGCAAGGCCGTTGCTCTAAAACTGTTCACAGAGGTATGATGGAGGCTGGGAGACTTTCCTTATGGTTCCCATACTTAGACGATCAAACTTTGAATCCTCAGCTGGCCCCTCACACAGGATCACGTTGACCCTACTGACTTACACTCAATTAAGTTCATCCAGGCACTCACTGAAACTGATCTCCATACTATCTTGTAAGATAAAGTTTGCATGTGAACAGTTTCTGCTAGTTTCCGGCATACTCTGCTCTCCAATATTTCCAATAACAGATAAGTTTGTTACAAATGAGCTTTATCATTTTTTTCTGTTTGTGTGAGGCAGAACCAGACAATTTCTGTAAGAGGTGATATTTGTAATGCCCACCGAGAGGATGTGGCCACCTGAAAATCACAGAGTGGGACTTCTGAACAACATGAGTGGTCAGACTGTGTTGCAAAGGAGGCCCTGGCTGGAAGGAAACTGGACATGAGCTGACAAATACCGTCTTGCCCAGAATCACCGGGGCTGGGGGGCAAAGTCAGCTGAGGGATTAGGATAGGAAAAGTTGTGGGAGCTGTCACATCGTAAAAGCAATCAGACCCCTTAGACAAGGTGTGGCCCTACCCAGCTAATGCTGTTTGGTGTTTGTAACTCAAAGGGAGGAAATGTGTACATTTTTACAGGGACACATAATTCATGCATGTATAGAAACACAGGGGAAAAGTGTTGGAAAGAAATAACATCAGAATAATATTTTTGATGACTTTTATTTTCCTCTTTTTGATTATCTGTATTTTATCATTATAATTTATTCTTTTTGTTTTCTTTAAGAAAATAGAGGAAATTGCGAGGCAAGCCAGGCCGCCTTTCATAAACAGTGTGAAGCTTCCCCTCTGTAGCCACAGAGGACAGAGCTGAGCTTCAGAAGAAATTCACTGTTTCTGATATTTCTGACCAAAGACATAGCCACAGAAAACACTCCTATTTAGCCTCTCCTCTTCTTTTAAGGGAGCTTGGCAGAAATGCAATTGTTTATTCCACGCTCCTTTCAGGATGCAGGATCAACATCAGTACGTCCGTGAGTGACCCAAGTTTTCAGGAGGAAAGAAGCCCTCACTCCCTAGAGTATAGCCTAAGAAGCCCGTGGTGCTAAGGCCCCTCTAGATTCTGTTTCCAGGAAATTGCAGAGAGAAACTACCGAGAAAATGCAGAAATTGATTTGTGTTCTATGCAAAGGCAATTAAACAGCTAAAATGAGAAAAAAAAGACTTTTTGTAACTTGCATCTTATCTTAGTCCTTTCAGACTGCTATATACAAAAATGTTATACACTGGCTTAAACAACAAACTTTTATTTCTCACGGTTTTGGAAGCTGGAGAGTTCAAGATCAAACACTGGTATATTCAGTGTCTGGTGAGAGCCCCACTGTTGGTTCATAGACAGCTGTCTTCTTGCTGTGTCCTCACGTGGTAGAATGGGTGAGGGAGCTCTCCAGGGTCTCCTTTACTAATATATGGGCACGAATCTCACTCATGTGGGCTCCACGCTTATGACCTAATCAATCACCTCCCAAAGTTCCCACTTTCTAATACTATTACCTTGGAGGTTAGGATTTCAACATGTGAATTTTAGAGGGATGCAAGCATTCAATCCTTCGCACACTTTTTACCATTTTTTTTGATGAGCTTAGAAAGAATTTCTGAAGTTTGACTTTTGTACTACTTGGATATGACTTTAGGTACACTAGTCCCCCTTTTCCTGGGGGCATACATCCCAAGACCCCCAGAAAATGCCTCAAACTGGAACCCTACATAGGCTATGATCAGATTAACCAGTTACTTGAACACAGCACTGCGATACCATGACGGTCAGTCTGATAACCGAGGCGGCTACTAAGGACTACTGGGCAGGCGGCGTAGGCAGCGTGGATCTGTTGGACAAAGGGATAGTTCACATCCCAGGCTGGGATTGGATGGAGTGGGATGGTGCAAGGTTTTGTCTCACTACTCAGAATGGCGCATAATTTAATATTGATTAATTGTTTATTTCTGGAATTTTTAAAAATAGTTTCAGAGTGCGGTTGAATGCAAGTAACAAACCACAGAACACGAAAGCTTTCATAAGGAGGGACTACTATATTTTTAAGTTCATAGTTATTTGACTCACACTCCATTGAGCAATGTGTTCTTTTCTGTCAATAACATCAAGGTTTCAACATGATTTTCTCTGCGGTGCTCCTGGGACAGAACATCCGCATTCCTGAGTCATGGCTGTCGGATCTGTTTCTCCAGTGACGGGACTGGGTCCATGCTGACTCATGGGACACCCACATCAGGCTCTCCCAGGGTCCAGGGCCATGCACCGTGAGCACGGCTGGCCTGGAGGGCTGACAGTCATGGGTGGCTCTGGGGAATCGGCGGCTCTTCTGCAACAGAACCAGCAAACTTGGTCTCATTAATACAAAGCCCTGAGTTAACCCTCTAGCCAGAGGTGTTTCTCATAAAGTCACTTTGCGTCTGATTCATCTCTTGGCTGGGTTGGAAGGTAAACTTCTCGGCATAGAGTCCCCAGAGGCCTTTTGTAATCACAAAAGAGAAATGTGACAGCCTGAACTGGGTCGAGAGGTCATGGTGAAAGAAAGGCTGGTGTCGTCAGCGCAGCACTGACAGATGCCCTCCCCTAGAGGAGAGCGCAGGCACAACTAGTTTTGCCTCCCTGGATTAGCTGTACTTACATTTTGTTTTCACCCTCTTCTCATAATTGCATAAAGGAGAGTCCCCAGAAATGTCACCTCAAGCCCCTTTGCAACCTCTTGTATGCACTGAAAATGCTGTTTATTGAGGTACGGTCTATGAGAATGCCCACTTATTACAGAAGAGCTAATTCAGTAAAAGGAAGGATAATGAATTATGATGCATAACGGGGTCCTAGGGGAATGGAGACAGGGGAGAACAGCCAGCTACCGAGACTTTCCTAATAGATTAGATGTGACAGACTTCAGTTCTTATTATGGGGATGCCGAGAGACACCCCACTATCACTCATACTTCTGTCCCTGTGTGCAATGAGCCAATTTAATAAATGTTGGCCAAATCAGCATGCCTTTTGACTCACACCTGATGTTTGGTTCTCCCACGGCTCTTATTCCCCTCTCTGCTGTCGTACTTATTAGGCTAAATTACAACTATTTTTTAATGTAATTAGCCCCCTGCTCATGGATGGAAGTCAGCAACTGTAACTTCTTTACTCTTACAAGCCCTGCAGCACAGAATACCATAACCAGCACATAATAGGTGTTCAAAACAAAGGCCTAAAAGTATTGACTGATTGGCTAAATGATATAGGCATAATTATATTCCCAGCACAGCTGCTGTCAGCAGCTCCTCCACAAACCTCCCACAGCACAATGCTATTGCAATTTGACTTTTTATGCACCCATAAATGTGAGAGCAATTCGTAAACTGTAAAGCTCCAGCGTACATGAGATGGCATTTCTCGCCCCCTTGCAGGGTAACAGGACCCAGATACAAAGAGCTGCGACTTAAACTTTCATCCTAAAAGCAAACCAAATATGGATTCACTTCTGAGGTCCTTTGCTCTCTGAGTGTATAAAATTCCCCTTTGAGTCTCTTTTCCAGTTTTCTCTCCAAGTTACCAAGAGCTATTTTGGAAGCCACCTAGAAGGGCTTCCCCCCTCTAAAGGAGTGGAGAACATTAGGCAGGCAATAATGAGCAATGAGAAATACAGCTGCGCCTCAAGGTGTGTTATTCTTGATATAATCTCCATAATGAATATTTGTTTCGGTGGGAGGCTTCCTGGCAATCTAAGTCCTCTTCCTATGTTTGGAGAAATCCTCACCCTGAGAGTCGTGGTGACACATAAGCCCAGAAAGCCCCAGACAGCCTAGAGGCTCACATTCCACAGTGATGCTCTCCCAGTACTTGGTATACCTGTGTCCCCTCAGGGTACTTTGACCAGGTGCTAGAGACGAGAGCACTCAGGGATCCCAAGGAAGTCCCTCCAGCAGAAGCAGCGGTGGCAGCTTCAGCCAATATTAGGTCTAGAAACAGCCATGTCAGTAGGAGCACACAGTGGCAGGGGCCGGTAGTGGCGTGCTCACCTGAGTCTCCCGGTGGCTTGCTGGGACTCTAGTTCTGGCCTCCCCCTGCACCTATTGTTCTCCTATCCTGTTTCTGCATAGTTTCCCTCCCTTCCCCTAATTGCCAAGACTACTATAGAGATAACCTAAAATGTTTAAACAGGGATTTAGAAAAGCCTCAGGGGTAGCACAAGAAATAAACCAGAGGCCGGGCGCGGTGGCTCACGCCTGTAATCCCAGCACTTTGGGAGGCCAAGGCAGGTGGATCACGAGGTCAGGAGATCGAGACCATCCTGCCTAACACGGTGAAACCCCGTCTCTACTAAAAATACAAAAAATTAGTCGGGCGTGGTGGCGGGCGCCTGTAGTCCCAGCTACTCGGGAGGCTGAGGCAGGAGAATGGCGGGAACCTGGGAAGCGGAGCTTGCAGTGAGCGGAGATCGCGCCACTGCAGTCCAGCCTGGGCGACAGAGCGAAACTCTGTCTCAAGAAAAAAAAAAAAAAAAAAGAAATAAACCAGAGACGGATGCAGGTAACTGAGGGGCCAGGCTTACTGGAGTAGAAGGGCTCTCGGGGTCCCAGGGTCCCTTGGGAGCCCATGGTTCCTGTGCTATACCCGAGCAGAGCATCCAATAGACAGGAAGGCCCTGCCTTTTAATAATCCACTGTTGTCCTCTTTCTATTTCTGGCTTGTGTATTATCCTCCATTTCAAGGGAGAAGTCCCATATATGAAGATCTCTCTTCCCATCAGAGTAGTTAAATCTTTGTGGCCACCTCTGAGTATGCCTTTTGGAAAAACAATTCTTGAGTCAAAAGGTATTTGCATTTAGAAAGCTTTTGATGTATGTTGCCAAATTCCCCTCCAAAAGAGTACCAACTTACCAATTTACTCTTCTACTGGCAGTATATTAAAGGGCCCTCTCCCTCAATCCTAGCTAACACCAGGGATTATTGTTCTTTTGAATTTTGCCAGTTTGATGGCTTTAACATGGTATGCCATTGCTGTTTTAATTTGCACTTGTAAAAGTTACTTATGAAGTTCACATTTTTTTCGTGTTAGTTGTCAATGAGTATTGTTTTTTCAATTGCCTATTTGGATTCTTGCTTTGTTTTATTTGAAGGTGTTTGCTTATGTTTCTCCTATTGTTACATTAAAAAGTTTAGCATATTGATAATTTCTTTTATGCCTACTATTTTTGTCATAACATGCTTTGTAACTTTTCATTTACCTTATATTTTAATTTTATTTTTTACTTTGTGGGCAGCCTAATATGCCTCAAATCATCAAAGGAAATGAAAATTAAAACAGTTTCTTTTGCATATCATTGTCTTTTCAATATTAAGATGAAGAACTAAGAACTTCTAGAACTTCTTTCACTCTTTCCTCAGTGGTTGGTTTTCATAATATAATCTGAAGATTTAAAGCTTAGATTGTTTTTATTACATTCCTGTTTTTATATTTTAAATCTTTTATTTAATAAATAACTTTTTAGAAGCAGGATCTTGCTATGTTGCCCAGGCTGGCCTTGAACTCCTGACCTCAAATGATCTTCTTGCTTTGGCCCCTGCAAGTGCTAGGATTATAGGTGTGAGCCCCACGCCTGGCCATGTTGAATAGTTTTTGACATCTGCATGAAGTCTTCTAAATAAAGGTATGTGTAAAATACTTAGCACAGTGCAGGAAGATAGTAAGCACTAAATCAGTGTTGGCTTTGATATTATTAAGAAATATTTTTGAATTAATTCCATGTTTTAACTGTTTTGTCATCACCAGCTTTATTTTTTGTTTTCACAGAATTTTCTAGTCTTACATTCTTAGTTTTGTTCTACATTTCACATAGAATGAATTTTTTCAACTAATTTTTTTTTCAAGAAATATACCCTGGGAAATATATATTTCAGATATCTGGAAATCTTTTTATTGCCTGCACATAGAAAAAGTGGCAGTGGTAACTATTGTGTTACAATAGTTTTCCTTCAACGGTGTTTTGGATTCTCTTATTTTGGGCTGTTTGACATTACACAGGAGAAATCTAAAACCCACTAACTTTGTATTACTTTGGGTTTAATTTGCCCAGTTTTTATTGGATAGTTATAGAATTTGTGTTTATAAGGGAAATTTTTGCTCTGGTTCTTCTAGGTGTTGGAGTTATTTCATATTTTTCTCTAATGTAATGTGGTAATGTCTTAATTTGCAGAAAATGTGTAGAAAAAATGTGTGTGTGTGTGATGTTTAATTAGTAATTCTATCTATCATTGCTGTTTTATTGTTCAGAAATACATTTGATTCTTCAGTTTTGGCTTCTGTTCTCTGTCTTCAATACTTTTCTCCACTGCTTTCATCACATTTGCCTTTCCTTAATATCACTGTGGCTCTCTACATCATCCCACTTCGATTTTGATTCTACAGTGGAAACTTTGGTTTTCCTTGCCATTTTTTTCTTATTCCAACCATTTGCCTTTAAATTTCATTTTGTTGCTTTTCATCTTAGGCAATTGTCTCGTTATAATTTCTCATTCTTGTTCGATAGAGCCCAGACTATCTTGTAGTCTATTAAAGACATCAAGTATTTATAAAAAATATCTTTTGTCTGGATCCCAGAGGACAACCTTTGCAGGCGTCTGCTCCTCTGATACTCAGAGGGGATAAGAACCAGCCAGACAGGTAGATTGTCCTGAGCCTCACATGGGTTCCATCTCCTTTCCAGGGCATTGTACTCAGAGTCTTCCAGCCCAAATCTCATCCCTAGACGGCATGCATATAGGGACAGTGGCCCCGTCCTTCTTTTCAATTGCATCAACTGCATTGTTCTATGGTACACTGGATCCATGGAGTATATGAAAAAGTACAGCCTCCAGCATTCACTATTAACAGGAGCATGACTCTCCCCTCCTTCCTGTTTTGCACACACCCCATCCCTTGCTTAAAAAGATGACACCTCTGAAGATGCAATTTGACATTGTCAACCACCTCTTCATAACAGCAGATTACTTAAAGAGGGTTACCGTGTCTTTGTGGCATGTAAAAATATGGAATAAGAAAGAGAACTGGGACAAGGCCACTCCCCCAAACCAGCATGCAAATAGACAAACAGTTGCTCAGTTTCTTTCCTGATGTGGAAGTAGAAGAGAGAAGTAGGAAAGGACACAAACTTTGAGGTTAGACGTTCTGAGTTCAAATCTGAGACAGACAACTGGACTAAGATCACCCAGGGCCTGAGTGACCTTGGGCAGTTATCTAACCTTCCCACAACTCAGTTTCTGCATTAGTAAAATGGGGGAGATAATAACAGAACCTCTCAGAGTATTGCTGCAAAGAAAGTTACTACAAATAAAGCACTCAGAACAATGAGTCAATAAGTAAGCATTCGATTAATACTAACTATTGTGAACAGGCATTAGGGATCTTATTGGGGTATAGAAATATTCTAAAACTGGTTTATGCAGATGATTGCACAAGAAATCATTGAATTGCACATTTGAAAAGGGGGACTTTTATGATATAAAAATAGATCTCAATGTACTTGTTTCCTAAGTCAATAAACATTAGTTGTCATTACATGTCAACAGGTTGATTTTTATGTATTAATATTTAAAGTTTTTATATTTTTCCTGAGAATCTTGAGCCTCTTGAATATCTATTATTTATGTCTACAGTAACATGATTCAGGATCTGAGAATTGAGCCCCCAAGTTATTCTGCTCCCTCATACTTTTCTTCAAATTTATAGACATTTAGTTTTGCTCTTAACCACCCAATGTTCAGGAGTCAAGAGATCTGAATTCACATCCTGGCCTTGACATTCATTAGCTATGGAATTTAAATGAATATCATCTCTTCTCCAGCTCCAAATTAGTCCTTATCTACCTAAAAGGTAGACATAGCTAAACAATCTCTACATTTCCTTCCAATAATAGCATGTTCCTTTCTCATTCTCTCTAAGTTCTCAGGTGGAGTAGAAGCTTTATATAAATGGGAGTTTTATTTATATGATATTATGCCAATGTTTATAGTTATATCTCAGTCCAGCCCTTTTCCTATCTTCCTTCTATCCCATGTGGTCCCCCAGGAGAAGTATATTCACAGGGAAAAAGGGAGAGAAGAAAAAATAGCTACTGAGCTCATGATTTACCCCCTAGATTCCAGGCAAAAGCTCAGTGAGCCAGGCTGGGCCTGTGGGCATGAGGAATTCTCCTCTGCCTATGCTATCTAGGCCAATATAGCCACAAAGCACAGCCCACTCACTTCCTCAAAATAGACACTGAGAATAGAAAACTATGTGGTGTCTAAAGATTCAAAACTGGTTCCACCATTTTCCATGCAAGGAATCTTGGACAAGTCACTTAGCTTCTCTAAACTTCAATTTCCTGGTGTTTAAATGAAGTTAATAACCCGTATCTTTCAGTGTTGCTTATAAAAAGAAAAAAAAAGGACATTCCATGTGAGAGCATCTAGCACATCCTGAGGACTTAACAAGCATTGAGCGAATGAACCAACAAGGCATTGACTTGTAACAGAAGGGACCAGAAGGATCATGGTTTTCCCAGTGTCTCCTGTGGTGAATTTACTAGAGCTGGACAGAGACCTGAAGTGGGAAGTCTAATGAGGCTAATTGAACAGGTCTCCTTTCTCTTTTGCTCTTCTGGTTTTCTGTTGGCTCTAATAGAAAGAAATAGAGTTAATGAAAAATAAACATTTCCTAGTAAGCTCTCCTCAAACAGCTGAGGGTTGTTGCAAGGTTGAGAAAGAAAACAACTTCAACTGAATTCAAAAGGTCAGGAATTAGGATAACCAAAACAATCTCACGACAAGAGCCAGTCCCCAGGAAGCCATGAGTGACAGTAGCCCAAGGCCATCTAACCAGTGTGAAAAACAGGAAGAGTACTGGGAGCAAAGCGAAAAAAATCCTCCTCAAAGCTTGGGCTTCATTTCATCATGTCCTCCTCCAGGAAGGCCAACAGATGACTTCAAAGTAATGCATGGGCACGAGCCCACTGAATTCAACACAAGATAATTTTCTTCCAAGAAACATCGTCAAAAAGTGACTCTCAGACACGTTCAAGTTCAAAAGGTTTGTAGCTGTGGTCCCTAAAACCTTCCATGTTGTAATTTCCACACAGCCATAGAATGCTCAGGATGTCACTGGACCTCTAGGGTAATGAACAGTGCATGAACTTGCAAAGCAGACAGGAAGGTGAGTAGAGAAATATCTCCCTACAAAACACTAGGGAAATACAAAGAGAAAAAATAGTCAATTTAGGGTGGAGAAACTTGGAAGACACCACCATGATTAGGTACGATGAATGGACCTTATATTTCTCTTGATGTGAGACACCATGAAAAGCCAGAATCTGTTCTGCATATCGCTGCCAAGAATCCATGACCAGAGTCTCATCAGCATGAAACATAGGGCGAACCTAGGTTGAGGGTCATCCTAGAGAATGAAAATCTTGTTCTCCTTAAGAAAGTCAGAGACATGACAGCTAGGAGAGAACAAGCAACTATTCCAGATTGAAGGTGATAATGAGATACAACAAATAAGTGCAATGTGGGTTCCTAAGTAAGATCAGAAAGGATAAAGAGACTTGGTTGGGACAGTTGTCAAAATTCAGAGTCTATGAGTCATCCACTACTAGGAGAGTGGCTGGAGGGTGATTTTTTTTTTATATCCATCATTGCTTCTACATATATTAGTGGGCATCCTGCTATAGATGCTAATTAGGAGACTTTAGTAATAATTGTGCTTCTGATGAGACGGCCTTGAAATCTAGAAGTAGAACCAAGATTGGGTAGAGATCTTTCCAATCCAGGCACAGATTGGTCCATTAAAGGTATTTCTTAATACTCAGACAGAGAAATGAAAAACAGATAGGTAAGGCAAAATATTTAAAAATGTAAAAGTGGGCCTGGTGCAGTGGCTCATGCCTGTAATCCCAGCACTTTGGGAGGCCGAGGTGGGTGGGTCACGAGGTCAGGAGATTGAGACCATCCTGGCTAATGTGGTGAAACACTGTCTCTACTAAAAATACAAAAAAAAAATTAGCCAGGCATGGTGGCGGGCACCTGTAGTCCCAGCTACTCAGGAGGCTGAGGCAGGAGAGTGGTGTGAACCCGGGAGGTGGAGCTTGCAGTGAGCTGAGATCACGCCCCTGCACTCCAGCCTGGGCGACAGAGCAAGACTCCATCTCAAAAAAAAAAAAGAAAAAAAAAAAGTAAAAGTGATTTTTATTTGCTTTATGCTACAGAATATGTGTTCACCAAGTCAGGAATATGTGTTCACCCAAGACCAGTTCCACCAATGTAAATCAATTTTCAGTCATTTCTTTCCAATGTATAGATAAAACAATATAAAAAATCAAACATTGTTCTGTACGTCACGTCAAGGAAATCTAATAAAATTTAAGTTTTTCAACAGATTGTTTGCATAGCAGGAAGACATACCCCTGTACACACAAGCATAAAGGATTTTCTCGCTAAGCTCCACAATGATCCCCTGCCATTTTGAGATTTGTTCATGAATTAGAGAAAAAAAAGTCTCATGTTTTATAGGTGAGTTTTCCCAGCAACCAGATTACAGGCTAATGAGACAAATTTGGAGTACATCATGTCTAATTTACTCCATCTCCAGGCTCCTCTTTCTTTTCCTTCTCACTCCTAGGATCTGTGATAGGAAATTTAGGGAATTTCCTAACCACAGTATAGTTTAGGTTGTGAAGATGACTGTAGTTGATCCAGTCACTGATTAATGCAACTGCAAGCATTCTAGGGCCATATTTCCCAAAGTGTTTTTCACTGGGTTCTCAACCCTATAACAGCAGGGACTATGTCTTATTTATCTTAGAACTGAAGTCAAAAGGAGCAGCTACAGTTTATGGAGCAACCACAGAGAGCCAAACATTTTTTCTTATGTTTATTCTAATCCTCACCGCCATCCTTCAAGACAGCATGAGAATTATTCCCATATTCTAGACGAGGAACTGAGGCTTGGTGAGGTTATTACATGGCCCAGATCCACCACTTGGTCAGCAGTGAAACTGGGAAGTCAATTGATAAGTCTAGCTTGTTTGCAGCCTGGGTTCTTTCCACTAGACCATCCCTGCTCCCCATCCCCTCCCCAGCACCTAGGAGAGTGCCTACATATAATAAGATTCAATTTGCAATTGTTGAAAGAAATGGAACTAAGCTGAATATAATATCCAGCAGCCCCTTGATTATAACCAAAGTGGGTAGGGGTGGAGGTGGGGAGTAAAGTTTGAAATGGTAGGAAAAGCTCCAAGCAGGATTATCATCTATCCTCAGAGACCTTGAACAAGTGACTCCAGCTCTTCCTCCTTAGTTTCCAAAATAACATGAGATAGTTATTCTTGATCCCTAGTGTCCCTTCTACCTTTGCTCTTCTTTACTTTTACCTGTCAAAAATCCTTCCTTCTGCATTCAGAGAAGAGAAGCTCTGAAGCTGCCAGTCTCACTAACCATCCCCCAACTGTTAGCTTACCTCCACTCCCTTATTAGGAAACAGTTTTTTATAAAAGGAACTTTAAGCAACTGGCTGCTTTTGGAAAAGTAGGTGCTTAACAATTAGAGGTGTGATATACCAGTGATTCCCACTGAGAAAGTGCAACTCAATGCATCCTCAATGTGCCCAAGGATTTTTTTTTAAAGGAAGGTCCATATTTACATATCTTCTTTTTCTCTTTTGCATTAAAACAACTAAAGAATGAAAGATTTTTTTTTTCAAATGGGGAAGCATTAGCAATGAAGATCAGCACACACTATAAGTAAAAGCCCAATTCCCACTGAAATAAAAAGGCCTTTAGACATATGATAAAAGCTATTCATTCCACAGCCATTCTCCCATGAAATACGGGATGCCATTTTTAAGATCAAACATCCTATTTTGTGCAAATACGCTTGATAATAAAGTTTGAGGGGAAATATCAAACATGCATTTATTTAAAATGCATATATTTCTAATGTATTTATTCGGGCCAAAGTCCAAATGTGAACTAAAATCAGGATTAGGTAAAGAAAAAAGAAAAAAAAAAAGGCTAATGCTGAACCTCTGGGGAAATGAACACATTTTCCACACTGGAGTCTCAAAATTAGCACCTTCAAGAACCAGCAATCATTAGCACGTCAAGAATTAGGGTGATACCTCTTTCAGCCCAGTTAATGAAACAATTCTTTTTATTTGTTTTTTTGCAGAATGCAGCATTAGCCTGGCTTACAGAGGCAGATTTTCATGGGGGTCAATGAAAGTTCACCTGTCAAAAACAGAAGTAGTGACCTATAAAGAATTTTTTCCAATGTAGTCTTTTCAGGGTCTAGGAGTATTCATAAGAAATACAACCAGGCAGGGCAGACATTGATGGCTGAGGAACAGAAAGCTGTCAAATACTTGTCCTCCACTGGAGCTCAATGGGGTCTCCGCTCACGTGGGGCCCTGCTTGCCCCACTACAGAACGCAGCCAGCCCAAGCTGCAATGAGTTGATGGCCTTTCCCTGGGCACACTCAAATGGAAGCTCAAACTTTTACAAAATAAGAAAATAGAAACTCCCAAACTGTGTTCCCAATAACTGAATCAATGAAAAGAGGCTGTGTAATTTGGGAAAGAAGTGTTTCTCACTTTCCTGTCACCTCTGTAAGGGCAGGGACTGTGGCTTATTTATCTTAGAATTGAGGATAATAGTGGTGACTGCCACTGTTTATGGAGCAGCTACAAAGAGCCAAACATTTTGCTTGTGTCTATTAAAATTCTCACAGCCATCCTTCAAGACAGAATGGTAATCATTCCCATATTCTAGATGAGGAACTGAGGCTTGGCGAGGTTATTACATGGCCCACATCCTATAATTGGTCAGCAGTGGTCAGAAACACAAAATCCACTTGGAAAACATTTAGCTCTTCTTGGTTAAAGACTGTGGTAACAACCTCTACTGGAAGCTAAGAAAAGTGCTGGCTCTCCCTCTGCAAGAGAACCTCGGAAGGAACAGGTGCCAATGCCCACCTGAAGAAAGGGAGGGTATAATTATTTGCATTGTGAAAGGATTCTTTTACTTATAAGAAGTTTCACTGCATTCCTTTTTCATTTAACCTTCTTACAGTTTTACAAGCTCATTACAAAAAAAAAAAAGTAGTAAACACAAATAAGAAAATAGCAAAGTCCCTGTAATCCACCATCCAGATATAAACAATGTGACCACTTACCTCCAAGGTATTTTTCCCTCTGCATATACAATTGCACATATATTTTCAGACAAGAATGGAATCACATTGAACATGTTATTTTATAACTTATTTTTTTCACTTAATAGACATTGCGAACATCTGTTCATGTGAAGGAAATATTTCTCCAGCATCATTTTTAATGGCTACATGGAATTTACCCATTCCATGTTTAGCCTATGCTGAAGGTCATTTAAATTGCTTTCAATTTTTTTACTCATAAAGAATGCTGCGGTGTAAATTATTTCAGCTAAATATTTACTCACTTCTCTATTTATTTCCTTTGGATCAAGTTCCAAATCTGGAATTCTGCTGGAGAGTGTGCACATTTGGATCATTTACTTTTTGCAATGCTGTCATCCAGAAATCTGCCATCAAAACGTACAGTTTTTAATTACCATGTAGATAGGGCGCAGTTTTGTAAGCTTGTGGGTTACTCTTTCTTATCTTTTTCCTTTTTCCAGCATGCCTTCGCCTATTTGTAGCCAGCCTGCCAGGTGGTCCAGGCAGGTAGACAGTGATAACATTCAAGTGTTGTTATATCTGATTTGAAAAGCCTTTAGAAGCAATTTCCTATTGGTTCAGCAGAACTTCTTGATCTTGTTTTCACTTGTCATTTGCTTCTTTAAAATCTGGTTTTGCTTCAATGATGTGTTGACTGTTGGGATGACAAGCCAACTCCTTTTGTCCCTATGACAATCTGGTGAGGGAGTCACTATTTTTTGCAGCCATGGAATTCATTGGAATCATGCTTGTGAATGACTTTTCAGTGACTACTTTTGAAGTATCCATGAGGAGACCACGAGGACACAGGGCTCAAGCTTTGTGGACAGAGATGCTGAGAGAGGCAAATTTCTAGTTTACCCTCAGACTCTTGTTCTGAGCCTGTGACTTTGGAGGGCATATTCCGCACTCACGGGCAGTACAATTCCCATTTCTGTATAGTTGATCTCCTTTTAAGAAAGTTTGGATATATTTCTGTTGCTTAAAATCAAAGACCCTGGAGATGGATTTAACTTCCTGAAAGAGTTTTCTAAGATAAAATGTGACCCTGCCCAGGGGAGGAAGCAAAGGACCATCTTATTGAAAAACTGAAGTCCCGGGAAGACCCTCAAAAGTTTGTATTCCAAAATGTCACCTAAGAATTACAGTAAATGTCAAGTCATCGTAAGACAAAACTCATCTCATTGGTGCTTACTTCTTCCAAATCCAAAATATTGAGTCATTTAGAAAAGATGTGCTCTCTCCACCTGTCAAAAGTTTGACCAACCAACATCAACAAAAGATAACAAAAAATTTAATTTTTGTAAAGTCTGAAAAGATCCTGGCTTTTGCTCAGATTTTGTTTTCAAGGTTCTAAAGTACCATTTTCATGCTGCTCTTCTGATCCATTTGGCATTGTGGCCTAGGGTAGAAGGCAGAATCATATCCTCACCTTCCCTCCATTGGGTTTCATGCATTTTTTTCCTGAAAAATAAATAAATAAATAAATAAATAGTGCTTTTTATCACCTTTGTACTAATTTAAATAGATACAAATTCCAGGATCATTATTATGCATGACTTTTGTGGACATTTCACAGGGTATCAGGAGCAAGGTAGGTTGCAGAGTGACTTTGTTTGACCTGGATGTTGTCTGACAACACACCGTAGAGAGAAGGACACTACAGTTCTGATGGGGAGAAGCAGCTTCCTGGTGACAACCCATATTAAGTGTTGTGACCCTCACCCTAACCCTCATGCTATCAGGAGGTAGCTTTAACACATGCCTGCATTATACTTCTGGAAACAATATAGGTCAAAACAGATGGTAATCATTTTAGGAAACTTTGTTTTTTTTATGTTAAAGATTTACTTCCAGTGGATACAAAAATGCATAGAACAAAATATACTCAAAATATACTCATGAGCTAAATATTCTTAAAGCATTCAATGTACCAGGTATGTCTTGAATCTTGTGTAGCACATTATTTGAAGCAAATTTGCTGTGATGTTTTTCTGTGAAGAGCACAGACTGAACAGGCAGCCTTCCGATGTCCATATAGTCAAAGCCTATGTCACTGGTCTTTATCTCCCACTGGGTTTTGAGGTGGACCTATTAACACTTAGGACTTAAACGACCACCCAAATTGGTGATGAGAAATTCCATGAGCACAAGCACTAATTCTGAAAATATAAAGATGTGTAAGATTCTTTATTCTTTCTATGTTTAGAAATTGAATATTTTTTTCACCTTTATTTTAGGTTTGGAGGTACATGCTCAGGTTTGTTACATAGGTAAACTCGTGTCACAGGGGTTTGTCATACAGAATATTTCCTCATCCAGGTACTAAGTCCAGTACCCAATAGTCATTTTTTCTAATCCTCTCCCTCCTCTCACCCTCTACCCTCAAGTAGGCCCCAGCATCTGTTGTTCCCTTCTTTGTGTCCATGTGTTCTTATCATTTAGCTCCCACTTATAAGTGAGAAGATGCAATATTTGGTTTTCTGGTCTTTTGTTAGCTTGCTAAAGAAGATGGCCTCCAGTTTCACCCATGTTTCTGCAAAGGACATGATCTCATTTTTTATGGCTGCATAGTTTTCCATGGAGTAGATGTACCACATTTTCTTTATCCATTCTATCATCAATGGGCCTTTAAGTTGATTCCATGTCTTTGCAATTGTGAATAGTGCTGAAATGAACATACACACACATGAATGAGTCTTTATGATAGAATGATTTCTATTCCTTTGGGTATATACCCAGTAATGGGATTGCTGGGTCAAGTGGCAGTTCTGCTTTTAGCTCTTTGAGGAATCAACACACTGCTTTCCACAGTGGCTGAACTAATTTATACTCCAACCAACAGTGTATAAATGTTCCCTTTTCTTCACAACCTCTCCAGCATCTGTTATTTGTTTTTTTACTTTTTTATTAATAGCCATTCTGAGAAGTGTAAGATGGCATCTCATTGTGGTTTTGATTTGTGTTCCTTTTTTTTTTTTCTTTAAATTTGAGACAGAGTCTTGCTCTGTCACCTGGGCTGGCAGGCAGTGGTGTAATCTCAGCTCACTGCAACATCTGCCTCCTGGATTCAAGTGATTCTCATGCCTCAGCTTCCCGAGTAGCTGGTATTATAGGAGTGTGCCATCATGCCTAACTAATTTTAGTATTTTTAGTAGAGAGAGAGTTTCATCCTGTTGGCCAGACTGGTCTTGAACTCCTGACTTCAAGTGATCCACCCACCTTGGCCTCCCAAACTGCTGGGATTACAGGCATGAGGCACCATGCCCAGCTGAGCTTTTTTATATGCCTCTTGGCCACATCTATGCGTTATGTTCTTTTGAAAAGTGTCTGTTCACATCCTTTGCCCACTTTTTAATGGGGTTATTTGTTTGTTTCTGGTAAATTTGTTTAAGTTCCGTATAGACGCTGGATATTAGGCCTTTATTAGATGCATAGTTCACAAATACTTTCTCCCATTCTTTACTCTGTTCATAGTTTCAGAGCTCTGTAGTTTAATTAGATTCCATTTGTCAATTTTTGCTTCTGTTGCAATTGCTTTTGGCATCCTCATCATGAAAGTTTTGCCAGTTCCTATGTCCAGAATGGTATTTCCTAGGTGGTTTTCCAGGGTTTTTATAGTTTTGGGTTTTATGGTCTTGGGGCTTTAGGTTGACACTTTTTGGATTTAAGTCTTCAATCCGTCTTGAGTTGATTTTTGTATATAGTGCAAGGAAGGGGTCCATCTTCAATCTTCTGCATATGGCTAAACAGCCATCCCAGCACAATTTATTGAATAGGAAGTCCTTGCCCCATTACTTGTTTTGTCAGCTTTGTTGAAGATCAGATAGTTGTAGGTGTGCAGCCTTATTTCTGGGCTCTCCATTCTGTTCCATTAGCCTATGTGTCTGTTTTTGTATCAGTACCATGCGTCTTGGTTACTGCAGCCCTGTAGTACAGTTTGAAGTCAGGTAACATGATGCCTCCATTTTTGTTCTTTTTGCTTCGGATTGCCTTGGCTATTTGGGGGTCTTTTTTGGCTCCATATGAATTAAACTTTTTTTCTAGTTCTGTGAAGAATATCATTGGTAGTTTGATACGAGGAATAGCATTGAATCTATAAATTGCTTTGAGCAATATGGCCATTTTAATGATATTTATTCTTCCTATCCATGAGCATGGAATGTTTTTCCATTTGTTTATGTCATCTCTGATTTCTTTGAGCAGTGTTTTGTAATTCTCATTGTACAGATCTTTCACCTCCCTAATTAGGAATACCTAGGAATACACCTAGGTATTTTATTATTTTTGTGACAATTGTGAATGGGGTCACATTCCTGATCTGGCTCTCAGCTTGGCTATTGTTGCTGTATAGGGATGCTAGCAAATTTTGTATCCTAAAACTTTGCTTAAGTTGTTTATCAGCTGAAGGAGCTTTTGGGTCAAGACTATGGGGTTTTCTGGACATCAAATCATGTTGTCTGCAAAAAGGGATAGTTCGACTTTCTCTCTTCCTATTTGGATGCACTTTCTTTCTTTCTTTTGCCTAATTGCTGTGGCCAGGACTTTCAGTACTATGTGGTGAGAGAGGGAATCCTTGTCTTGTGCTGGTTTTCAAGGGGGATGCTTCCAGCTTTTGCCTATTCAGTATGATGTTGGCTATGGGTTTGTCATAGATGGCTCTTATTATTTTGAGGTATGTTCCTTCAATACCTAGTTTATTGAGCGTTTTTAACATGAAGGGATGTTGAATTTTATTGAAAGCCTTTTCTGCATCTATTGAGATAATCATGTTGCACATTTTTTAAAATTATACTCTAAGTTTTAGGGTACATGTGCGCAACGTGCAGGTTTGTTACATACGTATACATGTGCCATGTTGGTGTGCTGCACACATTAACTCCTTATTTACATTAGGTATATCTCCTAATGCTATCCCTCCCCCTCCCCCGACCCCACGACAGGCCCCGGTCTGTGATGTTCCCCTTCCTGTGTCCAAGTGTTCTCATTGTCCAATTTCCACCTATGAGTGAGAATATGTGGTGTTTGTTTTTTTGTCTTTGAGATAGTTTGCTGAGAATGATGGTTTCCAGCTTCATCCATGTCCCTACAAAGGACATGAACTCATCCTTTTTTATGGCTGCATAGTATTCCATGGTGTATATGATGTTGCACATATTTTTATTTTTAATTAAGCCATGTAGAATAGGATTATTTTATTATTTTTATATCACGAATGAATTTTATTTCAGGGAAAGTTTTCTGAAAGTGCACAATTAATAATAACTGTGTAGTATGAATTGTAATGTTGCATCTTTGAAGACACTTTATGTGCAAAAAATAAGCCTAGTAATGGGATGGTGGAAGGGTGTGTTTCAAAGAATTAGGGCTGAGGAACACAGACAGGAACTAAAAAGACAGATGCATTAGTATGTGTATAGGTTTGGAAGCTGGAGGAAAGAAAATCTCATGTCATATCATACATGGCATCAGGCTTGTAATGGGCTGAATTGTTTCTCCCCAAAATTTACATGTTGAAGTCCTAAGCCCTAGTAACTTCAGAATGTGACTGCCTGTGGAGATGGGGCCTTTTAAGAGGTAACTAAGTTAATATGAAGTTATTAGGGTGGGCTCTAATCCAATATCATGGGTGTCCTTATAAAAGGAGGAGATTATAATACACACACACACACACACACACAAGCACATACATGCACGCATGCACATATGCAGAGGGAATACCATATGAAGACACTAGAGGAAGACTGTCATCTACAAGCCAGGTAGAGAGGTGTCAGAAGAAAGAAACTAATATTTCTGACACCTTGATCATGAACTTCTAGTCTCCAGAACCATGAGAAAATAAATTTCTGTTGTTTAAGCCACCCTGTCTATGGTACTTCATTGTGGCAGCCTCAGCAAATTCACACATTTGCCAATTTTCCCTTCTAGGGTCTACCAAGCAGTTATTCAAGGTATTGAGTCATGAGGCAGTCACTTGTAATCCTTACCTCCAACATCTTACCTGTAGCCACCAAGTCTTGCCCCTCTGGAATGGCACTTCCCTCCCTGCTCCCTCCGCCCACCTCACCAGCACCTGTGACTCTGCCTGCCCACAGTCAATCAGTGCTGAGACCCTGCTGATGCCACTGCCCCTTGGTTCAGATGCTCCCCATCCCTGTCTAGACAATTTCACCAACCTGAGCTTTCCATGGATGGCCTCTTCCCTCTCCAGTCCATCTTTATGTTACAACATGATGTCTACATAGATTATCTGAGAGAAAGGAAACAAAACAAGCAGAAGAAAGCTTTCTTTCCTGAGGTCGTAAATCAACTCTTCAAGCTCTGCAGGCTGCCAGGAGCAACTTGGAGGAAATACTGTTTGCTTTAGTCTTATTGTTTGTGCAGGTTCACTGTGTGTTTGGGAGGATTGGTGCCATCTCACCTTCTCTGCTGATTCCCTGGGATTGGCTGCTCATCGCCACTTGCATTTAGACTCAGATTTCTCCAATAACGTTGCTATGCTTTCTTCTTTCTACCATCGTGCACTGCCTGGTGCTTTTTATTAAAAGATATACATTTTAATTGAGGCAATATATATACATGACTAAAAGTAAAATTTTACCAAAAAGCTTAAAATAAAAAATAACCACACTCTGTCCCAATCTCTCCTTGTCTCTTAGTCTTCATCCCCAAAGTCAATCACTTTAAACTCTCTTAGTTGATCCTGGTAGTAAATCCTACATTTCTAAATAGCATGTTCATATTACCCTTTATTGATCTGTCAATTTAAACATTACTCTCTGTCATGATAGCTGAGAATTTCACTCTCCTTCATTTCTCACCTCTTCTCCCACCTTCCCAGTGTCGTTATTTGTAGTTAGATCTCTTGACTATTCTGTTGACTATTTACGTGCCTTCTAATATTGAGCAAGGCAATATACTATGATTCCATAGCATTATGTGTAGTAAATATTATAGAAGCATACTCCTTTCAATCATATAGTGAGGGAAGGAGGAAGGACATAAAATAGAGAAATGGCAAAATGTATGACCCAGCTTCATCCTCCTGAGCAAAACGCCAGGTAGAGGGAGGAGATATGTAGGAAGGGAAATAAAACCAAAAGCAGAATAGTCTTTACCCAGTTTCCCATTGGATCTCTCGGAAGAGACTACCTGTATTAATTAGTCAGCCTTAGGTCAAGAAAACAGAAGCCACTTTATGTATTTTTGAGTATTGGAAGTCTTTGGATAAGGATGTTGGGTCTTAGTCTTTGGGATACCTGGGAGTGCGGAGGGAAGAGAACACACCTCTGTTACGGACTGGATGTTGATTTCTCCCCAACAAATTCATATATTGAAGCCCCAATCCCCAGTGTGATGGTATTTGGAGGTGGGACCTTTGGGAGGTGGTTAGGTTTAGATGAGGTTGTGAGGGTGGGACCCCCACAATCCGTAGTACCCTTATGAAAAATGAAAGAGACATCAGAGGGCACCCTTTGGCATGTGAAGACACAGGGAGAAGGTGGTCATTTGCAAGCTAGGAAGAGGCTGCTCACCAGAAATCTCAGGAACTAAATCTGCCAACACCTTAATCTTAGACTTCCCAGCCTCTAGAACTGTGAGAAATAAATATCTATTGTTTAAACCACCCATACAGCAGCTCAGGCTGACTAAGACCATCTCCAGTGACTTTAGCCTGAAACATCAGTGCAGGGGATTTCAAGAGCATACCAAGAGGGCACTGTGTATCTCACATCTGCCCACATATCTGGCTGTAACTGCCTCAGGAAAGTAATGGCTGTCCTCATTCACCTTCCAAATCTCCATGAGTGTCTCTCATTAACAGACTCTAGGCTCAAAAATCAAGTTCTATTCTCCTCACAAAGGAATTAGTGGAACCAGGGACCATTATGGGAAAGAGGGTTTTAGAAAATGTAATTCTTCGCTTATCCATCTGCAAAATAAACCTCAGATGGGGTGGGAAATGATACCAAATAGACCACAATTTTACCGGCTGCAAACATCAGAAGCCACAGGCATACAAGGGACACCATTACTACAGAGGTCACGAGGACCAGATGGCACCACAACTGATAAGACGTATCTGAAACTCAACTCTGCACAGCTGAAGCCACCAACCTTGCAGTGAGGATGCAATAATTTTCATCTGCTGTCAGGATGCAGTAATTTTCTTCATATACTCAGAATGCCATCTCTGGGAGAAAAAGTGGGAGGGGACACAGGGCCCTGAAAAAACAGAGCGGTTACCTTAAAACCTAAAAACCAAAGAAGACAAAATAGGACACAGGCTGTTGTAAGAAGATACTATTCAAACTTTGAAGAAATACTCAGTGGAGTGCGGGCTGTTGGGAAGACCATGTGAGTTATTCAGCAAAAAAATTAAAGTCACTTTTATTCCGCACAAGTCGTTTGTATGTGTAAGTCATAATCTTACAACATAAGGAATAAGGAAAATCTCACAGCAAACAACCACAGAAAATATGGGACTAGAAAGGGAACTCCTCAGGCAACTTCCATGTTTTTCACTTGCATCTAATGCCATTCTTTTCCCTTTGCACACTAGATCCACTGCTCAGTCATCTATGTGTATGCAGCTAGGATCATGGCCCCACAAACAGCAGCCTCAACCCCTAATCTACAAAACCTTCCAGCCCCAAGCCCCAACAGTAGCCACCTCAGTCTCTGTCTCTATCAGAGGAGAACATCGGTCCATACATTTGTGGGCGAAATAACTGTAGATTATGGAGGTAGGAGGGGGAAATGATTATTTCCAAAAGATATTTAGTATAAGAAATAAACAATTTTCAGACAGAATTCTCAACATCTTTATGGCATTTTCTTTCTCTTGACACTGGAAACCACAGTCTCTGAGCTAGCACTTTCTCTATGTGCATTCAGTTAAATACCCATCCCATCAACAAAGAATTATTTAAAAGCATATTTATCAAAACGGAGTTATTCAAAAAGGTCACAAATACAAGCTGGCAGTATTCCGATTATGCAGAAGTGAAAAGTCCTAGGTAATATTTGCTGAAGGTATTGAAGTGAAACAAAGACTTTGAAATAAATTAATTGGTAAAGACCCTGTATTTTTAGTAAATCAGTAAGCAGGGATTAAAGCTAGGGCCCACTAGCAAGAAGTCACATTCTAGCACAATCCAGACAAGAAGGGGAAAGACAAAGAGGACAAAATCAAACCAGATCAACACAAGCCATTGGCTTAGTTAGCTTGTTATGGGTTCCACTAATTCCTTTGTGAGGAGAATAGAACTTGATTTTTGAGCCTAGAGTATATTCTTCAGAGTTCATTGTATATTAAAATGCAGTAAAACTATGGGTAATTCTCTGCATCATTTATTTCCACTAGCAAATATCATCAAATTCTTTGAGCATCTTGTACTATGTCCCCACGTATTATGATACATTACGTCGTGGGAGTGGGTAGACTACAGTCTGCTGTGGTTTGAATGTGCCCTCCAAAATTCAGGTGTTTCCAATGTGACAGCATTAAGGGGTGGGACCTTTGAGGGGTGATTAAATTAAGGGGTCCTCCTTCATGGAGGGGGTTAGTGCTCTTATACAAAGGCTTCACAGAGGGAGTTTATCTCTCTTGCCCATCTACCATGTGAGAATACAGCAAGAAGTCCCTCACCAGACACCAGCATCTTGATCTTGGAATTCCCAGCCTACAGAACTGTGAGAAATAAATTTCTATTCTTTATAAACTGACCAGTCTAAGGTATTCTGTTATAGTAACACAAAACTTAGTAAGCCAGTACCTTTACAAGAGTCTCTTAATAAGCCTTATTTCTGTCCTACAATTACAGTAAATTTTTATATGGTGGTATTTTCACTAGATTGCCAGCTCTTTTAGGATGGAAATTAAGTCCTATTCATGTTCATATTGTAAACATATAATCTTGTGCATGTCACACACTAAACACTAGAATAGCTGTACTTTACAGTTTTAGAAATAGTTTGAACTACTTTAGTTGATTTTATCATTATGGGAGTCCTCTCAGATAGGTAAAGATAATGGATGTGCTGGAGAAAAACAGGGATGAAAATGTTGAGTGTGAGTGTTGTGATCAATTGAAAACAGAAAACCAGAATCCATCAGTTGTATTTTAGGCTCACTTCCAAGTTCCTCTTAGCTTGAGAGCTTCTTGCTTTAAGGTCTCAATTGGTTTTCCTTGTGGATTTAGATGGTGAAGTTTGGAGTCTGGACAAAATGGTGTGCTGAAATAACAACAGCCCAATAAACTAACAGAATGTACACATCCTTGCCATTTGGTGGATTCAATAATTTATTCATTCATCTTATACTTCAGCAAAAATTCATTATACTAGGCACAGGGCCAGCCTTGAGGACATGCTGTTCTTATTCATGGCCCCGGGTTGAATGGAATCCAGAATTGATATGAAGCAATGGCAGAAAAAAATTGTAAATGGAGTTATCATCAGAAACATTATGTTTGAGCAGTTAGATACTGGCAAGAATTGCCTTGTTTAGTGATAAAATTTTTCCAAGTAAAACATATTTCATCTGGGATCATTTTAGTTTACTGTTATCTCTCTAGAGGAGAATAAAGTGTATTACTTGCTACACTTTATTCCAGCTGTGAAATTCCTAGTTATACTAATAAATCTATACAGAGAATATTCTACATGATAATTCAGCTAGTCTTCCATATGTTTATCTTCCTTCACTTTCCTATTGATGCTACAATAAATGTATCAGGGGAAAAATGATCTTTAAAGAGTCATATAGGGAGTAGACTCCTTCAAAAATTTAAATGTATTTTTTCTCTTTCCTTTTGTAGATATCATTTCAAAGGACAGATGTGTTTCCAAAGCAGATTCCTAAAAGATAGTTGAGGTAAAGCTACTAGTTAGTTTTGAAGGTAATGGAGCTAGGCAAGTGCCTCAGATGAAGGAAACTTAGGAGTATCTTGGTGTATGAGTTTCACAGAAGAAAAAAAGATTGTTTCTTCAAGCTTAACGAAGTTGTGAATCTTTTCTGTCCGCATCTGTAACCTACTTAAGACAAAGATTTTCTGAATTCTAGAAGGGAAAGGGATGTGTTGAGTCTGGTTTTGGTGACATTTCTTTGTATATAATTTTCTTCATTGTTTGTGACTTGCATCACAGTCACTTTCCAACACCAAAGAAGGAGAGGCTTTCTTTGAGAAATGCATTTCACCCAACTCTTTAGACTCAGCCAGTTGAGTAACATCTATTTATCATTCCTGTCTTAATTCCTGTCGTCTGTCAGCACTACCATTGCCAGCCACATCTCACCCCATCCTGGGGGTGCCAGTCACTTCTCTCTTGTACCCCATGCACCCTGCGTATGCATTTATTCGGCACTTTGGATGTTTGTTTGCCCTTACCTGATTAGATTTAGAATCTCCTACTTCTAGACCAGTGTCATTCAATACGGATAGTCCCATCTTCTGAGGTGCCATTTCAGGAATTTGCTGGTGGAGAGGAGGCATTTTTTGGTGGTTGTAGTGATTCAAAGGTGCTGCTGGCATATAGTGGGTGAGAACCAGGGAGGTTGGACATACTGCAATGCAAGGGACAGGCCAACAAAAAAAGACTAGCTCCTCATCTCATTTGGCTTGGAATACTCAGCTGGATATTTATCCATTTAAAAACCCAATTGATACTCTTCTGAGCCTAGACTCTAACTTCGCATTGTACATTAAGTACTTTTTAAACACATTTATATATATTGAATTTTCTAGGAAAGCAACCACTATATAAATCAAGAGGAAATTGAGTTTTGTTTTGTTTAAAACATAGTTAATTATTCACAATTTCAGCAGCAATACTTCCTGTGGTGATTGGGTTAAGGAAAAATAAAACAAAATAAGATGAGCCTACAACAGTAGCTGTCACATTTGAGGTGATTCTACATATAGGATAAGTATTTGACTATTTTAGTAAAGTTATGAAATACATATTGAAATACAGATTGTTTACTTATGCATCTTTTTTTCACTTATGTTACAAAAAGTTTTATTGATTTTATGGTATGTGAGCAGGTGGGTTACATTAGCTTGTAAATAAAATAAAATTCAGGATCGTTATGGGGTGATTACAAAAAGTTGTCAAAAAGGTGTTAGGTCTGATAAGGTTGAGAAATACTATACCAGACCATCATTTACTTGAAGATCTTATTTTTCAAGGTTAACCATCATATTTACATCTTTATTACTAATTCATAACAAAATACCTTCTGTATAAAAGGCACTATTATCTTTTACTGTTTATTTAATACACGTAACCTACATTTCCTGTTTCTTGCTAATTTAAGCCCTCAAATATTAGTACAAGGCCACAGTTCTCTGCAAAATTATTTTCTCTAAACTATTTCAAGGAGTTAGAAAAAGTCTAACAATAAATATGGTCAAATATGTAAGGCACCAGGCTTTGTATGACAAACAGACCTACCTTTACCTGGGAACATGGTGTATGAGAAAAGTCACTTTATAATTGCATAAATAATAAATTATTCAATAAATGGCATTGAGAAAATTGGTTATTCATTTTGAAAAAAGCATATATCTGCCTCACACAACACACAAAACATCCTCTCCAGGTAGAATAAAGATAAATCTGAAAAGCAAAACTTTAAAACTTTTAGAATAATGTATAGAAGTATGTTTTTATGAACTTGGAATTCGGAAGAATTTCTTAAACATGACTCAAACAGCACAACTTATAAGTTGTGCTTATAAAGAAAAGATTGACAAATTTGTTCATATTAAATTTTAAAGTTTCTGAACTGCAAGCCACCATAAAACCTTGTATATCTTAATGCAACAGACTTGAAAAAGATTAGCAGTGGATATAACTCATGGAGTATCTGGAATATATTTTTAAACTCCTATAAGTCAATCAGAAATGAACAAAAAATTGCAAAAGTTGGCAAAAACTATAAACAAATCAATGAATAGGAGACTCAATGACCAGTAGAGTGGTGAGAAGTTACTCACCTTCACTAGCAATCAGGGAAATGAAAATGGAAATGGTGTAGTGTTTTACGCCCTTTAGCATGGAAAAAGATGATCCATCCGAATTTTAGAGAAGATCCAGGCTCTCAAATTCAGATGATGAGAGTGTAAGTTGATACTACCAACTACGGAGGAAATTTTGCCATACCTAATGAAGTTAAATATGAAGAAAGCATATGACTCATCAAGTTCATCTTAGATAATTACTGTCAGTAGAGTGTATTTCAAACTGTCTTTAAATAACTCACAGTAGAAAATACCTCTTAAAAAACAACTCAGTACATATATATGTACATATGCCCTTATAAATAAAACAAAACTTAATTTCATGAAACATTCATTATCCTTAACTCTATGTAATACAGTTGTATTTTTTGTATTGCTCAATCATCTTTCTTAAAATATGTTGGTGGTGACTACATTTATTTCACAATTTTCTAAAGAGGCGCAATCAACACTTTCCAAGAGAAACACTAAAACACACATGGAGACATGTTCAAGGGTGTTTATTAAGACACTGTTTGTAATAGTAACACTCCAAAACTTATATTCATCGATTTGTAGACTTTCTGAGGTTGTAAGAAGTAAGAATCATTGAATTACTTCAGTTACTTCTCTGCTTTCATTCTGCAGCTGCCGTGACTGAAGTTGAGAGAAACAAAACGGCTTATCCAAAGAGTTGTCACTAGAACCCTGTTCTTCTTAATCCTTAACCAGTTTCATCTCACAGACTATCCTGCAAATTGTATTGTATTGTATTGTATTGTGTTGTATTGTATTGTATTGTATTGTATTGTATTGTATTGATTTCTTTGAAAATTAGTAAACCATCAAATCACTGATGGTTGTTTCAAAGCCAAATGTGTTCACTTGGGGTTCTCATAAAATAATTTGGTCATGGAGCTTTTGAAGTTCTTTGAGTGCCTTGGAAGAATGCTAGTTTAATGTGATGATACTGCTCCTTTTAAAGCCAATCTCCTGTCTTGGGTGATAATCTCAAGCCCATCTTCATGTGGACTTGAGATCATCTGTTTCTCTTTTACCATCCATTAGATGTTCCTTTCCTACTCATAGCAATTTGAGTATCTACCTGAGGCCAAGCTATAGTTGTCACTATAAATTTCTCTTCCAATAGCTCAATTTAATCATTTGCTAATAAAATGTCTCAGCTGGCAAAAACTATAACGGTAATAGAATTACACCATGATACCAGGTCATGAACAGCAGTAAATCCGAGTTACTAGTTGAAGAGTTTAGTTGAAGGGACACAAAAAAACAGGAGACCAGCTCAAAAGTGGGGTTGGAAAAATAGGTTCAATGAGTATTATTAGAACAGTTCAAGGTGAACAATTATACAATAAAGTAGGTTCTATGAATTCCTAATCACTAGAAGAGCATTTCCCAAACCAGTATCCCACAACTACGATTTTGTAGAATATTGCTGGAGGTATAATGAAAAATGTGTTCTGTGTTCAAATAAGATTGTGAACTCTGATTAAACATAGTCAAAGCGATTGCCTAGCTGCTGATACTCTTAGAAACACAACCATTTTAATAATCATTGTGGATCCCCAAAACAATGCCCAAATATTTCCCTGTCTTGTGTAGTCATAGAAAGTGTTGTGATTTTTTTTGCTAGAGCATCCATTAACATCTCTTCAAATAATTAATTTGCAAAATTTTTCTTTGAAAAACAATTACACTAGGAAAAAAAATACATAGGAAAGAAGTAAAATAGAAAGAGAAACATAAAAAACTGAAAGCACAAAATAAAATAACAAGAAAATTACGGCATTTATAGCACTACATAACAATGACTTAAACACTCATATTGAAATAAAAGACTTTTATATGAGATGAAAAAAATTCAGCAAATCTTACTTTCAAAATTATAGGGTTAAAAACAGAAAATTAGAAGAACAGGAAATGAGAACGATTGCATATGTAAACTTTATAAGACAGACAGGGAAGAAGAGGAAGAAAAGAAGGAAGAAAAAGAGAGTATGGAAAAGAGGAAGGAAGAAAGAAGGAGAAAAAATAGAAGAGAAAACTGAGTTGACCGAATAACTAACATCGAAAATAACAAAATTTATGGCAAAATGGAGTTTAAAAATCAGGAAGAAATGAATAATCCACAATAAAGGTATCATAGTTATGAGCCTATATAGGTTAAGTGACCCAGAACTGAAATATATATAAATAAAAATGATTATTAGGTATTCCAAGATATACTGACAAAACAGCTATGTTATTACACTAAATCATTAGACTAGAACATTAAGCTAAAATTATGTAATAATATACATAATTTGAGTAATATAAGTTAACAAAGTTATTTTACCAGTAATGTTTCTATAACAGATTTTATGCTCAAGAGGATACAATTCTTTCCCCCAATTCACCAAACAATCATGAAAATAATTAATATATTACATTACAGAGAAAATCTCAAAAAAATTCTAAAACATAAAAATTAACAGGCAAAAATCTTTTAATACAGCATACTGTCAAGCAGCAGAAAGAATATATCTGGGCCGGGCACAGTGGCTCATGTCTGTAATCCCAACACTTTGGGAGGCTGAGGTGGGTGCATCACTTGAGGTCAGGTGTTTGAGACCAGCCTAGCCAACATGGTGAAATCCTCATCTCTACTAAAAATACAAAATTAGCCGTGTGTGGTGGCACATGCCTGTAATCCCAGCTACTTGGGAGGTTGAGGCAGGAGAATCGCTTGAACCTGGGAGGCAGAGGTTGCAGTGAGCCAAGATTACGTCACTGTGCTCCAGCCTGGGAAACAAGAGCGAAACTCTGTCTCAAAAAAAAAGAAAAAAAAAAAAAAAAAAAAAGAAGAATATGTCTGAAATATATAAATAACAGAAATTAACTAAAAGATATTGAAAACTGGAGTCCACCACTAGTAGTGAAAGAATTTAGCAAATCTTACAGATAATCAGCAATTAAAAAGCATCAGGCCCAGATGTTTTTTTGGGAGAGTATTATTAGCCTCCAAAGTGAACAAAAAAGAGAATTCCCATACCATTTAAACTGCCCTGGCTCACGAGAATAGATGGACAAAGGACGTACTAACAGAAGAAAAATAATAGACTCAATATGAATATGCATATTACTGGAAAGTTATGAATAAAATATGAGCAAATAAAAACTAGTACTCTATTAAAAGAATAATGATACAATTCTGATACATTACGGCCAAGTAAATTCATCACAGGTGTGCTATGATGGATCAATATTAGAAAATCCATTTATATTTCTCATGGTGTCATTAGGTCAAAGGAGAAACACTTAAAATCTTAAGTATTAAAAATGGCTTTTCATTATCCTAAGTGAATTAACACAGGAACAGAAAACCAAATCCTGCATGTTCTGAGATTAGTAGGAGTGAAACATTGGATACTCATGGACATAAAGATGGCAACGACAGACACTGAGGACTACTCTAGACGGAAGGTAGGGAAGGAAGAGTTGAAAAACTATTAGGTACTATGTTCACTATCTGAGTGACAAGATCAGTCGTACCCCAAACCTCAGCATCCCACAATATACCTATATAACAAACCTGCACGTTTGTTTCCTGAATCTAAAAGAAAAGTTGAAATTTTTTTAAAATTTTAAGTAAAAATTCAAATAAGTTACTTCAAGAAGAATTATAATATTATTTAACATGCAGAGATTAGGTTTTGCTCAATCAGTAGTATTTATGAGCAGTGATTTACACGCACACACACAAAAGAAGGTCAAATTATGAAGTAACAGAACACTTTTTTCTAACAAGATGCATTGACATAATTAAGGTGAAAAATTATAAGAATGATCGTTCCATCCTCAATATCTATTTCTACGTTTTCAAATATAAAATAAAATTAAAAAATAATTAAAAATATGGCTTTGGTACAATTAAGTATCCAACTTTATTTTTTAAATTATTTATTTTTTAAAAGCCTTGGTAAATTAACTATAAAAGATACTCATTTTAAAATAATGCAAATATCATCCTTAATTGTAATATATAGCTAGCTAATATATTTCCTTTAATAGTAGAAAGAAGAGTAGAATAACAGCTATCACTACTACTGTTTATCATTGTCCTGAGAGCTCATTTCAAAATACTAAAATATAAAAAATAAAAAAGTGGAACAAATATTTTAAGAGAGAAAGCTAAGCTAACTTTAATGTGTAGACTATGTTATCTACTTCAATATTTCAAGAGAATCTGATGAAACAAATAGTTATTTGGGACGGCTGCTTTTAAAGTAAATGTACATCAGTTTCCATCCAAAACATCAGAAACTTACTTAAAAATTCAATAGCCCATGGGTCCATAAAGCCCACATTATAATTTCTAAATAACATTTTTCACTAGAAAGAACCAGGGCTCCTTGGAAAAATGGCTGATTCTAGGTCTAAGGAAGGAAATGTACAAGGTTGGATCTTGTAAATGCAGAAAGTAAGAAAACTAACAAAGTTTAATTTCAGTCACGTGTGGAGGCTAAAGCAACTCCATCTTGGATGTGAATCTGCCATATTGGCTTCTGATTTACCCCAGTTCCCGGAACCTCTCTAAGATTTTCAGTTTATCTAGTGTTCCTTGGGTGACCGCTGTATTTATTGCAAATCCTTCCCTTAGGTCAAACTACCTTGATGTTACCATACTTCAAATGTCCCACATATCCCTTCTGAATCACCCATTTCCTGTGGTATATAAGCCCTGGCTCTGGAGACTGATGGTGTGAAGGGATCCACCATCTTGTCTCGCCGCAGCCCAAGACAAACACATGGCTCCTGTTCATTAAGCCCCTATTAAGGGTTCTTTCTGAGAAACTGAATTTGTCAGTCTCTTTCTTCAGCCTTTCAGCTTCCTCAGACTTTGGAGGTAGCTTTGCCCTCAGTTGAACATCATGTCAAAAGGATTCAGGAACCAACTTGAAGAGGCTCCCTCTGGACAGAGATGGGACAATTTGTTCATCAAAAAAATAATAACATTAATGGATTTGAAGCATGTCAAATATATTTAAACTGTTGAGCTCATAATGATATTGAGGAAATTGGTCACCTTGTGGATATTCTACGAATATACCCAATTATTTTGAACGTTTTCAACTAAAAGAAAACAATCCAGGATTTTTCTTGCCTTTTCTATATGATTTGTAGCACTGGGTAATTAAGTAAGCGATGAGGAAACAGTGATCTTTTAAGAAATATTCCAGCTAATGGATGAAGAAGGAATGATACAATTCAAGTATCACTGGTTTGTAACCACTCATGAATTAATGGATCTAAGTGATAATCATCAAGGCTCATATTTTTGTCAAAAGAGAGACAACCAGATTTTATGTGTCTCCTGATGGAAGTAAATGACATTACTTACGAAGTGTTCTTGATATATATATATATATATATATATATATATATATATATATATATATATATTTGGATTCAGGTTAGATTCATCCCTTTGGATCTAACTTCTCATTTTCAGAAAAATACCAGGCTTGTGTTAAGTGACATGATGGGAAATTCAATGTAGATGAGATCATCAAATCCAAACTAGGGGAAATTTTATGGGACAAATAACCTTGTGCTTTCAATAAAAGTTTTCAAAAAGAAAGAAAGATTTAGAAAAAGAATTGTTGAACTTGGGAACACATATCAACCAAATGGAATGTTTTAATCTTATTTGGACTAAGACTCCAGTGAATTTAACTTTAACAATTTATATAAGACAATTGAAGAAATAGGAACACTATAAGGTATTTGATAAATGAAGGATTTATTATGCATTTTTAGCTTGATAGTGATATTATGTTATGTTTTTAAAAGTCACTATCTTTTAGAGATAAGTATTGAAACATCAGTATATAAAATAATGATTAATGTCTTCAAATTATGCAGGGGCTATGGAAAATTGAATAGGGGTACAGATAAAACAACATTGGTCAGGTATTGATAAATTTTGCAGCTAGATGTTAGATACATGGAGTTCCATATCATCCCTCAGGCTCTTTCCTGGAGAGGTAATGTTGTGATGTAATTTTATTTGTTCACTTTCCACCGACAGACTGTGATTTTATTAAAGCAAGTTTTATTTATTTATTTTATTTTTTGAGATAGAGTCTGGCTCTGTCACCCAGGTTGGAGTGCAGTGGTGCAATCTTAGCTCACTGCAACCTCTGCCTCCTGGGTTCAAGTGATTCTCCTGCCTCGGCCTTGAGAGTAGCTAAGATTACAAGCACGCACCATCATGCCTGGCTAATTTTTGTATTTTTAGTAGAGACAGGGTTTCACCATGTTAGCCAGGCTGGTCTTGAACTCCTGACCTAAAGTGATCCGCCCGCCTCGGCCTCCCAAAGTGATATTTTATTTATTTTTGTAAGCAAGTATCTCTTTTAAGAATTTCGAACATAAGCTTTCATGTCACGGAGACTAAAAGAACAAACTCTCAACAACTCTACCTACTAGTGTTGACAATAGTGTTTATAATCATACTTTGGACTTCCAAGCAAATGGGTTTAACAATAGTCTTTTGAAGCATATCTTTTTCATAAATAGAGTCCTCTGTATTCGCAGCACCTAGTACATTGTCTACATAAATCAAAAGGTATTAATTAATAAATAACATCAAAAAATAATGTTGTAGTGAATTGAAATAAAATGAATTCGTATCACACCAGCTCCTTGGTTTGATGATTGCTAATGGGAGAAACAAAGCATATATTTTGCCTTTACAATAGAAATCTATGTCAGGATAACTGAATAACCCTGATGAATGTGTGTAAACTCTATAGAAGGATGTGTGCTTATTAAATGTGGGAGGACTGATAGCATTAAAGGACACACTTCCGTAAAGCCTAATGAAATTCCAGATTGAGAAAGAATTATGAACCAGCGTTGAGACAATCATTGGTGGGGAACTGGATTTTTGGATAGTGTACAACACAACACAGTCACAAGGGGGAAAATGTGCACGTGGATCACACTTGCATTGCATTACTCAAGTCCCCAAGTCCAGTGGTTGGTGGGACGAATGGTGGGACAACCAGAAAACATGTGTCTTCTGATGTAAATAAACATGAAGACCACATCACTTCTGTGAATTATCATATTATATGTCAAGATATTTGACTCGAATACATCAAGCTTTAGACCTAACTCTAGTTTACTGGATATATATGAGCTATAGAAACAAGTTAAGTGATACAATGAGAAAGTGACAAATGACAGAAGGAAAAACACTCTGGAGGACCATCGGCCTGATCTCCTAAACTTAACTAGTGCTATTTCAAAGAGACATAAGGAATACAACAAGCAGACACAATGCATAGTCCTGGGTTGCATATAATATGGGGTGGGGGGAGAACAAAAAAAAACCCCCAAAGCACAGCTAAAAAGACTTCTGGGGACAATTAGGAGATTTTGAATATTGCCTAACCATTACATGAGATTAAAAAATTATTGAAAAGATTCTTCCACAGGAGGCCTACATGCCGCCGCTTGTGCTGCCGCCATGTCTCTAGTGATCCCTGAAAAGTTCCAGCATATTTTGCGAGTACTCAACACCAACATCGATGGGCGGTGGAAAATAGCCTTTGCCATCACTGCCATTAAGGGTGTGGGCCGAAGATATGCTCATGTGGTATTGAGGAAAGCAGACATTGACCTCACCAAGAGGGCGGGAGAACTCATTGAGGATGAGGTGGAACGTGTGGTCACCATTATGCAGAATCCACGCCAGTACAAGATCCCCGACTGGTTTTTGAACAGACAGAAGGATGTAAAGGATGGAAAATATAACCAGGTCCTGGCCAACGGTCTGGACAACGAGCTCCGTGAAGACCTGGAGCGACTGAAGAAGATTCGGGCCCATAGAGGGCTGAGTCACTTCTGGGGCCTTCGTGTCCGAGGCCGGCACACCAAGACCACTGGCTGCCGTGGCCGCACCGTAAGTGTGTCCAAGAAGAAATAAGTCTGTAGGCCTTGTTTGTTAATAAATAGTTTATATACCAAAAAAAATTATTGAAAAGATGAATAATATTAACAGCAAAGTTACAAAGCAGTATGTTCAATATAAACTCATTTCACTGCAACATTATAAAAGATCTCACAAGGTATAAATTAGTGTTAAAGAGGTATCCTGTGAGTAGTGAGATGTGTTTTTGTATTCTTATGTTTGTTCTGTGTACTTTATAATTTTCTAAAATATGCATATCTACTTTTATAGTAATGAAAGGTGATTTTAAAAATACAATATACATAAAGTACTCTATTATAATAAGTACTCCAATGTATATATATAGAGACTACCAAAAATTAAAAAGTACATAGACTAATGAATATGCTGTGTTCTTATAATTTGCTTAAAATCAATCTATAAATAGAATGGATTTTCAGTCCCAATTTTAATGTGTTCATTTTTTCTTAAGTCTACACTTTACTATCATGGTACAAAAAGCAACAGCCATAAAAGAAAATTGACAATTAAATGAAACTACATAACTTTTGCAGTTTAGAAGTAATTGAGTGGCAAATGTTGAACAAGGGGCAAAATTTTACCACATGAACAACAGCTTGATAGCTTTAATAGATAAAAAGAGTCATTTTAAATCAACGAGAAAAAAATATCTACCACCGAAGAAAGCAAATGATACTAACTGACACGTCTAAAAATTATAGAGTCATAGGCAAGAAAGCTTTGGGCTCTGAGGACACCAAGGACAGCTCCTAGACAAAGACGGGCAAAATTCAGTCTATTAATTCAAACTAAATATGGCCTGAGAAGGACTCCGTTCTTCTATATTTGAATCCTTGTGGATGAAATGCAACCTAACTTAAGAGGTAGACAAGATTGAAAACCTAACTTTGGAGTATGTGTCTGTAACAACAGCTGAGCCTTGGCCAATCTCAGCGGCTGTACTTCAACCACTCATAGACTGCTGAGTGTTCAAACTGTGTTCAATTAAGGCAAACACAGACCTGTAACCAATCCAGCTGTTATCTGTTCTGTAACTCACCTCCAATTCTTGTACCTCACTTTACTTTTTTTTTTGAGACAGATTCTTGCTCTGTTGCCCAGGCTGGAGTGCAGTGTCACGATCTCGGCTCACTGCAACCTCTGCCTCCCAGGTTCAAGCTATTCTCGTGCCTCAGCCTCTGGAGGAGCTGGGATTACAGGCGCCAGCCAACAAGCACCTGGCTAATTTTTGTATATTTAGTAGAGACAGGGTTTCGCCATGTTGGCCAGGGTGGTTTCGAATTCCTGATCTCAGGTAATCCACCCGCCTTTGCCTCCCAAAGTGCTGGGATTACAGGTGTGAGCCACCGCACGTGGTCACGTCACTTTACTTTTTTGTCTATAAATTTGTTCTGACCACGAGGCACCCCGGGAGTCTCTCTGAATCTGTTGTGATTCCGGGGGATGCCCGATTTTGTGAATTGTTCATTGCTCAATTAAACTCCTTTACGTTTAATTTGGCTGAAGTTTGTCTTTTAACAAGTCTGAGCCTCTAAAATGAGGTTGCAAGCCGAGTGTGGTGGCGCATGCCTGGCCTGTAGTCCCAGCCACTTGGAAGGCTGAAACAGAAGGACTGCCTGAGCCCAGGAGTTTATGGCCAGCCTGGGCAATATAGTGAGACGCAGTCTTGAAAAAAAAAATAATTTGAAAATTAAAATAGAATGAGGTTGCAAGCTCAAATGTCTCCAGATTGAGTATGCACATGTGTGAATCGGGATACACAGTGGGGTACAAAGCAACGGGAGGTGGTGAAGGCTGGGTGAACTAGAGCATGTATGTATTACCTAACGATAGCCAAATCATTGTTATTTTTTAAAGCTGTGCTACTCTGATTTGGCCCATGGGCCACCAGTCTGTGGTTTTGTATAGTTATTAAAAAGTAAAATGGTCTAAAGGAGCTCTGGAAAATACACTTCAGACAAAGAATCACACGTTCTTGGATGAAGACTGTAAGAGAAACTAAAGATATCAATGGTCTCCCAGTGCAGATTTTTTTTAATGTGCAAATGATGCAAGGGGCACACTAGACATTTACCCTGGAGATTTCAACTGAGTAAAAGGAGGCAAACTTTAGGGACTTTCAAGTAAACAGATGCAGAACTGTAGAGACGGCTATCAGCTAGAAGGAAGAGAGTTAAAAGGGCGTGACTGAGGGAAATAGAAGCTGAGAGAGCATGTTGTTTGCTGCAGACATTGACTATGAAAGGAACCAGAGCTGGTCGTGGTGGCTCACACTTGTAATCCTAGCATTCTGGGAGGCCGAGGTGGGTGGATAACCTGAGGTCAGGAGTCCGAGACCAGCCTGGCCAACATAGTGAAACCTCGTCTCTACTAAAAATGCAGAAATTAGCCGGGCGTGGTGGCGCGCCCCTGTAGTCCCAGCTACTCGGGAGGCTGAGGCAGGAGAATTGCTTGAACCTGGGAGGCAGAGGTTGCAGTGAGCCGATATCTTGCCACTGCACTCCAGCCTGAGCGACAGAGCAAGACCCTATCTCACAAAAAAAAAAAAAAAAAAAAAAGAAAAGAAAAGAAAAGAAAGAAAGGAACCAGAGCAATAGGTTGATGGCTACAAGTTGGAGCAAAACTGTAAGGTGTTTTTTTCCCAAAGTAATAGTTATCATTTGTGGGACCTGTAGGCCTGGCTCTAGCTACATCTCCACACACATTCTCTTACTTATAATAACAGCCCTGTACTGGGTTGCATAGTGTCCCCCAAAATTTATGTTCACCCAGAACCTGGGAGTGTGACCTTATATGGAAATAGAGTCTATGTAGCTGTACTTAGTTAAGATGAAGTCATACTGGATTAGCCTAGTCTCTAAACCCAATGACTGGTGTTCTCATAAGAAAGGCATATGAAGATGCAGACAGCTATACTCCTAGGGAGAGTGCCATGTGACCATGGAGGCAAAAATTGGAATGATGCAGCCACAAGCCAAGGAATGCCAAGAATCATATTCCGCAACCATCAGAATCTAAAAGGAAACAATGGAAGATTCTTCCCTGGAGTCTTCAGAGGGAAGATGATTTTGCTGGCACCTTGATTGCAGACTTCTAAACTCCAGAACCATGAGTGAATACATTCCTATTGTTCCAAGCACCACCACCCACCCACCCACAGGTTGTGGTAATTTTTTACAGCAGCCATAGAACACTAATACAAACCCCATTGTTGTCAGGGGAGAAGAGAGACACTGAACATATTGGGATGGATTTAAATGGAAAGTCATGTGATCCCAATAAGAATACCAACAAGCTTTTTTTGAAGCTAGACAAGTTGACTTAAGGTTTCTTAGTAAAAACATTCATGCAACAATAGCTGTGAAAACAATGAATAAGAATAACAAGTGAGGGAGATGGAATTAACCCTAACAGACAATCAAATACCACAACTCCTCTGATTAAAATAATGCAGTACTGGTGCATGGACTAGGTTAAAAGTCCAGTAATAAACCCAAATTCATGTGGAAATTTGCTACCTGATTGGTCCTTTTGTTTTTGTTGTTGTCGTTGTGTTGGTTACCTTTTTTCTGCAAATACACTCAGAAATAGGGCTTGGGGGTACAGCTAAAAGAAAGGTTGATTTTCAAATAAATTCAGAGAGCTACTGAGTGCAGGAAAAGGTGGCACTCTTCTTCCATCAAGACTACAGGGCCACTGATAAGGAACAAATCACTTAGAACAACAGATAAAAGTTATGGGAGGATGGAGCTAGCCACACGTGGGGGTGTGGTTACCTCTGGAAATGAGTGAGTCTCCTGATAAATCAGAAGTAAAGAGGCTTGCAGAGGAAATGTGAGGGGCCTGAGGTCCCAGAGTCCATCAGCCAAGGTGTAGACTGGTCTTGAAGCCCAAATGAAGACTCAACCAAGACAAGCACCATGTTTTTTCTTCCATGGCTCCCACATATGCAATGTGATGAGCAAATGGAGAATGGACACTAACTAGACTTTGCTCCTGGATTTCCTTGGGACTTCCTGGTGGACCTGAGGTGCCCAGGCCAGGAGTTTCTACACCCTGGTTGGGGGCGGTGGCTGGGGGCCTGATCTCAGGGAGGCCTGAGTGCCTGGAGTAGTACTAGGGAGAATACCTCTTGTCTTCCATGCCATCCCATGCCGTGCGCTGTCAGGTATAATCACCTTGTCATTCATCCTGTCCAACTTATTTCTCCAATAGGAGTTACCACAGACAGTCTGAGCTGAGACCATTTGCTTCAAACCAATGCTGGGGAATGACTGGCTTTCAACCCAACAATGACAGACACCTCTGCCTCTTTAAGGCTCAGATGCCACCTTCCTTGTGTAACTTCCAAAATTTTGGGAAGGATGTGTTTCTCATTCTCACTTTCTCTTTTAATGAATCAAAGACATTTACTAAGCTTTCTGCAAGGTGAGAGTGAGCAGGGGCTAATGTGGGTATTCATACTTCAAAAGAACATTCAAATGTAGGGAGTAACTGACACCTCTGTGGACAAGTTAGTGAGAACTAGTTAGGAAAAATATCGGTGGTTTTCTGATCCAAAACCCTGTGATCTACCCTGTCAGAGCCTGAAACTTTTTAAGTTCATGTGCTTTGTTTTGACTTTTCCTCATTTCCAAGTCAGCGTTCTCAAGTGGTAATTCGAGTTACAGGATGGTGTTAAATCGCATACTTCAATGTGTGCAAACCTAAAATAATGCCAAATGTAATATTTTTTCCAATTGTTTGAGAATATGTGCTTGATCTTGAAATCATTTATGAACGATTTCATCCATTTGGATTTATTTGACTTTTTAGCATGATGAAATTAATGCTGTTCATAAAAGTATCATTTATTTATATTCAACTATTGCCTAATTCATTAAATAAGAATAATTGTTGGTCTTTTCTCTTCCTTCTGAAGTAATCCTACCTTCCTCAAAGAGACAACTAAGCAGCATAATGACCCCCCTTTGTTCTCTAGCTGGAAGTGTCCTATCACTGACTCCTTTATTCACTCTCCTTTATTTACTAGGTCAATAAAGCTTTCATAGCTCTTTTCCCTGTTCAAACAAAAACAAATTCTCCTCTCTCACACCCTCATTTCACTTAGGAATTTGCTTTAGTCATAATTAGATTAAAGCTCCTGAAGTTCTATTCAACTAACAGTGTATGTTAGAAGGATTCTTAGCAAATAGTTTTCCAAAGCCTGTAATTTGCGTAGCAATGCAATCAGCTCATCTCTGGGATTTGCAGCAATGACTGGTGTTTAGTTCAGCATCATGCTTAAAAAGCATTCTAATAGGCTCACAGTGACCATAAGTGCTATTTGCAAAGGCCTGAAAATTCTGGGTAATGGTATTCTGTGCAGGAAATCATTCTCTTAAGCTAATCCCACACACTGTTCATTTTGTCTGCCCAGGTTTTGCATGACTCTGCCTGGAATGGTATTATAATATTTTGTCAGGCTGCAGGCCAGTGACATTGGTAGAACTTTTGGTTCATCCTGGGAGATGCTTGACACAATCACCTCAGCTAAGGCCAAGCAGAAAGTAGAATGAATTTTTTGAATAATTCAAAGTAAATAAACCATACCATCATCTTTGCCTTCCACTTACCTTTGACTGTGAAGAGAAAACTGTGTCTAAACCTACAACGAATTGAATCTGGAATTTGGAGTTACCTTTCGAATAAGTCACTTGATCATTTTAATTTTGTTAAACTGCAAAATCAGTTCTTCTTTCAGCCAATGTGCTGAGCTCATAGATTGGGTACGGGTGCTGTAAGATTTACACAGGGACGCTTTTCCATATAAAACTGTCACAGATGAGACCAAAACAACTGGGTGATTCAGACAAGTCAGTGAACAAAAAATATATATCACTTGGCTTTTGAGTTTCTTCCAGTCACAGACTAGGAGCATCTTGGTCCATGCCAGTGCTGATCATGGGCCTGAATGTGAGTGTCCCATATGCCAGGGTTGACTTCTATAAGTTGACAAAACCAATTAATTCAAGTGAGGTCCATTTAATGTCCATGTGCAAATACCACTTAACTTACAAAGCAAACAAGGAAAGTCTGCATGTTTGGGGAGGGGCAGTCAAGAATAGTAGAGTAGAAGTCAGCCGAAACTAGTTGGTTTGAGAATTGAACTCTAAGCCCTAAATTCTCTTAAATGTATGAAGTAAATGCATAATCCTCATTTACCTGCACTTTCACATGACTTAATTCCTCAATTATTTTAGAGCTTCCTTAAGGCAAAAATTAAAGCTTACAGCTATCTCTAGCCATAAAAAGCACTCAGTTAATTAACTGACTAGGAGGTATGCAGTTTTCTAATTGTTAACTAATTTAAGAGGATAAAGAAATCCTGTTGTAAGCTTTGTGACTAGTGTTAACCCTTTGCCTCGTTTTGTCAATTCCCAGATTTGGGCCCAAGTCTTCACTCATACTGGGCTGCGGAGCATGTCTACAGGAGCTCCTGTGGCTGGTGACTGGCATATCTGCTTCCAAGAACCCATCCACTTCTTAGGCTATGACCTAGGAGGGCCCAACAACCAGAAGATGAGGGGCAGGGATAATAATGAAAGCAACACCATGGACTGGATAGGATAATTCAATCTAAGCAATCTGTCATATCACCCCTCCATTTCCTCTGTTTATCATGCATAAACCACTCATTCTTTCCTTCCATAGGATTTTCTTTTAGGTGGTCTTAAACTTGGAATGGCCCTGTGAAAGTCACTAGGTCTGTTGGAAATATTGGATTCTCTCTTTTCTCCAGACTTTTGGGAGGATTATTGCACATCCTTAGGTGTGGCCATGGTTCTTGGTTTGACCAGAGAGGTATGAACGGACGTGATGTGGGCTACCACCATGCAGAAATGTGAGGAGCCAGTGCGCGCTTTACCGAGTGCCCTCTTCTTCAGCCTCCAGGGCCACCACCAAAGTTCCCTGTGGCAGTTGCTCCATCAGCTGGGGCCCAGTGTAGGTGATGACGTGGAGCAGAGTTCCTAGCCCACTCATAAAGGGCATGTAGCCTGAAAGAGACTAACCTTTTTTATTCTTCCTTTCGTATAAATCTCTGAAATTTGAGATTATTTGTTTCTATGGCACAAACATCTACCCTGACTAATAGTCACCTGATTCAGCCCTACCATTAGGCAAATCAATTTTTTTTCATTTTTTTTTTTTTAATTTTAAGTTTCAGGGTACACGTGTAGGATATGCAGGTTTCTTATGTAGGTAAACGTGAGGCAAATCAATTTCTAACAGGCTTGATTTACTCAAAGTGAGTCACGTTTAGTCCTAGCTTTAGGGGATCACACTTTCTTTATATGAATAAGAGGATTCCAGAGAATGATGATTTTAATAAAAGGCTAGATTAATTCATAGTGTTCCAGAGAGCTGATTTTCGTGGTTCACTCGTGCTAAGGACCCACATATACACCTTGATTTCGGGTGTTTGTTTCTTGTAGTAAAAATTAATGTTTATGGTGGGTGTACATGCATCTTTCAGTGCAATCTTGCAGTCTAGTTTGCCTCTGGTGATATTTGCACAAAGCCATTTCTGCTTTAGTCTTCATTCATGCACACTTAAGCTCTCCTGCTATGAACTATCACATCCATATGCCCATATAAGCAAGACTTACATACTGGTTCTCACTCAAACTTGAGGTGAGGAGCAGAGGGAGAATTTTCTCATTGTTCAGGCAGCAGGGTCAACTGAGTACTGGATATTTATAGATATAATGTTTTATATAAGTCAATTACTAGGGAGTATATCAAAAACAAGGGCCACAGATTGCATTTTGCAATGCATACCTTTTCCTGTGCTGTCCTGGCTCATGCTCCAAGAAATGCAGTTACTTTCATCTGTGCTTTCAGTTACAATTTTGAATAGGGATCCTGGATATTTTAAGCCACTGTAAATGTATGAAGAATAAAATGCAGTCTATGACATGATTATGACATTGTGAAGTTATTTCCATAAATTAACTAGAGCTAGGAAGAGAAATATGTTTTAAAAAATGAGATTGTGAATGGCCCATTTTTAAATTTTAAAATCCTCTCATTATTGTTGAAATGTTTTAATAATAGAAAGCAGAAGATTCATAAAACATGAAAACAGCACAGGGTTTGAGTGAATTGGCATGTTCCTACTGTAAAATGATTCGAGTGGCTTGACCTGGGGTGTTCAGTCCATCTCTGTCCTTCCAAACCTCCCTGTTCCCCAAGCTCTCTTGGGACACTGGGATTATGGGAGGTCGCTTCACTGAAACTCATTCATTAAAGATCTGAGAGTAGGGTGGATCTGCTAATCAGTTTAGTCCTCCAAGTTAGTTGGAAACAGCTGGTGTTTGCCACACTAGACTCTGGTTCCACATACACCTCTTCCAACAATTCTGCAACATCTCCATCAGAATGTGCATTTAGAGTAATGAATTTGTGTCATTAATATGTTGGGCATGTTCCATGGCTGTAAAGTATCCCACAAGAGAAAAGTCATCGCTGCAGACAGACGTGTTTTATAGCTGCTACTGATTTACAGGCTGGTAAAGCCACTCTTCAATTGCCTTTGAGGATAAGAAAGAGCAAGAAAAGCAGGGAGTGAAATCACCCAGATGGTGTCTTGGTCTCCTCTGATGTGAGGGTTGAGAATGCAAGGACAGTGGGCACCTAAATAAAAATCTTTTCTTTTTTGAGTGTCTCCATCTCAGTCACTCCATTCTAAAATCTTGGTTTTCTTGGTATCTGTCAGGTATGGGGTTTTACTTTGCCAGCAGAGCAAGCTGGGACCATCTGACACCTGGAGTCTAGCAGACTATGAGGGGTGGACACACCACAGGGAGTTAGAATTAGAGGAAGTATTCACTCATTAGCATGGAACAGAAGTCATTAACCCTCTGCTCTCCATTCAAGATCCCTGCTTAATGAATGGCCAGGGCTGGCTAGAACAGAGACTGGGCTGGCAGAGAGTGAGTAAATTAAGAGGACAGAACTATAGGAACCACGGGACCTAAGTTTTCAATGAAAGGGAGAATCAATATTTATTGATCACCTACTATATGATCAACCAATATTATTAATCACCTGCTATGAAATAGGCATATTCTTTAATCTTTATAATAACCCTATGAAATTGGTATTATCTTTATTTTATGGAAGAAAAAATGGAATATGGTGGTTGAATGACTTATGTGAGGTCAAAACAAACTCTCTCTCTTCTTTACCCACAATTTTATTTCCCAATTCCATTGACATCTTCCACCTTCTTGCTTTCTCAGGCCCTTTCAGGAACCAGCACTTCTAGTGCTTTTTGCTTGTGGGTTCTATTCATAAATATGCCTAGATTTTCTGGCCCCAAGTAGTCAGACATGATTATAAAAATTCCATCTGGATAGTGTAAAATTAAAATTTGTAGTCTGTTTTCTCCCACTCCTAATCCCACAGCCCAGGAATCACCAAATTTAACTATTTCTATTGACCTCTAAATAATTTCTTAGACTTCTGTTTCCTAACTGGTCATCTTTAGAAAGTGTCTGCAGATTTCCTATCATGAAAAATGAAATTTCAATACCCTTGCAATAATTGCAATAATCTTCTGCCTTTAAGTTTTCAGTTCACCTCTTCTTGGTTATCACCTGGGCTTTACAATAACAAATCAATATTTCTTGATCTACCAATTTTAGGTAGTCCCTCTTAACTTGCTGTATGTAATATGAATTCTTTAGCCATGTTACATTTTCTCTCTAACTCATCTTCTGAATTTACTCCCACCCTGCATTCACTGTATCATTGATTTTACATTGCCACAAACTAAGGCTTCTATATTTCATTCTGAACTGGAAAGTCATTAGTGCTTTGTCTATAAATGGATTTTTAAAATTGAGTACCTGTAATTCACATTTAATGTATTAGTATTGTCGAAATATCATTTACTGCAGAACCCAGCAGTGAGTTTAATTCATGGAGATGGAAACTCTGTGGCATTAAATATGTGTCACCTAGAATAGGTTTCGAAAATTGCAAGTTGAGAGGGGAATAAGCAAGTGACCTATGTTTTGCTTTTTTTTTTTTTTTGAGATGGAGTCTCGCTCTGTCGCCCAGGCTGGAGTGCAGTGGCACGATTTCCGCTCACTGCAAGCTCTGCCTCCCGGGTTCACACTGTTCTCCTGCTTCAGCCTCCCGAGTAGCTGGGACTACAGGCACCTGCCACCACACCCGACTAATTTTTTTTTTTGTATTTTTAGTAGAGACGGGGTTTCACCGTGTTAGCCAGGATGGTCTCTATCTCCTGACCTCGTGATCTGCCCACCTTGGTCTCCTAAAGTGCTGGGATTACAGGCATGAGCCAACATGTCTGGCCTGTTTTGCATATTTTTGTAGTTAATATTATAATTTTTATCTTTTAATTGAAATTATCCAGCTTTCCTATTTTAATTTCATAGGAAATTATTCTTGACAGTATTCTCAGAGCCCTTGAGCTGTCAGTCAGGTTCGGATAACCGGCTTTCTAAAACCACTGTAAAGAGGTTATTCTAGAATTTTTTTTATTATTGTACTCCTGGGTTTGTTCTGCTTTTGCATCTAACTCACTCACTCTTTTTTTCTCATTCTCTCTCTCTCTTTCTCTCTCTCTCTCTCACACACACACACACACACACCCCACACAGATTCCTTTATAATTTTGTTGATGTACATCTTGATGTATAAGTGATAAACTTTTGAGCCCTTTCTGTCTGGGAATATCTGCATTTTTTCCTTTTTCTTAGTAGAGTCATTTCCTTGTATATTTTTTATACTGAGACTTCCTCTACTATAATTTAAGCAAACAACCTTCCCTCTTTTCCAAAACTTTGAAAAGTCTTTACTCCACTGCTGTGCTCCATTCCCCAAACCTGCCCCCATTGTAAGTGCTTTCATAAACCCACCCCATGCTGTTCAGTAAATTATTAGGAAAGAGAAGGAAAATGTGTGCTCAGTCCAACTTCTTGAACCATAAACCCTCCAACCAATGCATAATATGGTACAACAATCATGGGTGCCACTTGAACTTTGATACCTCTAAATAAATAGCCTATTTGATGTCTAATGAAACCAATTTACAATCTTTTCTATTATTTCTATTAGTAGGCAGTCACTACAATCACAGTAAATTCAAAACACAGACTTAAGCTATTTAAATACTCACTTCCTTGCCTTCGCTGTCCTTAGTTTTCAAAGCAAGTAAAAATGATAACCTCTTTTAATTGAAACTTTTAGTAAAAGTTGTATTGTTTATTTCACTTAGGATTTTATTGATTAGCTAACCAGCTCTGCTGGGGCTGCCCCCAAAATTAGTATTTTTCTTGGCAGTCCTGGAGTTCTGATGGATCCATCAGAATCTAGCTACCTGGGGGAGAATGGAGACAGCAGGTTGAGCTGTTAGATACCACAGTTCCTCCCACTCATTGTAGCTCAGCACAGAACAAGTAGACAAAAACCACAGCTTCCTCCTTCTCTCTGAGGTAGAAAAGAGTTGGAAGAGTCCCTCATAATTTCTGGCTGGGCTGATTGGTGGGAGTTTTCTCTTGTACAAGACCAGTTTGTGAAGACAGGAAGATGTGCCTCTTTTATCTAATACACAGACATCAACACAGAGAGTCAAGGAAAATTAGGAACTAGGCTAAGACGTTTCAAACAAAGGAGCAAGATCAATCTCCAGGAATCAACCTTAATGAAATGAAGTTATATGATTTACCTGACAGATAACTACAAATAACTCTCCTAAGGCTGCTCACTGAGGCCAAAAGTACAATGCATGAGTAAAGTAAGAATTTCAACAAAGAGATAGAAATACAAAAAGGTACCAAATAGAAATCATGGAGCTGAAGAATGCGATAGCTGAACTGAAAAAAAAAAATTACTAGAGAGTTTCAGAGAAAACTAAATAAGGCAGAATAAATCAGTGAACTCAAAGACAGGTCACTGAAAACACTTCAGAGGTGTAAAAGTTTTTAAAAAATATAAAAAAGTGAAGAAATTTTTAGAGAATTATGGGACACCATCAAGCAAATCAATATATACACTGAGGAGTTCCAGAAAGAGAAGAGAAAGAAAGGAACAGAATGTGTATTCAAAGAAATAATGGCTAAAACCTTCTCAAATCTGGGGAAGGAAAAAGACGCCATATGAAATGAACCCAAAGAAATCCAAAGTGAGACACATTATAATCAAATTGTAAAAAAAAAACAAAGAATTTTGAAAGCAAGAAAAGTGATTTGTCACATATGAAAGAACCTCTGTAAGACTATCACTAGATTTTGCAGCACAAACTTTGCAGGCCATAAGGGAGTGGGATGCTATAGTTAAAGTGAGGAAACAAAAAAAGAAATCAACAATACTATATCCAGCAAAGCTGTTCTTCAGAAATAAAGGAGAGATAAAACTTTTTCAGACAAATAAAAACTGAGGGAGTAGACCTGCCTTATAAGAAATGGTAAAGGAAGTTTTTCAAGTTGAAACAAGAAGATGCAAAACAGCAACACAATAGCATAAGGAAGTATGAAATTTGTTAGTATAGATAAATATACAGAAACATACAGAATACTCTAATACTGTGATTACTTATAATTCTAGCATAAAAGTTGAAAATCAAAAGTATTAAAAATAACTATAACTAAAAGTATGTTAAAAGATACACAATACAATTAGATGCAAATTGTGACAACAATAACATCAAGTGTAAGTGCAGAGAGTTAAAGTGTAATGTTGTGTGTCATTGAACTTGAGTTGTTATCAGCTTAAAATAGACTATTGTAACTATAGGATAGTTTATGTAAGTCTCAAGATAACCATACATGGTTATGCAAAAAGTATCAATAGAACTTACATAAAAGAAAAAGAGAAAATAGTCAAAGCATATCAATACAAAATAATCAACAAAATATAAAAGAAGACAGCAAGAGACAAAAAGACAGCAAAAGACCTAGAAAAATGACAGAAAACAACTAACAAAATGTCAATAGCAAACCCTTCCCTATCAATAATTACCTTATATGTAAATGATTTAAACTCTCTAATCAAAAGAAATAGATTGAACAAACTGATTTAATAAAAAATAACAAGACAAAACTACACGTTGTTTAAAGAAATTCACTTTAAATTTAAGGACTCTCATAGGCTGAATTTTAAGGGATGGAAAAAAAAATATTGAGGGCAAATGGTAACAAAAAGACAGCAGGTGTGTCTATACTTATATCAGACAAAATAGACTTTAAGCCAAAAACTTTCCAAAAGAGACAAAGAAGGACATTTTATAATGACGAAAGGGTCACTCCATCATGAGAATAGAACAATGATAAATACATATGAACCCAGCATCAGAAGATGTAAATATATAAAGCAAACACTGATGGTAGTGAAGAGAGAAATAGACAGAAATACAATGGTAGTAGGAACACTTCAATACCTTAATTTCAATAATTGACAGGACATCCAGACATAAAATCAATAAGAAACTTGAATAATACTATAAACTAAATAGATCTAACAGACATATGTAGAACATTCTACCCAACAACAGCAGAATATACATTTTTTTTCAAGTGCACATGATTTTTTCTCCAGAATAAATCAACATTAGGTCACAAAGCAAGTTCTAACAAATTTTAAAAGATTGAAATTATACCAAGTGTTTTTCTGACCACAAATAAAATTAGAAACCAATAGCACAAGGAAAATTGAAATATCCACAAGTATGTGGATATTAAATAATACACTCTGGAAGAAACTTTGGGTTAAAGGGGGGAAATCACAAAATAAATTAGAAAATACTTCAGGGTAAAATACATACCAAAACTTATGGGACTCAGTGAGAATAGTACTAAGAGGGAACTTCATATGATAGAGGCCTATATTAAAAAAGAAGAAAGATCTCAAATAAACAACCTAAAGTTACATCTCAAGGAACTAAAAAAAGAGTGAACAATGTTCAAAGTTAGCAAAAGGAAGGAAATAAAAAAGATTAGAACAGAAATAAATAAAATAGAAAAACAGAAAAACAATAGAAAAGGTCAACAAAACTTAGAGTTGTTTTTTAATAAGAAAAACAAATGACAAAAATTTAGCTAAACTAAAAAGAAAAAGAATAAATAAAACAAAAAATGAAATAAAACACATTACAACTGATGTCACAGAAATAAAAATGATTATGAGATTATTGTAAAAAATTGTATGCCAACAAATTAAATAACATAGAAAAAATGGATAAACTCCTACAAACATACAATCTACCAAGACTAAATCATGAAGAAATAGAGCATCTCAACATACCACAGATGAGTAAGGAGATTGAATCAGTGAATAAAAACCTCCCAATTAACAAAAGCCCAGGTCCTATTGGCCTCACAAGTGAATTCTACAAAACATTTAAAGAAGAAATTGACACCAATCTTTCTCAAACTCTTCCAAAAAATTAAAAGGTGACACTTCCAAACTCATTTTCTGAGGGCAGCATCAACTTAATACCAAAGCCAAAGACACAAGAAGATAAAATTACAGATAAATGTTCCTAATGAACATAGATGCAAAAATCTTCAACAAAATACTAGCAAATTGAATTCGACAGCATATTAAAAGGATCATACACCATGAGCAAGCAGGATTTATCCCTGGCATGCAAGGATAGTTTAACATATGTAAATTAATAAATATGATACTCCACATAAACATAATGAAGGATAAAAGTTATATGATCATCTCAATAGATACAGAAAAAGTATTTAACAAAATGCAACATCTTTTTGTAATAAAAACTCTCAAAAAATTAGCTATAGAAAGAAATAACCACAACATAATAAAGGCCATATATAACAAGCCCAGAGCTAACACCACATTCAACAGTTGAAAGAAAGAAAGAAAGAAAGAAAGAATTGATTTTTCTCCAAAATCAAGAAATCAGGACTGAGACAAGAATGCCCATTTTTGCCACTTCTTTTCTATATAATACTGGAAGTCCTAGATAGAGCAACTTGCCAGCAAAAAGAAAGAAAAGACACCCAAATGAGAAAGGAAAAAATAAAATATTCTGTTTGTAGATTTTTATATATAGAAAATGCTGAAGACTCCATCAAAACACTTTTGGAACTAATAAATGAATTCAGTAAAGTTGCATGATACAAAATCAACATTCAAGAATTAGTGGCATTTCTACACACTAACAACAATAATAAATGAAATTATTTCCTTCATTTCTTTTTTGGAACAAAACTTAGCTAAACTAATTAAAAAGGAAAAGAAGTTCAAATAAATAAAATTTAAAATGGAATATATTTTTGGGAAGAAATGAAGGGAATCATTTCATTTACAATAGCATTGAAAAACCCTGAGATACTTAAGAATAAATTTATCCGAGGAGATAAAATGCCTATACAATAAAACTATAAAATATTGAGGAGAAAATTAAATATGACACAAATAAATGGAAGGATATCTGTATTCCTGTATTGGAAGAATTAATATTCTTAACATGTCCATACTGCCCTATAAGATCTACAGATTTACTGCAATCCTTATCAAAATTCCAACGGTATTTTTCACAGAAATAAAAATCCTAATGTCATAAAGAATCACAAAAGGTCCTCAATAGACAAAGCAATCTTCAGCAGAAAGACAAAGCTGGAAACATCACACCATCTGATTTTAAAATATACTACAAAGTTATAGTAATCAAAATAGTATGGTACTGGCATAAAAGCAGACAGATAGACCAATAAAACAACAGAGGTCCCAAAAATGCATCCACACATTTATTGCTATTGATCTTTGACAAAGGTTATGAAATTGGGAAAGAATAGTGTCTTTGATAAATGGTGTCAGGAAAACTGAATATCATATAGAGAAAAATTAAATTGGACCCTTATCTCACACTGTATACACAATCAATTCAAAATGGATTAAAGACTTAAATGTAAGACCTGAAACTATAAAAATACTAGAAGAAAATTTAGGGAGAAAGCTTCATGACACTGACGTGGACAATGATTTCATGAATATAAAAGTACAGGCAATAAAAGCAAAAATAGACTGAAATCAAACTAGAAACCTTTTGTACATCAAAGAAAATTCTCCAGACACCTTACAGAATAGAAGAAAATATTTTACAAAGCATACACACGATAAGGAGTCAATATCCAAATATATAAGGAACTCAAACAACTCAATAGCATGAAAACAAATAACCCTATTTAAAATTGGTCAAAAGACCTGAATAGAATTTCTCCAAAGAAGTCATACAAATGGCTGCCAGGCATATTAAAAGGTTCTCAACATTACTAACTGTCAGGGGAATGTGAACTGAAGCCACAATGAGATATCATCTCATACCTGTTAGGATGGCTATGATCAAAAAGACAAGATAACAAGTGCCGGCAAAAATATGGAAAAAAAGGGAACATTCTTCCCGGAGCCCAGCACGAGGAATATTCTCCAACCAAGGAAGGTTCTCCACTTCCAGATCAGGAGTACACACTATTTATGCCTAGCAGCGTTTTTTCATGGCTAGAAACCAATGACTGCTGTGGTTTTCATTCTCCTATTTTTCAAAGTGGGAGATTTCATTGTCATTCCTTGTGTATTATGGTGTGTTAAGAGCTAACTTATCTTTAAATATAGAAGTTGCCAGTCTACATGAAGCAGCATGTGGCATTGGAAGTAGAAGATTACAGATCCTGGACTTGCAGCTAGAGGCAGCACTCTGTGTTTACTGGTTTGAAGATGAGCATGAATGTATTCTTCCCATTACAAGGCCTCCCATGAGTATTTTAGTAGCCAAAATGGTGAACGATGGCAGAGAACACAGTTTCTATTCTCCCCTCTTTCTTAATATCTTAGATTTTTGGCTGAGCCTCCATCTCTCAATTGTCTTTGCATTTATGTTTGAACACATGTTTAAATTCTGGTCAATAGCATGTGAAGGAGACTACTTTCTAAGAAATGTCTTTAAAAGATTGCTAACATGTGACCTTTGCCCCTTTCCTTTTTGGTCCCTTCTTTCGTCTTGATATCTAGAACTCCAATATGATTGTTGGAGTTCTGGCCTTTATCTTTGATCATGAGAAAAAAGTCTCTTTTCCTAGCAATGGTGGACTTACTCATTGAAAAGATCATTGGTTTCTATTAATTCTATTGTAACTCCTTCAGTAAACCAAGGCTGCCTACCTCATTTACATAAGAGGCAAATAGATCTCTAAGTTTTTTAAGCCATGATAAGTTTTAGTTAATGGCAGCTCACCTAATCCTAATTTACACACTTCCCAAGCAGCCCCTGCATTATGCAACAGGTGAGTGGTGGGAAGGAAGAGAGAAGAGACAAAGGAAAATGAAGTTATGCCAAGGAGTCATTTGATTTGTACCTGACTCCCCATATTTCCTTAATGAAATCCAGAAATCCCAAAGCGGAAACATACAAAACATATTCTCTTCTATGCCGCAAAGTCTGCTGAAAGGGACTTAGTGCTCTAGGACATCCTAGGCCCACCGCTTCACGGAGGCTCAGCCTGGAGCACCGGGCGATGCAGCAACATGGCAAGTTAGGACAGCTGGCTCTGAGCAGGGCTCCTCAGTCTGTGGGGCCTTTGGGTTGACTGGAAGTCATTTTCTCCAGATGGTGCCTTGTGTTTCAAAGGCACATTTTGAAGCCTCAGCAACTGATCAAAAAGACGACTGAATGTTGTTCTCTGTGTGTGATAGCTACAGTGGGGTGTAGAGCTGCAGGAAGTGGCTCTGCTGACTTCTGAAGTTGGTCTTACACAGTTTTCCTTTTGGAGCTCTTTCTTTCTCTCTTTTTAATTGCTCCCTCCTTCCTCCCTCCCTCCCTCCTTATCTATTCCCATCTTTCCCCACCCCGGCCCCACCACCCCACACACAGTTCTCTCTCAAACTTGAAGCTCTGTCTCCAGCTTGCCAGTAAGGCATTGACATCCCTTAGCAGTAAAAGATTTGGAACTTCTCATTGACCGCTGCTTGGGCCAGTGCTAGCTGTCCCTGACCACTGGGCAGAGATAAGAATGTGTTAAAAATGAATGTTTGTTTGCTGAATGTTTGTTTGCTTAATGTTTAAGAGGAGAAAACAAAAGCATGAAAACTACTAGCAAGAGTTTGCTTAGGGCAGCTCTCTAAATGATCTAGGCTGTTATCCAGCTCAACATGACACTGAACCCCAGCTGCCTGGATGAGTCCTACCAGGGAAGGGGATGAGGTAGCCTTTTGCCCAGCAAATCTAGAATCATTGGATCATTTCAAAAATTGATCTGAATGTTCCCCTCCTCTCCACACAAACTGTCATTCTCTAATCCCATTGTTTATTGATTTTGATGGGAAAGACAATAAGGATTGAATTCAAGTGAGGAAGTACACAATTTCCCATTATCCTCACATCCAGTGGCTGAAGTGCTATGAGACATTCCCAACTGATGCGTTCTCTGGCATCACCTTGCTTTGGTCAATCCTCCTCAATTCTGCTGAAGTAATCTTTACAAAATTATATACATATATGATCAAGTGACTCCCTTGGCCAGATCCTTCCGTTGCTCCTCACGCTCAATAAGCACCATGCAAGGCCTAAACCCTATATATTTTCACAAACACATTCCCACCCCCATCCCTACCAAGGAAATCTGCGGTCCAATAACATCGAACTTCTCATCCCTCTTAAAATATTACATGCTATTTTGTGGCTCCTTAGAATGATTAACTAGTATGTCCAAAGTTACACGGCTTGGAAGGGGTAAGGCTGAGATTTAAATACAAGCAATGACTCTAGATTGCATACACCTTTTCACTGAGCTATTTGTTGTGCTCACCAATGACATATGGATGTGTAGGTTGTTTGCAATTTTTTTAGGTTATGAACAAGGCTCCAATGAACAACAATGGTTACTCAATTATTTAATGCCTCCATGATAGTTTCCCTAGAATAAATGCTAATTTATTTACATGGGATTACCAAACCTAAAGATGCTAAATGTTGACACACCCAGGTGGGCAATTTTATAATGCATATCCTTTAATCTTTTTAAATCTGAATATAGAATACAGACAAACAATATCATTATTTTGAATTATATTTCTTTGGCTACCAGAAAAATTGGACTTTTTAATCCCATGTGACTTTGCCTACTTATGTTTTTGCTTTCTGGTATTAAACATTGTCTTTTGTGTAGACTGGAAAACTCTTTATATATTAAGAATATTATTTGCCTGAAATGTCATCAGCATACTTGTGGCAGCTTGTAGATTGTCTTTTAATTTTTTATGGTTTTTTTTTTTTTAAATATCACTGTTGGCTAAAACAAGGACTGTCCAAATAGAGTGACTGTCAACAGGCAGGATGCTTGTATTGGCCTTAATTCTTATTTAACGGCCAAATCCATTTCACAGTCCTGCAGTGAAAAGCCACATTGACATAGGCAGCTCTATTCACTGGACAACTCCTATCTACTAAGGGGCATTGTTTCCCACATTCCCTTGGTTCTTTAATATCTAAGCCCATCTATATAATATACTGCATTAGCCAACATGCTCTTATGAGAGATTCTTTCCATCTCTTACTTTTGTGAATCATTATCTTTTATTAATCCAAAGATGTTTGGTGTCTATTGTGCTCTAAACATTGTTCAATAAACAAAACACAAACATCCTTCTCCCCATGGAATTACATCCTGGTAGGATTTATTATTATTGATAACAAATAATAAGCTTAATAAAGAAATAAATTATATAGAAAAAATGTTATAAAATTAAAGCAGAATAAGGGGGTTAAGGAATAAATATATGTAGGCATGAGTTGAAATATTAATAGGATTGAATATTTTAATAGAAAAAGACTAGAAGAGGAAGAGAGAGAGCCATACAAATAGCTAACAAAGGAAAGCTCCAGGTAGGAGAAGTTGGCAGTACAAAGGCCCTGGGGTGGGAATAAACCTGGTATGTTTGAGGAATGGCAAGGAGCTCCATTTGCTAGAGAAGAATGAGCAAGAGGGGGATGAGTAGGAGATGTGATTAGAAAGGTAATCAGTGGTCAGATATGTGAGGTCTTTTACATTACTATAAGGGGCGTGTGTTGTGCTTGAAGGAAATGGGGAGCAACTGAAGGCTTTAGAACAGAGGAATAATATGGTGTCACTCCCATTTTAGCAGGATCACTCTAGTTTCTGAGACTGAAAATAGAGGGAATATGTAGAAGGCCTGTGTAGTAATCCTGTTGAGAGATGATGTTGGCTAGGACCATAGTGCTGCTGAAAAGCGGCTAGGGTGAGCTTGTGGAGAAAAAGGAACACTTACATACTGTTGGTGGGAGGGTAAATTAGTTCAGCCATTGTGGAAGGCAGTGTGGCGATTCCTCAAAGACCTAAAGACATAAATACCATTTGACTCAGCAATCTCATCATTAGGTATATACCCAAAGGAATATAAATTGTTCTATTATAAAGATACATGCATGAGTATGTTCACTGCGGCACTATTCACAGTAAACAAAGACATGAAATCAACCTAAATGCCTATCAGTGATGGACTGGATAGAGAAAATGTGGTACACATACACATCACTGGGAGATGTGGCTATTCATTTTCCGTGAATAGCTGCATACTAGGCAGCCACAGAAAAGAATGAGACTGTTTCTTTTGCAGGGACATGGATGGAGCTGGAGGCCAGTATCCTTAGCAAACTAACAGAACAGAAAATCAAATACTGCATGTTCTCACTTATGAGTGAGAGCTGAATGATGACAACATATAGACACAGAGGGAACCAACACACACTGGGGCCTGCTGGAGAATGGAGGGTGGGAAGAGGGAGAAGATCAGGAAAAATAACTAATGGGTACTAGGCTCAATAGCTGGGTGATTAAATCACTATCTGTACAACAAACCCCCGTGACACAAGTTTACCTATGTAACAAACCTGCACATGTACCCCTAAACTTAAAAGTTAAAAAAAGAGAAGAAAAGAAACGTTGCCGGGGTTCTGGATGTGTACTGACAGAAGAGCCAACACTATCTCCTTTATATTGGGTGTAGAAAGTAAGAGAAAGAGGAAAATACCTTCCAAGATGGAGGTTCTCATGCTCAGTCCCCACGACTGCCTTCTTTTCTCTTATTTTCTGTAGCTACTGTCTGAGTAAGAGCAGAGGGTTCGATAATTGTCTGGGAAGCCAGCATTCATGGAAGAAAAGCAAAGCCTTCCTGTTTTCTGCATGGTGTTTAGACACAGGGAGTGAGGAAGGAAGAAGGTGTATTCTTACTTTTTTCCAACAAGAAACACGAACATGTTATGAGGCAAACTCTTTCTGATGCCTGTGTATTCTTACTTTTGCCAGTGGTATTTTTTCCAACAAGAAACACGAACAAGTCATGAGGCAAACTCTTTCTGATGGCTGCCCAAGCAGCTCCAGCTGCCTTGCAGAGTCCTGGCTAGGCTGGTTGGCCATAAGTCTCAGTGATTCCAGGCTGGGAGCTTTCATCTGTGTGTATGCTGTGTTGTCTTCATGTGACTTTCAGTGGGAAGCTGGCTGTTAGAGATGATCTATTTTTTCAAATTCGTCATATTTTATTACTTTTTCTTGTGCAGTAGAATAGTTATACTGGATCCTCCTGTGGTAAATCATTTGGATCCAACTAAAGTTCAAATGAATATTAATAGATGCTCTGAAAATCATAGAGTTCATCTTTAGCATTTGCTACACATGGGGCTATTGTTCTCATGTACAGGTTTATTATAATAATGCCTTTATGATGTTGGATAACAAACCTATTTTCATACCTTAATTAATGGTTAAGGGACTATATTGTTTTAAACTATTTTTTTTTTTTGAGACAATCTTGCTCTGTCACCAGGCTAGAGTGCAGTGGCATGATCTCGGCTCACTGCAACCTCCACCTCCCGGGTTCAAGCGATTCCCCTACCTCAGCCTCCCAAGTAGCTGGGACTACAGGCGTGCGCCACCATGCCCAGCTAATTTTTTGCATTTTAGTAGAGACGCGGTTTCACCATGTTGGCCAGGATGGTCTCGATCTCCTGACCTCATGATCCGCCCGCCTTGGCCTCTGAAAGTGCTGGGATTACAGGCGTGAGCCACCACACCTGGCCATTTTAAACTTTTTATTTTGAAATAATTTTAGATTTACAGAAAAGTCACAAACAGAGTACAGAGAGTTGTGCTCTCCTATTTGCCTGCCATTCCCCATTGTCACATTTTACATTATCCTGGCATATTTATCAAAACTACAAATTGTCACACTACTTTCCTATTTGTACATTATCATGAACTAAATTCCAGACTTTATTCAGATTTTACTCGTTTTTTTTCCATGCATTTCTTTTTCTGTCCCAAGATCTCATCCAGGATACCTCATTGCATTTAGAGCTCATGGCTCACAGTCTCCTGTGGTCTGTGACAGTTTCTTAGCCCTTGGTTGTTTTCTATGACCTTGATAGTTTTGAGGGATCGTGGTCAGGTATTTTGTAGAAAGTTTCAGATGTTCCTCAGTTTGGGTTTGTTTGATGTTTTTCTCATGCTTAGAGTAGGGTTATGGGTTTTGGAACGAATACCATAGAGATGAAGTCCCCTTCTCATCACATCATATGGAGAGTATTGGAAATCAATATGTCTTATTGATGTTGATGTTAACTGATTATCTGGTAAAGAGGGCATTTGCCAGCTTTCTCCACTATACAGTCAAGGTTTTTATACTTTCCACACTCTATTCTAGTCACTAAGTCCAGCCCACACTCAAAGGCATGGGTGGGAAAGGGGATTTTGTTTGTTTGGTTTTCATTTTCCTGTTTGGTGGAAGACAATTTTTTTTCTTAAAAAAAAATCTAGGGCACTCAGAGGAGGGAATAAATGTGCATCTTCTGCCTGTTGGTTTTGATATTATAGCCATGGAGGTGATTCTTTGAACATACAATCTCCCTTGCCTTTCTCTATCAAGACAGTTTAATCCCTTCTGAAAAACTTCCCAGTTATCTTCACCCAATTTTTCTGCATCCCTCTGAGAAACTCTGTTTAAACAATTCTGTACTGCAATGATTTCTACCTTTCTTATTTGACTGTGTAAAGAGTGACTGAGGACTAAATTCTGGTTAAATGAATAAAAAGATTAATGTCTTTCATGAATATCTCCTTTTCGTCCCCTCTTGGAGGGAAGGCAGCAGATTTAATTTTTTTCTTTCCTCCTCACAGTAACTGAGGTTGTAACTAACACTCAACAAATGCTTTTTATCAAACTGAATCCTATCATTGATGGAAGAGCTTCTAAATAATCTGCAATTCTCTCATCAAACTGTCAGACCCAATAAGTGCCAATAAAATTTGGAAGAGAAATTCAATTCCATGGCTGAGTCCCAATGACATTTTCTCACAAAGATTCATAATAATAATCATCACGGGGAAATGTGGCTATTCATTTTCCATTGTTCTTTGTAGAAGGGCTGTTAGCTTTGGGTTTTGCTTTGTTCTGTTTTGTTTTTTCAAAAACAAAGAATAATACACTGTGACTTTTGAGAAAAGCACAGTGTTGATGAAATATTACCAAAAGGAATAAAAAAGAGGAACTACAAAGGGCAAATTAAATTCTGTCCTTTTTTAGCTTCCAGGGTGCCAATTTTTGTATTTTAACAAGCACAAACCATCCCTTGTCATGTCAGGAGGAGGAGAAGCTCACAGAAAGGGGATAACAAAGTAATTCCTGCAGCAGTACCGAACACCTCCCTTTCTACCCCTTTTCTCCTTCTCTCTTAAAAAAGAAATCTTTGGTTCCTGTAGAAATATTAGAAAATGTATATAATAAAAAAGGTAAAATATCTATAATTATGGGCAAATGGGAAAGAAGGAAAATGTTTATGGTTGTAGGTTTGGGTGACCTCTTTTGTGTTTGTCTGGAATGAGGAAACAAATGGCCTTCACAGGGAGAAGGAACTTTACCCAGGAGACTGAGAAACGTGGGGAGGGAGGGTGTCCAGGAAATGTATTACCAAACAGTGATATTAAACTGAGGTGATACCCCTTCCTAACCCAGCATGACTCCCCGTATCAGAAGACCACTGGGACTGGGCCCTGCCAGGGAATTTAAGAGAAAGTGGAAGAAAAGGTGCTGGTTCAAATGGCCATCTTGAAACAGAACAGTCAGACATCTTTTCAATTTTCATTTTTCCTTTTTGTCTTCATGCGGGATGGTGGCTGCAATTATTTCTCATTTGTTGAGATGAAACCTGGGTATCACCAGAATGCAAGGCTGAGACTCTCCGGAGAGCTGTGATATGGACACGATGCTGTGTTACATTATTTTTGGTATAACTGAGAAAATAACCACGGTGTAGCACAAAGGTCAGCAAACCACTGCCCATGGGCTGAATCCAGCTGCTTTGTATATAAAATGTTACTGAAATACAACTTGGCTATTCATCTACATATTGTCTGTGGCTGCTTTTGCGTGACAATGGCAGATTTGAATAGCTGCAACAGATACCTAATGGCATGCAAAGACTACAACATCCGACCTCTTACATTTAAAAGTTTGCTGACATATGGTGTACTGGAACAGAAAATAAACTTGAAGTTAAAATATCCAGTGTCTGGTCCCAGGTCTACTTCTACCAGTTTTTGTGACTTTGAACAGAATTCTTCTTCCCCCTATGTCTCCATTTCTTCTTTTGTAAAGAAGACTTCTAATTTCTCTTAGAACTCTCATTCTGAAGCTCAGTGGGATAAACATGGCCCAAGGCTGCCAGCAATTAGAAAGGGTCTGCAGAGGGAAGTAACAACCTACAAGAGACAGGAACGGTGTGGGGAGGGAATGTTAATCCTTCCTTTTACTTGCCACATCGCTGTGACCTTATAGTCAAAGTATCTCTTGTAAACACCACAGAACTAACATTGAAATCTAGTGATGATCTGTACCTTTCAGCTAAAGAGTCGAGCTCATTTGCATTTGTTGCAGGTTCCGATAAACATGCATTTCATTTCTGCCACCCTATTTTTGCTTCCTATCCGTGTTTCTATCAGACATCTCTAGTGCCCAGATTTGTGTCATATTAATCCACTATTTTATTCCAGTTATTGTTGTGGCAATCAGCTCCACACAGGTGTAACCTGATACCAGTTTCTCTCAGCTGTTCTGTGAGTCTTCCATTTCTTCCCCTTGGAGTGTCTCTGTTGCCACCACACGGGATACCTAGGAGAACATGCTTGTTATTCTAATGCGTGCACAAACCTGGCATTGAGAAGCAGTTAACACCCTCTGGGCAATGGGTGATGGATAGAAACCAGAAAATAAACGCCCTCTTCTTCTATCCCTTTGGTGGACAGTTCTGGAGAATCTGCTTCGGGATGCTTCAGAGGGTGCCTGGTGGGATTGAAATGATGAGGATGTAAGTGATGCATGCCTAGAGTGGCTTTCCATCACCGTTGCCTGTTTCACTCTGCCCAGTCTTTTCTTGCTGCTACCTCAGTTACTTCCCAAATGAAATGCCTGTACACAGGCCCTCATTACAAATTCTGCTTTTGGGGCAAACCCCAGTAGGATATCTTCTTTTCTTTCATTTCATTTTCATTTTTCTTCCTTTCTCTTATTCTTTTGGAACGATTGAAATATTTTCCCCCTTGTTCTTTTTTTCCCTTTACTGGTTTGAAAATACATTTCAAACCACACTTATATTATTTAGTAATTACCTTTAGAATACTAACATGTATGGTTAGCATAGTGTTACTTAAAACTATGCTTAAAATGCATGCTAATATTTCTCCTGAAAAATATAAGGAACTTTGACAATTTTAATTTCAAATGACCAGTCTGGCTTATGTGATATTATTGTCCAGTATTTCAGCTCTGTATTTTAACTCAGTAAATTAGCTGTTATGATTGTTATTGTTTATACCATCAAATTGAATGTTTGTTATATTTTTCCCAGTGACTATTCTTTTATTTACTTGCTATCCTTTGTGTTTCTAACTTTTCTTTTTTCTGAAGCACAAACATTGAAAGTTCCTACAGTGCAAATCTGCACTGATCAACTCTCTCAGATTTTGCTTATCAGAAAATGTCTTTGTTTAATTCTTGTTTTTGAAAGGTATCTCTAGTTCTGTGAAGAACTACCCAAACTACCATTGGGTAGTTTGATGGGAATAGCATTGAATGTATAAATAACTTTGGGCAGTATGACCATTTTCATGATATTGATTCCTCCTATCCATGAGGATGGAATGTTTTTCCATTTGTCTGTGTTCTCCCTGATTTCCTTGAGCAGTGGTTTGTAGTTCTCCTTGAAGAGGTCCTCACATCCTTTGTTCTCTGTATTCCCAGGTATTTTATTCTCTTTGTAGCAATTGTGAATGGGAGTTCATTTATGATTTGTCTATTGTTGGCATATAGGAATGCTTGTGATTTTTGCACATTGATTTTGTATCCTGAGACTTTGCTGAAGTTGCTTATCAGCTTAAGAAGTTTTTGGGCTGAGACGATGGGGTTTTCTAAACATAGAATCATGTCTTCTGCAACAAAAAAGAACCCAAATAGCCAAGACAATCCTTAGCAAAAAGAATAAAGCTGGAGGCATCATGCTACCTGATTTCAAACTATACTACAAGGCTATAGTAACCAAAACAGCATGGTACTGGTACCAAAACAGACATATAGACCAATAGAACAGAACAGAGACCTCAGAAATAACACCACACATCTACAATCATCTGATGTTCAAGAGACTGGATAAAAACAAGCAATGGGAAAAGGATTCCCTATTTAATAAATTGTCCTTGGAAAACTGGCTAGCCATAGGCAGAAAACTGAAACTGGACCCCTTCATTACACCTTATATAAAAATTAACTCAAGATGGATTAAAGACTTACGTGTAAAACCCCAAACCATAAAAACCCTAGAAGAAAACCTAGGCAGTACCATTCAGGACATAGGCTTGGGCAAAGACTTCATGATGAAAATGCCAAAAGCAATTGCAAGAAAAACCAAAATTGACAAATGGCATCTAATTAAACTGAAGAGCTTCTGCACAGCAAAAGAAACTATAATCAGAGTGAACAGACAACCTATTGAAAGGGAAAAAACTTTTGCAATCTACCCATCTGACAAAGGTTTAATATCCAGAATCTACCAGTAAAAAAAAAAAAAATAATCCCATCAAAAAGTGGGCAAAGGATATGAACAGACACTTTTCAAAAGAAGACATTTATGCAGCCAACAAACATATGAAAAAAAGCTCAATATCATGGATCAGTAGACAAATGCAAATCAAAACCACAGTGAGATACCATCTCACACCAGTCAGAGTGGCAATCATTAAAAAGTCCAGATACAATAGATGCTGGCGAAGCTATGGAGAAATAGGAATGCTTTTACACTGTTGGTGGGAATGTAAATTAGTTCAATGATTGTGGAAGATGGTGTGGCAACTCCTCAAGTATCTAGAACCAGAAATACCACTTGACCCACCAATCTTCTTACTAAGTATGTACCCAAAGGAATATAAATCATTCTACTATAAAGACACATGCACATGTATGTTTATTGCAGCACTATTTACAATAGCAAAGACATGGAACCAACCCAAATGCCCATCAAGGATAGACTGAATAAAGAAAATGTGGCACATATACACCATGGAATACTATGCAGGCATAAAAAAGAATGAGATCATGCAGGGACATGGATGAAGCTGGGAACCATCATCATCAGCAAACGAACACAGGGACAGAAAATTGAACATACATGTTCTCACTCATAAGTGGGAGTTGAACAATGAAAACACATGGACACAGGGAGGTGAACAACATACACCAGAGCCAGTTAGGGGGTAGGGGGCGAGGAGAGGGAGAGCATTAGAACAAATAGCTAATTCATCCAGGGCTTAAAATGAAGATGATGGTTTGATAGGTGCAGCAAATAACCATGGAACGTGTATACCTATGCAACAAACCTACATGTTCTGCACTTGAATCCCGGAACTTACAGTAAAATAAAACAAATAAATAAGTAAATAAAAAAGAAAGATATCTCAATTGGAAATGTAATTCCATATTGGCAATTTTCTTCATCATTCTAAAGATATTTTACCACTGTCTTCTACAAGTCTCTGTTGCTTTTGAGAAGTCAGAGGCTAATTTGCTTTTCTTTACCATTTGTTTGCTTTTCTCTGGCTCTTAAAGATGTCTTGTTGCACTTAGTATTTTATTTTACTGTGACACATCTACATGTGAATTTCTTTTTTTTTTCCTACATGAATTTAATTGGGCTTCCTGAATCTAAGAAGTCCTGTGTTTTCATCAATTCTGGAAAATTCTCAATCATCAAACTTTAAATATTCTCTTTCTTCTTTCTAGTAAATTACTGAAACTCTGATCAGTATGTTGGACCATTCTTGCTCTTTCTTCCTTCTCTCTCAATGTTGCTTTCATTGTTTTTCTGGCTTTTTCATTTTGTAAAACATTCTGTTTAATGCATTTAAGTCTACCATTCATTCATTAACTCACTTTTCATCTCAGTCCAATTTTCTGTTTGCTCTTTTAACAGAGTTTTAATTTTAAATATATATCTGTGTCCTTCTATGTATTTTAAGATACAGATATTTTAGTATATTTAATATTTTTGTCAAAATCACATCTGCTACTTTTGATAGCTTCTTGCTTCTTACTCATAAGTTTTATTCATTCTTGTATTCTTGAAATATATTACACATGCATATCTTTTATTCTGTATCCTGTAATTCCAACCTAAATTTTTAAAAGTAGGGCTCTGTTGTTTGTTCTGCTCACTCTCAATCACGTGCCTAGTGGTCTCTTGTGTTTTATTTTTGACTGTAGGCACATGTTTGCTTAAATTCTGTCAGTGGAAATTCTTTTAGACCTGGATTGAGATTAATTGTTATAAAGGAACAGAATTTGCTTCTGCCAGGTTCCTCAGGCTATTACCAAACCTGGTTCACTTTTAATTAAAATTTTCAACTTCGGGCTATGGCCATGTAAGTATGGTTAATGCAGTGTACAGGCCTATGTGAAGCCAGCAATATCCATGCATTGGTAAAGGACAAGTCTCCCCCTTACCCTTCTTATCCAGAGTCAAGCTCAAGACATGTGGAGTTTTCTTAGTTCAACCTTTCCTTACGCATACACACCATCCTGTGCTTCTGATACATGTTGAGTTCTGTGATCCACTTCTTTCTCCTGCAAAGACCAAAGATTTTCTCTCCTGTCCCTGACTTGAATGGAGCCATTAATGCCAAAGCTCTGGGCCTCTCAGATCAGTAGATGCCCCAGGCATGTCGAGGCTCCAGGGCTTCCTTAGCACCCTGGATTCATGCACCCACATTTTTCTTGCCTTCAGAAGAATATTTTTTCTTTCTTACAATTTCACCTATGCATTTAAAAGCATTTTCATAAATATTTTTCTAGAATTTGTGTTTGATATTGGAAGAGTTTCAGGAGAGCTAGTCAATCTACCTTATTTCCCAAAACGGGAGATTTTCATAAGGACTAAAAACCATAGACTTCATCAAGTTAAATATCTGTCATTAAATATCCGTCATTCCCTAACATGCCCATGTCCAAACAAAAAAGAGCAGCCCCCAAAATGCCCTGTTGGTAACTATGATCCTTTGACACCACCGTGTAAGTATTTTTTATTCTTACATGAAAGAAGTGGATTAATAGACATGAATATTTTATAGTGTTCTTAAGCAAGACAGGAAAACTGAAAGTTCCTTTACAGAAAATTGGCTTTACAGCTTTAACAAGGGTGGGAAATATGGCATACTTATAATTTTTCTGTTTAAAATCTCTCTTTGTTTAGAAATCATGCTTGTGTAATAACTATACATAAATGAAGAAAACTGCCCTTACTTGCCCCAAATAAGTTAAGAGATGTAATTGTCCATAACCACAATTTCTATCCCAAGGAAGAAAATTTAAAAGGTCAGAATATCTCCTAAGTACTGGAAAAATTGTCCAGTTGTCCACACAAAAGATCAGCTATGTGGTTATTGGAAAAATCTCTTTGTGTTCTCAGCCTCATTACTGAGAAAAGTAACCCATCTCCAAAGCTCAGCTTGTTTAGGCTATTAAATTATCTCCCTTTTGGTGGAACACTGAATGTGTAGAGTTAATTGTAGCATTGGTAAAGAAAATATTAATAAGAAATAAAGGGAATCTTTTGACCAGGCAGATTAAGATTGTCCTTTAGAATTATAAATTTTCCCATTTTGTTATGATTAAAGAATCAAAAAGAGTTCAGCCCAGAGAATTGTTCCTAATTTGCCTGTCCTATGTCTACCGCTACTCCCCCACCAAAACACACACACACACAAAGTACTGATAATCAGTTGTACTATCTTCATGCATAGACTCATTATGTTAAGTAAAATTCCATAGAAAAGTACTTTGTGGATTTATTTCATAGCTTATAACATGTCTCATATGGTGCATTTTTCTCAATGTGAGAGGATAATTTTGTAAAACAATCTCTCTTGATTAAAATGTGAAATTTGCATATACCAGGGGCCTTCTTTTTTGTAGGAAGGGCAGGAGTGCCACTCGGAATGTTTCATCTTGGCCTTTTTTTTTACTTGCAGTCTCCTCATAAATCCCCTGAGTCTTGAGGTCTTTATGCCTGTCAATAGGCGATGTAAGAATTGACATTTTCAGATAATAATTTTTCTTATCTGCATGGGGTGGTTATCATTCCTTTGGCCACTCAACATGTGAACCCCTATTTCTGTATTTTTTAAATCCTGTCCCTTATTAGTCTTGGTTGGAGGCAGCTTGCAACTAGGGTGTAGACACATGACCCAGGTTCTATGTCAGAGCAATTTGACCTTCACAGACAAAAAAAGAATGACCTATCTCTGGCTCCAGCTCAATGCCTTGCACATGGTAGAAGCCCTCATATCTTCTTTATTCAATGAATGAATGAGTTTTGAAATCAGATGTCCAGAGTTATTTTCCTTATGGTCTGAAAATGACAGAGAATCTGTGGTTGGCCCTTGGCACCCATTAGACTAAGCAGACTATAAACATGCTATCATAAATGTCCAACTAGGCCAGGCATGGTGGCTCAACCCTGTAATCCCAGCACTTTGGGAGGCCAAGGTGGGGAGATCACAAGGTCAGGAGATCAAGACCATCCTGGCCAACATGGTGAAACCCCGTCTCTACTAAAAATACAAACATTAGCTGGGCATGGTGGCATGTGCCTGTAATCCCAGCTACTCAGGAGGCTGAGGCAGGAGAATCACTTGAACCAGGGGATGGAGGTTGCAGTGAGCCGAGATCACGCCATTGCACTCCAGCCTGGCGACAGAGTGAGACTCCATCTCAAAAAAAAAAAAAAAAAAAAAAAAAAAAAGTCCAACTATTAAAGTCCTTCAGCTGTCAGTCCTTTTCTTTCCCTTGATACAAATTTCATCAAGTAATCAACGGAGGCCTATGTCCAGGAGGTATTGTGGGAAAGATCAGAATGAAAGAAAATATTTTCTAAGTTTAGATGACCAGAAGAGAAGCTGTACAAATGGAGAATATGAATTAAAAATAAGAGGAAAGAACTATTGCTGCCCAGATCAACTAAACATAAGCAGATGAGAGAAGGGTGTTGAGAAATAGAGAGATGGCTCAAAAATTACTACATAACTTTACACAAAACCCATCCTTCTTCTGGGCCTCAGTGTCCCCATATGAATGATGATTGAGCATTAAGATTCTTAGGATCCTTGTTCAGCTCTGACATTCTACTTTTTGGAGGAAAATCAATTTTAATCCATGATTTCTCTTCCACCCAATGAAAAAAATCCTCTAACAGAAACCAAACAACAGAGCAGAAGAAAGATTGAGCCCTGTTATCATGGATGGGAAGCTGGGCCAAAACCGGTTAAGGACTCAGTGGCTGGAAACCTATTAGCAGCAGCTCAGATTTCCTGGTTCCAATGGATTGCAACACACTCCGGATTAGCTTTGCCCACAGCCTGTGGTTAATGACTGTTTGTATGCTAACAGTCTGCTGTTGTGCCGACAGAATGCCTGTAAAGACTATGCTTGGATTTTTGAGAGAGGCCAGATATTCCCCCCATGGATGGTAATGCCATTCAGAGAACAAAAAGACTCTGGTATATGTTGCCTAACACCCTGTCCAGCATCAAGCTCTGAGCATCCATCATTACGATGCTAGAGGCAGTTGGCATCCCACACCATGAAACAGAACATTAACATCCACCAAGGATGCCTGGCTTCATTCTCTCCTCCATCACTATCCTATCAATTTCTTTCCCTTTATGATTTCTTTCTTTGTTTATGAGTTTTAAAAAGGCCTTCTGCACCTCAAGGGAGGCTTGGATAGATATTCATATTTTAACAAAATTCTACACCAATGGTGATAGTGAATTTTCTGTTATCAAGGAAGTGTATTAAAACATATCTGAAAATTTCAGTGGTTTCTTATTGCCAAAGAAGAGAGTTCAATTTCCTTTACATCATTTAAGCACCACTCTTCTACGACTTCGTCCAGGTTTTCAGGTTTACCATTCACTCCTCTACTTTATCCTGCTCTTGCTTTAGCCAATTATAATTTTTAAAAACTACTTTAGATGATGGCTGGGATTTTATAGCCTTGATCATCTTGGTTCACACTCTTGCTGCAACCAGAATGTCCATCCATCATTACTCCTGTTGACATCATCTCTTTTAAGTTGGAGCCTAAATGCTTCTTCCTTCACAAGACCGTAACTGAGTCCCCAGCAGAAGTAATCTTCCTTCTATTTATTTCCTTAACATTCTGCTTAACATTCAATGATTTGAGTATGCATTTTGCCTTTCTCCAATAGACTCTAAGCTTATCGAAAATAATGGCTGTGTTTTATTCCTTTTTCTATTTCCCCTAGTGCCTAGCACAGAATCTTTCAGAGTAGACACTCAGTGACAGCTGAATCATCATTGTTGGTTTTATTTTACATTCAAAATTTAATTTTTACCCAAGAAACCAAGGGAAATTAAATACAGAAATGACACCCCTCTTGGTAGACTTGTGGATTCAGGGATGCTAAGAATATATGAAGTTCCCTTTGACTCTTTTGACTGATATGATGGAATAAAACTGGGGCAAACACTTCATAGTCCTATTTAGTATTAGTATATTCTAACTATGCTTTGAAAGTAATTATGTTCTTCTAGACCTGGAATTTAGTCAGTTAGTAACTTAAAGCAAGTTGAATCAGAAGCAAGTTGTAAATTTTAGAGGGGAGCTTCAGGGCTTAGGTGTAAAGAAAATTCCTCCTTTCTGATTGAGAATGTAATTACAAAGATTCACACACAAATACACAGAAAGACCATAATCTTCAGCCTTTTGGGGCTTCTGCCAAGTTGCATGAAAGAGAAAAGTTGAGTTCTAAAAGGAGGCAGGGGATAAAAAGCTTCTGGGGAATCAGAGAGGAAAAGTGAGCCTGGGAGGGTGAGAGAGAGACAATAATTGGTGGTTCTCATTGAAGGGAGCCAGAGGGACCCAAAGAAGCCATAAAAGACATACGCCCTAAAAGAATTTCAACACCAGTGGAGGCTGGTTAGAGACCAAGGAGCCAGCTGCCCACTTTCACTTAGGGATTCTCGTTTCTTTAGCATCGGCCTAGAAAAATGTCTTTTCCAAGACAACATCCTTTCATGTTTTTTGCTAGCCTTATTACGAATGTTCTTTTTATGCACCTATTGGAAATCCTAAACTTCCCCTCCAAAGAACATAATGTGAA